>NC_135725.1:35050243-36250243 GCF_964656455.1 Halichoerus grypus | reverse complement strand
TATAAATGAAAACAGTTCACATGTCATGTCTACTAAATATCATGTGACATTTCATTATATTTGTAACTAATAAAAATTGCAATTATTTTCTATAATATTATTAGACATAATAGTGATTAAATTGCTGATCACTTTTGGCTCAACTGGGTGAGGAGAAATTTGTTGCTCTTTGAATATCACATGTACATTCACAATCTGTATTATAAGGTAAACCTTATAGTCATTAACTTATGCATATTTTAATTATTTATTTATTTATTTAAGATTTTATTTATTTGAGAGAGAGAGTGAGTGAGCGAGCACAAGCCAAGGGAGTGGCAGAGGGAGAGAGAGAAGCAGTCTCCCCTGCTGAGCAGAGAGCCAGGCATGACACTGGGCTCCATCTCAGGACGCTGGGATCATGACCTAACCTGAAGGCAGATGCTTAACAAACTGAGCCACTCGGGCATCCCAACCTACGCATATTTAAAAAAAAAATTTAACCTGATTGTAATCAGATTTAGTACAAGAAAAATCTGTTTTTTGTCCTTTTTTTTAAGAAGTAACTACCTTCCCTTACCATCAACATTTATATGTTATGTATGAAGCCCTTATATCTGTGCTGAATTGCATACAGTTAGAATTATTTTAATGACATATCATCTTCAGTGGCATTTATAACTTCATGTTGTTGATAAAAAGAAAAGCAAAATGTTTTTTCCACCCATGGGACACTTTTCCTTAAATCTAAATTTTATTAATACGTCTTTTATGACTTTCAAATATAAACACCTCTGAAAGTTGTCTTATTTTCCTTACGGTCATTTTTACAAAATATTATTTGCTGTAAATGAACTTATCTGTGACAAGTTACTATTTGTGTAAAATTTTATAATTTTACACAAATAAACAGTTTTATAATAGAGTCTTCTTGTAGTATCTTCATCTGTTTATTCTCATTAGATTTTTAAGCAAAATGTTCTGTAAAGCCAAGACCTATTGCTTATCTGGAAGCTTCTTTTCTTCTCCATCACATTCTTTCTACTTACTAGAACAATTTTGCTCATTAAGTAAGCCCCAAATCAAATGGCTCTTCTTCTGCCATATCTCTTTTTGACGGTTCCATGGAAAAGTAATCATTTCTTCCCCTGTACTCCTGCATAAGTCCGGGTCAAACATACCTTCATTAGTACTGATCGAATTGTAGCTCTGATCTCACTTTTAGTCCTAAAAAGTAAGGGCTATATTTAATCTATGTCTGTATACCTAGCAAGTGAATAAATGAATGAGTTGTTGAAGTACCCTCTGATACAGACATTAATAACAATTATAGCCAATAGTATATATGCACTATTTGTAATAGCATCCCTATTTTACAGATAAGAAAATCAAAGGACAATATAGGTAACTTTGAATCATTTCACGGCTTATAAGTAGAAAATGTCAGACATTAACCTAGGTCAGTTTAATGTCAAGTTTCCTATATTTATGAATGTTTCCTATTGAAGATTGATCTTTAGATAAATACTACCGTTAAAAATGAAAAGTGCAAGGGAAACTTGAACAATTATCCAACCAGTGAAATATGCCTGTTTTCTCCAGTATCAGTTAATCTCCACGTGCCTAATTCTAGGCTAGATTCATTGTAGGCAGAATAAATTCTATCCTGTGAATAACCATCAAGATGGCTAAATAGAAAATCCAGTCGCCCTTCCCAAGGAGTGAATGATTCCATTCAGCAATTCAGTATTGAGTGTGTCCTTTGTGCTCAGAATAGTGCCAAGCACCTGAAGACAATATGAGAGTAGTTCTGTCCTGAAAGACTTGCCAAGTGGATGCAAGTAGCAAGACTAACACTGATGGAATGAACTTGCAAAGGTTCTCTTACACAAATTTGAGGTAAGGGTTTTTAGATGAGAGAGATAAGTAAGGGCTATAGATCTTAGGAAACATTTCATGGATGAAATGAATTTTACAGGATTTTGGTGGAGAGGAGAAAAAAGAACATTCCTGGTGAGACAAAAAATTAAAGTGACAATCTGAGAGAGAGTACCTATGTGATTTTTTCTACCACTTGAAAGAGAGTTGAAGGGTTTATGTTTCTTGCCCAGTATGAAATGATGTCACATTATATTTGATTTGTATATATACATTCAAAGTACTTTCATACTGGCTATTTCACTTAATCTTCACACCAATTCTGAAGCTTGGGCAAGGTTGACACTGTTGTTCTTATTTTATAGATGAGAAAACTTGAGTTTTGTAGAAGTTAAATTAACTCCTAAATTCAACTGTTTTTTCTTTAAGATTTTATTTACTTATTTGAGAGAGAGAGAGAGAGCAAGCACGAGCCAGGGGCGGGGCGGGCAGCTGGAGAGAGAGTCTCAAGCAGACTCTCCACTGAGCATGGAGCACTATGAGAGGCTCTATCCTATGGAGCTCTATCCTAGGACTCTGAGATCATGACCTGAGCTGAAGGCAAATTCTTAATCGACTGAGCTGCCCAGGCACACCTCGACTCTGTTTAAGATTAAGAAGCATATCACGGGGCGCGTAGGTGGCTCAGTCGTTAAGTGTCTGCCTTCGGCTCAGGTCCTGATCCCAGGGTACTGGGATCGAGCCCTGCATGGGGCTCCCTGTTCCAAGGGAAGCCTGCTTCTCCCTCTCCCACTCACCCTGCTTGCGTTCCCTCTCTCACTGTCTCTCTCTCTGTCAAATAAATAGAATCTTTTAAAAAAAAAGCATATCATATAGCACCATAAATATGTACCACTTCCAGATAGTTTCATGTGTTGTTAATGAAGTTTTGTGGTATAATTTTTTAATCCAACTTTCCCTCAAGATTCTTTTTTTTTTTTTCTTTTTTTCTTTCTTTCCTATGAGTCTCTTAAGTGTAAATCACCTGTTACGGTTAATTAGAAAGCATGACTGGATTTTTCTAGGAAGTATGAACTGGATTTTTTTCTAGGAATGGAGGCATCAAAGCTAAATTGTACCTGCCTCATAAGAACATGCAGCTATTTTTTGCAGAGATCCAAAATAAGAACATTTGTGGCATCTTCTAAGGGTTTTTGTTTTTTTTTTTTTTTTACTTTATTTATTTGACAGAGAGAGACACAGCAAGAGAGGGAACACAAGCAGGGGGAGTGGGAGAGGGAGAAGCAGGCTTCTCACCAAGCAGGGAGCCCGATGCGGGACTCGATCCCAGGACCCTGGAATCATGACCTGAGCCGAAGGCAGACGCCTAACAACTGAGCCACCCAGGCACCCCTCCTCTGAGGTTTTTATTTGAATCTGTTGTTTGAATGTGAAACTGGGATTGATTTTAACATAATGGAAAATTATTGTTGTTTATGGAATGAATCTATAACAATCTGAATTTACATTAACCAGACTTTAAGATTAAAATTTTAATTTCACCAAGCAGATTAACATTCCATTTAAATTTATACTGTGATCACCTTCCCTAAATGTCTTAAAAATGACTGTGCCACTTCTATAGCACCAAGTTTATGGTTGATACTTGAAAATGACTGCCTCAAGTTTCCTCCAAAGAATGGGATAGTAACCCTTAACCCAAAGACTGAAGTATAGTCTTTGGTGGAGTGAGTATGTCAGGCTTTTGTTCATGCATTATTTGTCTGCTTTCTGATTTTAGTTGACATGAATAAGCTGTCAGTGGAAACCAATATTAATTCTCAAACAAAGGAAGAAGACAGAAATGGTAAGGGCAGAAGACAAAGTACATATTTTGAGAATAATTTTACTGAGAAAAAAAATGAACTTTTCCCCCAGAGACTATCTGACATTTGTGAGACCATAAGTACAGGGGAATGAGCCCAGGATTTGAACTAATACAAATGGGTTTAAGGGCTGGGTTCTGCTACTCACAGTGTGACTTTGAAGAAGTTATTGGAGCAATCAGGGTCTGAGTTTTCATGCTTAGCAAATGGGAATAACAGCAATAGATGAAGGAATGAGGCAGATAAGTAATGAAAGAGAAGCATTCCTGGGAGAAAGCATAGCACGTTACTGTCCTGGGGGTGAGGGACAGCATGTCATGCAGCTGAATATTTTGGAAATAGTCAGTCAGGGAATGACACTAGAGAGAAAGCTAGAGGCCCACTTAGGGTCTTAATCACACATCTAGGGATTTGACTTTATCCTGACAAATTATATTTACTGAGTGCTCCCCATGTTAACCAGTGTTATCGCTTCATATACATTATTTTATTGAATTGTCATAACCATCCTATGAGGAAACAGGACCAGACAGGCTGAGAAGCTCATTAACATGGCACAGCTAAGGGGCACCCGGCTGGCTCAGTCAGTAGAACGTGCAACTCTTGAACTCGAGGTTGTGAGTTCAAGCCCCAAATTGGGCATAGAGCTTACTTAAGAAAAAACAAAAAGCATAACACAGTGGTTAAGTGGCACAGCTAAAATGCAAATCCCATTAAGCCTGATTTCAGAATCAAGACATCCACTCACAGTATTACATTGAAATATTTCAATCCTGGGGTGCCTGGGTGGCTCAGTCATTAGCATCTGCCTTTGGTTCGGGTCATGGTCCCAGGGTCCTGGGATCGAGTTCCACATCAGGCTCTCTGCTCAGCGGGGAGTCTGCTTCTCCCTCTCCCACTCCCCCTGCTTGTGTTCCCTCTCTCGCTGTGTCTCTGTCAAATAAACAAATAAAATCTTAAAATATATATATATATTTCAATTCTAACAGCAGCATGATCAGATTTTCATTGCAGAAAGAGTCCTCTTATTGCAGAAAGAACTGGTCTGGAGAAACCAGTAACTAGAAATGAGATGATCACAGCCACAAATAAGGTAGTAGTTGTCCACTTGAGATATTTAGAAAACAGAATCAATCAGATTTAGCAATGTATTTGGTGAAAGCGAAAAGAAAAAAAAAGGAGATAAGAATTCACTCAGGTGGGGTTTTTTGTTTGTTTTTGTTTTAACGTTTTCCTACATCCATCCTATATAGTAGCTACACTTAAACGTTATTCACTGTTACCCTCATAAGCAATCTGCTTGTCTTCTGAGACTTCAATTAGGCCATTTCCTCTGCCTGGAGAATTCTCCCAACCTCACCCCAGTCTACCAAACTGTGGCAGAGAGATCTATGTCCCCTGCTCTCCAGGGCTTCTCATATTGTCCCAAAGCTTCTGTGGTATCTTTCACCTCTGGGATCCTCCTGTCTCTGAATGTCTCTCTTGAAAAGCACATGGAGAGCTACCTGTGTACTTTAGTTTTCTACTTCACATATACTGGGGACAAGAACTACGTCCTGTTATTCCTTAAAGAGTAATCTGGTGGCTTCTTGAACAGCAGAGGTCTTAAATCAGCATTTGCTGAATTTGAGTAAATAGATTTAGTCTCCTATCAGTATATAAAATCCACTAATTTAGTAAATACTGTAATTCATGGCTCATAAATTGCCTATCGAAAGGTCTTTTTTGACTCCTATCTAAAGTAGTTTTGTGACTCATGACCCCTCTCTTTCTCTGTCTTATTACTTTATTTCCTTTATACTACTTAGTACTATTAGAAAAAGACTGGCTACTTAATTAGCAGAGTCCAGTGAATGAAAATGAAAATGCAGTCTCTCCTTAAAAAAAAAAAAAAAATTACTCAGAATTTCAGGAAGGCAGTAGCCGAGTCTTAAACCAACTTAAACGGAGCCTTAAACTCCACAGGTCATAGGGCCATAGGACCAGTCATGGGTCCATATGTGTGCTTCATATCTCTCCTCCTTTCCATTAAACTCTAGGAAAGTAGGAATTATCCCTGTCTTATCCCCAGCGCCCAGAGGGGGGAAAAAATGACAGATGGCAGCTACCTAATAAATCCTTTTTTTTTAAATGAAAGAATGATTTTAGACTGGAGCTCCACATTTTGAAACTTTTGAGGGTAATTGCCCTGACAAAACCCTTTCCTCTAGTAATTTCACAGAGTGGTTCCAGTCTTGGAGGCATGATGTATCCCAGAGAGGAGGACTGTGATTTTTTTTTTTTTTAATTGAAAACCAACACTCACCATGTTGAATAGCTCTAATTATCATCCCTGTGATGTGTCCATGAGCTGAATGGACCAGGGAGACTCAATTACCACCACTCCCTTAAGGCAGTCCTTCTTAAATGTAGTCAAGATTCTGAAATCACCAACAATTTCAAGAATATTGTGACTTATTCTAATCGGTACCTATTTTGTGACATAGACCTTAATTCTCCATCCCTGCCAATCGTGCTTCTTTCAAAAGCATTAAATTAACTTTTATGAAGGAAAAGAAAGTACCTGACTGAAGGCAATAAGAGGTTAATGTAAGCTATTGTTTCTGTGACATGGTACTGCTCCCCACAGCATAATAACTTCATCAGATGGAATTCAAAACTTTAGGGAAGAAGAATTATGGCCTTTCAGGTACTCAAAATACCTTTTGAGATGTATGTGAAAAAGATAATTGAGGAGTTTGGATTGTGCTTTGAGAAGATGTCGGACGATAGTTTAAATCCAATCAAACATTGTTTTAAATAATAGGGGTGAATTCTCAATAGAGCTATGCCATACCCATTCTAAAGAAAGGGGAAAGAGTGTTGTAAGGGAAAATTCTATTCTTTCCCTGGAAATTCTCCCTTTCAGTTTTATAAATGTGGATTCATCTCCTGAAGTCCAAAATCACATTGTTAGTAGTGATTATATTATTACTTTTAAAGGACAAACTCATAACTAAAATGTAATAAAACCTCTCATTTAAGTGGCTGTCATGTGCCAGACAGTGTACTTAACTACTTCAGAAATGTTATCTAATTTAACCCTCAGAACAATTCTAAAGGTAGATGCCCTCTACCCCCTTTCTCCCCCATTTTACTAATAAAGACATCAAAGTGTAAAGGAATTTAAAACATTGATCAGGGTCACAAAGTGAAAAAAAACAGAGCCAAGATTGCAACTAAATTTTAGTTGAAAAGCAAATATGACATATGGCCATTCTGGCATATATCTGAACAGAGAGTTTATGTCTTGGGTATTGTTTTTTTCTGTTGTTTTTGTTTTCAGACAGTCATGAATAGCCTTGTCATAACTAAAATTCTGACAGCATATTATAATAAGGTTCTATTTCATTTGTGTAAGTAATTTCTTTTTTTTTTTCTAATTAGCAACCAACTAAGTAGGGAAATGTGAGTTAAGATTAAATGCTTCAAGACATTTTATAATTTGTTTGCTCAAAGTGACCTTTCTCATCACAAATCGCTGCACAGAGTTATCACCACTATGTCAAGATGGAGTATCCGCTGCCTTCTGATATCATTTGAGATGCCTTGCTAAGCCCCCCTGTCAAAACTGTACCCCACAACTGGTCTTTCCCTTTCTGAAAGATACTACCCTTCTGAAGGATACTTAATTTAGTCCATTCCTCTGTATGAAGGCACTGTATTCAGAAGGCTTTGGGAGAGTGCAAAAGTGGACTCAGAGATTGCTAACACTGTTGTCCATCAGAGCCCACCTATTTATTAGATTATTTTATTGTCAAAAAGGTATGTGGTGGGCGCCTGGGTAGCTCAGTTGGTTAAGCATCTGCCTTCAGCTCAGGTCATAATCCCAGCGTCCTGGGATGAAGTGCCATGCCGGGTTCCCTGTTCAGCAGAGAATCTGCTTCTCCCTCTCTTCCCCACCTGTGCTCTCTCTCTCTCTCTCTCTCTCTCTCTCTCAAATAAATGAATAAAATCTTATTTTTTTTTTTTTAAAAAAAGGTGTGTGGCAAAAGATGGATACTGTTTGGGGGAAGGCATATAAGAACAGAGAAGTTTGTGAGGTGGTCTGAGAGCAGCAAATGTTAGAAAAAAATATATTTAAGAGGGTGATGATGGGTGTGGATGAAGATTAATTTGAGGGTGGATGTTAGAGTTGGGTGAAGTGAGAGGAACTAAACCGCCTTCCTGCCGTGACGGGTGATCGGGGCCCGTGAAGTGTGGAATGTAGAAGGGGGGTAACTAAAGAAGAGATTAGGTGTATATGGTAATAATTGCATCAAGGAGAAAAGAATGTATGTCTTTGCTCAGCCCCTAACCGTTGGATGCTGGGAGGGCGGCCACAGGGGGCTGGGGTCCTGGCAATAAAAAAGTGATAGGAAGCCACAGACAGAGCAAATGAAGCAATGACTACAAAAGGCCCGGCTGTTTAATGTGTTCGGTGGTACGATATAATAATTACCCCTTGCTGCAAGGCCACAGATATCAAATTGGTAAAAATGAATGTGTTATTTATGAAATAATATATAAGTATTACGATACGAACGTTGGTCAGATTTCTATTTGTAAAACAGAAATTGATTCTAGGTGATTGTAGCAAAGAAGAAAAGGTAGTATCTGCATGATTTGGGGGATAAAGTTAAGTTATATTTGAAGTTTGGCTGTATAATCCCCCTTCTCTGTATTCGTTGCTTGTAGGGACAGCCAGGAATAGCAGAAAGAAGACTGCATTCACTCTGTGGCCCTGCTAGAGTTCACACACCTTATTCTGGCCTCAGTTTCTTCACCTGTAAAATGATAGTTGTGCTTTAAGTGATTCCACATGTCCCTTTTCCCTGTGGGGCCATCAGCTCATTATAAATTTAATATTTTACTTCATTGCCTAGAGAATCTAGGCAAAAGCTTGCATTTAATTCCCTAGGGATCTTTTTACTGTGTAGTGTTGAAATTCTGTATGTTGTGAATTCTCTTTTTAACTTAAAATATTAAAAGCAACATTGTCTGTCTCACTTGCAAGCACTCTTGCCATTTGCCACTCTGATGGTAATGGAAGTTGCCTGCCTAACTCCTTTCCTCAGGTATCAGAGGGCAAATACCCCCTTTCAACTTAGAGACCTAAAATGATTTAGCTCTCATTGTAGAAACTTAGCAAAAGGCTATTTCTACATCCGGTTTAACGATCTCAACGATGCCCGTGTAGTGAGTGGCGCTGTACAATGTCCTACTATACTTTAGAGAAAAAAGTGTAATTTGGCAGCTTTCGTTTACATAGTTCTAGATATTGATGATGACATTCATGAGAATTATTTCTATACAAACCCACAGAAATTGCTCACAGTTCTGAAGGAAATAACATATGTTTGCTAGCTTAGAAATTATTTTGTATTTGAGTGTTAATCTTAGAAGGCACAATTCTGAGACAAAAGTCTCTGTTCTCACCCCTGCCCTGATTATCATGAAAAGGACAGGCAATGCCACGTATCCTCAGGGATTTTACTGTGTATCGTAAAACACTATCGACAACTGAAAAGGAACACAACATATGTCCCAGACTGGAGTCTAATTTTTAATCCATTCCATGTCTGTTTTGATAGAACCTCACTTTATGGTTCATTTCTTTTTCAGGTTAATTTTATATTTATTTTTATAGCCTTGCACACACACGCACACATATACACGCACACACACAAAAGGAGCTTTCTCAGCTTTGATGGAAAAAGAAGTAAATACATGCATTTGGCCTACTTTTTATTTGATTAAGGCATGCACGCATCCACATTTATTCTAAGCCCCCATTTAGGTCACTGAACATTATGCAGTCAGTTCGTGAGAGCAGCTTCTGCTTGCTGCATGATTACAGTTATAGAACCCTGCTGAATATGTTTGTTCTGTGTGTGCACACGCACGTGTACGCATGTGGGAGGCCATGGTGTGTGGCAGCAACAGCTTTAATAAGTAACAGTAAAATAGTGATAATTATTCAAGCCTGGTGTACGTGTATGTGTTTGTGTGCATGCACATGTACTAAAATGCAACTTCAGTTAACCACAGTCTGTTGTTTTATGGTACCTTTTACCAACTAATAATCCCTAAAGCTCTCTGCTTTCCTCCTACCCTCTCATTTATGAATTCTTCCACCTGCCCACCTAGGTCCTCGCTTACCCGGCCTCATCCTAACTTAATCCTACCTTCCCTAATGCGTACCTGCACCTACGGTCACACAGATTTTTCCCTATGCCACAGCACGAAGTCACATGTTATTCTAATACATTCTAATGTATTATTTGTTTGTATTGTCAGACCATGAGCTCTTTGAGGGTAAAAGCAAAGCCTTTTTCATAGCTTTATGCTTAGAACCTTGTACTTGATGGGGCTTAATAATTAATTTGTAGAAGGAAGGGAGGGAGGGAGGGAAGGAAGACAGAAGGAAGAGGAGAAACAATATTTCCTATTTCTACCTCCTGTTTGTTGTACAAACTAGATGAATTTAAAGATACATTTTATTCCCTCAGATTATTCCTGTACCCACAGTAATCTCCATGCATAAAGTACCTTCTAATTTTCTTGCTATCTCTCAAAATTCTATCCTTCCTTCATGATCCTACTAAAACCGCATTTGTATCAGGAAAATTTTTTCAGCATCACCTCCCCAGAATCAGCTGTTTCTTATCTGAAATCCAGTTGTAAAGATTTTGTGTGAATGAGTGTGCATGCATGTGCATGTGTGTGGGTGTGACTCTGCATGTATTTGATCTCATCACTTAAGCTTCCATTCATACTGTGTATCTTTTTCTCCTGGAAGTATACCCCTCCTCATCCCCAAGTACTTATTGATGGGGTTCAGGGAAGGCCTTCCAAAATTTACCACTCTGACATATTGATTATTTTGTACTAAAGTTACCTAAGAAACAGTCAGTGAAAAAAGGTCATTCTGACCTTCCTCTGTTCCCCCAAAAGCAGGAAATAAGTTTCCCATGTGAAGGGTACCCTCACCGCACCTGGAGGGCAGATGACATCCTATTGCTAGAGAGAGGGAATACAGGGACAAGAAAACTGTATAAACAAACCTTGACATTTCCTCATTAATTTGCTACTGCAAGCCCAAACTTCTTTATTTTGTCAATTCTTCATAAATTGTTTCTTTGTCTAAAAGGTATAAAAGCTGCTTGTTTTTGTCACTTCTTGGGGGCTCATATCTTTGGGGCTTCATACTTACAAAATTGAATTTGTTTTTCCCTGTTAATCTGCCTTTGTCGATTTAATTATCAGGCCAGCCAAAGAAACTAGAAGGAAGAAAGGAATAGTTTTCCTCCCCTACACTCTCTAACAAGTTGAAGGCTTTCTTACTCAGATTCTGGCTATTCTGGATTTTTTGTTTTTATATTTTTAATAAGGATCGCATGTATGGATTTCTTCCCAGCATGGAATGCTTGTGTACTTTAAAGGCTGTCTGTGCAGGGAAAGGGAGACATGGAAAAAATCCAATTTAAATTGGACATAGGAAACAAAAATATGAATTATGAATGGCAATGACACAGACCATTTTTCTTTTGACATATATGTCTAAAAGTATCTTATTTTGGGTGTATATGTCCATTGATTTCTGAGTTTGAATCTCAGAACTAACTTTCTTTTAATATAACCTCTGCCTGGGATTTATAGCAAAGATGCATACTGAATTTCAAGCACCCATTACTGAAACACTATATGGACAGAATGCATATTTCAGCATATTGATTTGTGCCAGTAACCTCTGCTCTGGAAGTCCACTTCATTTATTTAAACAATGGATGCTGTCTTTAAAGAAATCTAGCAAGTACTGACTTTGCATAAGGCTGCTTAGTGAACCTTGCTGTAATTTTCATTGTGCTATATTATTTCACAAATGTGTTTGACAATAGACTTTTTAATGAGTTTTTTTATATTCATATTTTTCTCTTGCGTGTAGCAAAAGATGGTGGTCAGTGGGGTCAAGACATTATGTTTTAATCATTCCATACTTTAACATGAAATCTTTGATTTGGAACAAGTATTAGGCAAAAGTTTTCCTTTTTATTTCAACTATATTATATATACCAAATATAAAATATTTGAAAACAGGATTTGTAGGTTATTTTCTGTGTTTTTTGTTGTTCTTGTTATTGTTTTTACCTGAAATATGAGTTTATAAAATGGAATATAATCTTTGGACTCAATCATCCAGTAAACCTGAAAATCAGCTGCTTCCCTGGGATTCTATTAGGATTTGAAATAATAATCATTCACGGGTTTGTTTTATTATTATTATTTCTTGATTTTTCTACTTCCTACATCTGCTGATTCTTCCTTATGGTGGGTTCCTTTACTCCTGTGGTTTGTAGTTTTTATATTGTGATCTCATTTTCAGTGAAAGGTCTTTTTCTTGGAAAAAGGAAGACAAGGAAGGGGAGAAACAATATTTCCTATTTCTTGGAAATTTTATATACTATCAGCTAGTTGTAGCAGTCTACTTTCAGTTTTTTTTTGGAATTTGCTTCTAATTCATGAGATATGTTATTGGTCTTGAATTAGTTTAATATGATTTTTCTGGCTTCTAGAAAATTATACTTAACTCAGCATTGCTATATATTTGAACTGGAAAAGGATTTCCATATCAGCTTAGTGGACCATATTGCTAGTAGTGACCCAAGCATATAGTTTCAGCTTTGATGAAGTTCAAAGTACACTAAAACATTCAGAAGCATTAAAAAAATGAAAAAGAAAAAGAAACCCGAAGTCCCGTATAATGAGTTCAAAGATGAATTATCAGTTAAAAACTGCTATTAGGTATTATTATAGATGACTATATTTTTTTTTAAGATTTTATTTATTTATTTGACAGAGAGAGACAAGTGAGAGAGGGAACACAAGCAGGGGGAGAGGGAGAGGGAGAAGCAGGCTTCCCGCAGAGCAGGGAGCCCAATGCTGGTCTCCCTGTGGGGTTTGATGGGGGCTCAGTGCAGGGCTCGATGAGGGGCTTGATCCCAGGACCCTGGGATCATGACCTGAGCCAAAGGCAGATGCTTAACGACTGAGCCACCCAGCACTCTATAGATGACAATGTCCATGGCAGAGGACCAGTACATAAAATACTATTGTAGGTGGAATAGTCTTAACTTTATAAAAATACTGTGGGGATAATATAAAAAGATGAGTTCAGTATATATATTCATCTCTGTATTAAAATCAGAAAGCAAGATGAGAATAATGTACATCTACCCTTGTCAGGTAGGAATATTCAGAAAAGCTGTAACAACTGTATCTAAGTTTTGGTCAAACAAATTGTAGTCTCCTACTTTCTTGATAGATATTGATTTAAAAAGCCCTAATAATTTTGATATGTTTTGAGTAATATCAAAAAAGTCTCTACTGAGTCCAGCAAATAACAAAACTGGGAAATTTCTATTACTTTGAAGGAAACATTTTAATAATAGTGTGACAATGGACAGAAATATATCACTGAAGACCTATTTTGTGTCAGGCAGTGTAAGGGTGTTTCATATTCATATTTAATTCTCACAATCACCTTCCTACAAATAAGGAAACTACCTCAAAGTAAAGATTAGTAAACAGTGGTATTGATTTTCAAACTAGGCTCCTTCTAAAATCCGAAATCTCTGTTCTTTCCTTAACATAATCTCTTTTAATATATTTTTCTTTTATATTTTAATACAGCATTAACTAAGAAGTAAGTAGAACTGGAGGGAAATTATTCTTTTGTTTTCTTTTAAAGATTTATTTATTTATTTTATATAGAGAGAGCACAAGTAGGAGAGGCGGGGGTGGGGTAGAGAATCTCAAGCAGACTCCTTGCTGAGCACATAGCCTGACACGGGGCTCAATCTCACAACCCAGAAATCGGGACCTGAGATGAAACCAAGAGACAGACACTAACCGACTGTGCTCACCCAGGTGCCCCTCTTTTGTTTTCTATTCTTCATTGAAATGAATCCCCAAATTGAGAGTGATGTTAAGTTTTCATTTTATTATAATGTTCTAGGACTCTGAGCAAACAAGCAATGCAGGTATGAATCTCAATGAGAACACATCTGTAAATGCAACACATACATTGCTTGTCATACTTGGCAATTTTCTTAAATGCCTCCTTATATATAGTATCTTACTTGTTTTAGATTTGGCTGGTTCCGTTGTGTGTAGTCCTCAGCTGATCCAAAGTTTTAAGAAGGAGATACCCAATTTGCACATATAATCATATTCTTATTAATGTTAAATAACAAAAACAGGAACATAAGAAACATTGGTAATGATTCAATCAGTACACTTATACAGTAAATTATCTGCATTTTTCTTCTTTCTGCTGCCATTGTTAATGTAGTGGTTTTGGTCCAAAGATTCACAGCCCCACTTCTAAGGATCTTAACCTACAGATAGTTTGTTACTCTGTGCTATGTCAATAAAAATTAAACATCCTCTGATTGTTCCAGTATTTTTTTATTTTAAATTACTACACTGTAAATTATTCTATATAGCTAACCCAAATTTTGCAAGACAAAAATTATAGGAGGGGAAACAGTGTTCTCTTATCATAAATCCGAGGTGATACAATTCAAGAAAACCTTACTGAGTAAATAGATTTTGCCAGGAACTGGACTGAGTTTACATGTGATAGGTAATTTATTCCTTGCAACAGTTATATGAAGGAGATATTATGATTCCCCTATTTTACAGAAGAACAAATGAAGAAATTGAGCTTCAGGAAGGTTAAGTAACTGAAAATAAAATATTAATTAATTAATTAAATTAGTAAAATGTAAATAAAATAAGAAGGAAGAAGTAGTGGTACTAGAATCTGAATCAGGCTTTTTGACACCTGCAGTCATATTCCAAATAACTATGGTATGCCAGTTTTCAAATTTTGTTTTTGCTGTAGAAAACTTAGAATAAGGCAAAATTTTTCTTATACTCTGTCACCCAGAAGTAAACACCCAATTTCAGTAAAGATGTCTTTTCTGTGTATTTTTTATGTTTATTCCTTCTTTGTGTATATATACCCAACAGATCTGTGTATCATCACAAAACATGTACAAATATGTTTATAGAACCATTATTCATTATCATTCTAAAGTAGAAGCAACCTAAATATCAACAGTAGAATGGATGAATAAGTCTTTGTATATTTGCATATTGGAATCCTACACAGCAATGAAAATAAATGTATATATATCATCATGGTTGATACTCAAAAACTTAGAGCAGAAAAAGACAGACACCACATCAGACACAGTCTATAACTCATTTATGTAAATTTCAGAAACAGACTTGTCAGTCTACGGTATTTGAAGTTAAGTAATGATGTCATAAACTAACATCATAGTGGTGAGAATGAAAAGAAGAGATAGTAAAAATTAAACAAGAATATGAAACTATTCTTTCTTGTATGTGGGTACCAAAAGAGAAAGAGAAGGTTGACTTTGCAATTTTAATTTGGAAGGTGACAGAAGTAACAAAAATAAGGAAATGCAGGAGAAAACTGCTTATAAGGGAAGGATACTGAATTATGACTAATTGACTTTGAGGTGGCAGTGGAATGTCTGAATGGAGAAGTCCCGCAGAAAGATGAAAATAAAGATAAGGAAGAAGTTTTGGTGAGAGCTGTATGTAATAAGACGTCTTGTCTTTGTAAATAGTTGAAGCCATGGTAATGGATAAAAATGCTAAAGAAATGACTTTCAGGTGAATCCAAGATCTTGGACAATTCTGATTTTTATTTGGGGATGAACAATGAGGTATAAAAAAAGGAACAAAGGAGGGGGGCAGAGCAAGATGGCAGAGGTGTAGGAGACCTGGATTTCGTCTGGTCCCAGGAATTCAGCTGGATAGGGATCAAACCATTCTGAACACCTACAAACTCAACAGAAGATCAAAGAAAAGAATAGCAACAACTCTCTGAACAGAAAAGCGACCACTTTCTGGAAGGTAGGACGTGCAGAGAAGTGAATCCGAGGTGATATTGGGGAGGATAAACAGCGGGGGAGGGGGCCTCCGTTGGCCGCTTCTGGCAAGTGATAGAGCCACAGAGCACAAAATCAGAACTTTTAGAAGTCGGGTCCGCTAAGGGATGTCACTCCAGTGGCTAAGTGAGGGGTGGAACCCTCGTGGGACAGTGTGGTCTCAGGACCCTCGGGGTCACAGAAAGACCGGGGATGCCTGAGTGCAGCAGAGCTCCCAGGTATTGGAGAGGGGAAGCTGGATGCAGAGATGGAGCCGAGGAGTGAGCTCTCAGCTCTGGGTTGCCATAAACCGTGATCCACGGCACATTCAGGCCACTGCTCCTCCAGCAGGGACCCAACAAACAGCAGATCCAGGGAGACTCCCCTTCCTCCCCTGGGAGGAGAAGTGCCGGAGTGCACCACAGGGATCTGCTGGGTTTGGAGACTCCACACGGGATTGTGTGCCAGAGATAGAAACGCTCAGTCACAGGCCGGGTGAGCATGGAGTGCGGGAGACAGGAGTGACTGACTGCTTTTCTCTGGGGGCTCACTGAGGAGTGGGGCCCCGAGCTCTCAGCTCCGCTGGGGTGGAGGTTGGGAAGCCGCCATTTTCACTCTCCTCCTCCAAAGCTGTACGGAAAGCTTGCAGGGAACAAAACCTCCCGAGAGCAAACCCGAGCAAATTACTTAGCCCGGACCAGCAAGGGCGGGGCAATTCCGCCTCCGGCAAAGACATTTGGGAACCACGGCAATGGGCCCCTCCCCCAGAAGATCAGCGAGAACAGCCAGCCAAGACCAAGTTTGCCGATCAATGAGAACGGCAGAACTCCAGCGCTAGGAGAATACTGCACATGGAATCCATGGCTTTTTTACCGTGATTCTTTAGTCTTTCAAAGATAATTTTTTTTAACTGTCTCTTTTTTTTTGAGTTTTTCTTTTTCCCTTTTTCAACCAACATCTTATCAATTCCTTTTTTAAAAATATTTTTTATTTTTCATTTTTAGAGTCATATTCTATCCCTTCATAGTAGTTACCCTTATTTTTGGTATATATATATGTATAAGTTGTTCTCTCTTTAAAATTTTGAGATACAGTTTCTTCTAACAGATCAAAATATACCCTAAATCTCTAGTGTATGGCTTTGTCCAAGTCTCCTGCCTGATCACATTCTCTCCCTTTTTTTTTATCCTCTTCTTCTTTTTTCAACCAACTTCTTATTTTATCAATTCCTTTTATAAAATCTTTTATAATTTTCATCTTTACAGTCATATTCCATCCCTCATTGTATTAACCCTTATTTTTGTACATATATAAGTTTTTCTTTCTTTAAAATTTGGGAGGCACTTTCTTCTAACAAACCAAAATACGCCCAAAATCTAATGTGTGGCACTGATCTATGCACCAGCCTGATCATGTTTGATCATATTCTGTTTTTTGTTTTGTTTTGTTCTGTTTTTGTTTGTTTTTATATTTTTCTTTTTCTTTTTTTTTCTTTCTTTCCCTTTCTTTTACCCTGGTTTCAGGTCTTTTCTGATTTGTTTAGTGTATATTTTCTGGGGATGTTGTTACCGTGTTAGCATTTTGTTCTCTCACTCATCTATTCTCCTCTGGACAAAATGACAAGACAGAAAAAATCACCTCAACAAAAAGAACAAGAGGTAGTACTGACTGCCAGGGACCTAATCAATATGGACATTAGTACGATGTCGGAACTAGAGTTCAGAATGATTTTAAAGATAATAGCTGGGCTTGAAAACGGCATGGAAGTTATTCGAGAAACCCTTTCTGGAGAAATAAAAGAACTAAAATCTAACCAAGTCGAAATCAAAAAGGCTATTAATGAGGTGCAATAAAAAATGGAGGCTCTAACGGCTAGGATAAATGAGGCAGAAGAGAGAATCACTGATATAGAAGACCAAATGATGGAAAATAAAGACGCTGAGAAAAAGAGAGATAAACAGCTACTGGATCATGAGGGCAGAATTCGAGAGATAAGCAATACCATAGATGAAACAACATTAGAATAATTGGGATCCCAGAAGAAGAAGAAAGAGAGAGAGGGGCAGAAGGTATAATGGAGCAAATTATAGCAGAAAAATTCCCTTATTTGGGGAAGGAAACAGGCATCAAATTCCAGGAGGCACAGAGAACCCTCCTCAAAATCAATAAAAATAGGTCAACACCCCGACATCTAATAGTAAAACTTACAAGTCTCAGAGACAATGAGAAAATCCTGAAAGCAGCTCGGGAGAAGAGATATGTAACCTACAATGGTAGAATCATTAGATTGGCAACAGACCTATCCCCAGAGACCTGGCAGGCCAGAAAGGACTGGCATGATATATTCAGAACACTAAATGAGAAAAATATGCAACCAAGAATACTATATCCAGCTAGGCTGTCTTTGAAAATAGAAGGAGAGATAGAAAGCCTCCAGGACAAACAAAAACTAAAGGAATTTGCAAACACGAAACCAGCCCTACAAGAAATCTTGAAAGGGGTCCTCTAAGCAAAGAGAGAGCCTAAAAGCAACATAGACCAGAAAGGAATACACAGTAACAGTCACCTTACAGGCAATACAATGGCATTAAATTCCTATCTTTCAATAGTTACCCTGAATGTAAATGGGCTAAATGCCCCAATCAAAAGACACAGGCTATGAGATTGGATAAAAAAACAAGACCCATTGATATGCTGTCTGCAAAAGACTCATTTTAGACCCAAAGACACCCCAGATTGAAAGTGAGGGGGTGGAAAACCATTTACCATGCAAATGGACACCAAAAGAATGCTGGGGTGGCAATGCTTACATCAGACAAATTAGATTTTAAACCAAAGACTATAATAAGAGATGAGAAAGGACACTATAACCTACTTAAAGGGTCTATCCAACAAGAAGATCTAACAATTATAAGTATCTATGCCCCTAACATAGGAGCAGCCAGTTATATAAGCCAATTAATAACAAAAGCAAAGAAACTCATCAACAACAATACAATAATAGTGGGGGACAGTAACACGCCCCTGACTGAAAAGGACAGATCATCTAAGCAAAAGATCAACAAGGAAATAAAGACTTTAAATGACACACTGGACCCAATTGACTTCACAGATATATTCAGAACATTCCATCCCAAAGCAACGGAATACACATTCTTCTCTAGTGCCCATGGAACATTCTCCAGAATAGATCACATCCTAGGTTACAAATCAGGTCTCAACTAATACCAAAAGATTGGGATCATTCCTTGCATATTTTCAGACCACAATGCTTTGAAACTAGAACTCAATCACAAGAGGAAAGTCAAAAAGAATTCAAATACATGGAGGCTAAAGAGCATCCTACACAAGGATGAATGGGTCAACCAGGAAATTAAAGAAGAATTAAAAAATTCATGGAAATAAATGAAAATGAGAACACAAGTGTTCAAAATCTTTGGGATGCAGCAAAGGCAGTCCTAAGAGGAAAGTATATAGCAATACAAGCCTTTCTCAAGTACACAACCTAACCCTACACCTAAAGGAGCTGGAGAAAGAACAGCAAATAAAGCGTAAACCCAGCAGGAGAAGAGAAATAATAAAGATCAGAGCAGAAATCAATGAAATAGAAACTAAAAGAACAGTAGAACAGATCCATGAAACTAGGAGCTGGTTCTTTGAAAGAATTAACAAGATTGATAAACCCCTGGCCAGACTTATCAAAAAGAAAGAGAAATGACCCAAACAAACAAAACCATGAATGAAAGAGGAGAGATCACAACCAACACCAAAGAAACACAAACAATTATAAGAACATATTATGAGCAACTCTATGCCAGCAAATTAGATAATCTGGAAGAAATGGATGCATTCCTAGAGATGTATCAACTGACAAAACTGAACCAGGAAGAAATAGAAAACCTGAACAGACCTATAACCACTAAGGAAATTGAAGCAGTCATCAAAAATCTCCCAACACACAAGAGCCCAGGGCCAGATGGCTTCCCAAGGGAATTCTGCCAAACATTTAAAGAAGAATTAATACCTATCCTTCTGAAACTGTTCCAAAAAATAGAAATGGAAGGAAAACTTCCAAACTCGTTTTATGAGGCCACCATTAACCTTGAGCCCCAAACCAGACAAAGACACCATCAAAAAGGAGAATTACAGACCAATATCCTTGATGAACATGGATGCAAAAATTCTTCCCAAAGTACTAGCCAGTAGGATCCAACAGTACATTAAAAAGATTATTCACCACGACCAAGTGGGATTTATCCCTGGGCTACAAGGTGGGTTCAACATCCAAAAATCAATCAATGTCATACAATACATTAATAAAAGAAAGAACAAAAACCATATGATCCTCTCAATAGATGCAGAAAAAGCATTTGACAAAGTACAGCATCTTTTCTTGAACAAAACTCTTCAGAGTATAGGGGTAGAGGGTACATACCTCAATATCATAAAAGCCATCTATGAAAAGCCCACAGTGAATATCATTCTCAATGGGGAAAAACTGAGAGCTTTCCCCCTAAGGTCAGGAACATGGCAGGGATGTCCGCTATCACCACTGCTATTCAACGTAGTATTAGATGTCCTAGCCACAGCAATCAGACAACAAAAAGAAATCAAAGGCATCCAAATCGGCAAAGAAGAAGTCAAACTCTCACTCTTTGCAGATGATATGATACTTTATGTGGAAAACCCAAAAGACTCCACCCCAAAACTGCTCGAACTCATACAGGAATTCAGTAAAGTGGCAGGATATAAAATCAATGCACAGAAGTCAGTGGCATTCCTATACACCAACAACAAGACAGAAGAAAGAGAAATTAAGGAGTCGATCCCATTTACAATTGCACCCAAAACCATAAGATACCTAGGAATAAATCTAACCAAAGAGGCAAGCAATCTGTAGTCAGAAAACTATAGAATACTTATCAAAGAAATTGAGGAAGACACAAAGAAATGGAAAAACATTCCATGCTCATGGATTGGAAGAACAAATATTGTGAAGATGTCAATGCTACCTAGAGCAATCTACACATTCAATGCAATCCCCATCAAAATACCATCAACTTTTTTCAAAGAAATGGATCATATAATCCTAAAATTTGTATGGAACCAGAAAAGACCCCAAATAGCCAGAGGGATGTTGAAAAAGAAAAGCAAAGCTGGCGGCATCACAATTCTGGACTTCAAGCCCTATTACAAAGCTGTCATCATCAAGACAGTATGGTACTGGCACAAAAACAGATACATAGATCAATGGAACAGAATAGAGAACCCAGAAATGGACCCTCAACTCTACGGTCAACTAATCTTTGACAAAGCAGGAAAGAATGTCCAATGGAAAAAAGACAGTCTCTTCAACAAATGGTGTTTGGAATATTGGACAGCCACATGCAGAAGAATGAAACTGGACCATTTCCTTACACCACACACAAAAGTAGACTCAAAATGGTTGAAATAACTAAATGTGAGACATGAGTCCATCAAAATCCTAAAGGAGATCACAGGCAGCAACCTCTTCGACCTCTGCCGCAGCAACTTCTTCTAAGGAACATCGCCTAAGGCAAGGGAAGTAAGGGAAAAAGTGAACCATGGGACCTCATCAAGATAAAAAGCTTTTGCACAGCAAAAGAAACAGTCCACAAAACCAAAAGACAACCGACAGAATGGGAGAAGATATTTGCAAATGATATATCAGATAAAGGGCTAGTATCCAAAATCTATGAAGAACTTCTTAAACTCAACACCCAAAGAACAAATGATCCAATCGAGAAATGGGCAGAAGACATGAACAGACATTTTTCCAAAGAAGACATCCAAATGGCCAACAGACACATGAAAAAGTGCTCAACATCGCTCGGCATCAGGGAAATCCAAATCAAAACCTCAGTGAGATACCACCTCACACCAGTCAGAATGGCTAAAATTAACAAGTCAGGAAACAACAGTTCTTGGCAGGGATGCGGAGAAAGGGGAACCCTCCTACACTGTTGGTGGGAATGCAAGCTGGTGCAGCCACTCTGGAAAACAGTATAGAGGTTCTTCAAAAAGTTGAAAATAGAGCTACCATACGATCCAGCAATTGCACTACTGGGTATTTACCCCAAAGATACAAAGGTAGGGATCCGAAGGGGTACGTGCACCCCGATGTTTATAGCAGTAATGTTCACAGTAACCAAACTGTGGAAGGAGCCCAGATGTCCATCGACAGATGAATGGATAAAGAAGATGTGGTATATGTTTACAATGGAATATTATGCAGCCATCAAAATGAATGAAATCTTGCCATTTGCAACAACGTGGATGGAACTGGAGAGTGTTATGCCAAGTGAAATAAGTCAATCAGAGAAAGACATGTATCATATGACCTTACTGATATGAGGAATTCTTAATCTCAGGAAACAAACTGAGGGTTGCTGGAGTGTTAGGGGGTGAGAGAGATGAGGTGTCTGGGTGATAGACATTGGGGAGGGTATGTGCTATGGTGAGCGCTGTGAATTGTGCAAAACTGTCGAATCACAGATCTGTACCTCTGAAGCAAATACTACGTTATATGTTAAAAAAAAAAAAAAGAAGAAGAAGAAGAAGAAGAAGAAGAAGATAGCAGGAGGGGAAGAATGAAGTGGGGGGAAATCAGAGCGGGAGATGAACCATGAGAGATGATGGACTCTGAAAAACAAACTGAGGTTTCTAGAGGGGAGGGAGGTGGGAGGATGGGTTAGCCTAGTGATTGGTATTAAAAAGGGCACGTTCTGCATGGAGCACCGGGTGTTATATGCAAATATTGAATCATGGACCACTACATCAAAAACTAATGTTGTAATATATGGTGATTAACATAACATAATAAAAAAAATAAAGATCACAAAAAAAAAGGAACTAAGGATATTAGAAAATGTTAGACATGATAACTGGAGGAAGGAAAAGAAGGACAAGGATTGGCTGAAGAACAGCATGGTGTATAGTTTATTACAATGCTCACAAGCCAACCCTATGCTAAATTTCTAATCTGTGCAAAAGCAGTATTTTCTGAAATAAGTATGATTATTCCCATTTACAGATGAGAGAACTGGAGGTCCAGAGAAGTTAAGTAATTTTCTCAAGATTGTGCAGTTAGTGGCAAAGTCTTAATTAAAATCTAATATTTCTAGCTCCAGGGATCAAGTTTTTAGCATTACAGTGGAAAAGATATATTCAATCATTTAAAAAAATCCTAAATCAAGGCACATTAATTGAGAATTTGCAATCATGTATTTGTTAGTCATCAAATTGGCCTAAGACCTTCTCTGCAAGAATGTATGAAAGGTAATGGGGACATTTCAAAGTGGAGAGAAAAGAGTTTATATCAGATATTTTTAAAAGGTCATTTTTCCTCAACCCTATCCCTTCTTATCTCCCCCAGAAACTTGTACCTTAATCTCTCGTCCCCAAGGACACCTTCCTTAGGTAACCTGGCTTTAGCAAAGTCTGTCTTATACCACAACATTCTCTTTCAATTCTGCTACAGGCTTCATTCTCTCACTGACTTGCTTTAATCTCCTTATTTCTGGGAGTGGTATTGAAAACTCTAGCATATCAAATTCTTCCTCTCTTCACACTATTTGGGAATTGTGGAGAAGGCGTGTGTACGGAGGGAAACCTCCATTGGAAAAATGAGTGAATATTTCAAGTAGAAGTTTTGATTTTAGTGAAAAGGTAGATTTTTGTAGAAAAGTTGAGTTTATTCACAGTAGAACAAAGGATAGGCCAAGAAATCACACCAAACTCTATGGGAAACATGGCCCTACATACTGACACATTCACCCTTTGAGTAGAAATCAGGGAAATCAGAGTTGAAGAAGATAGAGTCTGCAATTAGAGGGAAGTATATATTAACTGTGGGTCACACACTAGGGGAATAGATAAGAGGAGTAGACAGAGATTCCAGAGAGCTGGAATATTTACACGTTAGCAACATTTCCTTAATTCCCACCAAGCAGCTAGATTCTGTAGCTCTAATATGGGGAAACTGAAGAAACAGAACCACGGACAAAGCCAGGATTGCAAGACACTAAGAATGTGTATAGTTGAAAACCATTAATTTATATGTTATATATTTTCTTGTTATATAGAATTATAATTTTCTTTTTTTTTTAGTATTTATTTATTTGACAGAGAGAGAGAGTGCGAGAGCAGGAACACAAGTAGGGGGAGTGGGAGAGGGAGAAGCAGACTCCCGCCAAGCAGGGAGCCTGATGAGGGGCTCGATCCCGGGACCCTGGGATCATGACCCAAGCCGAAGGCAGACACTTAACAACTGAGCCACCCAGGCACCCCTAGAATTATAATTTTCTTAATACTACTTAATGTTCATATTTTTCAACCACATAGCTTTCTTCTCCCATCTTCTCTATTCATCAGTTTGTTTGCTTTATTGAATGGAACCCATAGCTTAGTGTCTACTTCAAGCTTAATGTTCTAAGGCTTCCACTTAAGAGTAAGAGACAATAAGGACTGAATTTGGCTGTCCCTACCCCCAAATTAAAACAATGGCAGTGATCGGTCCTTTCTTTGTAATGGCAATTTTTAGGGAATAATTTGAATATGCTTCAGAAACACTTATCTTCTTAGGTATGTGAAGATTCTCCTTGAAATCCTGTTTTAGCTATTCAATCTCCTCAATATATTTTACTCCTCTAAATAGAATGCAATGGTAGATTTTACATTAGCCCTTCATATTCCAAGCATAAGTTATCCAAAGAATACTTTTTAATACACAAGGAAAAACATAGCAAAATTAAATAGCAAATTCACTACTTTTTATGGCAAACAGATTAAATGTGCAGAAAATATGCAAAGGTGTAGTGTTTGCAATGTGTTAGCAAATTAAAAATAATTTCAAGAAAGAGAAAAGCCAAAGGACAAACATTAGTACAATTTTCAAAGGCTACGTAAAAATGATTGCAGTATTGGGAAAAAAAAATAGGTGGAGACAATGGTAAATATGGGAGAAAAATGCATATTTTTCAACAACTGTCTTCCCAGAGTCACAGGATAAAAATTCAATTTTGAACCAACCATGTTCAAGTTTTCCAGAGAGTATGTTTCTTTACATCTGTATTTTGCCATAACAAAGAACACCTTAACATTGCACAAACCCAAAGTATAACTTTGCTACAACATAGATCCTTAATTTACAATTTTATTAATTGAAACTGAAGCAGATTTACTCAGGCTAATGTTATAAACCATTCCCTAGAGCAAGAACCTGCCTGTGAAATTTGTTTCATTTCCTGTCTATCTACATATTTCCTTTAGGATTAAAGAGATTCTAATGATTTATTTTTATTTTTACATTGTTTATTCTACTGGTGTTAGATGCACATTGTTGCTTTGCTTGCAATTTCTGTGGTGGTTCGTAACACTCAAGCAATCTGAGTCCATCACTGTAATCATTCTTCCTGAAGAAGTCATTGTGATTTTCCATGTTGCTCAGTTATAACCTGCAAAAAAAATAGGACTAAAGTAAATAGAACTGGGGCGCCTGGGTGGCTCAGATGGTTGGGCGTCTGCCTTCGGCTCGGGTCATGATCCCAGGGTCCTGGGATCGAGCCCCACATCGGGCTCCTGGCTCAGCGAGGAGCCTGCTTTTCCCTCAGCCTCTGCCTCTCTCCCTGCTCATGCTTTCTCTCTCTCTCTCTGTATCTCTGTGTCTCAAATGAATAAATAAAAAATCTTAAAAAAAAAAAAAGATTTAAAAAAAAATAAAGTAAATAGAACAATATTAAGCTGCAATTTCATTATGAATTTATTATATCTCCTTTTCCTGAAATGTGTAATGCAAGGAAAAACAATATCGTGATGTCATTTTTTTTTTCCTATTGAATTAATGGGTGGGTTTTAGATTTTGAAAGGAATTGGGAAGAAATGAAGGAGAGTGGAAGTTTTAAGAAATGCTTGGTACTGGAATAATAGAGAACTGGGTGAAATTGACAAATCATCAAAGTGCCACTGGAACGTTATTGTGAATCCAGAAATGCCGGAAAAAGAAATATAATTTCGTTGAATCTAAACCATAAGCCACATGAGGCATAAGTCAATTTTGTTTATTGAGCCACCTAGTACAGAATGTGTTATTAAGGAAGTACTTGGTAAAGACTGAATTAAATCCTCCTCTCTAGCTAAGGCCCACAGAACTTGATTATAATTTGCCTTCAGTTCTCATTCTTAATATTGGGATTCCTTAGACTCTCACCTAAGCCTTACACTGTGCTAGTGACACACACTCCAATTCCCATGCTTTTTGATACTATCTCTATGATAATGATTCCCAATATGTATCTCCAGACCTGACTTTTCCTCTGAACTACTGATTACTACATCCAACTCCCTACTTAACATTTGTACCCACATAACTAAGAAACACTTCAGCCTAATATGGCTAAAATAGAATCATCACAGCTGATACACACATCTGATTCAACCTGTATTCTCCACCAGTCTTGTCCCTCACAGTGAATACCAACATCCACTCAGTTACTAAAATTCTAACCAGCAACCATCCTTTATCTCTTTCTTTTACTCACGACCCACATTAGTAAATTCTGTTGGTTTTACCTCTGAAATGTATCCTAGATTAACCTAGATCTATCCAATTTTCTAGCTCGCCAAATGTACTTTAGTCTAAATCACCACAAGTTCTTTCCTGAGAAGTTTCACAACTGATCTCTCAGTTTTTACTGATGCCTCTGCTTTCCATTTTCCGGAGTAGCCATAGGCATGTTTCAAACAAAATCAGATGTGATTACAGCTTAAAACTCTCCAGTGACTTCCCATTGCCCTCAGAATGTAATCTAACTTCTTAGCAATGGCCACCATACAGTGTGTGATATGCCCCCTCCCCAACTTTCTAATGTGTCTTTTGCCACTCTTTCCTGCTCACTAGATTCCAGTTACAATGGCCTTCTTTGTTGCTTGAATATAAGTTCACACAGGGCCATATGTTCTCAGTATCCCTTTACATAAACATTTTATCCTCTTATCTTTCGTGGCTGTCTTGTTCTGAGTTATTAGGCCTGACTGTCCAAAAATATTCCTCCTCTGAGCCACATCACTTACTTCATTTTCTTCATTTTACTAATTGTCTGAAATCATTTTTATTTGTCTATTTGTTACTATATTATCATATTCTATACATTATTAATATTACTATATTACATTATTTTTATAGTGATTTTTTTTTAGATTTACCTATATGAATCAGTGTCTTTACTTACCATTCTTTCTTACATCTTTTTCTTTCTGAATGCAGTTTACTTCTTCCTAAATTATATCTTTTAGATTTCCCTCAGTAAAGGATGTAGTAGAAACTAATAATTTTTTTTTTGTCTGAAAACATCTCTTTTAACCTTCATTAATAAATTAGTGTATAGACTGGTGAAGGATGCTATAATACTTATTTTTACTTAGAACTGTTGAGATATGATTTTTCTATTTTACATGTTCTAGTATTCTTGTTGAAAAGTTTGCTGTAAACCTAATCTGCTTCTGTTTAAATACCTACTTTATCTCCTAGCTATTTTTAAATTTGTGTTTATGCTTGTTTGTGAGGTAGATTTAGTTGAGTTTATCTTGAGATTCATTTAGCTTCCTGAAGAGATAGATAGATAAATAAGTAGACCAACATAAACAGATTTATATAAATATACAGATACATATCACAAGTTATATATATATTAATATCACAATTCTTTGAACACTTTTATATATTACTCTTTTTTTAAAAGATTTTACTTATTTATTTGACACAGAGAGAGAGAGAGAGCAAGGGCAGGAACACAAGCAGGGGGAGCGGGAGAGGGAGAAGCAGGCTTCCTGCCGAGCAGGGAGCCCCATGCGGGGCTCGACCCCAGGACCCTGGGATCATGACCTGAGCAGAAGGCAGACGCTTAATGACTGAGCCACCCAGGCGCCCCTATATATTACTCTTTTAAGTGTACCTCTGCTCATTGTCTTTCTGGCTCCTATTTGACAAATGTTGGATCATCTCAGCCATTTTTTTTTTTTTTTTTTTTATGTCTCATAAACTCTTTCTTATCACATTTTTTTCCCCTTTTTGTTTCTCTGGTAATGTTATGGACAATTTATTCAGCTCTGATTTCCTGTTAGTTATTTCTTAGCTATATTTAATATATCTGTTTACTAGTTTTAATGATTATATTTTTGTTTGTAAAATTATATTTGGCATTCATTGAAAATGGTCTTGTTCTTTTGATAACATCTTATTTATTTCATATATTTTCTCTCCATCTTTCATTTTTAATTATTTTAAGTTAATTATTTTATAATCTATGTTTAGTAATCCCATTAGCTGAATCCCAATATCTGGTGTTCCTAATCTTGCTCTTTGATCTTTCTGTTGACTCTCACTTAAAATTTACTCATTTGTTTGATAATTATGGATTTGAACTCCTGCTTACCAGGGTTTTATATTCATAATCCCTAAATCCTTTGTTGGGGGTGTGCCCTTCCAGAGAATTTTGGAGACTGAATGCACAAGCAACCAACCCAGAAATAATTTTTTGTTAAATCCTCTCTGTGGAATTTCTCTGTTCTTATCAAAAGTTTAAATTCAACCCCCATACCCGTTAAGAGATTTTCATGTGAGGCTTTTCAATCTCTTGTTCTTGAAATCCCAAGGCTCTTGGCAGAGATTCATAAATGTCCTAGAGAACCAAAAGATCGGTGACTCCATATTAGTCATTTCCACTTTTTTCCTCATTTTGGTCACTAAAGATTTCCTTAATATATTTCTCTGAATTATGTTTGTCTAATGTTTATCCTAATAATGTTTGACCTAATGTTTATCCTTTCTTTTTTTACACATACACACACTCGCAAGACTATTCTGGATTTTGACTCAGGGGCCATTTATGGAATATATGTCATGAGGCTTAGTCATACCAATTCCCTTTCATGCTTAGTTTCTTTCTCTGTTACCACTCATCTCCTGCCACTTCAGCTCAAGTCCTGGATTTGCTCATGACTGATATGAGAAATGAGGACTGGAGTTTTTGTATAAAGAAAAGGAAATGCCAAAAGAAAGAAATCTGATAAAATTAGAAAAGAGGAGAACCCCTCTGACCATTTTTACATATACCTATATCTGTATGCATGTGTGTGTGCTTGTCAGAGAAATGATACACCTGATATGTATGCATTATATATGAATTTATGTATTTCAGTGATATTATTGGAACTCAAGAATTTCATTGCTAAAATAATTTTCTATGCCCAGAGTAGGTACCTATTTGCATTTGTTTTCATAATTATTTCTATAATTGGTTCTACAAGTAAATTCAGAAATAGCTGGCTTACTCTTACCACCTGCTTAGTACAGATATACAGAGAAGGCAATAATACATATTTAATTTATTCTTCTTGTTTTCTAACAAATTGTATAATCACAATATTGGAATGATAGCCCACTTAGTATTCTGTTCCTGCATTCAAACACCCGGGTTCTTTCATAGAAAATAAATGCTCTTTATGAGAATTAAATGGTCAAATATAGAGAGGTAGATGGCTAATTGTAAGTGTTATTTGAATAAATTTGCATATGAAAGGACTTAAAAAACTTACTTTAAGAAAAAAAATTTGTAGGTGCATGTGCTATCCGTAAATTATTTTATTTTAGATGACTCCTTTTCTATACTCATGCCAGCATCTCTGGAATCAAAACAAAAGTTCCAAAGTTTTTGATAAGGTCTTCTTTCTTGTGGAAGGATTTCCATATTTTGTAGATAGCATTCTCAAGTTCTGATCAAAATGCAGAAGAAAGGGAATGGAAAACATATTTAGCAAGGAAAGAAAGAAAGAAGGAAGCAAGGAAGGAAGAAAGAAAAGAAAGAGAAAGGAAAGAGAAAGAAAGAAAGAAAGAAAGAAAGAAAGAAAGAAAGAAAGAAAGAAAGAAAGAAAGAAAGAAAGAATAGAAAATTTGGATTAATAAAGATGGTGAATTAGATGAACGTGTTAAAAATTCTAGATCATTAAAATATTTTGTGTTACTAGAACTAGAGGTTTTGACTGATCTTATTCTTTGACAATTCCAGTCACATGGAAGAAAATCCCCACTTAAATGTCCCTAGGACAGATATTGATTAAAACATATTCTGCTTCACATTTCTTTCTCATGGGATTTTCTTTGTTAAATTTTGGACTACCATGGGATCATTGCTCTCAGAAAGCCATGGATCCCTGAAGTCCCTAGCCCAGCTATGTTTGCATTACCTCTGACATAGAAATGCAAAGCAACAATAAATTCAGGGGTGCTTACCACTGACTTTTTTTTCAGTTTCCTTATTTACTAGTGTCATCCTCAATAAATCAGTATGTAGAGTATACACTCTATTTTTTTTAAAGAAGTTCAAAGTAATATAGATGATTTTCAGGTATTAATAATTATACCTAAAACTCAATGATTCATTTGTATTAATATTTATGAAGGTGCTTTCATAATGGTAACTGATTACTCTTGTTAAAACATTTTGGGAATTTTAACCCTTGTTAAGGAAAGTGCCCACCAATGACCAGGTTGTAGACTCACACTATCAACATATATTAAATTAGTAGTATTATTTTACTTTAACAACTTCCCAGAGTTACACCACACACACACACACACACACACACACACACACACACGTTTTATTTTTCTTTATTGTGTGCTATACCCATATTCTTTTTATGAGAATTATAGAACGTTAGAATGAAAAATACATAATCAAAGAAGCTGCAGGTTGAAATATCATATTCTAGGATTAGGTACAAAGAATCTAATAAAGTTCTCCCTCTCACCAAATTAAGAAACATTGCTATTTTAAATATTCATATAAATCTTTAAATCTATTATTTAAAATTTTGTTATTCAAGAATACTTCCTCTTGATATTTAATATATTATGTGAAGATAGTACTAAAGTCTTTTAAAAAATGGATGAAGAGATAACCAATTTATAGTCATCTAGGGAAAAAAATTGGTATGAGTAATTGCACAAAATTGTTTAACTTTTTGTAGCTTAAAGTAATTGTGGGCCCAGAAGGAGAATGAAGAATAAGACATTGTAAGTGTGGAAAGCACTTGCATGTTTTATATAAGCAGAGTCTGCTCTGGCATAGTTAACTTGGCCAGGAGTATAAAATTACAAACAAGGCAAAGCCATCTTTTCATTCTCCATAAAAAGATAGATTCTCTTTCCTAAGATGATGCTACTAATTTCAGGCTTGTTGCTGGGGTGATCGTGTTAATGGCTCAAGGCAAATCTGTCACTGTTCCTCAAAACACTAATTTCAAACATATGCTGTGCTAATAGAGGGCCAGAAAGTATTATCACCTTTCCATATAAAATTCAAGCTTGCAAAAAAATGAGTTTTTATTTTTTAAATGTTTTTTTAATCTTAAAGTAAAATAAAATAAAATGTATTCCCATATGTTACAAAAAAGTGTCTTAAAGAACTTGCCTAATAAGTCATTTATCAATAGAGGAAATTTTCTTTAATTTCGATTCTTTATTTTTTATGAAACTAAAGGTTTCATTCATAATGGATATTACGACTCTTTTAAAATTCAAATTTCATTACCAAAAACTGGTGCGATACAATAATACTTTTCTCTTAAAGGATGACAGATGAACCTAAGAAAAATGTATGCAACATGTTATCTCTGTATTAAATACATCGCTCCCTTTAGCTTAAGCATCATCCTCTGGACATCTCCCATGCCAAAGGCATAGCAGGAAGTCTTCTGAGCAGGCAAAAGTGAACAGGGTCAAGGCATAAATGCCCATCTATAATATAAGAGAGAATCTATTGAGTATTATAGTAGAAGTACAAAATATATTAGGAACATCTAGAAAAAGCAGAGTAATTCCTTCACTGGGTGTCAAGACAAACTAAACTGAGAAGTTAGTTGAGGTAGCCCTAAAGAATGCGTAGAAAAAATATGAAGGTGAAGAAAAAGGGGTGAACCAAAGTTTGTTTAAAAAGAAAAAAAAAGAATGTGTTTAAGATATGACTTGAGTATAGGGCACAGGGGAAAACAGTGGGAGATAAACTTGAAAGGTAGAATGAGGACTCACTAGATATATATGGGAGAGGGTCTTACAAAGGTAGAACAGGAGCAGTTGACTGAAGCTGTTGAACATTAAGCTAAATACCTCAGCTTTTATTGTACAAACAATAGAGTGAACTTTTTTTTTTTAATCTCAGCAAGGTGATTTATATGTCATCATCAGGGCTATGTATTAGGATAAGATTTTATGATTAATGTTCATGCCCCTACAAAAGCCGTATTATACAAGATTATCTGTACTTTGAAACTTGAACATCAGAATAAAATATGGTTACAAAATATACATTTGCCAGTTTGCATATACAAAAGGTTTTCAAAAACAACCAGCTATCTAATTTGGATCTAAAATGGTGGGGATGAAACACTTTCATATGAACTAACTAAATGATTGAGATCAAATTATGTATCTTTATTGCTTATTTAATTTTACTTCTGTAGATAAATTCACAATATGTGTTTGAAAACAATTTGAAAGTCTTTGGTAGTTTTTATGATTGCAATATCAAAATATATTTTTGTTGTTTCAGATGATGGTGCCTGTCAATTAACTGAATAACTGTGGTAAGTTGGTTTTTCTCTTCTCAAATCTGCATAGAGTGTTTTTATTTCTGATATTCAAAAGGATTTTGTTGCCTATGAAACCTATAAAAACATTAACACTTAAATGGATTGAAAGCCAAACATGCCCTGAAGTAGGCTATATTTTTTTTTCCCAGGGAATTAACCTTTCCCTTTTTACTTCTGAACTGAGCCAAGATTGGAAAACAGAAATTGTACATGTACACCCAGAGTGTAGGAGGGGCACTGTTATCCAAATGTTTTCCATTAAATATGCACCATCTCTTTACCCAGGAATGACCCTGAGAAAACACCCAAATGTTCACAACACCAAAGGCAGCAAAATGTCTTTTAAAGAAATATTAAAAAAAAAAAAGTAATTTAAAGCTATATAGAAGTTTGGTAAGAAGAAGCAGTTGTTTCTTTCTTCTCTCCTCTTATTTCATAGAGGCGTTAATGATCATGGCAATGATATATGCACAAGCTGACTTTCATGTGTTCAGTTTCATAGCTGATTAAATCTGACTTCGCTTTAGTTGAGTCATCATAATGGACAGCAGACATCAAATGACAGTTTTCTATCTTTGTTATGAATGTGCTTGTGGCTGCTTTCGTGGACTTCTATTGGGTAATATTCTATGTGGGGGAATCAAACATTATTAAATGTTTTGGAAAATAATGTTGATGATAATAATGACATATATGTGGCAATAGTGTGCCCTCAAAAGGAAGGAAGGAGGAAAAAGTTGAAGGAGATTTTCTCTCACAATTTGTTAGGCATTTTAGGGTGTTTTTCTTCTTTTCAATTAAAAGTAGAAATTTACTTTTCAACCAGATTATGTCAATGAAGGTGTTTGTTTTCACAGATGCTTCACATATTCAAACTCTCAATCAAAATCTCTCAATCATTTAGAAAACTAGCATCTTATTATTAGTTACTGTGTAAGTAGTTATGAAGAATATTGTATAGGGTTTATGATGATAGTGAAACACCCGACACTTACTGGCATAAATAATTACTTTCTTTCTCTATTATTATTATGAGAAGTTAAATCAGAAAAATGATTTATGTGTCTTAACTTACATAATTGCTTTGGATTATTATGATTGATTATTCATTGAAAACTAAGATGAGTGGGGGTAGTTTGTATCAATCTCATTCATTTCTGGAGAAGTTGGTACCCTTTTACATCCTATCTTGGGAAAGCAAACAACATGTTTCTGTGCTTTTACAATACTGGGGAACTGATATTTTCATGGACTATATTCTCATTGTCATATTTATGAGGAGAAGACATTGCATTATTATCTATTTTATTCCTTAAGAGTTTAAGAGTTTAGAGTAGGTAGAGAGAACATGTCATTACTTTGCTCTCTTATTCAACTGTAATAAAGAAAAAGTTCTGAAAAAGTGCATTTGTTTAGCATAGCGTCCTGCCTCTATGCATGGACTAGACTTCTTGGCAAAACGAGAGATGGCCAGAGATGGAAGTATTTAGAGGAGAATAACACAAAGTTTGGAGGTACGTGAAAAGTTTATCAAGAGTTTGGATAAGGAAGAGGAATGGATGACTTAGATGTGATTTAGGGAAGGACAAATGTTGGAGAAAAAAACATTGTGAGTCTTACTGTATATTATATTAATGCTTCTCAAACTTTAATATGCTCGTGAATCCACGAGCTATCTTGTTAAAATGCAGACTCTAATTTAGTAGGTCAAGAGCCTGCATTTCTGTCAGCTCCCAGGTGATGTCAAAGCTACAAGTTCAAGGGCCACACTGTGAATAGCAAGATATTATATAAATAACTCATTCACTTTGCCTCCTATTCAAGGAATTTCAAATAATACATTACTTCCCAAGCATTTGACTTGAAATTGATTTTTTGTGCTTTTACTTCACTGTGTAAAGATCAATCTTAAGATTAGAAAAAAAATGCCATGTTTTAGTTAAGCCACATACATAAAACAAAATAAAAACAAAACAGCAAAAAAACTGGGTCTTGCTAACTCCTAAGGTCTGCTTTCTCCTCATTAATTAATTATAAGGGTAAACTGTGAGGATCAGAAAAAGTCAATCTGTTTGAGTCAAATAATAAAAGAAAAATAATAATTTTCAAGTGTATGAGATGTAAAATTTTACAGAAAATAAATGTATTTTTAATATTACAATCTATTCAAAGGCAATCATATCAGCACCTTGCAATAGTCAAAATATAAAAAGCAATAGTAGTCGCGGGGATTAGAGAGTTTTAACCATAATATAAGTAAACATTATCATTATTGCTATGCTTGAAAACACTTGACTTTTGTCTTCAAAATATAGTAGGATGTCACTGGTTTTGTATACTGTTCCCATTGACATTATGAATGTTATCTACTTTAATCCAGCTGATTCAGGTTCTGAGGATATTATCAAGAAGGCAGAATAGAAGTCAGACTAGGCTGGGTGGTCAGTAACAGTAAATAATGAAGCTAAGAGGCCCTAGTCCAGTCATGTAAGGAAATCTGAAGGGTTTTCTGGAACCTGGATTTCCCTAGGAGCCTGGAAAAGGCTATGGAGTAGAAGTTCTAAAATCAATCTGAAGTTTTCTGCTCAAACCTTTCCTCTAAATGAGTGTTTCTTCACGAAATTGCATGTCAGAATCACCTGAGGTGTTAAAAAAAATAGTTAATACCTGGGACCCACCGAGAACAATTAACTCAGGTTGATCACTCCGGGTGGAGGCCAGTGCTCTAGCTTCCTGGTGAGCCCATGGGCAACTGGAGTTGAGAGCCAGTGCCATATATTAGGGCCTGAAATTTATATTTATATTTTTCACAAGTTCCCAAGCTCCATGGACCACACTTTAGGTAGTAAGGGCCTACCAGCCCCCATAAGTTTTTCCACATGTTTCAGGAGGGTCAGTATTACTTGGGAGTAGTTATCATTTTTCAAAGGATGAGGGGAGAGGTCGGGAGAAGCAGAAAGGAGAAAAGGGACATCCAAATGGCACATGGTGTGGACCTGGGTAGAATATTCAACTCCACACATGATTGAATTTGAAGGGCAATGGAAAAAGTCCTGCATTCTAAAATACCTCATCTCATGAAATAATATGATGCCTGCATTTGCACTATTATAGTTCATTTGATTTTAGTGCTTTTCAAACCTGACTGTGCAAGCATTATTCTGTAAAACAACTGTTACAAATGTAGAGGATCAAGAAAGAGGGTTAGAGTTGGCAAGAATCTGAATTTTAATAACCATCCATATGATTCTAATCAAGAATGGAGCTTAGAAATTAACATTGTTTAAATGTCCGTACTACCCAAAGCAATCTATAAATTCAATACAATTCCTATTTAAATGCCAACAGCATTTTTTTGCAGAACTTGAACAAATAATTCTAAAATTTTTATGCAGGCACAGAAGACCCCAAATGGTTAAAGCAATCTTGAGAAAGAACAAAAAAGCTGGTGATATCACAATTCCCGGTTTCAAAATATACTACAAAGCTGGAGTAATCAAAACAGTATGTATGGTGCTGGCACAAAACTAGACACATAGATCAATAGAACAAAATAGAGAGCCCAGAAATAAACCCACACTCACATGGTCAATTAATCTATGACAAAGGAGGCAAGAATATGCAATACACAAAAGACCATCTCTTTAATAAATGGTGCTGGGAAAACTGGACAGCTACATTCAAAATAATAAAACTGGACCACTTTCTTATACCATACACAAAATTAAACTCAAAATGGATTAAAGACTAAATGTGAGACCTGAAACTAAAAATCTTAGAAGAGAACATAGGCATTAATTTCTCTGACACCAGCCTTAGAAACATTTTTCTAGACGTGTCTCCTAAGGCAAGGGAAACAAAAGCAAAAGTAAAGTACTGGGACTACATCAAAATGAAAAGCTTTTGCAGAATGAAGGAAACCATCAACAAAGCAAAAGGCAACCTACTAAATGGGAGAAGATATTTGCAAATGAGATATCCAATATAGGGTAAATATCCAAGAGATATAAAAAACTGATACAACTCAACACCAAAATGTAAATAAATAAATAAAAACAATCTGCTTAAAAAGTGGGCAGAGCACCCGAACAACCATTTTTTTCAAAGAAGAAACACAGATGACCAACAGACACATGAAAAGATGCTCAACATCACTAGTCATCAGGGAAATGCAAATCAAAACTACAATGAGATATCACCTCATACCTGTCACATGGGTAAAATCAAGAAGACAAAAAATAACAAATGTTGGTGAGGATGTGGAGAAAAAGGAACCCTTGTGCGCTGTTGGTGGGAATGTAAATTGGTGCAGTCATTGTGGAAAACATTATGGAGGTTCCTCAAAACGTTAAAAACAAAAATACCTATAATCCAATAATTCCACTACTGGATATTAAGCCAAAGAAAACAAAAACACTAATTTGAAAAGATATATGCACCCCTATATTTATTGCAGCAGCATTTACAATAGCCAAGATATGGAAGCAACCTAAGTGTCCATCAATAGAGATAAGGATACGATACACATAGTGTGTATGTATATGTATATATGCGTGTGTGCATATGTGCACACACACATGCATACATATATGCACTTGAATATTTCAGAGCCAAGAAAAAGGATGACATCTTGTAATTTGGGACGACATAGATGGATCTAGAGAGTATTATGATAATAAATAAGACTGAGAAAGACAAATTCCTTATGATTTTACTCTTATGTGCAATTTAAAAAACAAAACAAATGAATAAACCAACAAAAGCAGAATCAGACCTATAAATACAGAGAAAAAATTTATGGTTGCCAGATGAAAGGGAGATGGTGGATGGGCAAAATAGGTGAAGGGAAGTGAGAGATACTGGTGCGCAGTTATGGAATGAATAAGTCATGAAAATAAAAGGCACAGCATAGAGAAAAGAGTCAATGATATTGTAGCAGCATTGTATGGTGACAAATGGTAACTGCACTGTGTTGAGCATAGCAGAACTATAAAGAATTTGAATCCCTATGTTCTACACCTAAAACTAATGTAAAATTGTGTGTCAACTATACTCATATAAAAATATATATATAGAAAGAATGGAGTTTAGAAGCCATTGTTTTAAACTACACACTACCTTTTTCCTGGCCTTCTTTTAATATATATATATATTCCTCTTCTTTAAAATAACATTTTATATACTGGGGCGCCTGGGTGGCTCAGTCGTTAAGTGTCTGCCTTCGGCTCAGGTCATGATCCCAGGGTCCTGGGATCGAGCCCCGCATCGGGCTCCCTGCTCTGCAGGAAGCCTGCTTCTCCCTCTCCCACTCTCGTTGCTTGTGTTCCCTCACTCGCTGTGTCTGTCAAATAAATAAATAAAATCTTTAAAAAAAAAATAACATTTTATATATACTATTCCATATATCAAAAGAGATCAATATAACAGCAAAATAATAATAATACTTAAATTAAATGGTGCTTACTGTTTTGTCAGGCACCGTTCTGAGTGTTCCATATTCTCTAAAACAATCCTAGATAATATGTACTATTGCTATTCTCATTACATATAAGGAAACGAAACAGAAATGTTAAATTGCCTAAACTCACATAGCTGGTAAGTGGTAGAACTGAGATTCAAACTCAGACTTTTTTTTTTTCTTTTAATAATGCATCTTTCTGAAATATTTGGCTCTTGAACCCACACTCTACTCAACTACCAACTGTCATTTGTCCACATAGTTGTCAACAAATGTTTCTGGAGCAGCTTCTATACACTGAGTGCTAAGAATGGAGCAGTAAGCACAGTGAAATGTATACCTTTATGGAGATTACTTTCTTATGGGACACATAGGCTTTTGTTTTTAGAGCAGCCAGAATTTTTTAAAAGAGCTTAGAATTCATGGTAAGAAGACATGAGCTTCAAATATGATCATTCCATTTGCTTTCTGAGTGACCTTAACAAATCTCTTTACCTCTTTAAGTAATCTAATGAAATAATATGAAGGGATATCTAAATGAATTATTTCCATTACTTACATAATTATTGACTATAATGAAAAATGTTTTGTGTGTATGTTTGGCTTAAAAAATGTCTTAGTTGAGAAAGATCGATTTCCCCATGGCAATAGACAGAAAGAGTATCACGAAAGCACCGGTTATCAGGAAGGTTTTGGGGGCAATAGTAGTGGTGTTGGTACTGGCATTGGTGTTAGTAGTGGTGATGATTGTCATAATGGTGGTGATGGTTGAGATGATGAAATTGATGGTAAAAGTGCAAATATGCACTTACTATAGCTTAGGTGTTATGCTAAATTTTTTATATTTATTATTTTATTTAATCCATTTCACAATCCTGTGAAGTAGTACAATTATTGTCCATAATATAGAGCTGGAAAACAAAAGGATTAGAAAGTTTAAACATCTTGCCCAAGTCACATAAGTAATAAGTAATGGAGCCATGTATCAATTATCTATTATTGTATAATAAACTTCCCTAAATCTCACTGGTGTAAAATAACCATTTGATATTCCTCATGAATCTGTGAGTTTACTGAAGAGTTATTCTGCTCTACTTGATGTTGGCTGGGGTCATTTATGTGGCTACATTCAACTAGGGGCTTAATGAAGGTCTCAGTTCTGCATGTGGCCTCTCTTTCTACATGAGGAGTCATCCTTAAGAGGCCCTCATAATATTTCTCTCTAGAAGAATAACTTAGACTTGCACATCACATGCAACTCATTTCCAAGGAGTGTTCCAAGGGACCAGCCCCATTGCAAGTGCCTCACCTTACAACATACTTGCTAAAGTCCTATTGGTCAAAATAAGTCACATGTTCAAGCCCAGACTCAATATGTAAGAGGAACCAAACAAGGACAAGAATATCTAGAGGAATGGTTCAATCTTCCATACCAAATATGGCTAATTCCAAGAGCCATTGTGCATTTAATTACTATAGTATATTCCTTCCCTGGAGATACTAAAAGTAAACACTGGAAGAAAACAGACCACATAGTATTGTTTAAGAGACATCATGAGCAGATTTGATTTGGCCTTATTCCATCAACAATGAGCACATCTAAATACTCAAGATGAAATTTATTATAGAAGATTCAATACTGAGTGGATGTTGAAGTTCAAAGTTCAAGAATTCAGAGGTTTTGAAAGGATCTCTCTACAGCCTAATTACCAAATACAGACAAGGCATAGTTGACAAATTTCTGAATAATGACACATTGGATTCTATTCTTGCTCTAGTGTAACATTCCATTTTCATAAGTGCACATCTGAATGCAAGTGAACCACAAGAGGGTCAACAATGATATTGTGTCTACCTAGATTACCAAATTGGATGTCTGTTGAAGCTTCAGTATTGACCTCAAAAGCATGCAGAAAGGATACGAAAGACTCAGAAGGCAAAAGGCTCCTGCTGTTACCAATTAACCGTCTAAAATGTAGAGATACCTCTTAATATGAGTTTTTTAATAACTTTGGATTTTGAACAGCCTGTGTCTCAATGGGCCTGTCAAACTGAGTTAGTTAGAAAACAAATACCATGCTTATCCAGAACTTTGTAAATGTGGTTATCAGTTTTGCCAGGCTGTACCTCATCACCCTCACTTAGGCCAAGGAGAATCTTGATTGTCCAACAAGACCAGGTAATACAGAGTTTTGCCTCACTGCTTTTCAGGCTTTTACTTTTTTTTAATCATTTTTCTTCTCTAGGAGCTCCACAGAGAACATCTGTCTCTAGGACTATAAATTTGGTACTTTTTACCAGCTGTGAATTTTCTCTATTCCTTAAGAGTAGTAGAGATCAAGAGCTTACTCCCATCATTTAGGGACTAACAATGTGGAAAATTGAGAGAACTCAATATGATCACCACTCAAGAGTTCTCCCTGTGAACCAAAGTCTTCTTTAAATTTCAAAATAACTTCCAAATAAGAAGTCAGAAAGGAACAAAAGTGTTTGTGAGAAAAAAAAAAAAAAAAATATATATATATATATATATATATATATATTTTTTTTTTTTTTTGCTTTTTCTTGGCACAAAATGGAAGTGTAGTTCCCTCTGTCGTGACAGGAAGCAGGATCCATTTCTCATGTTGTTTCAGGGACTTTTGTTTTAACAGTCAATAAAAACTGAATCCATATTGCTGGAAGAGAAAATGAAAGAGAACTAATGCCCTAATATATCAAATAGGGGTTTCTAAGTTGTACCAACAAAATAATTGGGTGCATGTACAAATGAGGATTCACATGTACACAATTCAAATTTTGCCCATGCAAATGAGATAATTATGCAATCAAATAAGTACCTTTGATTAAAATCATTGTGTATGCAAATTCATCACTTGCTGAAGCAGTCATATTTTGGCATGTGCATACATGATTAGTGGTTTCTAATTTAAGGTAATTTTATGGCAGAAATAGTCTTACCTATTGAATCTCATGTCTTACATATTAGCCAAATAATATTTTCTTCAATTTTAAAATTTTCAGTAATCATATTGCCGTCATTTTAAAGCTGAAATTTCTTCTTATATCAATAACATTTTAACATTTCTGAACATTGGATGGATTTAAAAATCAATTAGTTATTTAATGTAGTCTCTTATTTGTCCTTAAAGTAACCCTTAATGGTACATATGACAAAAAAGACATCTCGTTATCAAGATATTTTTATAAATATCATCTTGCAATCAATACTATCTTATTATAAACCTCACTTAGTGCCAAAAAGAATGACAACACACACTTACATTTGCCTATTATATGTCAGGCACCTATCCTTCACAACCAGCCTGTAAGGCAGATTTGCCATATTTTACAGATGAGGAGGCCGAGGCATAGATGACTCTCCCAAGGTCACATAGTAACTGCATAACAAAGCTAGGAAACACGGTGCTTGATAAGACTATGTCTGTGATCCTCCCTAAATGTAGCACTGACTATGCTGCTTGAGTCGCTCCTTTAAGGCAGCCGTGATGGTCTGGGAAGCTGTAATGAGACCTACAGAAATTATCTCCTCTCTTCCTTCTCTCCTTTACCCATCCTCTTGTACCCATGCAAATTCAAAATCTTCCCTCTTGTCTTTTCCCTTACCCTCTTGCTTATGTTTTATCGGTCCTCTGAAGACTCTGGGACAGTGTAAAACTGGTTAGGGAGCCTGGGGAAACTTGGTAGAGATCTTCTCTTGACTGATAGCGGGCTACTATTTCAGGGAGCTCAGGGATTTGTTCTCCTATGTCTCTTGATAACTATATAAAAAGCAAAAATCTAAGCGTCTGGGTGCCTGGGTGGCTCAGTCTGTTAAGCGTCTGCCTTCGTCTCAGATCATGATCCCAGGAGTCCTGGGATCAAGCCCCACGGCAGGCTCCTTGCTCAGTGGGGAGTCTGCTTCTCCCTCTGTTTGTCACTCCACTCTTGTGTTCTGTCTGACTCTCTCTCTCTCTCAAATAAATAAAATCTTAAAAAAAAAAAAAAAATCTAAGCATCTGTAGTCTAATTCCACTTGATCTTTGCTCAGAACCCCCAAGGGCTCCTTAATCTTATTCAGAATGAACACCAAATTCGTACAATGTCTTTCAAGGTTACCCATGATCTGACCTCTTCTCTCAGCTGGTCCCCTACCTCCTTCTCCCTCTGCCACTTGTTCAAACTAACCCTGCTTCCTTGCTCTCCCTGGAATCTGCTAAGCAGTCTCAGGCTTGAGGTCTTTTGAACTTGCTTTCTCTGCTCAGAATACTTTCCCAGTACTACCGCCCAGTGGCTTCCTCTTGGGACCATCAAGTCTCTGCTCAAATGTGATCTTATCACAGTGCTCTTTCACCCACCCGTCCACCTCTGCTTCTTTTTATCCCACTTAATCTATCTTCTTTTGCCTCCAGGGCACTTACTCACCATACCTATTATAAATGTGTTTACTTTTCCAGCTTTTCCTACTGTAATCTATAGAAGCTATAAGAAGGCAGTGACTTTGAACGGGATGTTTCCTGCTGTATCCCCAACTTCTGCACAGAGTAAATGTCAGTAACTAACTAGCAGGAATGAATTAACAAATGAAGGATACAAACAAGTAAATGAATATTCTAGAATTCTTATCAGGATTCTCTGCTCAGCTGTTATTAGAATGATTACATGTTGGTACAACACAAAATTATTTCTTTACAGCATTGACACCCATAAAGATATATTAAAGAGTTTGTCAATGGTTACTAAATATCATTTTACATGAGACAAAAAAAGGAGATGGAACCAAAAGTTATTGCAATTAAAGAAAAATTATTGGAAACTGTACTTAAAGTATTATTATTTTAGGGGACTCAATAAAAGCAATTGCTAACCATTATACTTACTATGTATCACCCTATTTTGCTTGTTTTCCATATAATTTAATCTTCGTGAAACTTGTAATGGAAGGTTATTATATCCATTTCATAAGTGAGAAAACAAAGACACAAAATGTTGAAGTTACTTGTCTAAAGTCAGAGAATCCTATGGAATCACATTGCAAACTTTAAAAAGTGTATGTGTGTATATATATATATATATATATATATATATATATATTTTTTTTTTTTTTTACACTGTGATTTGTTGTTCAATACTAACTCTCCCTAATGATCTTGATTAAGGCTCCCACTTTGAAATTTTTTTTCCCACAAGAATGGCAATATTATTGCATCCTTTATACTCATTATCTCAGAAAGCATGTTTTTAATTTATTCTTTCTGAGTGTCTCAGAAATTATCTTGGAGAAATGAACAAATGCATTAGTATACACATGCTACACACTTTCTTGGACTAATACCTATAATTACAGGAATAAAAACATTTCATTTTTTTTTCTTACGGCAGTTTTAGCCTGACATATTTAAGCCCTTCCAGTTAAAATGCATTTTTTGAATCATGTTCTTCATAAACTCGTAAATGAAAACAAGCCTGTGATTGAAAACTAGTTTTGCAATGAAGCTTTGGAATAATTTATTATCACTTTTCTTTATTACCTGGTTGATGTTTAAAACTAAGATAGCTATACATCCTAGTTTACTTGAACATTTCCAATTCATGCCTGTTTTCCCAGCATTGTTATTAATGTATATAGATAATTATTAACAATATCATGTACTTTCACTTTCAAAATCATCTCAAAGTTGTCCAGCATGGACAATAAATTTTATGTTCACCTATTCAAAGCAGATATGTAATATTTACAGAGTTTTTACCCAGGGTGTAAAAGGAGGAAAGATTAACTCTCCTCAATAATTTTATTTTAATTTCAAAAGGAATTATTTAATTAAAATCTAGAGGGAAAAAATAATACATAATTACCAAAATGAGACACATTAGGCCTGAACTATTCTTCCACTTGCTTAGTAGAAATTTTTCTCAATAAATCTGATAATCCAACTTGAATAATTTAAAGAATCAATCTTTGTTTGAAAGGATAAAACATTTATTCTATTATTCTAGGCCTTTACTAGATGTCATATAAACACCTATTAAAAGCATTAGAGAAGTGGTGGCTGAAATATTATGTTCCCTTCACTCTTCCACCAAACTGATTCAAATGTAAGCCTTATCTTTGGCCATCCTGGCTAGTACAAAGGAAAGAACAAATTCCCAATCATCCTTCTCACCTGCATTCTGCATTCACACCCAAAGTCCTCTGAGCCTCCTGGAGTTGAACAAGTACACAGCCAGAACGTCTTCTGTAATTTCTGTTTCGTTCTATTGAGATACAAATTCCTGGAAGCCCCAACTTGTAGACTTTACATGAAGAGGTTTTTCCTTTCTTCTTTAGATAAAGGAAATCTCTGTGTTGGAGCTCAGGAGCCGGAGACATTTTCTGAGTTTCCTATTATTTCATAATATTCCAAAGAGCCAACTGTCCACCAAGCTTCAGACCTATAACCTATTTCTGCCTTTGTGGTTTTTTTTTGTTTTGTATTTTGTTTTGTTTTTGCATTAAGAGGGCATAGTTAAGAAATCAACACAGAAATGTTAATCACAATATTTGTGTGATTTTTTTTGCATATAAAAGTTTCAATTTTTAGGAAATTAGGCAAGGTTTAATTTTTTTCTAATGTCTTCTTATTTCAAATGCATATTACTCCAGCTCCTTCCTTTTTTCCTCCCCAGATTCTTACAATAACCACTGCTATAAAATGTTTGTCTGTCTTCAGAGTAGTTGACCACTTTTTCAGAGGACTGTATTCTCTCAAAAAATCTCACCACCACCCTCTGTCAAACTTCCAGTAATGCAACCACCATTCTTTTTCCCCACACCTACCCTCACTCCTCAGTCTGTTTTATTTGCCAGGGTCTTCTCTTCTAAAATATATTGCTAGATCTGCCAGGGAGATTTGGAGACTTTGCCTCAGTGGCACACCTCTTCAGTTCAAAGTGAGGCAGATTAGCAGGTCAACAACTCTGGGTGATAAATCTCCATGTGGTGCCTGAGCCTTGAAGTTCCTTGCCAGAGGTTCACAGACTTCATAGGAGTCACTCAGGACAGGATGAGGGAAATCTAGAAGCTTCCTGGCATAGCAAATATATGTTGGAATTACCTTTGTAGCTCAATTTACAAACGAAGGTCCATGTAAGTCAATTCCATCTAAGCTCAGGCTAGACAAGCACTTACTTCTTTTTTTAGCTAGACTCAAGTATTTCCTGAAATAAGTTTTTTCTTGTAACACAAAGAAGGCCACATTTGTTTTCTGAAATCTCTTAAGATAGCTGTCCCAGAAGTTCCTGAATAAATGTGCAAATGAGATCCCTAGTAGGTGGTTTTAATTGTTTTATGAGACAGCATATTTTAAAGGAGCATAGGATTGAAATTATGGGTTCAGATTGTACCTCTGCCGTTTACTTTCTTTGTATATCTGGACTATTCACTTTAATTACAGGCTGTGTCTTCAAATGGGAAATGGAAATCAGAAGTGACATTCACTCCAAAGTTGTGTAGATTAAATGGGTTAATGTAGATAAAAGGCACAGAAAGGTGCCTGACTTAATGACTTTTCTGTCACTCAGTGTACTGAGAATAATTGTTCTCCTTATCCATATTCATATTCACTTTCCTAAGTTTTGACAAGTCTGGGGGTACAAACACACAACACACGCACACACACATAGAGCTATGCTACAGAGCAGCTAGAAGCCCTGTGGGTGAAATATGAGCTCACTGAAAGAACCAGTAACTTTACTTCACATGCTTTTCTGAAAATATGTGTGAAAGGATTGGTTTGCTGTGATTACTGACCTAGGTTAGGTTTACAGCAAAGGCAGAATCTACAACCATTTTGAGCTACTTGTATACAATTGTCTAAAACTTCACTTTCCTCTTGTTTATCTCACTTTCCTCTCATTTATCTTATTCTCCGGGATTATGTCTGAAGGCTGTTGATCAAAGAGAGAGAGGAAAAAAATCTATATCCTCAGGGAAAAATTGTGGAGAATAAATGTTTTTCTGAAACCTGCCTGTCTTCACAGTGTTGTGAGTCCAGATGAAAATGGGCAAAAATGACAAACAATTTTAAGGGCTTTCAGACATGAGGATGCTTGTTAAATGGAGACAGAACATGTGGATTCATTATTCTTTTTTATGTCGATATTATGTCTACTTTATGGCATTATGCTGGAAGACCTGTGTTTGTTCAACCTATGAAATAGTTTGACTCAGGAAATAAAATTCCTAACACCCAGATAGCACCTGAGAGAACAAAATAATGTAAATAATTCAATTCTATTTGAGAGTTTCAGGATGCACAACTGTTTTAGAGAGACTTTATTTTTTAATGTGGACATCAATGTGGACATTTTTTTTTAATGGTCATCAAACAGAAATACTAGTAAAAATCTGAAAGATAATAGTGGAGCATGACAAAAATAGTGATGAGAAAATTCATCATACTGGAAAGTCCAGATTGTAGTACTAAGTGATCAAGGAGTTCATTTTATTGCACAATATTGGCAAACAACCTATACCTACAAGTTACAAGAAATAGTAACAACTAAGGTGAAAAAGCAATCAATTTTAAAATGTCAAGGAATCTACTTATTTATTTTCTAGGAGTGAGCTTAATTAGAAAAGTTGTTGCATGTGTCAAGATCCTGGAAGCAACATATTTTACAAGTTAATGGGTATGGGATTCTTACTGCAACAATGGGATTCTTACTGCAAGAACTCAAAGACTTGACTTCACTGTACCAAGTGATCATTGCTGAAATTATACATAGATGATGTTTCTACATTGAATAAGTTCTTTGGATGAAACTGTTTGACCCACAGAAATTCCTAGTCTTTTGTTCAAACATTGTCTACCAACATAAAACTTTTCATACCCAGGGTAAACAGGATACAGAATCTTACAGTAGGCAGCATGGAGAATTGAAAATCCAGATAAACCAAGGTTTAGCTATCATTTTCTATGCTGACTACACAAAAGATCTTGGACAAGTATACCACTGAGATATGTGTTGTTTATCTGTAAAATACATATTATGTGTCTATGAGCACACACATATATATACGTGTATATATATATATATATATATATATGTGTGTGTGTGTGTGTGTGTGTGTGTGTGTGTGTGTGTATGTGTAAAAAGTTTGTAAAGGATCTCATACTTTGAATTAAATGTGACAAGTAGTATAATATGGTTGTCTGCTAAATACATCTGGTATACAGGTTTATACATAGTAGATTTTTATGAGTGAGGGGGGTGTTGTGGTTAGTTTTGGCCAATACACTGCAAGCAATGGAATATCACTTTGAGGACAAGTATTTAATTGCTGTTACAGAAACTCTCAGTGTTTGCTTCTCTCTGGAACAATGTCTGTTATTATTTAAGGTAGAAGCCACTCTATCAGTCTTGGTCCTTTAGTGAACATGGTGAGACAAACATCCTTGCAGACTGACTCTGGAATTATAGCATGAAGGAGAAATAAACGTTTATTTGAGAAATGGACCTGATTGTTACTGCAGCATAACTTAGCTTATTCTGACTAAGAAATACATTAAGGTCCTTCCTAAAAGCTTATGATAACTTCTTCATAAAAATAAATATAAACATTAGTATAAAAAAGTGTCAATATCTGAATTTGTAGTTTCTTCTTAGCCAAGTCATTTGACATTAACAATGTGTTATGTAAGGCATTAATAAGTTCCTAAACATGGCAGTGCCTCCTTCAAATACTCAGGATGATTAAGAGCAAATTACTTAAATTCTCTCGTATTTTTATAATAAAATTGCTGACTTACTATTTTTTTTTGTTTCATCCAAGTTCTTTTAAGGATACAAGATGGTGAATGTATATCTTCAAGGTACACACTTGAGTTTGAGAAGAGTCTGGATTACAACTTTATGCCATCTGTTTAATTATTTTGTGTTCAGAAATAAAATCAGAATCTTAAATATTTATGAAATACTTAACATGCATAAAAGATTTGATTTGGGTCATTGGGGAAATACAAAGAAAATAAAGGTGTTTTCCTTGTCTTTAGAGAGTATATAATCTAGTTCGGGAATCATGCCAGAAATACATGAGTTATTCAATATCATAGGAATCTGAATCATACCAAATCACAAAAGGAAAATATTGTGCTGCATAGAAAGTTATTTTGATCTAAAACAGCAATTCCCAGATTCTGGAAATATAGAAACAGAGTCTGGTGATGACTTGGCAGGGAAATTTAAGAACAAACTAAACTGGTAGAAAGAGCAGTGTGTGTGACTTCTAAGCACATTCTTATTTCAAGCGAATGAGGTACACTGTTGAGGAAGGTTAACATATTATTTTGAAAATTGTGCCTAATAGTTACTATCCTAATCTCTCAACTCTGACAACTCTTCTCACTTTATTTACTTTCATCCCCTCCCCACTTCCTTTTACTTCATCTGTCCTTAATATCTGTTCCTTTAACTGAGTTGCCATCAATGAGTGGTGAGGCAATATCTGAAGACATTTTGCATAGTGGTCAATAGCAAAGGCTCTGGAGTCAGAATGCTAGAAGCTGAATCCTGCCTCTGTTTTTTCTATGTTAATGTAATAGGGTGGTGTCATGCTCATGGAGTGGTATTTTGAAATTAAACTAATATATGTATAATACTGAGCACATAGTAAGTAGTCAACAAACTAGCTAATACTTTTATTTTCTCTGATCTTTGTTAGGTTACAAATACTTACATTTTAATATAAGGTGCTTGCTTAATGAAAATAATTTGTTGAGAGTCATAGAAAAATCATCTTATTTGTGGCATTTCTGATACCAGGAAAACCTAGTGAGGGAAGCATTTTTCATTCAGGGAGGATTACCACTTTATTACTCATACAGCAATTATAACATCTAGAATGAATGCACACAGACACTGAGTTCATATAGATGTATATATGAAAGCGTTGCTATATGTGTGTTTGATTAGTTTACTCAATAAAAACATATAATTGGGTCAGATTTCTGTATGTTTTCATTTTCTCTCCTTTTGAAATTAAAGAACCATGTTGACATAGTGCAATTTTCTGGCCAAATTCTTCGTTTAGCTTGAGATTTAGAAAAAAAAAATTTTTTTCACATGGAGTTCTTCCTAATTTGTACATCTGAAATTAGGTCTCCTTACCCATTTAAAAAAAAAAATTTTTAGTGTCTATTGAGATGAAATGCTGAGGTTATTACTGAATACTAAAGAATGTATATTCTGTACAATATGTTCTATGTATAATGTGATGTTTATTGGAATCTGGCTTTCTCTTTTCATCCCAAATCTGTGAACAAAATGTTATACTACTTCATAATAAGAGACCCAAAAGGCTCTATTTCAGTCTTACAAGCCTATTAAAGGCTTTTGAACATGACTCTATTATTTTTTCTCCCTTTTAAGACTAGATTCATTTCCAAGACATAGACTGTTTCATATCTTAAATCTCTTTACTGTTTAGGAAATGTTTTCTTTATTAAATGCCCATTTCAGTAGGATATCAGTAGTTACATACCTACTGTCAAATTTCTTTTAAGCTGAGTTAGTAGTTTTGACCTCATAGGTGAAATTTAATTCATAGCTCTAAACATTATTTAAGTCAATACATTTCATGAAATAATTGCATACATATTGTAATTAAAAATAATTTGATTGGTGGAGGAAGGTCTGTTTTTTACTAGTCACAGTTGAATATCCGAGGTAAAATTTTACAGCTGGGAGAAACTGAGGCAGCTCAAACCTCAGAGAATGCCCCTGAAACTGTGGTGTGCAACCATTTGATTGCTGGGAAGAATGCAATCTTACATATCATATGCATATAGTTATAGTAGAAAAAAGAACTCTGCATGAAGACTTTTTTTCAAGTCTGTACACTGAACAGAGATTATTTAAAGTTTTTCAGCAATGAAATATGTAATATAATCAGGAGGAATCACAGTGTAATAAAATGTTAAGATCTAATAATAAGATCTTCCCTGAACAATTTTTCCTTCCTTGTGTATTACATTATGAAATTGATTTAATGTCACTTCCTTTACAAGGAGAATCTCTTCTCAATCCTCACAGACGTTTTATTTTATTTGTATTGTAGTACAATATATATAATATAAAATTGAATATTTTAACCAATTCAGTGGCATTAAATGCATTGACATTGTTGTGCAACTGGATCACTATGCATCTCCAGAATTTTTTCATTATTTCAAACTTGATTCCATTCACATTAAGCAGTATCTCCTGATTACCCCATCTCCCCAGCACCCACTAACTGACATTTTACTTTCTGTTCAATGAATTTGACTATTCTAGTTACCTCATCTAAGTGGATTCATATAACATTTATCCTTGGTGTCTGGCTTACTTTGCATAATGTTTTGAAGGTTAGCCTATGCTGTAGTATGTTAAATATGACTATCATCATCTCTTGCCCCTTAGGAATCTTTTCCATTTTTAAAAATATGTTTCTAACTTTTTCCTCTTTTGCTATGAGATATTAAAATCTAATGTTTTTGAAATATTTTTTTGCCTGTACTCAAACTTGTTTTCCTTCTAGTTAACTTTTCCCCACTATGATTTATACAAACTCTTTCTGATTTTTCCTTGCAGAAACTTGAAAAAACATTTTATCCAAATATAAAATTTTACATATAGATACACGAATAAAAATAATACCATGATAATATTGGTTATACCAACTTTTCTATTCATCTACAAGCCAAATAATCATTTTCTGTAGCAAAAAGATGTTTATTCCTTCAAAAAAATCTTTTCATAAAATCTATGGTTGATTAATGTATTTTGTAATCCTTAGCTTTATTTTATTATAAAATTTTTGAAGTGATAGTTTATTAGTCATGTTGCTAGGGAACTTGGGAAAGGATTATTGTGACATTTATTAAATCAACTTTTGAACAAATTTAGGATCTACTCTTTACTAAAATAATAATAACAATTTTCCCATCATTAGTAATACATAGTCAAGAGATAAATTCAAGAAATACTCAAGAGTAAAAAAATAAATAAATAAATATCTCTCTACACCATGATCTGTTGACCTTTGTGCTACCTTTTATATATTTTTAGCTCTATACATTTTCATTACATGTATATTTACTAAAAGCAGACATTATTTAACAAAATAATGTCCCTTTTGTAACCTATTTTAACTCACATAAAATAAATGTTTCCATATCCTTAATAATTCATTATTTTAAATAGTATATATATATATTTTTTTAAAGATTTTATTCATTTATTTGAGAGAGAGAGAATGAGAGACAGAGAGCATGAGAGGGAGAAGGGTCAGAGGGAGAAGCAGACTCCCTGCCGAGCAGGGAGCCCAATGCGGGACTCGATCCCGGGACTCCAGGATCATGACCTGAGCCGAAGGCAGTCGCTTAACCAACTGAGCCACCCAGGCGCCCCTAAATAGTATATTTTTACGTCTTAAAATCATTACCAGATAAATATAGCTGGTATGATCATGGATAAAATATATTTATTTTATGGATTTTTTCATTGTTTTGTGTATGGCTCATTTTACAGAATTTTTGTCTGATTAAACCAGAACCAAGCTATTTGTTTCAGTTTAGAAGTTAGTTAGTGCTTTCCCATGCTCCGCACAGCATAAATTCTTAAATGCTGAATTCCATGAATTTCGCTTGGCATTTTAAATTAAGCTTTCTCTTGCTTTTGCTTTCTTTTCAATAAAGTCTACCTCTAGGAAATGAAAATCATTTGCTGTCCACAGGTGACCTACTCTCAATGATTCAAGAATAGATAGATATTTAGACAGCTTTTGAAATCAATACCTTTCAAAGAGAAAATAGAACATCCCATAAATCCTCACCAAAAAGAATCCTTGTTTTAAAAAAAATCTCAATACTTGAGATTTAAACCATAAGTCATTTGTACAACCAAGGGAATCTAATTTTTTACTTGATAAAATTTTTTGTGTACTAATTATTCTACAGAAATTAATTCCATGAATAATTTGATGGTTAGTATGTAAGTAAAGTATCTATTTGAATTCTCATGAGTAGGCTTAGACCTAGGAATTAGTATATCCTCAGGATGTTGATAATTTCAATGGCAGAACCTTAATCAGAACATTATGTTAAAGACATCAGATTATACTTAATATCTTCACAGATGAATGCTATATTTATATCTAAATAATTATTTTATTATTGTAACTATGTTTAATTACCGTAATTATAATGAATGAGTACATTTGTTGTATTCATTACTTTAAGAATCCTGTATTTTATGTCTCTAGAATTCAGACATTTTAAGGGATATATAGGTTTGGGAATGAGACCTTTGTTTGTGCAAATGTCTGTTTGAGAGATCCAGAAAGACTGGGTTAAATTATAGGTCAACATCACAAAAGGAAGGAGGTAAAACCTTGGCTGTTCCTTTCCTAGCCTATCTATTTAAGCCCATTTAATACTCTGTAATCTTTGTTTTGAGAAACATAGACATCTGGGAAGAGCTTTTGATTATAACGTCTTTTAACCCAGTGAGCTGTCCATTTGGTTGTATTGGCCATACTACATTTTAATAAATGGAATTTTTCAGTTTCTTCAGCTGAAGATAAAAAGCAGGGAAACATTCTCATCTGAGGAGGACAATTAGGAAATTCATGAATTAGACAACTATTTACATTTTCATAATATTATGAAACAGTTATTTGTTTGCTCATACAAAAAAAATCTTCAGTCTTTGTTAAGGATAATAGCAACTGTATATGAATGATAGTGTATTTGGATTTACACATCTAAAATGTCATGTTTTTAAATTGTACTGTTGGACATGAGACTCAGTCAATATCTTTATTCATATAATAGAGACATATGATTTTAAGTTGAGTTTAGCCTTTGCCTGAGCTTTAGCATATATTGTACCGTGTTCTCCAGTTCAGCATATGGCAATGACATCCTTAAATTTTCTGAGGCCAGATAGGAGTCATCCTTGGTTCCTGTCTATCTCTTACACACTCATATCCAATCCATCAGTGAATCCTGTGAGTTATACAATCAAAATCTAGAACTTAACCTCTTCCTACTTTCTCCACTGCTACCACTCTGGTCTAAGCCATCGTGATTACTGTGGCTCATCTGGACTATGGGAAATGCCTTTTACCTAATCTCTCTGTTTCTGCCTTTGTACCATCCACACTGGATATTGCTCACAGCATAGACTGAACCTTTGAAACTGAAGTCAGATCACATCACTTCTCATCTCAGAACCCTCTTGCTGCACACCTCACTGAGGATAAAACCACAATCTTTATGGTAGCCTATGGGGACCTATTTAAGTAGAACCTTTCCTCCCTCACTCTTCCTTCCTTAATTTCTCCCATTCTTCTTCCTACACCTCAGTGACTTTACCTGTTCTCTCTGTTCTCTGTTCCAACCCCACATTGTGCCCCTGCCACTCCAGAAGGTCTCCCAACCTAGAGCTTCTCCTTCTACTAAGAATGCTCTTCCCTTATATATCTGCATGGCGGGCTCCCTCATCTCTTCCAGAAATTTACTCAAATATCATCATCTAGTGTGGCTTTCCCAACCACCCTTTTAAGATTTGTAAATACTTATGACCCCAAATTCATTCCCCTCTCCAATATTTATCCATATCAGACACACTTTCTTCTTAATATTTGTGTGTGACTCCTTCCATTAGAATGTAAGCACCTTTGGAAAAATTTTGTTTCGATAGTTTTGTTTACTGCTGAAACCCAGTGCATAGAATAGCATCTGCCATATGAATTGTGAATGGAATATACTTCTTCACAGATTTTATGTATATATAGAAGTATATTAGGCAGCTTATTCCACAATAGAGAAAAAACGATCAGTTTAAGAGTTTAAAAAAATCTATAGTTCTATTCTCAAAGCTAATTACACATCAATTCAGGAGAGAACATAGGCCTTGAGATGAAGTTCAGTACATGAAAATGTTGTAAAAACATGTTGGTAATGTGAATTAAGACATAACATAAAATCAGTTGTCAATGAATACTTACCACAAAAGGCCCTGTGCTAGACATTCTGGGGATTTAATGAGCTACAAAGAATAGAATTTTAAAAATATAATTTAATTAATGAGACAGAAAGAGTGCCTAAAACTATAATACATAATAAATAATTAAATATTGACACCAGAGAAGTTGTTTATTCTCACTGGACCTTAGTTCCTTCACCTGTCAAATGTATTGGATGGGGGAAAAAAAAGTCAATGATTTTAAAATTTTTGTTTGTTGAGATTTTAAGAGCCCTTAAGAACTCTTTTAAAAGCTTTCTTAGGGAGGTGCCTGGGTGACTCAGTCGGTTGAGCTTCTGCCTTTGGCTCAGGTCCTGATCTCAGGGTTCTGGGATCAAGCCCTGCCTCAGGCTCCCCACTCAGTGGGGAGTCTGTTTCTCTCTCTCCCTCTGCCCCTCCCCCTGCTCCTTCTCTCTCTCTCAAATAAATAAATAAAATCTTAAAAAAAAAAAAAAAAGCTTTCTTTGGGAATCTACTGTGGTTACCTATAGGGGCTGCTGAGTACCTAAGCTTTAGGCTCTAGACTCTATGTGTCAACACCACCCCCTTCCACTACAAAAGCTCTGCAACTATGGTTTTTACCTGTTGCACTGACACTTAAGATTTGTTTGAGCAAAGAAAGCCAAACCTCACTCCACCCCCAAGTTACAGTGCTCTAGAAATCTCTAATTGGTATAGTACTTCTTCCCTAACCTTTAAAAATTAACTTCTATAACCATTAGCAAAATAAAGTTGAGTCCATTTGTTTGAGGTCTTGTGATTTGGGACTTTGTTCTTCAAGTATAAGGGGTACAGCTCTTATATAAGAATGCCTAAGTTCGGGCGCCTGGGTGGCTCAGTTGGTTAAGCGACTGCCTTCGGCTCAGGTCATGATCCTGGAGTCCCAGGATCGAGTCCCGCATCGGGCTCCCTGCTCAGCGGGGAGTCTGCTTCTCCCTTTGGCCCTCCCCCTCTCATGTGCTCTCTCTCTCTCTCTCTCAAATAAATAAATAAAATCTTTAAAAAAAAAAAAAAGAATGCCTAAGTTCAAGTTCATTACAACTGTCTACAATGTCAAGACTTGTTATGATTCTCAAAGGTATTTATGATGCCTTTTTGAGGTGTTGACCCATAATTGCTGTTGTGGCCTTGTGATTCCTCATTTGGATGACAAAAACAAGAAAAAAACAAAAAGATGTTTAATATACATTTCTAATGTGGCTACAGGCATAGTAATGGGAAAAAAAGAAAAGAAAAAAAAGTGATTTACCAATGATTATTCTTCCTACAGCCTAAAACTCCCAAGGAATTAGTAATAAACTGGGAGCTTGAATAGCATTTAGTAAACTAGAGCTGCCTCTTCTTAATTTGTAAACTTCTTAAACATTTGATTAAAAAAGTTTACCAAGGGCGCCTGGGTGGCTCAGATGGTTAAGCGTCTGCCTTCGGCTCAGGTCATGATCTCAGGGTCCTGGGATCGAGTCCCACGTCGGGCTCCCTGCTCCTTGGGAGCCTGCTTCTCCCTCTGCCTCTCTCTCTCTCTCTGTCTCTAATGAATAAATAAATAAAATCTTTAAAAAAAAAAAAAGGTTTACCAAGAATATACTTTCTATCACTCACCACTTTGTACATCCAATAAGAAAGGTTTTCTTATATTTAACATCCTATTATTTTCCTTCAAAAGTGAATTCATCATAGAAATTTATGGCTGGTTTATACTATTCCTTCTAAAAAGCAGTAAATTAAACCTGATAATAACACATTTATTATCCTATCAAGGAAGTTTTAATTTATAGACTTGAAAATTATCCCAAATTAAAAAAAAATAATGAATGGAGATACTATTGACAAGCTGTGAGCACATATTGACCCATTGGGAGTTAGCTAAAAATTGTTCCTGTGGGTAAGTGAATTTCAAGAACAGAGAATAATGCCCTTTTGTATCCATCTGGGACAGATACATCTTGTAGAAATGAAGTTATTTTTTTTTAAAGATTTTATTTATTTTTCAGAGAGAGCGAGCACAAGCAGGGGAGTGGCAGGCAGAGGGAGAGGGAGAAGCAGGTTCCCTGCTGAGCAAGGAGCCCGATGTAGGACTCGATCCCAGGACCCAGGGATCATGACCTGAGCCAAAGGCAGACACTTAACCCACTAAGCCACCCAGGCATCCCTAGAAATGAAGCTATATAAGACACATTAGTTGGGGGGAAAAGATGGCGGAGGAGTAGGGGACCCTATTTTAACTGGTCCCCGGAATTGAGCTGGATATCTACCAGACCACTCTGAGCACCCACGAAACCAGCCTGAGATGTAAGAAGATCTGGATCTCTACAAACAGAATATCGCAGGCAGTTGGTTTTGAGGTACGAAGTGGAGAGCCGTGATTCTGCGGGCAGATATCGGAGGATAAATGGAGGCGGGAGGGTGCCTGGACGCGGGGATCCTACACCGCCGGTGAGTGACAGCCCGGCGCACTGCGGACGGGCACAGACTCGCAGATCGGTAGTGTCTGGAAAGGACTTTAGGGCAGCCCCCGGGGTGGAAAACCAGACGGGCGGGATTGCGCGCACTCAAACCGCAGGCCTCCTGGACAGAAACCGGAGCGATGGTCGCGCGCATGCGAACTGCAGCCTCCGAGATGGAAACCCGGTGCACCAGGGTCCCGCCGGTGAACTGCAACCCCTGGGGTGGAAACCCTGAGTGGCAGAGTCGTGCCCGCGAACTGGGAGTGGCTGGCGGTTTTAGAAGCACAAAGGGCAGAGACGTGCCCCGACCTGGAGGCAGGACTGGGGGCACTGCGGAGGGGCGCACAACCCAGGATGCTGCAGTTTATAGCAGCATGGACAGAAATGGAGACAGTGTGGCCTGGAGAGCTCACTGAAGAACAGACTGAGGTCTCTCTGCTCTGAGGCAGAGGGTTGGAAACGGTCTCTTCTGCTCTGACTCACGGAAGAGACGTGGAAAGCCGCCAGGGAAAGGCGCCAGAGAACAAAAGCCCCAAAGACTGATTCCCACTGAGCCCATCCCCCGCCACAGGGGCGCAGGGCAACTCCGCCCAAACAGGGTTGCCTGAGTAACAGCGCAGCAAGCCCCTCCTGCAGAAGACAGGCTGGGAAAACAAGAGGCCAGCAACCCTAAGGTCCCAAGAAAATAGGTGCATCTTGCTTGGGTTCTGGTCAATAATTTCGACTCTATACATTCCCTCAAACACCCATCAACAGAATGACTAGGAGGAGGAGCCCCCAAAACAGAAAAGACTCAGAGATTATGACTTATGCTGCAGATTTACAAATGGATGCAGATATAACCAAGATGTCAGAGATGGAATTCAGGCTAGCAATTGTGAAGACAATGGCTAGAATGGAGAAATCAATTAATGGCAACATCGAGTCTCTAAGGGCAGAAATAAAAGGTGAATTGGCAGAATTTAAAAATGCTATCAATGAGATCCAATCCAATCTAGATAATCTAACAGCTAGGGTAACTGAGACAGAAGAGAGAATAAGCGATCTGGAAGAAGGGAAAAGAGGAGGCCAGGGAAAAACAACTCAGAATCCATGAAAATAGAATCAGAGAAATAAGTGACACCATGAGGCATTCCAATGTCAGAATAATTGGAATCCCAGAGGGAGCGGAGAGAGAGAGAGGACTAGAAGATGTATTTGAGCAAATCATAGCTGAGAACTTCCCTAATCTGGGGAATGAAACAAACATTCGAGTCCTAGAGGCAGAGAGGACCCCTCCTAAGATCAAGGAAAACAGGCCAACATCCCGGCATGTAATAGTAAAACTTGCAAATCTTAGAACCAAGGAAACCATCTTAAGGGCAGTTAGGGGGAAGAGATTCCTTACGTACAGAGGGAGGAACATCAGAATAACGTCAGACCTATCCACAGAGACCTGGCAAGCCAGAAAGGCCTGGCAAGACATATTCAGGGTACTAAATGAGAAGAACATGCAGCCAAGAATACTTTATCCGGCAAGGCTTTCATTTAGAATGGATGGAGAGATGCAGAGCTTCCACGACCGGCAGAAGTTGAAAGAATATGTGACCACTAAGCCGGCCCTGCAAGAAATATTAAGGGGAGGTTCTATAAAAGGAGAAAGACCCCAAGAGTGATCTACAACAGAAATTTACAGGGACAATCTATAAAAACAACGTCTTCACAGGCAACATGATGACAATTAATTCATATCTTTCAATAATCACTCTCAACGTGAATGGCCTAAACGTTCCCATAAAATGGCACAGGGTTGCAGATTGGATAAAAAGACAGGACGCATCCATATGCTGTCTACAAGAGACTCATTTTGAACCTAAAGATACATCCAGACTGAAAGTGAAGGGATGGAGATCTATCTTCCATGCCAGCGGACCTCAAAAGAAAGCTGGGGTAGCAATTCTTATATCAGACAAATTAGATTTTAAACTAAAGTCTGTAATAAGAGACACAGAAGGACACTATATCATTCTTAAAGGGTCTATCCAACAAGAAGATCTAACAATTGTAAATATCTATGTCCCCAACATGGGAGCAGCCATATACATAAGCCAACTGTTAACCAAAATAAGAGTCATATTGATAACAATACATTAATTGTAGGAGACCTCAATACTCCACTCTCAGCAACGGACAGATTATCTAAGCAGAAAATCAACAAGGAAACAAGAGCTTTGAATGATACATTGGACCAGATGGACCTCATAGATATTTACAGAACATTCCACCCTAAAACAACAGAATACTCATTTTCTCGAGCGCACATGGAACTTTCTCCAGAATAGACCATATACTGGGTCACAAATCAGGTCTCAACCGATACCAAAAGATTGAGATTATTCCCTGCATATTCTCAGACCACAATGCTCTAAAACTGGAACTCAATCACAAGAAAAAAATTGGCAGAAATTCAAACTCTTGGAAGCTAAAGACCACTCTGCTCAAGAATGTTTGGGTCAACCAAGAAATCAAAGAAGAACTTAAACAATTCATGGAAATCAATGAGAACGAAAACACATCAGTCCAAAACCTATGGGATACTGCAAAGGCGGTCCTAAAGGGGAAATACATAGCCATCCAAGCCTCACTCAAAAAAATAGAAAAATCCCGAATTCACCAACTAACTCTACACCTTAAAGAACTAGAGAAAAAGCAACAAACGACGCCTAAGCCACGCATTAGAAGAGAAATAATTAAAATTAGAGCAGAAATCAATGAATTAGAAACCAGAAACACAGTAGATCAGATCAACGAAACTAGAAGTTGGTTCTTTGAAAGAATTAATAAGATTGATAAACCACTGGCCAGACTTATCCAAAAGAAGAGAGAAAGGACCCAAATTAATACAATTATGAATGAAAGGGGAGAGATCACGACTAACACCAAGGAAAAGAGACAATTATTAGAAATTATTATCAACAACTATATGCCAATAAACTGAGCAATCTGGATGAAATGGAGGCCTTCCTGGAAACCTATAAGCTGCCAAGACTGAAACAGGAAGAAATTGACAACCTGAATAGGCCAATAACCAGTAACGAGATTGAAGCAGTGATCAAAAACCTCCCAAAAAACAAGAGTCCAGGGCCTGATGGATTCCCTGGGGAATTCTACCAAACATTCAAAGAAGAAATAATACCTATTCTACTGAAGCTGTTTCAAAAAATAGAAACAGAAGGAAAACTTCCAAACTCATTCTATGAGGCCAGCATTACCTTAATCCCCAAACCAGGCAAAGACCCCATCAAAAAGGAGAATTTCAGACCGATATCCCTGATGAATATGGATTCCAAAATCCTCAACAAAATCCTAGCTAATAGGATCCAACAATACATTAAAAGGATCATCCACCACGACCAAGTGGGATTTATCCTCGGGATGCAAGGGTGGTTCAACATTCGCAAATCAATCAGTGTGATAAAACACATTAATAAGAGGAGGGAGAAGGACCATATGGTCCTCTCAATTGATGCAGAAAAAGCATTTAACAAAATACAACATCCTTTCCTGATTAAAACTCTCCAGAGTATAGGGATAGAGGGAACATTCCTCAAGCTCATAAAATCCATCTATGAAAAACCCATGGCAAATATCATCCTCAATGGGGAAAAGCTGAGAGCCTTTCCCTTAAGATCAGGAACACGTCAAGGGTGCCCACTCTCACTACTGTTGTTCAACATAGTACTAGAAATCCTAGCAAGAGCAATCAGACAACAAAAAGAAATAAAAGGTATTCAAATCGGCAAAGAAGTCAAACTCTCTCTTTTTGCAGACGACATGATACTTTATGTGGAAAACCCAAAAGACTCCACCCCCAAATTACTAGAACTCATCCAGCAATTCAGTAATGTGGCAGGATACAAAATCAATGCACAGAAATCAGTTGCTTTCTTATACACTAACAATGCAACTGTAGAAAGAGAAATTAAAGAAACGATTCCATCTACAATAGCACCAAAAACCATAAGATACTTCGGAATAAACCTAACCAAAGAGGTAAAGGATCTATACTCTAGGAACTACAAAACACTCATGAAAGAAATTGAAGAAGACACAAAAAGATGAAAAAATATTCCATGCTCATGGATCGGAAGAATAAACATTGTTAAAATGTCTATGCTACCCAGAGCAATCTATACCTTCAATGCCATCCGGATCAAAATTCCAATGACATTTTTCAAAGTGCTGGAACAAAAAATCCTAAAATTTGTATGGAATCAGAAAAGACCCCGAATCGCCAAGGAGATGTTGAAAAAGAAAAACAAAGCGAGGGGCATCACCTTGCCCGATTTCAAGCTATATTACAAATCAGTGATCACCAAGACAGCATGGTACTGGCACAACAACCGACATACAGACCAATGGAACAGAATAGAGAACCCAGATATGGACCCTCAACTCTATGGTCAAATAATCTTTGACAAAGCAGGAAAAAACATGCAATGGAAAAAAGACAGTCTCTTCAATAAATGGTACTGGGAAAATTGGGCAGCCACATGCAGAAGAATGAAACTCGACCATTCTCTAACACCATTCACAAAGATAAACTCAAAGTGGATGAAAGACCTCAATGTGAGACAGGAATCCATCAAAATCCTAGAGGAGAACATAGGCAGTAACCTCTTTGACATTGGCCACAGCAACTTCTTTCAAGATACATCTCCAAAAGCTAGTGAAACAAAAGCAAAAATGAACTTTTGGGACTTCATCAAGATAAAAAGCTTCTGCACAGCAAAGGAAACAGTCAACAAAATAAAGAGGCAACCCTCAGAATGGGAGAAGATATTTGCAAATGACACTACAGATAAAGGGCTGGTATCCAAAATCTATAAAGAACTTCTCAAACTTAACACCCAAAAAACAAATATTCAAATAAAAAGTGGGCAGAAGAGATGAACAGACACTTCTCTGAAGAAGACATACAAATGGCTAACAGACACATGAAAAAATGTTCATCATCATTAGCCATCAGGGAAATCCAAATCAAAACCACACTGAGATACCACCTTACACCAGTTAGAATGGCAAAAATGGACAGGGAAAGAAACAACAAATGTTGGAGAGGTTGTGGAGAAAGGGGAACCCTCTTACAATGTTGGTGGGAATGCAAGTTGGTACAGCCACTTTGGAAAACAGTGTGGAGGGTCCTCAAAAATTTAAAAATAGAGCTACCCTATGACCCAGCAATTGCACTCCTGGGTACTTACCCCAAAGACACAGATGTAGTGAAAGAAGGGCCATATGCACCCCAATGTTCATGGCAGCAATGTCCGCAATAGCCAAACTAAGGAAAGAGCCGAGATGCCCTTCAACAGATGAATGGATAAAGAAGATGTGGTCCACATATACAATGGAATATTACTCAGCCATCAGAAAAGATGAATACCCAACTTTTACATCAACATGGATGGGACTGGAGGAGATTATGCTAAGTGCAATAAGTCAAGCAGAGAAAGTCAATTATCATATGGTTTCACTTATTTGTGGAACATAAGGAATAACATGGAGGACATTAGGAGAAGGAAGGGAAAAATGCGCGGGGGGAATTGGAGGGAGAGATGAACCATGAGAGACTATGGACCTGAGAAACAAACAGGGTTTTAGAGGAGAGCAGGGAGGGGGGATTGGTTAGCCCGGTGATAGGTATTAAGGAAGGCACGTACTGCATGGAGCACTGGGTGTTATACGAAAACAATGGATCGTGGATCGCTCATCAAAAACTAATGATGTATTGTATGGTGACTAACATAACATAATAAAATTAAAAACTACAAAAAAAAAAAGAAACAGGAAATAAAAAAAAAAAGACACATTAGTTGATATTTCTCTGACAGTGCTGACAATGAAGTACCAAGAGAAACCCCATTCTTGCTTTCACACCTGTCATCCTTGAACTATATCATCCCTGAACCGCAGATATCACACTGTGTTGTTGTTTGTTTGGCTGATATCTTTAAATATAGTTGTTGCCTTTTAAAAGTATATGGAATGACCATAAATATATTTTCTAGCATTTAATATATACTTATTTGTGTTTTATATGCCTATGTATTTATTTATGCTAAAGAAAGAATTTGGTATTATTTCTCTAAAATGCATGACTAAGGAAGCTTTTAAAGAAAAACCATAGAAATATGATATAAAAATCTAACATAGCTTTTACTTCTTAATCATATATTTGCCCTTCCTTCATCTGTTCATGCTATAAAAGGGCAACAGTTTCCAAGTGACTCAATAATAGATGTTTAATTCTACTCAATTAAAAAACAAGCTGAGCATGTACTATGTTCTCAGGTAAACTCTCTGTGGTTGGACTCATGAATGACTAATATTGGCTCTTTCAAAAGGGGTTTATGAATTATTATGGTAAATGTGTAAGTATCCAATATACCTGAGGGAAATCCAGGATAATAGGGAGTTTTGATTCTTGTCCACTCCTATATGCCTATTTCTAGAAAAGTGTCTTACACATGGTTGAGACATATAGCTGGCATAGTAGTTATTATAGAAATAAATACCATGGGATAAATAAATTCTTCCATTCTTATATGAAAACAATTTACACTTAAGCTTATCTTTAAAAGATCTACACAAGACTGAATCCAGCAGAGAAGAAATAAAATGTATTTTAGAAAAAAAAAAAAAAAAACATGGAAAGAAAATGATCAGGTATGAAATTGAGGAATTCTAGGAAAGGACAAGATATAGGGCCCATAAAAGAATATTACTGTAGGATGCAATTGTATGTGGCCTTAAATATTATGATAAGGGACCAACTGAATATTAGTAGGCAGCAGCATGACATGATCAAATGGGTATTTGTAGGAGTTATCTCTGGTTATAATGTGGAGGATGAATTGAAAGGAGGGATGACTGGGTATTTTTAACCATTAGGAGTATATGAAAAAATGCTATAAGCATTTACATTCCCACAAAAATTTAGCTATAAGCGTTTTACCCACAGTGTGACCCTCAAATGATTTTTCCTTCCCATGAAAGAAAATAGAATGCATTTAAATATGTCATAATTGGTTATATTTTTTCCCAGAAATGATCTCTTTATAAAAAAATAAGTTGAGGACCTCAGGACTAACAATAATATTTGGTCAGGTATCAGAATGTCATCCAGGTCATCTCTATTCTGAAATGCAATTCTTTCTGGTTACTTCATTTCAGTAAACTTTAAGGTAATTTCTAACTATGATTTATACATTTTAGTTTACTGCTTTGCCTTAACCTGAATTTTCTTGTAACCAAGTGAAAGACATTAATAAATAATAGCTTATCAAATCTACTTCCTCACATAACACAATCAGGAAACTTTTCCTGGTATTATGTAGTATTATATCTATTATTTAAAATTCTAAAGCTATCCTTAATCAAGTAGTAATTTACCATTATTTACAGAGAATATACGGACTAAAAAAAAACCTGTAATTACTAAGTAACTCTTACCTTTTTATATTAATTTTGATATCTTGGCTACCTTCTTTTTGTACTGCATGTGAACTTTATTTCATTGTACTTATTTCATATCTTACATATTCAAATTGCCAATTTTTAAAACACTTTCCCCGTATCCATTTTACTTTAAGATAATTTTCCAATTTACCTATTTCAGAGATGTAAACAAATTTGCACTTATATTCCTACCAGCCCAGACACAAACTTAACCTTGTTAAATTAATAATTAGTCCTTCAAGTAGTCATTTTCAGGAAAAAGAGTTTAATATAAATTTTCCAAAGCATCCTCTTAGAAAGTGAGATTGTATATGCCTAATCTTGCTTAATTTCAAGGTAAAATATTTCATAGATTTGGATTTTTTTTCCTTTTATTTGTTCCTTGTTACACTGAGGGAAAGGTCTGCCCAGTTTTTACCTTTTCTCTTTTATGGCTTTGCCAATCATCTTTTTTCTCCATCATACAACCGTCAGTCCACAGGAAATAGCCTTCTTCAGCTGTCTAATACCTAAAATGAAAAATATCAAACTGTCAGATTGTTAGAATCACTTCCATTAAAGGACAATTTGAAACCTAAACACTGTATACCTACCATAAATATTAAGTTTGAAAACATAATGATTTTTGTTATGAAACCTGACTCCTACAAGAAAACACACACAGAACTTTTAGTTCTTGTAACGTACTGTAACCAAATCACTAAAGCATCCTTACTTAGAGACGATCTGGAAAATGAAAAATGAAAAAACATTTTTAAAAAGTTATGATTATATTACGTTGAAATGGAACGTGATCTGTATCTTGCTTGGTCTGTGAGAGCTGTGGGATTAAGGATCTGTGATTTTTTCACTCTTCCACCAGAGCCTAGCACACTGCCTCTACATGGTAGGCACTCAGTATACTTGCTGAATAGATGAATGAACGAATACATGAACATCAAACTGAGTCAGATGCCATTAAAGCCATTATCAGCATCAAATGGAATCTGATTGGGAAAATCATCTGAAGAAAAGGAGCTTAGAAGCAAGTTAGAAGAAGGTATATAATTCCACAAAAGGCTGACTGGGCTTGAGAATTTACAGCACATTTCCAAAGGAATAGTGACTAGGTTCAGTGATTTCAATTTCAATTTAATTTTGGACGGTAATAATTGCTTTATCCCATCTATACTGCAGAACCATTCGTTAGCTATGTCTTTGCCAATTTAGCTACATATTTGCAAACAGTGTTTCTGTGAAGATCAGGGCAGAGATGAAAAGGGAGATATTGTCAAAAATCTTCCCATCCTCTTATGAAGGGCCACTTTTATAGAAATTGAATGTAAAGTCATGCATACCATTAAATCCATTTCTTTGTAGTCCCCTAGTGTCCTTTCCTCTCCTTTAGAGAAATCATAAATAGCTCCAGCTAATACAAATAGCCCAAAGCCACATTTAGCTTAATGCAGCTTAAATGAGATTTTAACCCTGGACCTTTCTTTTAAAAAAGCTTACTTTCTAATTGGATAGTGCATTTTATAGAAAACTGAAGGATATAATGTTGATTAAGTTCATACCATGAAGGAAAAGTTGCCACTCTAAGGTCAACATCTGTTGACTCTGAAAATGACAACCAGTATTCACAGTTTGAGTCTATGACAGAGCTCATTAGCACATCTACCTCATAATTTCAAGAAAATTCATAATAAATGCAAGTATAGCAAAATCTGAAGAAGCTGGTTTTTCTCCCAAAGTGCTTTTTGTAAGTTCTGCCCACACAGCTTGTAGGTTAATAGAGGTGCAACAGTAAGGTTGGACGTAATCAACTTTGATTGTGGACTTCTCAGAGTGGGTTCGTTTTTGCCTTGAGTCTCCTACACAAGAATGCAATTAAGAAACAAGCAGCTTAATGATGTTAATGATTGGTACTCAGACTATGAAGGTGTTGGATTAATCACAAAGTCTGAATCTGATTCAGGCACAGGCCCTTCTCTGTATGTACTTTTTATTTCTACTGGTCTCTCTAAGTCTTCACAGTGATTCCTAAGATACAGAGTGGCTAATAAGCTTGTGGACAAATCTGTTTCTGGAGCCTGGGAGCCAATCAGTTCTTTTGTGATGACTGGCATGGTTAGCAAGTGCACACTCAGGGTTACAACTATAAAGGGTCTCTGTGAAGGCAAAAAGTTGACATTTATTTTAATTCCGAGCTCTTTAGAAGCTGCCTTTCCAAATTCTTCCTTTAATGAACTGAAGTTAAGGTGTCTCTAGGAATATTTATTAAAATATTATAGATACAGATACACATACAAACATTTGTGTATACTCCTATGATTTCATTTTATGAAACAGTTATATTTCCAACCACCAAAAATAATACATGCTATTTGAAATAAAACCATTTTAATATCTGGAAAAGTAATAAGCACATAATATAAATAATTTGGGGTATGTTTATTTACAAATAAACAACAGACTGAATATAACCAGTTCAGAGCAATATGGAGAAAAAATACACATGCTTATTTAATGTCTTTTTAAATGTTACAAATGCTTTGAACAACAATGCAAAGGAAACGAGCATATACTCTTTTAGAAAGCTCTTTGGGCAATAGATCTTCCAGTAGATGTGGTCAGAGACGTTTTAATTCCTTATTTATAAAATGGCAAAAATAAGTCCTTACAGAAAATCTCATGCTTTGGGCGCCTGGGTGGCTCAGTTGGTTAAGCGACTGCCTTCGGCTCAGGTCATGATCCTGGAGTCCCAGGATCGAGTCCCGCATCGGGCTCCCTGCTCGGCAGGGAGTCTGCTTCTCCCTCTGACCCTCCTCCCTCTCATGCTCTCTGTCTCTCATTCTTTCTCTCTCAAATAAATAAATAAAATCTTTAAAAAAAAAAAAAAAGAAAGAAAATCTCATGCTTCTTTGCATAGTCCATTCACATTAAGAAGGAAGAAGAAAGCTTAGCAGTAGTTTATTTGTTAGGAAAGTGAAAAATTCCAGAGAATCACAGAAAAGAAATGTAACAGCGAGTAGAGAACAAAGCAATAGTTGTGGTAGGTAAAGCTATTACCTGAAAAAAAATTGAGGAAGACGTAAATCTCAAGTCCAATCAATTAATATATTTATGATATCTTTATAATGTCAAATATATTCTAATTGCTTGAGACAGGGTCATCCTAAAATACTCTGCACTATTGCCCTTTTAACTGTGTGATGGTTTTTTATTTTAAGGACTCTTGAGCGGCACATCCTCTGATTTAATAGTGATATTGCCGTACCTTTGGCCAAAAGGACTATATTTAACCACTTTGTTTGTTTCCCTCATTCATTTGCTACTTAGAACTGTTCTCTGATTCTTCTGCTGTCTTTTAAGATTATTGGCCACATTTTAGGTTTTCTGGAAGCTGCAAAGGGACCCATATATGATTTCCCAGGTGTAGGACCTAAAGCCATTCGAAGTATTCACCAAGCCCTAAATCTTGCCTCATTTCAGGCCTAATGATAGCATGCAAGTTCCTTCCTTGTGTAACACAAGGTCAGTGGAAATCCACAGACATTTAGGGGGAAAAAAGGGGTAAACTGAAAAGAATTTTATTTGGTTTAAGTCCAGAGCTACATGAGCAGAATCAAGAACATAAATTTCAACACAAGATTAATATCTGGCATGCCACAGATCCTCACGGAAAGAAAATACTTAGTTCACATCATCCTCTATTCCAGTTACCCATATATTTTCACAGTATTTATAGAACCAGAGGCTGCTAGCATCTAAATCAGCCATTTGCTGGAAAACTATTAACATAAGACACTTCTTAATTCTAAGACTCCCAAATATATAATCAGAAGGGAATTCAGGCACAAGAACCTGATGCATTAGCAAATGAGAAGAAGGAACAAGGGATAGCTGACAAAGTGCATATTGCATTGAGAAGCCACATCCCCTCTGGATGCTTTCTACTTGTTACTCCAACCTAGTTTACACATTTTTTTGCCTCTCTTTTTCTCTTAGTTAACTATGACTTCATCTTCCTCAGTAGGTGCTAGGTGCCAGCTCTATATATTATCTCTTATAGATAACAGGATTCAGAGAATTTTTTGTATTGAATTTATTAGAATGGATCTTAGAGATCCAATGTAGTTATTTGTTAAATACTGAAAATAAAACATAGAGGGAGAATTTGTCTTTGTAAATGTAGAAAAGCAGGTGAGTGTACTTGGGCCCAAAACTGAATCTTCTGACTCTTAAACCATGCTTCTTTGAGATACATATTCTAATTAATATGATTAGCTTTACTTATATTTACACTTCTCCCTAACTATCCCCCCACTCCTTTCAACATAACTCACTTTCTCTACATGTGATTGAAATAGAAAATGACATCTGGAAGTCTGCTGTATTTAGTAAAATCAATGTGCAAAGGGTAGCAAGCACCCATGTGATTCATAATAAAAAATTCTCTGAGGAATTTAAATGTGTGCTTGTATTTAAATTGGTTTGTTTATTATAACATAGGCTTGATGGTTTTTGATAGGCATGAAAAACAATAAGGCCATTGTTACTATGAAAAAAGAATAATCTACATTAGATGTTTCTCAACCACTTGGTTAAAGACATCGTTTTAACAATTCTCTTCTCTATCCTACCTCAATTTTTCATTTCTACTAGATTGTTTCCATAACCATGCAAACATGCTGCTAACTTCTCCAAGATTAAAAAAAATGCAAACCTTCCATTGACCCTTACTTTTCTGCCAGGTGCTCCCTCCCCATTTCTTGGCTCCTTTTGCAGTGAAATTTCCTGAAATAGTTGTTTGTATTTATTTTCTGCCATACCTCTTCTCATGTTCTCTCTTAAAACTGTCCCAGTCAGACTTTTATGCCTTTCATTCCATCAAAACTTGTCAATGTCACCATGTTTTCCAAATTGCTAAATCTAATGCTCCAGCCTCAGAACACACTTCATTTAATATTACTGGTGGCATTTGGCACAGTTGATCATTCCTGCTTTTTCATTACATTTTTTCTTGGCTTCACATGGTCTAGCTTTCCTTCTCTTTCACTCGTTCATTTTGCCATTTCCTTTACACATTTTTCATCTTAATGTTGAAGTGCTACAGGGCTCAGTCATTGGCTTTCTTCTATTTTCTGCCCTTTTTCACTACCTTCTCATCATCTCATAGCTTTAAAATACCTTTTTTGGGAGTCTTCTAAGAAGTGAGTCTCAGATATATATCTTCAAGCAAGATCTCTCTCATGAACTCAGATTTAATGCCCAACTGCCTACTTGACTCATCCATTTGGATGTCTAAAAGCCATCTTAAATGCAACACATCCAAAAAGTAAGTCCCTGATCTTATCACTTTCTCTATCATTTTCTTCACATTATAGCAATTCCATCTATTCAGCCACAAAAAACCTTGGAGTCCTTCTTAACTCCTCTTTTTATCTCCTATGTCACATTTGAATGCAATAGAAATGCTATTAGCTCTATAATCAAGATACATTCAGAATCCAATTCTTACCACTGCCACTCCTAAAACCTGGTCTGAATTTCAACACTAGCCTCTTAATAGGTCTCCCAGTTTTTACTCTTGCCCCTCTACAATGTACTCTTAGTAGAGCAACCAAAGAGGCCCTTCTAAAATTTAGGTCATACTTTCATCCTCCTGCAGTGGTGTTCCATTTCATCTGGACTCTACAATGGCACCACCACATGTGCTTTATCTCTTGACCTTCACTGCTGTGTTTTGTTTTGTTTTGTTTTGTTTTTGTTTTTGTTTTTTGTATTCACTCCATTGAAGTCACATGTTCCTCCATGTTCCTGCTTTGTTCCAAATAGCCAGGCATGGTTTTGCCTTAGGGCCATTGCCCTTGTTGTTCCTCCTGCTTCAATTATTTCTCCCCCAGATATCATCATGAACAACTCCATCCTTTCCTCATGTCTTTGGTCAAATCTCACATTCTTGGTGAGGAACACCCTTGATATGCTACTTCCGTATTCTGTTCCTGATATTCCAAACCTTTCTTTTCTTGATCACTTTTACTTTTCTTCTGTAACATTTTTCATCTCTTATTATATTTGATGTTTTACTTATTGAGTATATTTATTATGCATTACCTATCTGTTCCCATTGGAATGTAAGTTCCACAGGGGCAGAAATCTGTCTTTTATGCATTGATGCATCTAATACAATAAATGTATATATTTTAAAATTCATTAGAAAGTTAATAAATTTTAAAGAGTATATTTTAATATCGTAAGACTTTTTTGAAATGTAACTTCTGTTGGAATGCTAAATTATACAGTGAAATAGTAGAAGAATCATGACAACCACAAAAGGAACTAAAATGTTCCCTTTCACTGAGGTGTCTCGTAGTAAGAAAATTATGTGGTCATGGTAGGCAGAATTCTAGGATGGACCTCAGGATCCATGCACCTATACATCCAATATACAATTTCAGAATGTGTGAATATGATTAGATAATCACTCTCATGATTAGATTGTTAAATAGCACAGTTGATTTTTAATTTTATTTTTTAATTATATCATTATTATTATTATTTACAGTTGACTTTAAGAAGGAGAAATTATCATGGGTGATGCTGACCTATGAACATATACAAGCCCTGTGAAAATATACAAGTTTTTTTTAAAAAAAAGAATCAGGCAGTTTCTAAAAGAGAGTTGAAGTGTGGGAGGGATTCAGCAAAAGAGGGTTCTCTATTGCTGGCTTTGTGGATGGAGGGAGCCATGGGGCAAGGAACTAAGAACAGCCATTGGAGCTGAGAGCAACCTCTTAGCCAAAATCCAGCAAGAAAGAGAGACCTCAGTCCTAGACCACAAGAACTGAATTTTGTCAGCAAGCTGAGTGAGTTTGGAAGGTTCTTCCCCAGAGCCTCCAGATGATACAAAGCCCAGCCAATACTTTGATGTCAGACGTGTGATACCCTCATCAGAGAGCCTAGCCACACTGCCTGAACTTCTGATCTATAGAATTAGAACTCATAAATGGGTGTTGTTTTAAGTTGCTAACTTTGTGGTAATTTATTACAGAACAATAAAAAATGAATATATTTCTTGTTTTGATTCTGCTTTCTATTCCTCTGCTTTACTTTTAAATTGCAAATCACTTCATGTCCATGTCTTAACCTGGAAAAACTTTCAGAAAAAAGATTTTTTTAAAAATCATGAAAACAAGCTTAAATAAACATAAGTTAAAAATCCTATGCACAGGAAATAGGAAAAAAAATAAAACATAAGTTAAATGACCACATTTTTTCTGTAGCACTTGACATTGAAACATTGAAATGGGCTCTAGCCCAGCACTCCCGATAATTACTCTGTGACCATATGCAAAGCATTTAACCTAACTTGACCTAATTTTCCTTATCCATTAAATGAAGAAATTGTACTAAATTAGCTCTAAGACTTATTTCTACTATAAAATTCTACGATTCAATAATTCTGTAGGTCTAAGATAACTTATAATTTTCTACATTTTCTACATCAAAATATAATATCTTTTCTGTAAATTTAAATACTGAATTTTGTATGTAAAATATCACTTTGTGAGTTTGGCAACAGACATTAAAGTAGGTTGTCACTTTGTAATCTATAAATTGAATCAATATACTATAAATATTTCAATGTAAAGTAGACACCAAATAAAGTCTTATAATTTGAGTGGGAGTCTTCCTCTGACCAACCCCAAACTTCTCTAGTGAAAATTTAATGGCACTATTTTGGCCACCAGAGGGCTCTCATATGATTTATCCTTGCATTAGAATGTTGAAGGATTATTCAAATTTTATAATTGGTAATTAGAATGCTGAAGATACAATAGTATATCACAAAGTAATATAAGTAACAAGGAATATTTTATGTTTTGTGTACATTAGAATTATATTAAATTTCTTATTTTGTAGAAAAATTATTCTATAAAAACTCATTGAGTAAAGACTCAAATCCTAAAGCCACAGAGAATCACTTTTAACCTTTGCATGCATGACTTCTTTTCAATCCTTTCCTACAGACTTAGAGAGAGATTCTTCTCCCAGACATTTACAATCATTAAAATAGTGAGAAGAGTCAGGATGCTTCTATGGCTTCTGGTCTTCTGGTACTCTAATATGTAAATATACAGGCATGATTCATAGTAATCATTAATCTACTATGTTCATAAGAAAGTTCCTACATTTATATTTAGTGACTTATTCCAAGTTGGCTATATTTTTCTCTGAATGTGTTAAAAATCTACTGAGAGTTACAAATAAAAACCACCCAGCCATTTTGTGTGAAGACAATAGAATGAGGAGTTTGTCTCCTGACTAATTCCAGAAGCCAAATGAATTCAAAATTTTATGCAGACAAATTTTTTTTTAATTTTCAGGAGAAAATTTTAACAAATTTGCCCTAGGTATTAAATATATATTACTGGGGAAATTTAACAGATAAACGGGCACTTTCTGCATGGAGCACTGGGTGTTATACACAAACAATGAATCATGGAACACTACATCAAGAACTAATGATGTAATGTATGGTGATTAATATAACATAATAAAAAAAAAAAAAACCCTCAAATTTGAGAAACCTGTTTCACCCATTGAGAGAGATACATAAAATGTCATTTGAACATGTGTTGGCTTTTATCTTACATCTGTAATGGGTAAGCAACCTTCAGACAAGTATGGGATTTAACATTATTAAATCCTTAATCAACTCAGTTTCCTTTAAATAGTAACTCTTAGGGTAATACTGTACTGAAGTAACTATGCTCCGTTTCTTAATATCAGTGAGCTTCCAGTGTATATTATGTGTCCGTGTGTGTATTTGTGTCTCTCTGTGCGTAATTAGCCCTAGAAAGAAAGAAATATTTTGAAAGTGAGAGAGAAAGAGATGTTTCTATATTCAGGTTATTAACTATTCTTGACCATAAACATCTCATAAGATAGGATAATGATGCTTGAAAATCCTTCTATGGGGAGAAACAAAAACACCCAATTTTATAAGAACTATTATTTTTTACCATGCTTATATTTTTTAAATTACAATAACACATAATATTTTATAATCAAGGCATTGTTTTCTCATAGCCAGCATAGAAAAATCAAGCTGAAATGTTAATCAGCCTTTAATAAATTTTTATACCACCAGACTGGCAAAATTTAAAGCTTGGATAATTTCCAGGCAAAACATCTTAGATTTTGTTGAGAGTGTAGATGGAGGTTTAATTGATAATATGCCTTTGGAAGGCATTTTCACAATGTCACATTTTAACAGGCCCATGTTCTTGATCTAGAAATTCTACATCTAGGAATTGCCCTCAGAAATTTTCAAAGAAATATTCTAAGTAATGTATAAATAGATTTTTTGCCATACTATTTTTTATCACCTACCAACACAACCTAAATATCTAACATAGAGTTATTTAGATGAATTATTTTACATCTGCATCTTCAATACTATGCAACTTTTAAAAAGCAATAGTGCTCTGAATGTGCAGTTTGGGAAATCTCCCAAAGATGTATTATTATCTTGGGACAGAAAGCAAGGTGCAGAAAAATATGTATAGTATGGAGTTTGATCATTTTGTGTAAATAGTTAAGAGAATGTAAAATAGTTATTTATATTTTTTTCTGAAATATCTCATAAAAATTCTTGACAAGGAAGAAAAGATGGAAAAATAGATTTTACTTTTCATTTTTACTATACAGTATGGTTGGCATTTTTATCCAGAGGGCATATATTACAGTTTTAATGTTTGATTGTTTTAGTTGTTTTCACTTTATTATCAAGAATTATCTTGCCTATAGGGGTATTGGATATTTTCTCTCTTTTGTATATCAGCAGTAAGATAGTGTTCTAATATGAATAATATGGCTTTCATTAATTGAGCTTTCATTATCTACAAGACTAACTCATTTAAGACTCACATAGCCTTATGGGCTACGTGAGGTATTCATATTATCCCCATTTGACAGATAGAGAAATGGAGGCACAGAAAGCTCAAGCAACTAGTCTAAAATGACAGATGGAGCCATACCATGAACCCAGATGACCAGCTCCATTGCCTATACTCTTAAGCTTTATAATCTGTTTTCATATATGCATTAGAATGCATTTTTCAGATGTTAGCAGCCCACAAGTCCTCTTTGAATTGAAAAGAGAACATACTACAAACTTATCAGTGCTCTTTATTCTCCGGCTAACTTGTGTCATTCCAAGGTTGCTTGGTTTGCTCTCCTGACTCAGTAATATTTTTTATGTCAGTGTTACTAGATTTTAAATTTTGCCTCCCAGATTAATAATGCCTCCTATCTAATGAGTATCACCTGATCACCAGAAAGTAGGTTCACATAGTGTGCCCTTTGTAATAAGAACTAGAATACATAGAAAGCATAGTTATTGTTCTCTTTCCCAAACACTGCATTCTTTCCCTCCTTTCCTATCTAGCAAGCTCATTAAATGTTTATTAATCAATTTGATTGTTTCTAGTGCATATCCCAGCGCAGGCTACACTTAGAATTTTGGGTGCCAGTTTTTCTATGTTGGTTTACTTTTGTTTCCTCTCTTCGTGTTCTGTTTTCTACAAGATATCTTTAGAAATTTCAGTTTCCTCTGTAAGCTTGCAGAAGTGAAATGAGGTACAACTCAAATCTGTACATTTTGCTTCTTGTTAGCAGCCCTCCTAAGAAAAGCTTGGTGATGGGAGATACTGAGAGAACTGGCTGAGGGATGTCTGAAAATTGTCAACAAATGTCCATGTAATCCTATCACTCATGCCAAAGGTAATTGAGAATTGACTTTAGAGTACCAGTTGTCCTGTGAGCTTTACAGAAATGACTTGCAGTCTTAATTTTTTTTCCAAAGCACTGAAATTGAAAGATCATCAGAGTTCATTTTTGATGACAGCTGGACATTCAGAAAAAGAGGAACTTAAAAGATTTAAATTGGTGACCTCATCATCTGAAGGATATTTTCTTTTTGCTATTTTAATATGGCATTTATTGTTTTTTAAGATGATAATTTTTGCTCAGTTTAGATGATACTATAGTGTTTTATTTAAAGTTCCTTTTCAAATCTGTCATTTTCAATTCCACATTCAAAATAAAAGAGTAATAATCGGAGTGAAGCACAGTGCAGATACCTTTCTGGTCCCTCTCTGAGGCAAACGCACTGTAGATAATATAATATCACCAGAGATATTCATGGCCAGAGATATTCATGGCCAGTTTATATTAGAATTAAAATACAAGAATGAGACCATGACACTTTAGCAGTCAGAAGAAATGAGACTTTTGACACAAAAGAGGAAGCAAATAATTTGGGATTATGTTGTTTATTTGAATCCCAGGTAATTACACACAGGATTTGGAGAATCTTACTAAAGGTTCATACAATACAAAAGGATGCATCAAACTATTGAGAAAGTCAGTGTAAGGAGTCACAGTACAAAACTAAAGTCAGAAATAAAATTAGTATTCAGAAATTCATATCACTTACCTCTACACTTTTAAGAATTAAGCTGCCATTTACTTCTGAGTTTTCTCATTATCCAAAAAAAGATCAGAACATCTCAGACTTCAGTCTAAGATTTATTATTTCCATATGATAAAAATTAACTTCCTGTTCAGAAGCAGATCTTTCATGATATTAAGACCAAAAAAATGTGTTTGCTTAGTGTTCTCATAAGAATCCCTTATGGTGGACATTATCCATGGAAGCATCTTTACAATGATACCTAACAAGTTTCATATGGGCTAATTTCCATATTTCAATATAAGTATCTGTGTTGGAAAAGGGTATTTCCCCATTTATAATGATAGTTATGACAACTTTCATCAGAACATTTCTTCATACCTTATTGTACCATGGAGATTTGTAAAATATAAAACATTTGTCATCTTACCTGGCCAAACTTGGGGTGCTAACTCCCATCATTGTTCTGTAGAATCAAAGGTACCGGATAGCACCTGACAACACACGACTTTGGTTTTCTTCCCAGTGAATTTTTAGAAGAGCTCCTATAACAGTGGCAGCCTGAGAGCTCCTGTCTTGACTGTGAAGATGAATGTGGGTTTCCAACACAGGATTTCTAACTACTCTGCTTCTGGACCCCTTTTAATCTTTACCCTCTTATGCATTTGTATGGCTGAAAAGAGCTTTTTGAAAAATGAGTTGGAAGGACCAAGGTGACACCTACACATACCCTCTAGCCTAGACTTTAGGATATCCTTGTATTTGAATGTTGAATCCAGGCAGCACTGCCTTTTAATTTTCTGTGGTCATGAAATGTCTTCCTACCATATGTTGGCTCTAGGCTAAGTACTGCAGAAAGGATAATATATGAAGATGCAGATCTCATCCCCATAGGTGATGAAACATATTTACGAATAATTGTAGCAAAGGGAGCTATTTGATAGGTGCCACTTTAACGATATAAACAAATTGATCTAGAAATCAGGGAAAAGAAAGATCATTACCACTGGAGGTGATGCGTATAGTTTCCATGAAAGAAAAATAATTTGAACAGAGCCATGAAGCAATGATTATCAAACTTTAGTGTGAAAAAAAATCAATTATGGAAATGAAAAAAAAAAATCAAATTTCAAGGCTCACTCCACAGAAAGTCAAATATACTATGCTTTGCATGGGGTTCCAAAGTTATAAATATAAACAAATTAGTTGATGTTTTTGTGCTATTCTAACAGTAGTAGTGGTCTTGTTGGGAGGCAAGGAGACTTGTCTTAAAGTTTATTTTCAATGTTCCCTATATTAGACAGAGAAAATATCAGTTTATGGTCCATGTCCAGGATGGGGGATAAGAATGAGGTGGCTGATAGTCTGATAGTGCTTTGCCAAAGAATTGGTAGAATGGTAGATTTAAGCCAGCCCTTGACAATTATTGCTAATCTATATTAAGAAGCACCTTACCATTCTATATTGAGAATCTCTGAGGTTTTTAGCAGATGGCAGGGAGTTCAGTTTAAGGAGAGGGGTGATATAATCAAATCTGTGTCTAAGAACTTTTTTTTTCTTAAATGTATTTCCATCCCCACTGATGTGTTGTTTTTGCATAATGGAAACCGCTTCTCAAGGGTTCTCTATGATGTTTCTACCCCCTCTACCACTGTAACAGTGATTGGCTACAAAATACAGACAACAAATCTGATAATGAATATCTATTACCTCAGAAACCACTTCCTATCAAAATATGTTTAGCCTTCTGAATTGATTTCAATTTAAGGAAACCCAAATCTCCAATGATTATTGGAAAAAAGAAGCAGCACACAGGTTGTCATATTACAGAGAGCTTATCATAACAAGTGCACCTTAAATAGGGTAAGTGAGGATCTCTCAGAGCTAATACAAATCATGTGAATGTCCATTACACACAAACATTCAAGAGAGGCTATGAAACACACCAAATGACATAGGAAATTAAATTACATGAGAGATGTCATTTAATCTGGAATATGCTAGAATATTCACTTTCTGGCTTCTTATTTGGTAAAGCTCTTAACCACAAGTCCCAATACACGTGTGTCTCAAGAGAAAAAAACATATGCTTCTTCCACTTCAAATGTTGATGAGGGAGAGAGGTGATTTTCACCCACAGCATTTGTTCACCCACCCGGCATACTAATGCACTCTTTCAACGGCAAGTCCTTTATTCTTAACGCTACTGTTTTACTTAAGAGATAATGTCAAAGGAATTGAACGTTGTGACTGGATAATGGTCTCCTGCTGCAAGATAAATGCTTAGGCATTTATTGAAAATAAATGCTGGAGTGAAGCCAAGACATTTATTTTTAAAGTAGAAAACTATTTTCTAGTCACAAATTTAAGTGCCAGAGATATTATAGCTATCTTACCAAATGATTTTTTAAGTAAATTGAGATCACCCAAAGAGAGCAACAGAATACCTAATTTGTTCTCACCTATATAACAGGTAACATTGTGGTTTCTTTTCGACAGATATCAAATCAAATTCAAATATGCTGTTTGTTTGGTGGGGAACATTGAAAGACTGCATTAACAACATATTCAACCAACTCTCCAGCTTGATTGTACAGACAAGGTTTCTGCTTTTTTAAACAAAGTGGATTTGAATATGCATGCTGAAACAGAAGTATAAAATTTTGTGATGCATTATTGAATTTTTTTGCCACTTTTTAGGCAGCAATGGTTACTGATCTCCTTATGGTGTGTCTGAAAGGCACATAAGTGGTAACTGAGGGAGCTTTTAGCAGCAATGCTAAAGAGCTGTGATCTAAGGTAATGATGATTTTGATTCTTCTAGTCCTTGTGGAGTGCCTTCACAGAGTGAGAACTGTGTAAGTAAATTTCAACAAACACTACTCACACTTTCCCTCAGTGTTGAAATTCAAAAGAATACCATTGTAACCTACTAGTTATTCATGGAATTTAGGTGTGCCGTGAATCAAATTCTCACCCTCATCCCCATACCTGATGCTATACATTTAACTTATAGTTACATTTTTCTGGTGATATAAAATAACTCCAGAGATATTGCCTTTTTTTCCCTAGCCATTCTCTGTAATAGCTAAAGAAAAATGAAAATTTATGGCTGAAGCCGGCTTAATAGAAACACAACTTCTGTATCACCTGCGAACAGTATGGGCCACTAGGCAAATGATTTTACCCTGAGGGATAAAAAAGAAAACAAAAACATAATTTAATATAATGTTGAAATGAAGAGAAATTGTTATTCTTCATTTTGAAGATTGTGTTATAAGAACGTCATTTAGAATAATCACATTTGTGTGCGCATGTGTGTGTATACATACATAGATATATATATCTACATATATGTGAGAAAGAGAATAAATTTCTCTGAAGTATATAAAGTCTAATGTTTATGGAAAGATGCATAAATAATATATGCAACAAGAGTTCACTTGTGGGGGCGGAGCAAGATGGCGGAGGAGTAGGAGACCTGGATTTCGTCTCCTCTCAGGAATTCAGCTGGATAGGGATCAAATCATTCTGAACACCTACAAACTCAACAGGAGATCGAAGAAAAGAATAGCAACAACTCTCTGAACAGAAAAGCGACCACTTTCTGGAAGGTAGGATTTGTGGAGAAGTGAATCCGAGGCGATATTCGGGAGGATAGATGGCAGGGGAGGGGCCTCCGTCAGCCGCTTCTGGCAAGTGATAGAGCCACGGAGCACAAAATCGGAACTTTTAGAAGTCTGCTCCGCTGAGGGACGTCACTCTGGTGGCTAAGTGGGGGGTGGAACCCTCGTGGGACAGTGTGGTCTCAGGACCCTCAGGGTCACAGAAAGACCAGGGTGCCTGAGTGCGGCAGAGTTCCCAGGTATCGGAGCAGGGAAGCCAGCTGCAGAGACGGAGCCCAGGCGCGGGCTCTCAGCTTGGGGTTGCCATAAACCATGATCCGCGGAACAGTCGGGCCACTGCTCCTCCAGCAGGGACCCAACAAGCGGCAGATCCGGGGAGACTCACCTTCTTCCCCCGGGAACAGCGGCGCGGGAGCGCACCGCGGGGATCTGCTGGGTTTGGAGACTCCACACCGAGTGGGGTGCCAGAGATAGAAATGCTCAGTCACAGGCCGGGTGAGCACGGAGTGCGGCTAGAGACCGAAGAGATGGGAGTGACTGACTGCTTTTCTCTGGGGACGCACTGAAGAGCAGGACCCCGAGTTCTCAGCTCCTCCGGGGCGGAGACTGGGAGGCCGCCATTTTCACTCTCCGCCTCCAAAGCTGTACGGAAAGCTTGCAGGGAACAAAAGCTCCCGAGAGCAAACCCGAGCAGATTAATTAACCTGGACCGGGCAAGGGCGGGGCAATTCCGCCTCCGGCAAAGACATTTGGGAACCACGGCAACAGGCTGGGCTTGAAAAAAGCATGGAAGTTATTAGAGAAACCCTTTCTGGAGAAGTAAAAGAACTAAAATCTAACCAAGTAGAAATCAAAAAGGCTATTAATGAGGTGCAATCAAATATGGGGGCACTAACTGCTAGGATAAATGAGGCAGAAGAAAGAATCAGTGAGATAGAAGACCAAATGATGGAAAATAAAGAAGCTGAGAAAAAGAGAGATAAACAACTACTGGATCACGAGGGCAGAATTCGAGAGATAAACGATACCATAAGACGAAACAACATTAGAATAATTGGGATCACAGAAGAAGAAAGAGAGAGGGGCAGAAGGTATATTGGAGCAAATTATAGCAGAGAACATCCCTAATTTGGGGAAGGAAACAGGCATCAAAATCCAGGAAGCACAGAGAACCCCTCTCAAAATCAATAAAAATAGGTCAACACCCCGAAATCTAATAGTAAAACTTACGAGTCTCAGAGACAAAGAGAAAATCCTGAAAGCAGCTTGGGAGAAGAGATATGTAACCTACAATGGTAGAAACATTAGATTGGCAACAGACTTATCCACAGAGACCTGGCAGGCCAGAAAGGACTGGCAGGACATATTCAGAGCACTAAATGAGAAAAATATGCAGCCAAGAATACTATATCCAGCTAGGCTGTCATTGAAAATTGAAGGAGAGATAAAAAGCTTCCAGGACAAACAAAAACTAAAGGAATTTGCAAACACGAAACCAGCCCTACAACAAATATTGAAAGGGGTCCTCTAAGCAAAGAGAGAGCCTAAAAGCAACATAGACCAGAAAGGAACACAAACAATATACAGTAACAGTCATTTTACAGGCAATACAATGGCACTAAATTCCTATCTTTCAATAGTTACCCTGAATGTAAATGGGCTAAATGCCCCAATCAAAAGACACAGGGTATCAGATTGTATTAAAAAACAAGACCCATTGATATGCTGTCTGCAAGAGACTCATTTTAGACCCAAAGACACCCCCAGATTGAAAGTGAGGGGGTGGAAAACCATTTACCATGCTAATGGACACCAAAAGAAAGCTGGGGTGGCAATCCTTATATCAGACAAATTGGATTTTGAACCAAAGACTGTAATAAGAGATGAGGAAGGACACTATATCCTACTTAAAGGGTCTATCCAACAAGAAGATCTAACAATTGTAAATATCTATGCCCCTAACATGGGAGCAACCAATTATATAAGCCAATTAATAACAAAAGCAAAGAAACACATTGACAACAATATAATAATAGTGGGGGACTTTAACACCCCCCTCACTGACATGGACAGATCGTCTAAGCAAAAGATCAACAAGGAAATAAAGACTTTAAATGACACACTGGACCAAATGGACTTCACAGACATATTCAGAACATTCCATCCCAAAGCAACAGAATACACATTCTTCTCTAGTGCCCATGGAACATTCTCCAGAATAGATCACATCCTAGGTCATAAATCAGGTCTCAACCAGTACCAAAAGATTGGGATCATTCCCTGCATATCTTCAGACCACAATGCTTTGAAACTAGAACTCAATCACAAGAGGAAAGTCGGAAAGAACTCAAATACATGGAGGCTAAAGAGCATCCTACTGAAGAATGAATGGGTCAACCAGGAAATTAAAGAAGAATTAAAAAAATTCATGGAAATAGATGAAAATGAAAACACAACTATTCAAAATCTTTGGGATACAGCAAAGGCAGTCCTAAGAGGAAAGTATATAGGAATACAAGCCTTTCTCAAGAAACAAGAAAGGTCTCAAGTACACAACCTAACCCTACACCTAAAAGAGCTGGAGAAAAAACAGCAAATAAAGCGTAAACCCAGCAGGAGAAGAGAAATAATAAAGATCAGAGCAGAAATCAATGAAATAGAAACCAAAAGAACACTAGAACAGATCAACGAAACTAGGAGCTGGTTCTTTGAAAGAATTAACAAGATTGATAAACCCCTGGCCAGATTATCAAAAAGAAAAGAGAAATGACCCAAATCAACAAAATCATGAATGAAAGAGGAGAGATCACAACCAACACCAAAGAAATACAAACAATTATAAGAACATATTATGAGCAACTCTATGCCAGCAAATTAGATAACCTGGAAGAAATGGATGCATTCCTAGAGATGTATCAACTACCAAAACTGAACCAGGAAAAAATAGAAAACCTGAACAGACCTATAAGCACTAAGGAAATTGAAGCAGTCATCAAAAATCTCCCAAAACACTGCAAGGTTGGTTCAACATCCGCAAATCAATCAACGTGATACAGTACATTAACAAAAGAAAGAAAAAGAATCATATGATCCTCTCAATAGATGTAGAAAAAGCATTTGACAAAGTACAGCATCCTTTCTTGATCAAAACTCTTCAGAGTATAGGGATAGAGGGTACATACCTCAATATCATAAAAGCCATCTATGAAAAACCTACAGTGAATATCATTCTCAATGGGGAAAAACTGAGCGCTTTCCCCCTAAGGTCAGGAACGTGGCAGGGATGTCCACATTCACCACTGCTATTCAACATAGTATTGGAAGTCCTAGCCACAGCAATCAGACAACAAAAAGAAATCAAAGGCATCCAAATTGGCAAAGAAACTCAAACTCTCACTCTTTGCAGATGATATGATACTTTATGTGGAAAATCCCAAAGACTCCACCCCAAAACTGCTAGAACTCATACAGGAATTCAGTCAAGTGGCAGGATATAAAATCAATGCACAGAAGTCAGTGGCATTCCTATACAGCAACAACAAGTCAGAAGAAAGAGAAATTAAGGAGTCGATCCCATTTACAATTGCACCCAAAACCATAAGATACCTAGGAACAAATCTAAACAAAGAGGCAAAGGATCTGTACTCAGAAAACTCTAAAATACTCATGAAAGAAATTGAGGAAGACACAAAGAAATGGAAAAACGTTCCATGCTCATGGATTGGAAGAACAAATATTGTGAAGATGTCAATGCTACCTAGAGCAATCTACACATTCAATGCAATCCCCATCAAAATACCATCCACTTTCTTCAAAGAAATGGAACAAATAATCCTAAAATTTGTATGGAACCAGAAAAGACCCCGCATAGCCAGAAGAATGTTGAAAAAGAAAAGCAAAGCTGGCGGCATCACAATTCCAGACTTCCAGCTCTACTACAAAGCTGTCATCATCAAGGCAGTATGGTACTGGCACAAAAACAGACACATAGATCAATGGAACAGAATAGAGAGCCCAGAAATGGACCCTCAACTATATGGTCAACTAATCTTTGACAAAGAAGGAAAGAATGTCCAATGGAAAAAAGACAGTCTCTTCAACAAATGGTGTTGGGAAAATTGGACAGCCACATGCAGAAGAATGAAACTGGACCATTTCCTTACACCACACACAAAAATAGACTCCAAATGGTTGAAAGACCTCAATGTGAGACAGGAGTCCATCAAAATCCTAAAGGAGAACACAGGCAGCAACCTCTTCGACCTCAGCCGCAGCAACTTCTTCTAGAAACATCGCCAAAGGCAAGGGAAGCAAGGGCAAAAATGAACTATTGGGACTTCATCAAGATAAAAAGCTTTTGCAAAGCAAAGGAAACAGTCAACAAAACCAAAAGACAGCCGACAGAATGGGAGAAGATATTTGCAAATGACATATCAAATAAAGGGCTAGTATCCAAAATCTATAAAGAACTCATCAAACTCAACACCAAAAGAACAAAGAATCCAATCAAGAAATGGGCAGAAGACATGAACAGACATTTTTCCAAAGAAGACATCCAAATGGCCAACAGACACATGAAAAAGTGTTCAATATCGCTCGGCATCAGGGAAATCCAAATCAAAACCTCAATGAGATACCACCTCACACCAGTCAGAATGGCTAAAATTAACAAGTCAGGAAATGACAGATGTTGGCGGGGGTGCGAAGAAAGGGGAACCCTCCTACACTGTTGGTGGGAATGCAAGTTGGTGCAGCCACTCTGGAAAACAGTATGGAGGTTCCTCAAAAAGTTGAAAATAGAGCTACCATATGATACAGCAATTGCACTACTGGGTATTTACCCCAAAGATACAAAAGTAGGGACCCGAAAGGCTACGTGCACCCCGATGTTTATAGCAGCAATGTCCACAATAGCCAAACTGTGGAAAGAGCCAAGATGTCCATCAACAGATGAATGGATAAAGAAGATGTGGTATATATATATATATATACGATGGAATATTATGCAGCCATCAAAAGGAATAAGATCTTGCCATTTGCAACGACGTGGATGGAACTGGAGGGTATTATGCTGAGCGAAATAAGTCAAACAGAGAAAGACATGTATCATATGACCTCACTGATATGAGGAATTCTTAATCTCAGGAAACAAACTGAGCGTTGCTGGAGTGGGTGGTGGGGTGGGAGGGATGGGGTGACTGGGTAATGGACACTGGGGAGGGTATGTGTTCTGGTAAGCGCTGTGAATTGTGCAAGACTGTTGAATCCCAGATCTGTACCTCTGAAACAAATAATGCAATATATGTTAAGAAAGAAAAAAAGAAGAAGAAGAATGTAGCAGGAGGGGAAGAATGAAGGGGGGGAAATCGGAGGGGGAGAAGAACCATGAGAGACAATGGACTCTGAAAAACAAACTGAGGGTTCTAGAGGGGAGGGGGTTGGGAGGATGGGTTAGCCTGGTGATGGGTATTGAGGAGGGCACGTTCTGCATGGAGCACTGGGTGTTATGCACAAACAATGAATCATGGAACACTATATCTAAAACTAATGATGTAATGTATGGGGATTAGCATAACAATAAAAAAATTTAAAAAATAAATAAATAAATAAAACAAAACAAACAAACAAACAAAAATCTCCCAAAACACAAAAGCCCAGGGCCAGATGGCTTCCCAGGGGAATTCTACCAAACATTTCAAGAAGAATTAATACCTATTCTTCTGAAACTGTTCCAAAAAATAGAAATGGAAGGAAAACTTCCAAACTCATTTTATGAGGCCAGCATTACCTTGATCCCAAAACCAGACAAAGACCCCATCAAAAAGGAGAATTCCAGACCAATATCCCTGATGAACATGGATGCAAAAATTCTCACCAAAATATTAGCCAATAGGATCCAACAGTACATTAAAAGGATTATTCACCACGACCAAGTGGGATTTATCCCTGGGCTGCAAGGTTGGTTCAACATCCGCAAATCAATCAACGTGATACAATACATTAACAAAAGAAAGAACAAGAATCATATGATCCTCTCAACAGATGCAGAAAAAGCATTTGACCAAGTACAGCATCCTTTCTTGATCAAAACTCTTCAGAGTATAGGGATAGAGGGTACGTACCTCAATATCATAAAAGCCATCTATGAAAAACCTACAGCGAATATCATTCTCAATGGGGAAAAACTGAGAGCTTTCCCCCTAAGGTCAGGAATGCGGCAGGGATGTCCACTATACTCACTGCTATTCAACATAGTATTGGAAGTCCTAGCCACAGCAATCAGACAACAAAAAGAAATAAAAGGCATCCAAATCGGCAAAGAAGTCAAACTCTCACTCTTTGCAGATGATATGATACTTTATGTGGAAAACCCAAAAGACTCCACCCCAAAACTGCTGAACTCATACAGGAATTCAGTGGCAGGATATAAAATCAATGCACAGAAATCAGTGGCATTCCTATACACCAACAACAAGACAGAAGAAAGAGAAATTAAGGAGTCGATCCCATTTACAATTGCACCCAAAACCATAAGATACCTAGGAATAAATCTAACCAAAGAGGCAAAGAATCTGTACTCAGAAAACTCTAAAATACTCATGAAAGAAATTGAGGAAGACACAAAGAAATGGAAAAACATTCCATGCTCATGGATTGGAAGAACAAATATTGTGAAGATGTCAATGCTACCTAGAGCAATCTACACATTCAATGCAATCCCCATCAAAATACCATCCACTTTCTTCAAAGAAATGGAACAAATAATCCTAAAATTTGTATGGAACCAGAAAAGACCCCGCATAGCCAGAGGAATGTTGAAAAAGAAAAGCAAATCTGGCGGCATCACAATTCCAGACTTCCAGCTCTACTACAAAGCTGTCATCATCAAGGCAGTATGGTACTGGCACAAAAACAGACACATAGATCAATGGAACAGAATAGAGAGCCCAGAAATGGACCCTCAACTATATGGTCAACTAATCTTTGACAAAGCAGGAAAGAATGTCCAATGGAAAAAAGACAGTCTCTTCAACAAATGGTGTTGGGAAAATTGGACAGCCACATGTAGAAGAATGAAACTGGACCATTTCCTTACACCACACACAAAAATAGACTCCAAATGGTTGAAAGACCTCAATGTGAGACAGGAGTCCATCAAAATCCTAAAGGAGATCACAGGCAGCAACCTCTTCGACCTCAGCCGCAGCAACTTCTTCTAGAAACATCGCCAAAGGCAAGGGAAGCAAGGGCAAAAATGAACTATTGGGACTTCATCAAGATAAAAAGCTTTTGCAAAGCAAAGGAAACAGTCAACAAAACCAAAAGACAACTGACAGAATGGGAGAAGATATTTGCAAATGACATATCAGATAAAGGGCTAGTATCCAAAATCTATAAAGAACTCATCGAACTCAACACCGAAAGAACAAAGAATCCAATCAAGAAATGGGCAGAAGACATGAACAGACATTTTTCCAAAGAAGACATCCAAATGGCCAACAGACACATGAAAAAAGTGTTCAATATCGCTCGGCATCGGGGAAATCCGAATCAAAACCTCAATGAGATACCACCTCACACCAGTCAGAATGGCTAAAATTAACAAGTCAGGAAATGACAGATGTTGGCGGGGATGCGGAGAAAGGGGAACCCTCCTACACTGTTGGTGGGAATGCAAGCTGGTGCAGCCACTCTGGAAAACAGTATGGACCTTCCTCAAAAAGTTGAAAATAGAGCTACCATATGATCCAGCAATTGCACTACTGGGTATTTAGATACAAAAGTAGGGATCCGAAAGGCTACGTGCACCCCGATGTTTATAGCAGCAATGTCCACAATAGCCAAACTGTGGAAAGAGCCAAGATGTCCATTGACAGATGAATGGATAAAGAAGATGTGGTATATATATATACAATGGAATATTGTGCAGCCATCCAAAGGAATGAGATCTTGCCATTTGCAACGACGTGGATGGAACTGGAGGGTATTATGCTGAGCGAAATAAGTCAAACAGAGAAAGACATGTATCATATGACCTCACTGATATGAGGAATTCTTAATCTCAGGAAACAAACTGAGCGTTGCTGGAGTGGGGGGTGGGGTGGGAGGGATGGGGTGACTGGGTGATGGACACTAGGGAGGGTATGTGCTCTGGTAAGCGCTGTGAACTGTGCAAGGCTGTTGAATCTCAGATCTGTACCTCTGAAACAAATAATGCAATATATGTTAAGAAAGAAAAAAAGAAGAAGAATGTAGCAGGAGGGGAAGAATGAAGGGGGGGGAATCAGAGGGGGAGAAGAACCATGAGGGATGATGGACTCTGAAAAACAAACTGAGGGTTCTAGAGGGGAGGGGGGTGGGAGGATGGGTTATCCTGGTGATGGGTATTGGGGAGGGCACGTTCTGCATGGAGCACTGGGTGTTATGCACAAACAATGAATCATGAACACTATATCTAAAACTAATGATGTAATGTATGGGGATTAACATAACAATAAAAAAATTTAAAAAAAAAGAGTTCACTTGTAAAATAAAACCATAACCATATTTGTATGCTTTCATGAAGGGAGCTTAATGTTAAGATTAAAGGATTACAGTACATTTAATAACAAACTGAGGGTTCTAGAGGGGAGGGGGGTGGGGGGATGGGTTAGTCTGGTGATGGGTATTAAAGAGGGCACGTTCTGCATGGAGCACTGGGTGTTATACGCAAACAATGAATCATGGAACACTACATCAAAAACTAATGATGTAATATATGGTGATTAACATAACAATAAAAAACTAATGATGTATTGTATGGTGATTAACATAATAAAATTTTAAAAATGCAAAAAAAAGACACTGGTGAACACAAAAAAAATTAAAAAAATAAAGTACATTTAATAAAACAGTATAAATAAAGAACGTAAGACATAGCTAAAGAACATAGAGTTCTTTATATGCATACATGTATGCATAAGAACAACCCAATAGTTACACACTGATACTGGGTACTTCCTTTTTAATTTTTTTTAAGATTTTATTTATTTATTTTAGAGAGAGAGAGAATGGGAGCCCAGGAGGTGGGTTGAGCAGAGGGAGAGGGACAAGCAGACTCCACGTTGAGTGCAGAGCCCCACATGGGGCTCAATTCCATGACCCTGAGATCACGACCTGAGTCAAAATCAAGAGTTGGATGCTTAACCAACTGAGCATCCCAGAGACCCCAGACTGGGTATTTCTAAGTGACTTTAAAGAAGTCTTCCATCGTTTCAAATTTTAGAAATAAGCATCACTAATTAATAAATACTTATATTATAGATTTTTTTAATGGTGTTAGTAATTTTGTAATTATTATGGTAATGATTTTGTGTGGTTTTTTATTAATTAATTTTGGTTGCTTTTCTTTAAATCATTTCTCAAGATCGAACTTTAAATGGGAGTCATGTGATTATTGAGTCTCCCGATATTGTCATTCTATTGTAAGCTTACATCTGCTGTGTAATAGTCTTTCTTGAATATTTGGGAGAATTTTTTCTTTCATTAAAAATACCATCTACAGATAGCAGCTCCACTTGCAGTAAGCATGGCATAATGCGTAGACTTGTTGAATCACTATGCCGTACACTTGAAACTCATGTAACATTGTATGTCAACCATACTTCATTTTTAAAAAATGCCATCTGTATAGTCTCCATGTTAGTAGAAAATTAGACTTCTTTAGCCACCTTAGGAAATTATAGCTAAGGAAATATATTCGACGTTTCAGTTATCTTTTTTTTTTAAGATTTTATTTATTTATTTGACGGAGAGAGACACAGCGAGAGAGGGAACACAAGCAGGGGGAGTGAGAGAGGGAGAAGCAGGCTTCCTGCTGAGCAGGGAGCCCGATGAGGGGCTGGATCCCAGGACCCTGGGATCATGACCTGAGCCGAAGGCAGACGCTTAGCGACTAAGCCACCCAGGCGCCCCGGCATTTTAGTTATCTTTTTAAAGAATTTATTTTCCACCTCTGCTGTGGGAAGCCAGGGATTCCATGGCAATACATGAGGGAGTTTTCAAAACATAACCCCTATTCTAATCTCTTCAAGAGTAGAACTTTCTTTGCATATTGGATTTTCACCTGAAATTTTACTTCAGGAGAGTTCCACTGTTAATATAATGGAAAGATTAATGAATAAATACATTGAAATATTATACAGCCACTGTTTAGGGATGCCTGGGTGGCTCAGCCAGTTAAGTGTCTGCCTTTGGCTCAGGTCATGATCCTGGAATCCTGGGATTGAGCCCTGCACTGGGCTCCTTGCTCAGGGGGTGAGCCTGCTTCTCCCTCTGCCTGCTGATCCCCCTGCTTGTGAGCTCCCACTCTCTCTCTCTCTGTGACAAATAAATGAAGAAAATAAAGAAAGAAAATCTTTTAAAAAAAGCCACTGTTTAGAGAAATAGTAGAAATACTTATGTAATGTTTTATGAACTCGGTACTTTATTAATTTATCTAATCCTTCAAATAACCTTCTGAGGTTGGTATCATCATTGTTCCCATTTTATAGAGGAGAAAACTGAGGAAGAGAGAGTTAAAATAACTTGCCAAGGGTGTCTGTGTGTCTCCGTCTGTTGAATATCTGCCTTTGGCTGGCGTCATGGGATCGAGCACCACATCCGGTTCCCTGCTACGCAGGAAGACTGCTTCTCCCTCTGCCTCTGCCTCCCTCTCTCTCTCTCTCTCTGTCTCTCATGAATAAATAAATAAAATCTTAAAAAAAAAATAACTTGGCAAGATCATACAATGGGAAGGTGTGAGTCTAGGGATTTGCATCTAAATAATGTGTCTTGGAACCCATGATTATTTTAGCCACAGTACTAATATAGCCAGATGGGATGACCCTGGAGATTATAAGTAATTGTACAAACTCATAATAGAGCAGCAAGCTCTAAGGAACAGTTTTTTAAAGTGTTTATATAATGAAATTATTAAACAAAATTATATTTTATGAGGAAATTTAGAAGTCAAAATCATGGCCTAATATGCAAGCCTAGTGTGTGACATCCTGGACATTGCTCAGACTTGAGCCTTTACTTTTATGCTTTTGCTGCCCAAGACTCATACAGGTTAGCTTAACAAAGACCTAGTGCAGCAAGCACCTGGGGACATGTGCAGAGGAGGGGGCTGAGCTCAGGGAGGTACCTCATGGATTAAATATCATTGCTGAATTAACTGAGTTCCATATTTAAATGCTGACCGAAGAGTATATCTCTAAGCTCATTTTCTGGATACAAAAAAACGGTGTGGAGACCTTTCAGATATCTTCTCTCTAAATTTGTTAATTTTAGGCATGAATACAAACTGAATATAAGCATCACAATGTGACATATATACATAATTTTTCATTAAAGTGAATTAACTTTCTTTATATAAGTTGTTCAGGTCTGTTGCCAATGTAATAAAATATTCTTCATAGAATTAGTGCACTTGCTCAATTGAGAGGCAATTTCAACATACTTGGTTATCTAGAAGATATTTATAGCATCTTAAAATGCATGTCATTGATGTGTACAAGCTCAATTAGGAAGAAAAGTGAAGAGCTTAATTTCCAAGGGAAAGTTGGGATACTCTCCCAAGAATTTAGATAACCTATCTCTTCTCATTGGTATTGGGCCATAAATAACACAGGAAATGAACATTAGCTGGAAATTTGGAGAAAAGAGGAGCATCCTTTCCTCTTTCATTTCATCTTTATTTTTAAAGGGAGCATATTTGTTTCACTTCATTTCACTGTGGGAGTAGGCCTGCAATCCTTAAAGGAAAAAAAAAAAAAAAGATTTTTCTGTTCATGATTTTCCAATGGAATGTTTTCATAGCATTGCTTGCTTGATATAATGTTTTAGCTGATTTTTTGACTCTAGAAAAATACTCCGATATTTGCAGATAGTTGTATTGTTCGGTTGTATAGATTAAAAAATCATTTGAAAAAAGTCAGAGACGTGCAATTTGTGAGAACTGTGTTGATGGATACTCACATAACCAAAATTTGTTAAATAGCAAATATTCTGTCAAGACTCCTGGAAAGTGTTTTCTCTAGGACTCAATATCCCCCCAAAGTTGAACTTTTTCTTTAAGCAACAAATCTCCTATTTCTTCCTGTATACAGGTCATGAACCATGTTTCTTCCATTTCTTTGACCAAATTAGAAAGCATAGCCAAATATGCTTCAAACTCTTCCCCCGAATGGATTTTATTTACTAACATTACTCTTGTTTGCATTTTCTCGTAGCTTTTCCTTTCAACCATGTATCATCAACTTTAAAAAATAAATAAATAAATATATTTATTTTCTCCGGCTTTCCCAACTCTAAGTTTCAAATAAAATGGCATAAAAAAAACTGAGACCCAGGAGAACACTACATAGAAGTGTGTTACAATGAAATGTGTGAGTTCTGAAAGGCAGCATAGTATTACTTGACTGCACTTGATCATGATACCTCTCATTCTTTTCATTATTTTTTTTTTCATTCTTTTCATTATTAACAAGATAGTGTTTGGTATTCCTGTCTTCCTGCTACTGAAAGACCTTCCTTCCTTCCTTCTTTTCTTCCTTCCTTCCTCCCTCCCTCCCTCACTTCCTCCCTCCCTCCTTCCCTTCCTTTTTTCCTTCCTTCCATATCTTGGAGTGTTTCCTTGTGAATTTTTCCAGTCTACATATTACCATTTTTCTTTTGCAAGTATAAGCAGGTTTCCGTTAATCCAGGAAGGAGTACAAGTAGTGACCATTATAAAAATCAGTTTCCAAGTCAGAAGATCAGTCCAAACTCAGGTTGGTTACAAGCACTATTATCCAAGGACTAAACTCAAGGTCCAAAACCAAGATGTCAATTCAAGTGTGTCAGCAGAGCAGGAAATGGAAGGCCAAACCCCTGGAATCAACAGATGCCCATCTGCCATCATCTGACCAAGTGCTAGAAAACCAGTCTGTTAGTGGGTGTTTCAGAGTATGAGCACTGAAAGGGAATGTAGTTGGGATTCACAAGGGAGGAGATGAATAGTAGCAAATGCCTGGGCCCTTGGGGGAGGGGGGACTGAGATCTCAGTGGAACAGCAACTGAGTCGATAGTTTCTGACAAAGGGCTTCTTTTAGAGCCCATTGGCCTAAAGTGTCACCCATCTCAGGGCCCTGGGCCAAACTGAACCTACAGATGGAGGCCAAATAGCTGCAAGGGTGAAAGGCCTGTGGGAAGAAAGCTAGAAACACCATCTTTTTCTTAAATGGCCACAATCTACAAGTGTAACATATGTTTTGTGATATATTTACTTACTATAGTTGTAGTTTGTTTTTTTAGTTTCTTGTTTTTGTCATTTCTTGTTTACTTACTATAGTTGTAGTTTCTTGATTTGAAAAACAATGAACAAAGATTTACAGTTTTCTTTAAAAACATGTTTACTTACATCTATTAAAAGGAAAATATTGGGGCTCCTGGGTGGCTCAGTTGGTTAAGTGGCTGCCTTTGGCTCAGGTCTTGATCCCAGAGTGCTGGGATCGAGTCCCTTGTCGCAGGGAGCCTGCTTCTCCCTCTGCTCTTCACCTCACTCACTCTCTCTTGCTCTCTCGCACTCTCTCATATAAATAAATAAAATCTTAAAAAAAAGGAAAATATTTCATATGCTGCCCCATTCTGTATTGAACAGAATGAAACTTAAACCTATGTATTGCTAGAAGAATTGAATGCATTTAGCCTCAGAATTTGCTCCTATAAACTCACTGTTTTTGTCACTAGTGGTTTACTGCCATGATTAGCCAGGTAAAAACGCTATATTTTTTATTCAGGAATCTATTAATTCAAGAAAAATCATTTATTTGCCAAAGAGATATTTATTTATCTTTGACATGTTGTTTTTACTTTGAATGTATATAATAGGTTTATGTTTATTCTGTTGGTATTAATTCCTATTAGTAAAGAAATATAATGGTTTTCCCAAGATATGCTTAACAGCTTTCCAGCTGAGGCCAACCCTATTTAATTCATAGCTCTTTGGTTCTAACAGATATTGAATTCTGTACTATGTACGCACTCACAGTGTGATCAGACACCCACCAAGTCTCTAGCAGTAATTAATATATTACATGGGGATAGATCCCATTAACTGAACAACTTTGAATAATTTATTTCAGGTTAACCACTACTAGCAACGTCTTGTGGCATTCCTACATTTGAGTTGTTTCTTTGTGAGGCATTATGAATATAATTAAAATGTTAAAAAAGAGATTTATACAGTCACAAATAATATAACCCCTTCTATAGCAATCATCAATATTCTGAGAAAATAAATTAGTTTCTTCATATTATGATCTTGATTTATCATTCATTTCCTTATTTACATGTAGCATCCTAGACTCCCTGATGTTACATCTATTTTCCTCTTTGAATGGGAAGCTTTTATTCATATATTGTTTATTAGCTGTTAATTTTCTTTCATCTTGATCAATCATCCTGGTCATTCAGTATCACTTTACAGTCTTTAGTGGGTTTTTGGAGTGCCTTAGCTCAAATTAAATCTGTTGCTTTTCACTTCTATCTAGAGTGGCATTTATCTCTCTCTCTTACTGAGCTTTTCTATTGCTAATGACTTCTCACAGTTATTGTCATTTTGAAATAAATTTATATATAATTTACTCAATTTAATTATGTTAGTTGCTGAATGATAGAGGGCTTCCAAAATAGAATAACAATTTTTAAACTTTACATTTATGATTATATATTGATATAAACTAACCTAAAACAAATGATATTATTATATCCACTGTCCTCCAATTTGGTAATAAAAGCTTTCATGAAGATTCTCCACTGCTATGGCCTCAAAATGGTTAGCATTTTTCATTCTGAGGTAGTTAATTGGGGTGACAAGCAATGATCCTAAGATTTGGAGTAACCAACCATTCAGTTAGCTAAGTAAGCAAATATCAAGTGTTTGAAGTTGCTTCCTACCAATCCAGTTGATGTAAACAATTGAGTCAAACTACCAGAACATTTGATACATACCTTTTACTTATTTATTCAATAAACATGTATTAAGCAACAGCTTCATGCCAGACTATGCCAGGCATTTATTATTTGATATAGAGATGAATAAGACACAGTGATATTCCTTAAATTAACTCTAGCTTAAGTAATGAGAAAGCATGTGTTCAAAAAGAACTGGAGGTGGGGCAGAAGGGGGGAGGGAGAACATGAAAAGGCGATTGGGAAGATTGAAATTATTAGATAATACAAAAGAAATTCTGACAAATCTATTGCTTAGTGGAATTTTACCAATTGCTTTCCTGTCAAGTTATGTTTTTACGGGTAAGCCAGCCTCCTGCTTCTAATAAAAGTTATCAGTCTAAGCCAATAAAACAGGTTGTGTATATAGATATGAAAATCCTAATGTTTTGTAAGTCATAATTTCAAAACCAAAATATAGTTCTTTAAAATAAGGCATTTTGAGAAGGAAATAGTCGACAAAACCAAAAGACAACCTACAGAATGGGAGAAGAAATTTGCAAATGTCTTATCAGATAAAGGGCTAGTATCCAAAATCTATAAATAACTTATCAAGCTCAACACCCAAAAAACAAATAATCTAGTCAACAAATGGGCCGAAGACATGAACAGACATTTCTCCAAAGAAGACATGCAAATGGCTAACAGACACATGAAAAAATGCTCATCATCACTTGGCATCAGGGAAATACAAATCAAAACCACAATGAGATACCACCTCAGACTGATCAGAATGGCTAAAATTAACAAGTCAGGAAACAATAGATGTTAGCAAGGATGTGGAGAAAGGGGAACTTCTTACACTGTTGGTGGGAATGCAAGCTGGTACAGACACTCTGGAAAACAGTATGGATGTTCCTCAAAAATTAAAAATAGAGCTACCCTACAACCCAGCAATTGCACTACTAGGTATTTACCCCAAAGATACAAATGCGGTGATCCGAAGGAGCACCTGCACCCCAAAGTTTATAGCAGCAATGTCCACAATAGCCAACCTATGGAAAGAGCCCAGATATCCTTCAACTGGTTAATGAATAAAGAAAATGTGTTTTAAACACACACACACAGGAATATTACTCAGCCATCAAAAAAGAATGAATTTTTTTCATTTGCAATGATGTGGATGGAAATAGAGGAAATTATGCTAAACTAAATAAGTCAATCAGAGAAAGACAATTATGGTTTCACACGTATGTGGAATTTAAGAAGCAAAACAGAGGCACATAGGGGAAGGAAGTGAAAAATAAGACAAAGTCAGGATGGAGACAAACCATAAGAGACTCTTAATCATAGGAGACAAACTGAGGGTTGCTGGAGTGGGAGGCATGGGGCAATTGGGTGATGGGCATTAAGGAGGGCACATTATGTAATGAGCACTGGGTGTTATACACAACTGATGAATCACTGAAATCTACCTCTGAAACTAATAATACACTATATGTTAATTAACTGAATTTAAATTAAAAAAAAAGAAAAATAAATAAAATAAGGTGTTTTGAGGTTCCTTTAGTTTTTGTTCTGTTTTGTTTTTTGTTTTGTTTGGGGGGGGCTTTTTTTTAAGCTAAAAGTAAAGTCATCATGAAATTGAAATATATTATGGAAAAAAAAATAAAGATTGTCTGAAAATTACAACCATGTGGCTGTACTTCTCACTAATGCCCGAAGCCAGGAACCATGACTTCCTTTTTCTTGTTTAGTATTTTGTACAGTGAGCATTCTGAAGCCAAAGGAGAATCTGCTGCCAATTCAAAGACTGAGTCCTTTTTCCTGTTTTATTGAAGGAGATATTTAAAAATGAAAAATATTGGTCTTTTTGTATAAAAAATGTTCAATTAGAAATGATGAAATGAAGACCCCTTAATATGTATAAACTTTCAGTATGTTCCTGCTTATTCAACTGCTAATAACTCATCTAGTTCTCCACATGCTGACTCCATTCACGAAAAAAAAAAAAAAAAAAAACCTTTTTAGTTTATTTTCAGGTATAGATTGTTATGTTTTCCATGCCTATGGGAAAGAACCTCCCAACAGCACTGGCAAATTGGCAGAATTAAAGTGCATTTTCCATTTATAGCTGAAAAGAAGAGGTGATCCTTTGTCCTTAGCTTTGTCATTATGGGGTTCATCCTTGAAGTGACAGAAAACTTGCCAGTTTTCTCATTTAATATCTTTGACAAAATACCTTTGAATAGAAAGTTTTGAAAATAAGAATACAAATAATGAGGAAGTTTTAGATTTTAAAAATTTGAAAAAATGCTTAAAAGCTTAAAAATTTAATTTTATGCCAACAATTGTGCTGGGAGTCCTTGGGTCATTTTATTATTCTGCTAATATTCTACCAGTTTCTCCCCCAAAAAGAATATTTTCCAAAATTAAAAACATTGGAGGGGGAAAAAAAAAGAAAATTTTTTTTTTCCTAAAACCTTAAAATAGTTTTATTTAGTGTCAGGGCATTAATAGGCAAATTGAAACAACATCTAAAATATACTTATCTAAAAGCTATTTTAAATATCTGTCTTTTTACATTCTGAATTAGAATGAAGTACCAGAGAGACAACATATTCTTAAGAATGAAATTCTTAGCAAAAAATAGACAACTATAACTATATGCTATTGTCTACTCAATATAATGCAACAGGATATTTAACATAAGAGTAATTCATTACACTAGTTCTGAGTATTACTCCAGAGGCTTTGATGATCACTAAATAAACAGGAAATTAGCAGTTTTTCTGTAATGACTCTTTGTTATTGTATGAGGGTATTTTTCTGATGTACTTTTTCACTTGAATGGAGCAATTTGTGCATGAAACAAAACAGTCTTCTGAACAAATACATAGGATGTTGTTTTGATCAAAGTTATCTGCTCTTAATGCATCTGTTTTTTGGCAAAGAAAAGAATACATTAAGAAAGGAAAATCCTGCAGCTTTAAAATTACTTATGGCTGCATTTTATTACATCATAACAATGCTTAGCCATTTATTTAGTGCCTGTTAAGAGCAGACACACAAATGATGAGGCAACTTCTACCTTTGATGGAGAGGCTTATAATATACTTGGCAAAGGATGTCCTAGATGGAACAATTTCAATGAAAAGGGACATTATCCAGGAAGTTGCTTGTCGTTAAGGAAAGCCAATTGGCTGTGCAGAAAGTTCTCCAGAGAGTGGCAATTTTCAAATTATTTACTTTTATTTTTAAATTTTTTTGGCAAAGTCACTGCAGGACAAGTCCGGACCCTTGAATTTACAGGGTCAGAGATTTCATTTGTCAGAGAGTTTATCAGTTATAGGTAGATTCATATTAAACAAATTCACAGAAACTGTATAAAACCAATACTTTATTACTTTATGAGCATGAGAAATGAGAAATAGAACTATAAGGAAAACTTCCCTGGATATATGGGAAGGGAACTGTTACTGGGAGAAGGAAATGCACTGCCAAGACCTGCCTGGGATTTTCCCCTTTTCTCCACTATAGCTGGGGACCAACTTTTGATAAATGATACATTGTTTCTGTAGTTACCTTGGTTGGGGGGTGATGTCATATTTTGTAACTCAGTGATGGTATCACATATTTCTGTCCCAATCCCTTATTTATTTACTTCAATAGTTTCATTCTTTGAAAACATTTTTCTGTCCCTATTTCCAAGTTCTTTAGGAGAGAGATAAGGGAAAAGTGCCAGTGACCCCCAGGACTGCCTACTATATTACATTTGATAGATTTTTTTTTTGCAGTGTATTTTGTTAAAAAAAATTAACAATATGACTTATAAATAGATCTTTCTATGAATAAAGATAATTAGTTTATTAAGGATATCTATAAAAAAGGTCTATTATAATGTAACCTAAATAGCAATGAGCAATATAATAATAGCTATAGTAGTTCATAACAGGAAACTATCACTGAAAAATATTTCACTAAAACAAACTATCCTAAAGATAAGGTTCATAGTCAAGTAACTTAATCATAATTTATGACATAACAATTGTTAAAATGTACATTTCAGAGTCATTTTAAAAGAGAGCTTACTTTTAAAAATTACCAGGCAAGGGCCAAAGCGTGGCTCAATCAGTTAAGCATCTGACTCTTGATTTTGGCTCAGGTCATCATCTCAAGGTTTGGGAGATTGAGCCCTGTGTCCAGCTCCACGCTGAGCATAGAGCCTGCTTAAGATTCTCTCTCTCCCTCTCCCTCTGCATCCCACACCAGCTCACGCACTCTCATAAATAAATAAATAGGGTGCCTGGGTGGCTCAGTTGGTTAAGCGACTGCCTTCGGCTCAGGTCATGACCCTGGAGTCCCGGGATCGAGTCCCACATCGGGCTCCCTGCTCAGCGGGGGGTCTGCTTCTCCCTCTGACCCTCTTCCCTCTCTTGCTATCTGTCTCTCATTCTCTCTCTCTCTCAAATAAATAAATAAAATCTTAAAAAATAAATAAATAAATAAATAAATAAATAAATAAAATCATATAAATAAATAATTACCAGGCAAATATAAGGTGAAGCAATTATTATGTGTTATTGTATTATTTTCTAGATATTTAGTATTTTAAAAAGGTTGGCATATTTCTATATGGACCAAATATCCTGTCAGTGTATACAACACGATTATCCTCATCTACTAACAGTCGTTAACTGTCTAACAGTGTATAGTACAGGTTGCTTACTACAGGCTGAAACAATTATCTTTATTCTGTAAGATTGGAGAAGGCATAGAAATTGGTACTGTAGTAAAGAACTATTCAGGCAGCCTATCCACCATCATTACCTAGTTGGACACCAAGTTCAATGTGCAACAACTCAGGCCATATTCCCCAGGAAAACTTTATAACTGACACTTCCTAGTTAGAAGTGCTTAAGTTGATAGAGTAACAGCCTTCCCTAAGTAACAAAACAGGTGGGCAAAGGATTCTGCTCTTGAAAAATTTGTGTTATTCTCATGTCTGTATAAGCGCACCCTCAAATTCTTTTCAGAAAGCCATAAAAGCGAAACTTTGTAAATCTAACTGGAGGAAGTAAATTTAAAAACATATATCAAAATCCTTACTTAGTTTTCCTTGCAAAGAGGCTACAGAGGTTATATCTTTACATTTCTCCTGTGATAATGAAAGTCACAGAAGACGTATGTGTGTGTTTTATCTTTTTTGTTTTTTTATATATACATTCTCCTACTAAAAACTTAGAAAATAAACTTACTGTCACATTTTTACCTTTTCTGTAGTTCACTTTAAACTTTGCAATTTCAAACTAGATTCCAAGCAGCCTCTTAGAGTTAAACTTGTAGGAGACTTCTCTATAGTATCTTGTTTTTGAGTTTGTGCATTTTCTGCTTTCCAAAGTTCCAAATTCTTTCTTATTTTTTATGAAAGAAATTTTATCCACATTTATAGAATCCCCTATTGTATTCAAGTGTTATGTTATCACACTCTTGCCAATATGGATTTGGACACATTCAATTTTATTGGACACTAAATTGTATCTTTTGTAACAAAAATCCAATTTGCCTTCAAGGCAAATTAAGGATCCTTTTTTTTTTTTTTTTTCAAGTTTCTGTTGCTTCGTTTGTAAAAAAGAGAAGATCGAATTAAGTTGTCTCCAAGGTCCAATTCACTTCTATGCTTTTGCTAAAAAGGAAGGAGAAAGAGATAAGAAGTAAAAATCAAAACAGACAGGAAGGAAGGAAGGAAGAAAAGAGGGAAGGAAAGGAAGGAAGGAAGGAAAGAAGAAAGAAAGAAAGGAAAGAAAGAAAAGAAAGAAAGAAAGAAAGAAAGAAAGAAAGAAAGAAAGAAAGAAAGAAAGAAAGAAAGAAAGAAAGAAAGAAAGAAAAAGAAAGATTGAATAAGTGGTTGCTATGCTTAATATTTGGTCAAAATCATTTATTATTTACTTTAATGATGTTAAATTCCTAGAGCCTCTACATTGACTATTTAGTTTAAAATAAATGCCACATTCAAAAGACTATTCCAGGGAAGACCAATTCAAGAAGGCTTAGTAGGAAAATGTCATAACTGAATATAAGTGAAAAGATGAGTTTGTTGCTATCTATTATAGACTGTTTACCCACTAAAAGCACATAGTGAGGAATAATTTCTATGATTATAAAACCCTAATGATAGATTCCAAAATTGGCTTCCATCCTGTTCTTTGTTCTAAATCTAGTTTTCTGGTATTAATATTCAGAGTTTATCCTTCACCAAAAGAGTCTAATTATGGAAGAATGATCAGATTGGTGATGAGTAATTCAACTGGGGATGAAATTCTACAGGTAATGCAATATGAACTGCAGTCAGGAATGACAATGAATTTTTAAGGCTTTTTCAAACTGCTTATATGAGTCTAAAATAGCAAAACTAACACAGAATATCAGGCAGAAACCAAGTTTCCAGTTGACACAATTTTGTCATTTGGGGAATATTAATATTAGTCTAGGAACTGCATTTGACTGAAAGATGAGCACATATTAAAAGCGTATAGACTAGTGAGCCATTGCTTTTGAAACAGATGCCTGTTACACAACATGTAAACTGAAACATAAGATTACATTTCCAATTACTGTGCCTACACAAGGGTTTGTTTTAAAATTATTATCACGACCTTTTTGACTTCTATGTCCATATTGGTAGGTATCTAATGCTGATTTCTCACCATAAGTAGTATCATGTATTCATCCTTAAAGATACCTTGGAGAGTGCACGTTTCCGCTCCAATTCTGAACAAATTTATGTTTTCTCTGCAATTCTGAACATGGGATGAGAATAGTAGTAGTCGTAGTACTCATCCTCATCACCATCATCATCATCATCATCGAAGCTATTATGTTTTGAATGTTTTCTGTGTGCCAGGCAGTATGCTTAGAGATTTGCGTATATTATCTTTTATACCTGTCCATTAGGAAGGTACCATGATCAGATCCATTTTACAGACTGAGTAAACAGAAGCACGGAGAGATAAAGAAACTTATCCAGAAGAGGTCAAGCAAGGTGGCAACATAGGAGCTTCCTGAACTCCACTCCTTCCACAGACACACCAAATGTACAGCTACGCCTGGATCTCTGAAAGAAATCCTGATACCAGCTTGGTGACTTCTCTATAGTGGGCACATGCGAAAATACCTACAGCAAGATAGGTAGGAAAGGCTGAGACACATGCTTGCCATAAAGCTCACCTTCAACACAGTGCCATACAATTGGGAGGGAACTCCCAAGTCCTAGCTTCTCCCTAAAAAGTCAAGAGTTTGAACCCCACATTTAGCACCCCAAATTTTAGGACCCCAACCCATGGATGGGGTGGGTGCCCAAAACATCTTGCTCTGAAAGCCAATGTGCTTGTGCCCATTGGACCCATAAAACTACCAAACACAGGCACAGTCCTCAGCAGGCACATAAGCACTGCTGCAGGATCCCTCTGGTCTGAGTCCTGGATTATCACTTGTACCCAACATAAACACATATTTTACTGGCTCTTTCAGTGTTTTTTTTTTTGTGTTCTTTGTTTAATTCCTATATGAGGTGTCTTAATTGTAAATTCCTGAAGTACAGACACAATTGAGAGTACATGAGTTTTATTTTTGAAGCAACTATTATTGAATTATCATCTTGGAGTGAGATTTTAATAAATTAAAAAAATAAATAAAGAAGCCTAAATCAAAGTATACATTATGGACATATGCACTTAGGCAAATTCTTTCAACACATAGCAAGTGAAGCATTTTCTGTGGGCCAGGTACTACTGGGCCCTAGACTAGTTTAATCACAGCTCCTCCCTCTAATCTGGTGGAATGCCCAATTGAAGATTGAAAGGACTTCGAAATATTCTAGTTCAACAACACTTCCTCTCCTTCACCATTAGATACTCAGGTACTAAAATATGTGCAATTTCTCTTGAAAGCTATAGACACCAAAAATTAGAATTTCCTAATTATCTTAGTCACTGTAATCATTTTCTAGGCACATAACAAATTAGTGTTTTTCTTTTGCTTTGGACATCCTGAGAGTGTATAGTAAAATAGATGTAAAGATTAGAGTTGAAAGTTTCCACCAACTGTCTATGAGCTAAGTAACCAAGGAGCATGTTCAAGATCATACAGCACGTTAGTCAGAAAGCTGGAATCACGCTACGGACCTTTGTCACATTTCCAGGCTAGAGCTTTTTTTACTTTATGACAAGTCCTGGCCCCTCCACAACACGTGTCCACTTATGGTTGCATTGTTGAAGTTTATAAATACCTCCTGATTTCTCTGGAGCCCATATAGAACCAAAGCTCTCTGCAGCTCTCGCTGAACACAGTCCAATGTATACCTCAGTTTCTATCTGGTCCAGCTTCTTACTAGTCTTAAAAAGCCATGTTCCCTCTGTCTAGACTTCATCCTCTTCTCTTCTTACACACATGTTCAGTTTTTGCTGCATGGACTTTATATGATATATCCCTAAAAGATCTTCCTTCTGCCTTTGTATTAACTCTATATCCACTATCTTAAGCCCTTATCTTCCCAACAAAGACTTTTCTTATTATTTCAGCCCCCACTGATCTTTCTCTTCTGATTATCTATGTATTCTATTATGTCCCTCTTTCAGAAGTGCTAATCATGCCTTCTTAAGTATATTTCAAACACTTTGGTAGCTAGAAATGTGGCCTCCTTTTGTGTCCCTCCCTAGGAACACGTGCATTTAAGAAATGCTGAAGTGAGCCATGTTGCATTGGTATGATGTCTTACGTTTTTATGGTACAAAAATATCTACAACTCACTTTAGGTCACTTTTGCTTCCTTAAAACTAAACTTTTGAATAACAAAAGAATTCTTTTTAGAAATATCATGGTACATGTACCCATGCAATGCAAATATCAGAAATTGAATTTCCACATGTAATTTATTTTACTTACAGCAGTTTGGGTTTAATTTGACAACTTTCTCATTACAACTACCAAAAAAAAAAAAAAAGCCTTCCTCTGTACAAATGTATTTCCATATTTCCATCTCAGTATAAGCACAGCTGTGAACCAATTACTTCAAAGTTCAAGAGCTGGTTGTTTCTATCCTTAGCATCGCTAGAAAATGTTGAGCTTAGTCCTGGGGAGAAACTCCCAAGCTCAGTACAAAGAAGTTTTTTTCTTATTTCTGGTTTTCTTTTGTTGTTGTTGTTTTCATATCCAGCACAGATGAGACACACTTTCTTTCCTCTACTATTGCATTCATTTTCTATATTTGGTAATAGTAGGTATTTGTTTTTCATGCTTATTTGAATATATTACGTGGTTGCTTTTTAGTTAATGATAGCTACTAGATAAAAGGACATATACTAAGTGGCATACAGATCAATCTGCTTGAGGAATAAATACTTCTTCAAGCCATCTGCTTTGTGTGCTGTGTGAATATGAAAAACAAATATGCATGCTTTACCTGCCCTTTCTGGAATTAATTATACTCACTCTCTCCCCACCTGACCAATTGAATTTCACTATCTTAGAGAAAGAAAATCAAATATATGACTGATACAAACATATATTTCAGATATCCACGCTCTTACGAGTTAGTGTTTTCAGCATGAACTTATCCTCTGCATAATTGCTCTCTGTCATTTTCCTTAGTAGATCTCCTGATCTCTACATGTGAACAGACTTGCTGTCATGCAAACTCCACAGAGAGGGAACAAATATATAATTAACATAGTCTTTTATCCCCTCCATTGACAGAGAAAAAGAAGGGGAGGTATTCTCTAGGCATCAATTAAAGGTCATATTAATTTTCCCCAAACTCCCCCTCTGGTTTCCTCAGGAGACGTTGCTATGATGTCAGGCATATCAAAATGAACTGATTATTATGCATGTGCAGCCTGATGGATGAGCTCTCCAACCCCAGCACAGCCCCTGTTGTACATGCCCCTCTTCTGCTGTGTCACTGCACCTACTTACTTGAGATGATTTGATTCAGTGACTGACAGTAGGTGTGAAAGAGGTGGGAGGTAGGGAACAAGAAGAGAATTCTATTTGTGAATGTTATCCATATGTGTTAGATAGCCATGGTTATTTGGTTCAATTTAAAAATCTGAACAAGGCAATGTCCTCTGGTTTCTGGTTGGTATAACATACCGCTTTTATTGATCAGAGATCAATCCATAGTAATTTGCTCTCCTGAGAGATGTCATACTGACTGTTCTGACAACACTCTCTTTTAAGGGATATCTGACAAAACACATGATCTACTCCTCCAGTTTCAACTGGTGGGATCAGACAGGCATCTAATGCAAGAAAATCAGTCTATATGTAGTCCTGCCAATGATGTGCGACCCATGAATTGCCAAAACAAAAACAAAAAAGTCAATTTACCATTGAAGAAACTTTTAATTAGAAAACAGAAAAACTCAGTCCGTTGGAAGCAGGGGTAGAAGAGAGCAGAACACATCAAAATTGCTATAAGATACAGAGCCTGCGAGATGGTAGCAAATCTAAGCCTTATGTAAACTACAGCTAGAAAGGTGTGATAAGTGTATGGAAGCTGGTTTTAGAAAGAAACAGAACACATGTGAGGAAATATCATGTGTCCCCTGAAAAAGATAGACAAGGTAGTTTGTTACCGGAGCTCTCTCAAGCATGACAGTATTCCAGCCCAAATCCTGGTCTTGGTGTTTTCTTAGACTGTTGCTTAGCTAGGTTGGCCAGGTTATCTATTCCATGCAACCAAATGACCCAATGTTTTCCTTTCACTAGCATTCATTTAGCACCTGGTACAGGTAAAGCTTTCCCCTAATTGCTACAAAGAAATCAAAGATTATTTTTAAAGTTTCTCTCCCCTCCAAAAATGCTCTTGTATGAGATTTTCTATAAATCAATATTACTAGAAATTCCCCATGTCTCTTTCTAGAAAAAAGTGAATTAGTATTTTTTTAAAATTCAGGTTATGGATAGTTGAGCTTTTTCCCGTAAGCGAAAACATAATGACTATTCCCTCCCTAGAAGTCAATACCATATATGAGTTTGGTTCTGTTTAAGGGTATTGATTATACTAGGGCAAAATTAATTCTTTGTCAAAGTTTAATAAAAATGGATCAATGTGTATTATTAATAGCCTCATCATACATTTGTACAATTAAAGAGTAAAGATGTACTGACCAGATTTTTAATAACATTATATTGTATTTACTATTTGACTATTGGTTTTCATACTGAATACATGTTTCCTCCTTAATATGGCCATATATTAAAATTATTTGATGTGAAGTCATAATTCCAATTACATATATAGAATATAAATCACAAAAGGCTACTCTACCTGATTTCATTGAAGGAAGCCTTTTTTGAAAAAGTTGTAGCAGGTGGGGAGGAGAAATATATATATATATATATATATAATATGTATTTATACAGCTACTATCAAGAGTTCCTCTTCAAAATTGAACTTTCTTTTCTTTTCTTTTTTTTTAAGAAATATAGTTTGAGAATAGAAGGTAGTTATTGAGCAAGTGGTTTGGATGGAGACAATAAGAAAACTGATCTGTGTAAGGAATGAACATATATTTTGAGTGTCAGGAGCTCAAGGAAAAGAAGAAAAGAAAATGGAGAAAGAAGTCACACAATGTAGCAAGATTTTGTGTCAGGAGCATGGCAACTTGAGGCAAATGAATAATTCCAAATAGCATTACAGCTAAAGGGTTTTAGTCACATGGAAATCTGATGTTCATTTTTAAATTTTTTCTGTTCTCATGGTGTAAACCCATTCCATCATCCTAAATTTTCAGTAAAGTCTGCTTAATACACAAATGTTCCTTGTGAGAATTGGTGGAAAAATCAAGGAAAAGCCACATTCCTGTTTCCTTTAACAGGAATTAGTAGCTAAAAGTGACTTGGGTCCTCCGGATTTGTCGGTGAAGGAATTGGTTTATACAGGACATGAATAAGTGGATTCAAAAATTGTGTTTAAATTTCAGAGGCCAAAAGAAACTTACCAAATAATCCATTTGTATTAATACATCTTTAGTCTTAAATATGAAGTCTTCTTTGAAGGCGAAACCACTAACCAGGGACCAAGCCTCTAAATCATAGTGGGATACTGGATGTTTATGCTGTGTATTATAGAAATCATGTAACCATTGTCATTATCATTCTGTCATACTCTCTTGCTGCCTTCTTGCTTATTCTCTAACAAAATATAGAAGGCTGTTTGTTTGGTTTTAAGTTGATAACAGGCTGTGGAGTTTGGGCTGAGAGAGAAATCATCCCTATTTCTTGGCTTGTATATATCCAGCCAGAGAATAACAATGATCATAATCATATTTAACTTCTTTTAGTTAAATCCCAATGTCATCATGAAAAATGATTTTTAAGGATATAATCTATCTATTGTTATTTCAGAGTGAGGGCATGGAATCTATGTTCTCCTAGCATTAATAAAGTTAAAAAAAAAAAAAACCTCATGGGTATGAAAAGATGAAATGAGATAGCATAGACTGTCATCAATGACTGAATCATTTTTGGGGGGAAAATACAGATTTTGCACATATTTTTCTTGGCACGTACTTACAAACAAAAAATAGTCAGCCATATTACCCTACCTCTGATTCCAACTGAGAGAACTCTTCCTCTTATTATCAGGTTTTGCTAAGAGATTTTTCTGCCACAATTGGGTGAGCTTTTGGGAAGAGGATGGCTGAATTTTGCCACAGCCATCATTCATTATTATCTGAGGGATGGCCTCAGAAAAAAAAAAGGGAAAGAAAAAAAGAAAAGTTGCTCTCATAATGTCAACTGGTACCCTGTCCTTAAACCCTCACTTCATCATTTTAGTCAAAGCGATGAAGAAGAAATTTTTTTTATGTTATGTTAATCACCATATATTACATCATTAGTTTTTGATGTAGTGTTCCATTATTCATTGTTTGCATATAACACCCAGTGCTCCATTCAGTATGTGCCCTCTTTAATACCCATCACCAGGCGAAGCAATCCCCCCCCACCCTCCCCTCTAGAACGCTCAGTTTATTTCTCAGAGTCCATAACCTCTCATGGTTCATCTCTCCCTCCGATATCCCCCCCTTCATTTTTCCCTTCCTGCTATCTTCTTCTTTATTATTTTTTATTAACATATAATGTATTATTTGTTTCAGAGGTACAGGTCTATGATTCAACAGTCCTACACAATTCACAGCGCTCACGATAGCATATACCCTCCCCAATGTCTTTCACCCAGCCACCCCATCCCTCCCACCCCCCACCACTCCAGCAACCCTCAGTTTGTTTCCTGAGATTAAGAATTCCTCATATCAGTGAGGTCATATGATACATATCTTTCTCTAATTGATTTATGTCATTCAGCATGATACCCTACAGTTCCAGCCACGTTGTTGTAAATGGCAAGATTTTATTCCTTTTGATGGCTGCATAATATTCCATTGTATATATATACCACACCTTCTTTATCCATTCATCTGTCGATGGACATCGTGGCTCTTTCCATAGTTTGGCTATTGTGGACATTGTTGCTATAAACATTGGGGTGCAAGTACCCCTTCAGATCCCTACATTTGTATCTTTGGGGTAAATACCCAGTAGTGCAATTGCTGGATCATATGGTAGCTCTATTTTCAACTTTTTGAGGAAGGTCCATACTGTTTTCCAGAGTGGCTGCACCAGCTTGCATTCCCACCAACAGTGTAGGAGGGTTCCCCTTTCTCCACAACCCCACCAACATCTGTCATTTCCTGACTTGGTAATTTTGGCCATTCTGACTGGTGTGAGGTGATATCTCATTGAGGTTTTGATTTGGATTTCCCTGATGCCGAGTGATATTGAACACTTTTTCATGTGTCTGGTGGCCATTTGGATGTCGTCTTTGGAAAAATGTCTGTTCATGTCTTCTGCCCATTTCTTGATTGGATTCTTTGTTCTTTTGGTGTTGAGTTCGATGAGTTCTTTATAGATTTTGGATACTAGCCCTTTATCTGATATGTCATTTGCAAATATCTTCTCCCATTCTGTCAGTTGTCTTTTGGTTTTGTGGACTGTTTCTTTTGCTGTGCAAAAGCCTTTTATTTTGATGAAGTCCCAATTGTTCATTTTTGCCCTTGCTTCCCTTCCCTTTGGTGATGTTTCTAGGAAGAAGTTCCTGCGGCTGAGGTCGAAGAGGTTGCTGCCTCTGTTCTCCTTTAGGATTTTGATGGACTCCTGTGTCACATTTAGGTCTTTCAACCATTTTGAGTCTATTTTTGTGTGTGGTGTAAGGAAATGGTCCAGTTTCATTCTTCTGCATGTGGCTGTCCAATTTTCCTAACACCATTTGTTGAAGAGACTGTCTTATTTCCATTGAACATTCTTTCCTGCTTTGTCAAAGATTAGTTGCCCATAGAGTTGAGGGTCCATTTCTTGGCTCTCTATTCTGTTCCGTTGATCTATGTGTCTGTTTTTGTGCCAGTACCATAATGTCTTGATGATGACAGCTTTGTAATAAAGCTTGAAGTCCGGAATTGTGATGCCACCAGCTTTGCTTTTCTTTTTCAACATCCCTCTGGCTATTCAGGGTCTTTTCTGGTTCCATACAAATTTTAGTATTATTTGATCCATTTCTTTGAAAAAAGTAGATGGTATTTTGATGGGGATTGCATTGAATGTGTAGATTGCTCTAGGTAGCATTGACATCTTCACAATATTTGTTCTTCCAACCCATGAGCATGAAACGTTTTCTGTTTCTTTGTGTCTTCCTCAATTTCTTTGATGAGTATTTTATAGTTTTCTGAGTACAGATTCTTTGCCTCTTTGGTCAGATTTATTCCTAGGTATCTTATGGTTTTGGGTGCAATTGTAAATGGGATCGACTCCTTAATTTCTCTTTTTTCTCTCTTGTTGTTGGTGTATAAGAATGCCACTGATTTCTGTGCATTGACTTTATATCCTGCCACTTTACTGAACTCCTGTATGAGTTCTAGAAGTTTTGGAGTGGAGTCTTTTGTGTTTTCCGCATAAAGTATCATATCATCTGCAAAGAGTGAGAGTTTGACTTCTTCTTTGCCGATTTGAATGCCTTTTATTTCTTTTTCTTGTTTGATTGCTGTGGCTAGAACTTCTAGTACTATGTTGAATAGCAGTGGTGATAGTGGACATCCCTGCCATGTTCCTGACCTTAGGGGGAAAGCTCTCAGTTTTTCCCCATTGAGAATGATATTCGCTGTAGGTTTTTCATAGATGGCTTTTATGATATTGAGGTATGTACCCTCTATCCCTATACTCTGAAGAGTTTTGTTCAAGAAAGGATGCTGTACTTTGTCAAATGTTTTTTCTGCATCTATTCAGAGGATCATATGGTTCTTGTTCTTTCTTTTATTAATGTATTGTATGATATTGATTGATTTGTGGATGTTGAACCAACCTTGCAGCCCAGGGATAAATCCCACTTGGTTGTGGTGAATAATTCCTTTTAATGTACTGTTGGATCCTATTGGCTAGTATTTTGGTGAGAATTTTTGCATCCATATTCATCAAGGATATTGGTCTGTAATTCTCCTTTTTGATGGGGTCTTTGTCTGGTTTGGAGATCAAGGTAATGGTGGCCTCATAAAACGAGTTTGAAAGTTTTCTTCCATTTTATTTTTTGGAACAGTTTCAGAAGAATAGGTATTAATTCTTCTTGAAATGTTTGGTAGAATTCCCCTGGGAAGCCACCTGCCCCTGGGCTTTTGTTTGTTGGGAGATTTTTGATGACTGCTTCAATTTCCTTTGGTTATAGGTCTGTTCAGGTTTTCTATTTCTTCCTGGTTCAGTTTTGGTAATTGATACATCTCTAGGAATGCATCCATTTCTTCCAGGTTATCTAATTTGCTGGCATAGAGTTGCTCATAATATGTTTTTATAATTGTTTGCATTTCTTTGGTGTTGATTCTGATCTCTCCTCTTTCATTCATGATTTATTTATTTGGGTTATTTCTCTTTTCTTTTTGATAATCTGGCCAGGGGTTTATCAATCTTGTTAATTCTTTCAAAGAACAATCTCCTAGTTCTGTGGATCTTTTCTACTGTTGTTTTTGTTTCTATTTCATTGATTTCTGGTCTGATCTTTATTATTTCTGTTCTCCTGCTGGGCTTAGGCTTTATTTGCTGTTCTTTCTCCAGCTCCTTTAGGTGTAGGGTTAGGTTGTATATTTGACACCTTTTTTTTTTCTTGGAGAAAGGCTTGTATTGCTGAATCCTTTCCTCTTAGGACTGCCTTTGCTGCATCCCAAAGATTTTTAACAGTTCTGTTTTCATTTTCATTTATTTCCGTGAATTTTTTTAATTCTTCTTTAATTTCCTGGTTGACCCATTCATTCTTTAGTAGGATGCTTTTTAGTCTCCATGTATTTGAGTTCTTTCCGACTTTCCTCTTGTGATTGAGTTCTAGTTTCAAAGCATTGTGGTCTGAAAATAGGCAGGGAATAATCTCAATCTTTTGGTACCAGTTGAGACCTGATTTGTGACTAGGATATGATCTATTCTGGAGAATGTTCCATGGGCACTTGAGAAGAATGTGTATTCCGTTGCTTTGGGATGGAATGTTCTGAATATATCCGTGAAGTCCATTTGGTCCAGTGTGTCATTTAAAGTCTTTATTTCCTTGTTGATCTTTTGCTTAGATGATCTGTCCATTTCAGGGAGGGGGGTGTTAAAGTCCCCCACTACTATTGTATTGTTGTCAATGTGTTTCTTTGCTTTTGTTATTAATTGCCTTATATAATTGGCTGCTCCCATGTTAGGGGCATAGATATTTACAATTGTTAGATCTTCTTGTTGCATAGACCCTTTAAGTAGGATATAGTGTCCTTCCTCATCTCTTATTACAGTCTTTGGTTTCAAATCTAATTTGTCTGATATAAGAATTGCCACCCAGCTTTCTTTTGGTTTCCGTTAGCATGGTAAATGGTTTTCCACCCCCTCACTTTAAATCTGGGGGTGTCTCTGGGTCTAAAATGAGACTCTTGCAGACAGCATATCAATGGGTCTTGTTTTTTAATCCAATCTGATAGCCTATGTCCTTTGATTGGGGCATTTAGCCCATTTACATTCAGGGTAACTATTGAAAGGTATGAATTTAGTGCCATTGTATTGCCTGTAAGGTGACTGTTACTGTATATTGTCTGTGTTCCTTTGTGGTCTATGTCGCTTTTAGGCTCTCTCTTTGCTTAGAGGACCCCTTTCAATATTTCTTGTAGGGCTGGTTTCGTGTTGGCAAATTCCTTTAGTTTTTGTTGGTCCTGGAAGCTTTTTATCTCTCCTTCTATTTTCAATGACAGCCTAGCTGGATATAGTATTCTTGGCTGCATATTTTTCTCATTCAGTGCTCTGAATATATCATGCCTGTCCTTTCTGTCCTGCCAGGTCTCTGGGGATAGGTCTGTTGCCAATCTAATGTTTCTGCCATTGTAGGTTACAGATCTCTTCTCCGGAGCTGCTTTCAGGATTTTCTCTTTGTCTCTGAGACTCGTAAGTTTTACTATTAGATGTCGGGGTGTTGACCTATTTTTATTGATTTTGAGGAAGGTCTCTGTGCCTCCTGGAATTTGATGCCTGTTTCCTTCCCGAAATTAGGGAAGTTCTCTGCTATAATTTGCTCCAATATACCTTCTGCCCCTCTCTCTCTTTCTTTTTCTTCTGGGATCCCAATTATTCTAATACTGTTTTGTCTTATGGTATCGCTTATCTCTCCAATTCTGCCCTCGTGATCCAGTAGTTGTTTATCTCTCTTTTTCTCAGCTTCTTTATTTTCCATCATTTGGTCTTCTATATCACTGATTCTTTCTTCTGCCTCATTTATCCTAGCTGTTAGAGCCTCCACTTTTGATTGCACCTCATTAATAGCCTTTTTGATATTGACTTGGTTAGATTTTTGTTCTTTTATTTCTCCAGAAAGGGTTTCTCTAATATCTTCCATGCTTTTTTCAAGCCCAGCTAGTATCTTTAAAATCATCAACCGGATCTCTAGTTCCGACATCATACTAATATCCATATTGATTAGGTCCCTGGCAGTCAATACTGCCTCTTGTTCTTTTTTTTGAGGTGATTTTTTCCATCTTGTCATTTCATCCAGAGGAGAATAGATGAATGAGAGAACAAAATGCTAACAGGGTAACAATGATCCCAGAAAAATATAAACTAAACAAATCAGAAGAGACCTGAACCTGAGGGAAAAGAAAGGGAAAGAAAGAAAAAAAAGAAAAAGAAAAAGATACAAACAAACAAACAACAAAAATAACAGAATATGATCAAATATGATCAGGCTGGTGCATAGATCAGTGCCACACACTAGATTTTGGCGTATTTTGGTCTGGTAGCAGAAAGTGCCTCCCAAAATTTTAAAGAAAGAAAAACTTATATATGTACAAAAATAAGGGTTAATATGATGAAGGGATGGAATATGACTGTAAAGATGAAAATTATAACAGATTTTATAAAAGGAATTGATAAGAAGTTGGTTGAAAAAAGAAAGAAGAGGACTAAAAAAAAAAGGGGAGAGAATGTGATCAGGCAGGAGACTAGAACAAAGCCATACACTAGAGGTTTAGGGTATATTTTTGTCTGTTAAAAGAAACTGTATCTCAAAATTTTAAGATATATATATATATATATATATATATATATATATATACCAAAAATAAGGGTAACTACTATGAAGGTATAGAATATGACTGTAAAGACTATACTTTCAGGGATCATTTCTATAGTTCATTACGAGAGAAGTTTCTCTGAAAATGAAAAATAAAAAAGATTTTTTAAAAAAGAGATTGATAAAATGTTTTTTGAAAAGGGGAAAAAAAAATTCAAAAAATTGAAAAAGAAAAAGTTAAAAAAATTAACTTTGAAATACTAAAGAATCAGGGGAAAAAAGCCATGAATTCTATGTGTAGTGTTCCCCTGGTGCTGGAGTTCTGCTGTTATCGTTAATTGGTAAACTTGGTCTTGGCTGGCTGTTCTTGCTGATCTTCTGGGGGAGGGGCTTATTGCTGTGGTTCTCAAATGTCTTTGCCAGAGGCGGAATTGCCCCACCCTTTCCAGTCCAGGCTAAGTAATCTGCTTGGATTTGCTCTCAGGAGCTTTTGTTCCCTGCAAGCTTTCAGTACAGCTTTGGAGGACAAGAGTGAAGATGGCAGCCTCCCAATCTCCACCCTGGAGGAGCCGAGATCTCGGGGCCCCATTCCTCAGTGCGCCCCCAGAGAAAAGCAGTCAATCACTCCCATCTCCCAGGTCTCTGGCTGTACTCTGAGCTCACCCGGCCTGTGACCGAGCGTTTCTATCTCTGGCACACAACTCCATGTGGAGTCTCCATACCCAGCAGATCCCTGCGGTGCACTCCCGTGCTGCTCCTTCCAGGGGAGGAAGGGGAGTCTCCCCTGATCTGCCACTTTTTGGGTCCCTGCTGGAGGAGCAGTGGCCTGACTGTGCCATGGATCATGGTTTATGGCAACCCCGAGCTGAGAGCCCACTCCTTGCCTCTGTTTCTGCAGCCAGCTTCCCCGCTCCAATACCTGGGAGCTCTGCCGCACTCAGGCACCCCCGGTCTTTCTGTGACCCCGACGGCCCTGAGACCACACTGTCCCAGCGAGGGTTTCACCCTCCGCTTAGCCACTGGAGTGACGTCCCTCAGCAGAGCTGACTTCTAAAAGTTCCGATTTTGTACTCTGCTGCTCTATCACTTGCCAGTAGGGGCTGACGTCCCCCACCGCCTATCTTCCCGAGTATGGCCTCGGATTCACTGCGATGAAGAAGAAATTTGAAGAGCTTTGCTTACAAGTGCCCTGATATTTCAATATGAACGCATATGCTAAATTGGCAGATATAAAGCTAATGTCATGTTGAAGCATCAGGAATATAGAACAGAAATTTTGTTTAAAAACACAATCAGAGGATGGAATGGATATCTTTTCTATTTATATTAAACTACATTAAGGTAGATCTACCCTAAAGAGCCTGATGAAAAATAGACACAAATATATCTAAGAATGGGTTATGCAAGTGGAACATCATTCTTCTCCCCCTCTTCATAAGGAAGACTTCAGTGTATGTGATCCTCCATCCTATTGGCAACCTCCTTCCCTCCAAATTTCATCATTCAATTTATTTATAATTAACTCCAATAATAGAATATAAAAATTAAGTTTTAAAACTCAACTATTTTTTTCTAACTTCATTTTTAATTGGTCACATTGGAATCACATACACTCACCTAACATTCATAGGCTTTAGATTAATATTAAATGGGTTCATCAAAAAAGGCATATTTTCACTCAACAAAATATAAACACTATGTACATACTAGCTTACTTTCTATGCTGTATATACACTTAACTGAAATATAGTATCTGGTGAATATAAGAGTACTCTAACTCTATTCCTCAGTTACAAAACCATATGGAAGTATTATTATTAATCATTAATTATTATTTTTTTTAAAGATTTTATTCATTCATTTGAGAGAGAGAGAGAACGCACAGTGAGGGAAGGGGCAGAGGGAGAGGGACAAGCTGACTCTCTGCTGAATGGGGAGCCTGATATGGGGCTGCATCCCAGGATCCTAAGATCATGACCTGAGCTGAAATCAGATACTTAACCTACTGAGCCACCCAGGCACTCCTCATTAATTATTATTATTGCTGAAGTTCCTCATTTTCTGCCTTTTTAAAAAAAATAAACCTGTTGTAGTAGGAACAAAATTTGAATAAATTCAAGATAATACAATGATTTATCATGGATATGGCTATTTTAAAGTGTTTTTTTTTCATATTCTGAGCTTTGCTTCATATATTTTCATGTAGTTCTTCCAAATTTCTGTAAAAACATTCATAGATTTACCATTTAGTGTATTGGGTTGTCCTATGAATGTAAATTCTTTAATGAGAAAATGCAAGATGGGAAAAAAAATTACTGGAGCAAAAGTCAAATAACTCTTTCCATTTTGATTACTTTAGATTCTGCAGCAAGCATATTTAATACTTTGATTGCTTATCAGGAAAAATAGACCAGAACAGGGAATATTCCAAAAGAAGTGGCAGCATTGAAGGACTCTGCTAGAGGCAGATTTAATTTACATTCTTGCTGTTTACATGTGGGACTTCTTTTTTTAATTTTTTTGCTTCTACTCAATATAAATGAGTCTGTGCCAAGTGTTTAATAATTTACCATGAATTTCAGTAAATGGTAGCATTTTCTGCCAGGGATTCTGTGTGAGATTGTTCTTGCTAAACTGTAGAACAGCTTCATGCTTTGAAATCAATTGACCTCTTCAGTAAACACAAGCCCAGTCCCTTTTACTTTGTCTGTTAAACTGTGATTAATTTTCAAAGCCATGTACCTCTCCCACCCTAATAGTCACTAAGCCACTGCTACTTGGTGACAGGCCTTGATGCAAAAGTGATTAGCTTCTGGGACAAGAGAGGTGGGGTGCTCATGGCGATTAACTCCTTCTAAACTGAAGGCTGAATGCATTTATGTCATTATAAGATGAAATGGTATCTTTGAATAAGTCATTTATGAAAAAAAAATATTTGTTTATTTTCTTTACCTTTTGGGATGTCTGCTTATTTCTCTTTTACGTTGTCTTACTTTCTCCCCCTGGCATTTCTTTTTTTTTTTTTTTTTAAAGATTTTATTTATTTATTTGACAGAGAGAGACACAGCGAGAGAGGGAACACAAGCAGGGGGAGTGGGAGAGGGAGAAGCAGGCCTCCCGCGGATTGGGGATCCCGATGCAGGGCTCGATCCCAGGACCCTGGGATCATGACCTAAGCTGAAGGCAGAGGCCTAACAACTGAGCCACCCAGGCGCCCCTCCCCCTGGCATTTTTTTTTTCAATTTACTTTATTTCAGGATTCATGTTGTCTTTATCTTACCTTCTCACTTTTTTAAAAAATATTTCTAGTGCTTTAATGTTTTCTCTTTTTATTTAAACATTGCTTCTACAATAATTCATATCCATTTCATTGTTTCTATTGACTTTATATTTAGAAGATAAAAGATCCAAATATCTGGTGTTTAATCTTGATTTTTTCCCCTTACTTATTAGCCTTACAATTTTAGGAAAATCATTGAATCCTCCAAACGTCAGTTTCCTAATTGATGAAATGAGCATAAAGCAAGAGCTGTATGCATGACAAATTTTATTGTTTTAAAGATTTCATTATATTTTAAGGGTTTATTTTTATTTGGTACCCTCTTGACAGAATGTCCTCTCAATGCATAAATAACTTTCTAATTTCCCATTTTCTGTTATCCAGACTAATTATTAGATATTATTATTATGAATAAAGAGATTCTTTGAGTGAGTTACTTAGAGTTATTGTGAGTTCACTTAAGAAAGTGAGTATGGGCTTGTCAAAGTGAAATCAGATAGCCTCATGATCACTATAATTAGTATGAAAGAAGTAGATTTGGTTGTGGGGAGGGGGCTGGAGGAGAGTAATATAATGATTCTTGAATTGGTTTGAGATATCAATATTAGTTAAAAACTTTAAAACAATTCTTAGCAAAGTAAATTGTTAAAATGGAAACACAGATTTTGGAGTTAAATGACCCCATCTGAATCAGATTTAATTTATTAGTACTGAGCATGTTACTTTGTTGAGTCTCAATTTTCTCACCTTGAAAATTAGGAGAATTCTAATTCTACTTACCTCATAGGGTTGTTTCAAGAATGAAATAAAAAAAAAAAGAATGAAATTAAATGATAAATGAATGATATTTGGGCAAACAGTAAATCTCAGTGCAGTTTGTAAACATTATTATTATTGATCTGACTAACCGTATAGTTTTCTCTTCCTTTTTTTTTTTTTTCAATAAAACAGATTGGCTTTTCTCATTGGTTAATGCATGAAGTAACTATTTGAGTGGCATAATGAGGAAAATCTTACTCAAATCTTGATCTACAGTACCATAGCAGTTTCACAGGATGATCCTTTCTGTTACACTCAAAATATTTCAATATAACTTTCAAAAAAGTACAGTAAAGAGTAACTTTTGGACCAACTTCAGTAATTTATTTTCTATTAGAAAAAGAAAACTTAAGGGGCATTTGGGTGGCTCAGTCAGTTGAGCACCCGACTGTTCGTTTTGGCTCAGGTCATGATCTTGGGTTGTGAGATTAAGCCCTGTTTGGGGCTCCAAGCTCAGCAGGGTGTCTGCTTGAGATTCTCTCCCTCTCCCTCCCTATCTGACGCTTCCCTTCTGCCCCTCCCCCTGCTCATGCTCTCTCTCTAAAATAAATAAATAAATAATAAATAAATAAATAACATTTTTTAAAAAAAGAAAACTTAAAATAATAGAAATTGTTAGAAATCACTTGATCCAAGTATCTGTGCACAGAAACACTGTAGAATAATATATCAAAATGCAGATGCTATTTTAGTTAAGTGTCCTCACTTTCTCTGTGACTCATTCTTACATACCAGTAGAGTGGTACATTTTTTTAATTTTCACCTCAACAAAATTACAAATTATTAGTGTCCATGGACCTTGAAATCTCTACAAAATGGTTTAAACTATAAATGCTAAATTCTTTCAAACCAAGGACCTACTGTATTTATTTAACATTACACTGATTTACTCATTTAATAAGACAGAGAAGTGATCAAAATGATATGGCTGAGGTCCTGCTGTACATGGGTGTTACTCCAAGACATTTGCTGCTATATGCATACGCCAACTGTGTAAGATGGCACCAAAAAGGTCTCTTAAATACGGAATAGATATTTGAGAGGTGGCATGATACAGTGTAAACTGTGATCAAACTCCAGCTTTTGCTCTAGCTATGTAACTTGGAAACATATTTAGATTCTCTGGACTTTAGCTCTCTCATTTGTAAGATGATAGTTATACTCTTCTGATAGGAAAATTGTGAATTAAATACAGCCATGTACATAAAGCATTAGCATGATCCCTGGTCCAAAGTAAACACCCAATAATATCATTTTGAATTTTAGTAGGATATGAGGGCAATAGATTTCATTGTTAAAAGTCATAAGACTCTTTACTGGTGTGCAATATTTAAAAACATCTTTCAGCTATGGTATCTTTCATAACATTTTGTTGACTGAACTCTGAAGCATGTCCATTTTCCAGGTCATGAGTTCACCTGAACACCTAAAGCTTTGCTTAATTAGAATAACTGCTTAGCTATTCAAGCCTCAAGAAGTCAGAATTTCCTATGATTTGGTGATTATTTATGGCAAATACTTTTAAGACTGTAATACTTACCAGAGTGCCTTGCCAATAAATATTAGATGATGGATTAATGTATATTTTAATGAGGGCAATAAAGTGCCTCAATCAAAATCAAGTTAATTAGCTATTACCATAAAGTTAGTAGAATAGATGACATATATTAAGCATTTACTGTGTGCTAAGCACCTTACATGAATGATCTCATTTAATTTTCTCAACAACCATATGAGACAGACCCTGCTATTATTCCCATTGTACAAATGCATAAACCAAGAAAGAGAAAATAAATTACTTTGCTATCATTACATAGCCAGTGAATACTGGAAAACTGGAATGTGAATGAAAATAGTCACTCTCTGAAGCTAAAGATTTTAAAGCACTATATTTTATTTCTAACTATGATTTTATATAAGAATCAAATACTGATATACTGCATTTTAACAAAAATGCAGAATCTTCATTTCAATGACTTCTGGGTTTTAGAAATGTTTTATATTTCTTTAGGGTCAGAATAGTGTATGTGCCACATAGAGTTAGAATCATGAGGAAAAAACAAATAAAATATAGTTTGAATTTTATACTTTCATATCATACTTAGATCTTATAAGAAGATATCTAATTTATGAGGTGATGTCAATTTGTAACTCAATGCTGGACTCTTAGGAATTCTCATTAAATACTTTTCGCTGACACTATGATCATTGGCTAAATTTCTTGAATATTCATGACCCATATCATTTACTAACTGGTATTGAAGGCAATCAGTGTCTTTTCACTTTCTTGGTTAAGCAAGAAGCCTCTTCAGGTAATCAGATGAACAAAAGTCTTATTTGGAATATTTCTGGCTTTTGAAAAAAATCATTTTTTTCTCTAATTAAAATAAAATAGTTGAAGAGAAATAGGAAGCTTCCTTCAAAAGCCTTATAGTAAGGTCTTTGTGGCATATCTTCAAACCCATGTACTATGTGCGTGTATATGAACCTTGACTCTCCCACTTGGAAAATATTGTCAATAAAGATTTTGGTTTATGAGTTTACTTAAAAGCCCTATATATAATAATCACCACATATCTGCTAGCATGAGTATACAAGGATGAATCACATATGATCTTGCTCATTGGCCACCAGGAAGATCTACCCAAGTCATGCAGTATAATAAGATGAGAAAGGGGCGCCTGGGTGGCTCAGTCAGTTAAGCATCTGCCTTCAGCTCAGGTCATGATCCCAGAGTCCTGGGATCAAGCCCCACATCGGGCTTCCTCCTCAGCAGGGAGCCTGCTTCTCCCTTTCCCTCAACTGCTCCCGCTGCTTGTGCTCTGTCTCTCTCTCTCTCTCTGTCAAATAAATAAAACCTTTAACAAAAATAAAAATTAAAAAATAAGATGAGGAAGATCATGCAAGATAAGTGAATGAGATGGTGTTACTCAGAGGGCAGGTATAAAGAACGAGTGTGTCCTAGAGATGTCACTGAAGTGTGATCAGAACTGGGAAGACTAACCAAACATTTGTAGCATGTTTGATTTCCTCTCCTACTTTCCTCCCTATTTTATTTCAATAACATTGTGGGTGATATATTTTAATGGGGGTTCTCATAAATAGATTTATCTCTTTAAATATAAGTTTTAGACCCACTGGGTGGGGCTCTCACCTTTAAATAAAAACACAATACTCAACCTCACCTCCTTTCTTTGCCACATTGTCCATGGATGCTGATACATGGGTGAAGAAAAGTAGATTATCAAGAAGTGGTCTTTTTATTAAGACTGGTAAAAAATAAGAACAAAAGGAAGAAAAAAAGGAAAAGAAAATATGGCTTTCTTAAATCCAGCCTAAATAAAACATTTTTAAGTTAAAAAAATTACAATTAAATGAAGATTAAATAAAAACATTTATTTACCTAAATTTGAGCCCATTTCTAATCTGTTCTTTAAATAAAACTATTTAGCTAAAAAAATGAGGTCACTTTCTCAAAACTTTTCAAAAATTAGACTTGTCATATAAATATATTTTAGGAAGTTTCCTTTTTAGTGTCAGTGATATAATTGAAGTGAAAATGCCACTACTATTTTTTAAGGACTTTACAAAACCATGCAGTTACTTAATTCAGATTGTTCAGAAAAAAATAAATTTTTACAGACTTTGTAAAATTAAATATGAATGATTACAAAAGCTCATATCAAGATATTATGGGTTTTTTTTTGGGTTTTCTTGTCTTAATTTTCACTGATGCTAGAAAAAGTTTTAAATGCCTTTGATGATTATAAGGTTCATGTGCCTTCTTTTTGGAACTACCTAAGAGGTTGCCACAAGAAGAGGTATTAAAATCTACTGTACTCCTAGTAAGGTATGAAGAATAGAGAATTGATCCTATATGTTTTAATTTGACTCTTTGGTAGACTTTATCAAGCTAATTGCCCAATGTCTGAATTCCAAAATTTCTACTAATTCTGAATCCAACAACACTGTGTGTCACTTTGGTACAAAATGTTCTTCACATTTTTCTTGCTCAGGTGGTACCCATGTCTTGTGTATTCTTACCTTTTTATTTTAGCCAGCTAAAGAAAGTTTTAGTTTTAACCTTTTTGTTACATGATGAAGAGAACAACAGAGTTAAAATATCAATCATAGCAGATTAACATTGAATCCCTGGTTGATTGATGGAGAAAACAGGCTGAAATACCAGACCCTCTCAAACACTAGAGTTTATCAAGTAATCTGAACAAAGAAAAAGCACAATTGCAATCTGAGTGTATTAAAGAAAGGAAGAAAGGCAGCATTAGTTCATTCTGCTCTCAAGAGTGAGTCATTCACCCTGTGCCACTGCTGAAGTGAAACATTTTTATTGATTTGCAGATTAAGAATCTATTTAAAAAGTGATAAATCAATCCTTCTCGTCAAGCCTACTGCAGCATGTTCAGGAACTTGAAAGCAATCACTGATGTTTGAGGAAAGCTTATTTAACTTGTGTTTCTTATAATGATAGAGAAAACTATAGTTCATAATGAAGGCACTATATATTGAACATCTTGATGAAGAATCAGAAGATTGAGCTGGCATAAATCAACACATGACTTTAGAGGACTGCAGGTGGAATGAAAAGCTGAGAGTTTATCCACCTTGATTATCTTTGCATTTGAATGTCAAGGAGGTGCTCACCTCCATCATGAACTCCTGCATACATGTAACAGTTATGCATGATTTTTCTTATATAGTGATAGAGTAAATGAGATAAAAAATAAAAACTGAATACTGTCAGTGTTGCATTAAAAGAGTAGACCATAATCAGAAATCCAAATATTTTTTATGAAATCTTGAATTTAAGTCTGTATTTATAAAAGGGAAAAGTTATTCTATTGCCAGAAAAAAAATTTAAATGAAAATGCAGTGTTTTACAAGACAGATCTGAAATATTTGCATACTAGCATTATTACATTTCTGTAATATTTGGTCTCTTTGTACAAATTAGTGCTTGGAGGTGAGAAGAGATGAAATTATGTTACTTCACCAAACTATGATTATTTTTTGAGGTTTTAGAATCTCACTTGTCAGCTTTATTCTACATTATCAAATATTGTAGTAAATTCACCTATTACAAGGAAGTCTTCTACCCCCTATCTTCAAAATGACACATTGGAAAGCTATTTAATATTTATATATTTTGATTGTGGCAAACCTCTTTTAACAAATATTAAGGCAAAGTTACCTTTTTTAACCCCGAACTATGAATTACCTCAGATATAACATGTAACTTATCAAGATGATTTGTGAACTTAATCATTTTTTCTAACCTGAAAGATGATTATTATGAAAATGACTTGGGTCTGTTTCAGTAAATAGGAGGTATTTTTAAGATATCATTAGAAAATTATGCCATAAATTATCTTCATTTAATTAAATAAAAATGTGTCTGCACTGTTGTGTATCAATGTCATAATTTTAAAAGCCAATCTCCTAGAATCAGCCAATCTTCCAACTCAGAGATATGTTTATAAGTCAGGTTTTTGTAGTGGATCAACCAATAGAGGCAATATTCATCTAAATCTTCTAACATTTGATCAACAATGCTATCCAAAGGAGTTAGACTATGGAAATAATATAGAACAGAAAACAAATTATATATCCTAAGCTATTAATCACTGCTTTGTGTCACTGAAAAGTTAGAAATGGAATGCCTGACAATAAGAGAATGAATAAATGATGTTCTATACTCTATGTGTAATGTTATGCAGCCATTAAAAATTATACTGACTACATTATGGAAAGATCTTCATAACACAACTAGATTGAAATGACAGGGATTCCATTTTACTTGAGTCATTTTTGTCTCTTGTATTAGTTAGGATTACACTGGCTATCATAATACATATAGCCCAAAATTTTAGTAGCCTAGCACAATACAAGTTTATGTCTTCCTCAATTAACTGTTCAATGTGGGTGATCCTTATTGGCAGACAGCTTTTCTCTATGCAGAGTCTCAGGAATTCAGGCTTCTTTCATCTTATGACTTTGCTTTACCCTAGAAACTCCTTGTTCTCTGCCACTGGCCAACTGGAAGAGAAAGAGAAAGGACATAAAGAAAGCATAATGATCCTTTAGTAACTTGACTCAAAAGTGACAGATGCCAATTTCACTTCCAATCCATTGCTGAGAACTATGATCTGATCACATTAAATGCAAGATGCAAGGTGATTATCTAATGATAACTCTGTACTAGGGAAGAGAAAGCACATATTTTGGTAGGCAATATGCTGTTCCTGCCACATTTTCTTCAGTTACAGTGTTTGGCTTTATGAATGTTGGTTGAATGTATTTTGTGCCAAGGGTCGTTGGGAAAATAGCATGAAGACATGAAATAGCTTGGTTCTTGAGGATCTACAAGTCATTCTTGAAAAATAAGACTGAGGCTAAGGCAGAGGCCAGATTATATAGAGACTTGTGCATTAAATGAATAAGTTTACCTTTTATTCTACAGAAAATGAGGTGGTATCAAGGGGTTTAAGAATGGGGAAAAGGGGATGTGTGGGTGGCTCAGTTGGTTAAGTGTCTGCTTTCGGCTCAGGTCATGATCCCAGGGTCCTGGGACTGAGGCCCTCATCAGGCTCCCTGCTCAGTGGGAACATGCTTCTCCCTCTCCTCCCCACTTGTGCTCTCTCTCGCTATCTCTGTCACTATCTGTCTCTCTCTCAAATAAATAAATAAAATCTTAAAAAAAAAAAAGGATGGGGAAAAAGATTATCAGAATTGCAATTTTTCTAAATATAACGTTATCAACAATGTGGAACAAAAAGTCTAAAGAGTCAAGACTGGATGTAGAAATACCAGTCAGAAGACTAATTAGTGCAAATGATAAAGGTGATAGCAGTAGGTTTTGAGGGGAAAACAGATGTGAAGCTTAGTCAGTGGGATCAACAGAATATCATTCCTGATTATGGAAAGGGGGTAAAAGAAAGAGACACATGAGGATTTACTCCTTGTTTAAAGCTTGAGGGACTGTATTTCCCAATTTCAGAAGGGGGACTGTATTTTCCAATTTCAAAAGGAAAGACAGGGGTTTTAAGGAAAAATAATAAGTTGTGTTTTGTATATACTGAGTTTGACATGCCTATGAGTCTTCAAGAGAAAGGAGATACTCAACAGGTGGTTGACTGTATGGGTCTTTACCTGAAGCTACTGGACTGCAAGCTATCAGTAAAGAGGCATAGGTTGAAACATGGCATGAATGATGCCATCCTTGGAAAGTCTGTGGAGTGAGCAGAAGACAGAAACTGGAAGAATACCAATTTTGAAGGAGTACGAAATCTTAGATATTAAAGAAAGAAATGGCTTAGTAAAGAGGAAGGTGGTGAAATTATTACTGATAGAGAAAATAAACATTGGATGAAGGTTCTAGATTAACATATGTGAATGAGGAGAGACCAAGAGCAGTGGAGCAATTTGTCTTAAAGAGAGAAGGGCCATCTGTTTTGTCAACACTTTAGACAAGGAGCTGAAGGCAGATTCAGATTAAATGAGTGTAATTTTACAGGCAGTTTATTCTTGATGACCTCAATATGCTCAGTAAAATAAGAGACAAGAATATTTGCAGAATCACAGAGGTCACTCACAAAAAATTCATAAAAGGATTGTTGTGTTGTCCCTGACAGCCCTGGGGCTTTGTTGACCTTATTGTGACTGTAATTTGGTAAATATATCTATGATTTATTATGTCATTTTATTTAATGCTATTTTATGTAGATAGCAGGCTGAACATAATTCCATGCATCCAACTTTGCTCACTTAAATTCATGCTATTGTTCTTGGGAGATAACTAGCATAGATGGGTCTGTAATTTTACTATTAATATATTCCTCCCCTATAAAACCACACTGGAAGATTAATGCAAAAGTAAAAACTTGCCTTGTGTGTACATGTCTCAAAAAATTATTTGGCTAATAATGTTCTTTTTTGGGGGGGATCAAGTGATGTCTTGTTTAACTTGTCTATGGATCACCTTAACAAAAGTCTTATTTTCAACTTGAGGTTAATTTTGTTTTAGAAGTTCTATATATATTATAAGTAAGATTTTCTAATAGCAGAGTTTTGAAGATTTTTAACCTGAAAAAATATATCAGCAATCCAATTGGTTGATGTTTGAGGGAAGTGTTTGCTTGTCAGATGTTATACTCGCGTAAAACAGTAAATATCAGAGATGAAGGTGGGGGCCCTTTATTAGTGTAAGAATCTCATGGACTGAAAATTTCATGCAAAAATATGCCTCATACGGGTGTAAAATTATAAATGTAGGGTGTTTCTAAGTAAACGAATCTTGACCGTCAATATATAACCATCAATATATAAAGTTTCTTTCAGGATCATTATAGACCTAGGAGTGTGTGCCAAACACAAAGTTTTGTGGTATAAACTGTTTACTGGTAAACCATATTTTGTTTATATCAGTATCCATAAGAGTCACCTGGACACACACACACACACACACACACATATATATACATGTCAATTAATTGGAATATCTTTTCCAAAAATTCACAAGAAAAGTTATATGTGTGTGTTTTGACTGTTCTTGTGACTTTCAGTAGTTCACATGTAACACCAAAGGTGTCTGTTACTATCATACAGAAAATTGTCTGAAGAAGCATGAATAGCACAAGGATTCTACCTCAGGTTCGGTTTGTTCTTAGAGTTTTTTCTTCCTTTGTTTTTAGACAGTTTAGGACTGGGAAAGAATATTCTACAGTAATAAATATGTTTATGACTTTAACAATATAGAAGGGAAATATATCTAGTATTACCTATAAATCAACAATATCAGTGTTTTTGAGTAATCAAAAATGCACTGACCAAAAAATGGATTTTGCCAGATTAGATTTCTGCTCAGCCTTGTTTCAAAACCATATTTTGAGTTACTATCTTGGTATGGTAGAAAGAACACAGGCTTTGGAATTGGATGGGAAAGCTCCTAAAATTCTGTTTTATGTTTTTTAAAACCTAGTGATCCTAGATAAGTATTTAACATAATTTGATTTCCTAGGATAGTAATACCAAGGAATTAGTCACAGAGATACTGTGAAATATGTGTATGTGTAATAACAGATACATATAGATATAATTGCTTTGGTATAGTAGAATTAAATTATACCTTCTCTTCTATTTTAGTTGTATATCTAAATGCATAAAATACTGTGGGTAATGATGCAAGAAGTTTCAGGACCTAAATCTTACAATTAGGCAAGCTTGATGAAGCCCAGCCTCTGTAATTTTTTGCTGCTAAAAAGAAATACAAAGAAGAAAAGTTAAACACCATGTTCACTGTAGGATAATGTGGTATTAAGGTCAACAATACTCTGAAAGTCAACTGAAGTTTAGTTAGCCTTAGCTAAAATTTGGTTGTAAAAATATATAAAATCTAGATGAGCTGTGTTATAAATATTTAGTGGTGAGCTTGTACATAGAGGTTGAATGAGGGAAAAGATCAGGAAGCTGAGATTGACAAAGTAAATCACTGTAATAAATGCAATTGGTATCTGGAGAACCAAAGAGCAAAGTAGAAGACAGTCATGGTCCCTTGTGCTTATTGTATCTCATCAGTTATTTCAAACATATTTAAAAATAAATAAAGAAAACAGAGTAAATTGCCCTAGAGATATTTTAGATTCATTTTGGTAAGTTAGAAAATGAAAATAAAACCATTCATTTTGACACTGGTTCAGAGTTTATGAACAAATTGTTCAGTCAGATTGTGAATCCCATTGCATTTTAAATTCTTCTGCTTTAAATGAACAGGCATTTATTATATTTCTACCATAAGCAAAACACTACACTAGGCACTGCAGAAGTGAGTGAAAAATCAGAAGCTGCTCAAATCTCTCGAAAGTTAGCTGCTGCTCTACATTTATTTGATGAAATTGTGTCAAGCTGGGACATGTGCCATGAAATCATGAACTACCAAAAACCAGGGGAAAAATAAAATCACCTGCATTCTTTGATGGGGCATCTGCTATTAATTTATATTCATTTAAATTCTGTCCATGTGTTGGACACCACAAAACTGAATTTTTTATATACCATCTCATTACATGAGTGATGTAAGAACAGAAGTTGTTTCTTCAATGCAGTCAGCATTTTAATGAACTCAGAATACAAATTTTTTTCCATTAAAAATAATCGAATCTCCCTATCCTACAGCCATTTAAATGCTTTAGAATAGAACAGTCCCTTTTTTATTCCAGGAGACATATACAATAAATCTCATTATGAAAATTACCATATTCAGACTATCTTAATAATGCACATGCCAATATCTCCACCATCTTCAAACAAACAAATAATGGTGAAAATTAGGCTAGTACTGACAATGGTTAGGAAAGTTATTGAAAAATAAACTATTTTCTTCTTATTTGTTAGAGTAAGACAGCTTCTTTGCTCATTTAACTAGCTAAACAACATCCAGATATTGAACACTCTAATCTACTAAATACAAGGGAAAAGGCTATAGAGATATTGATATGTGTCATGTTTCCACGCTTTCATGTTTGTGCCTCCACACACAGAGAAAACAAATAAAATCAAATCTTAACAAATTTTGTGTGAGTATTAAAGAGATACAGAAATCTTCCTACACTGTCATAAGCACTATTTGAATTGATAATCAGCTGACATTCCATTGTTCTCATTGGATTGAAGCACCAGTTTGAGTAAATTTTTATTGGAGGGCCTCTCAGAGATAAGTAATCAAAATATGTCCTAGGCCTACCCTGCTCTCATCAAAGCACTTATTTCCTGATTCCTACCCTAGGTACGTGCCTATTCCTTCTCTTCTTAAGAGAGACTTAAGAAGGTTGCATTGTGCACTAAGCAGCTGGATTTAGGAATCTCTCTAACACCACTAGAAGTAGAAGCAGGCAAAGAATAGATTACATCATTGGACTGATCCTGCAAAGTCTCTCAACCTTTTGCTGTGAAAAACCAGAGTTCAGGTTTCCTATTCTGTACCTACTACTCATATTAATGCTTTATTTCCAGGTATAAGACCTATTTCGTAGGTACAATTGTACAACCTCCTAGAAGGATTTTTTTCTGAATTTGCTTTATCTCTACCCTCAAGTGCTCCAACATAGACATCATCTATATACATTTCTATTAAAAGATCTTATTTTTCTACTCTCAAGTACAATGTAGAGACCAATCTCTGTGATGACTAAGCAACTTCTAAAATTCTCTGTAATCTGAAATTTTCTTGCTCTTATGCATTGAATCCACATGGCTTTGGAGTTAGACTTCAGTTGCAATCCCAGATGCTTTAATATCCTAGCTGGATTATTTAAACACTCTCTTCCTCAATCCCTTCAATTTTTAAATGCCCACAGTAAATGTGGTCCTTCACATTTCACTGATCCTGTTTTTAGGATCAAATAAAATTTTTGATCCAGATGATATCAAATTTAATATTTGTGATATGAAGACTAATTAAATGTAAGGGATTTTAAAAATTTTAATTGTAAAACACATTCTCAGGGTATTACACTTATACTTCCTTTGTTGGAAATACACAGAGCTGGCAAATTAAAATTGCAATTTATTTTACTACAGTTACCAGCAATTCATAATGTGTTTTTAAACTTATTATTGATGCTGGGATAAAAAGTTAATGGGCAAGGTTAGGATTATTGTTTACCGATTATAGTTTAATTAATTGCTTTATACATTCTATTTTTATCTACCTAGGATACAGTCAATGAACACAATCATTTGCAAAGTACAGGTCAATGGGTCTCAGTGATCTGTCAAATGAAGAATGAGAGTTTTGATTGTGCATTCTATTTAAAACAATGGTGGATCTCCAAGCCTTAAATTTCTATAATGATTACAGCTTACATTAAGAAACGATTTGGTTGTCAGAGATAGAGTTTCCAATCTCACTTTTACAGCTAATTATGGTGGGTAAGTTTAGAAAATCACATGCAAGAAAGAGCATCCTACTAAATTCTCTTTAAGTAAAATGATAATCTTGACTTATTTTCTCTGCCACAGAGGTTTTTGGGAGTATCTTTTTAATGTAAGTCAAGACTAGAGAACATCCCAAACTAAGCAAATAGGAAGACACTGGAGTGACTGCTTTGTTTCCAAAGTCTTTGGGTGATTTTGTCCAGTGCTGGTTTTGTTGTTAACAAGCTTGTAGTTGTAAATAATATTCAGACCTCCCCTGCGGATCTAAGCATCTTTTGTTATATAGCAACATAACATAATGATTTAGTGTTTGATTTAGGATTAAATGTTTGTTTGCTCAACCACTTCTTGGCCTTGTGATTTAATCTCTCTGCACTTTTAGTTGTGTTGTTTGTTTGGTGTGGGATTTTTAATTAATTAATTTATTTATTTGGGGGTTTGGAGACTAGAAGTGAAAACATCCACTTCTTAGTGTTGTTTTGAGATAATTTAACAAAAGCAGCTAAAACATGTAATAAATGCTAGTAATTCCTGGCGTTTGCCTTTTCCTATTTTGCTCTGTGCAAACTTGGACTCAAATTGACAAGTGTTTGAATCTGAGTAGTGATGTTTATTTGCTAAGGTTACTAAATTATTATTTTTATATCAAACATGGGCCTTCTGCCCAGAGTTGAATGCGATACAATATGTGAAAATGCTATACACATAGTAGATGTGCAATAACTGTCCATTAAGTAGACTTCAAATGAGGACTTTTTTCTTTTTCTTTTTCTTTTTTTTTTCCTTTTCTGCTAAAGACATATTTGTTAAATCAAGTTTGTTGATTTCTTTTGAAGGAAGGTGGCCTACAGATTATCAGTTACCTTTGGCACATTTCATTTGCAAATACAGGCCAAAGAAGGGAAAATAAGTCAGGAACAAGGAGAGAAGCAAAAGGCAAGGGTTCATGCTGAGAGTCTGTAGCTTGGTGGTAGGGCAGGTGTGAAAACCAGATAAGGGTCCCAGTACTACAAGGTGTGTATCTGCAGTCATGCTATTTTGACTGCCCTCACTACAGCAGATCCCACTATGCTTTGTTATTAAAACCCAAATATTTCTCTGTCCTCTTACTTTCTCTCCAAGCACTAATTCAAACAATCAGCAAAACCAAAAAAAAAAAGTAACCACCTGTGTAAAGATGCTGCTTTGGTATATGCAGTTTGGAAGAAATGAAACTTACAAGGAATCCCAGATGATAGTTACTTTTCACAATAATATTTTGTTTTCCCAATCCATTTGCAGAATGCTACAATAATAGGGAAAGTTTTTAGATACACATCCAAACCCCATAATATGAGTCTAAATTAAATTCTATGTAGGATAAAAACATCTTTCCATTTTAAGAGGGAAATCCATGATCCCTCTCAAGCAGACAGATTCCTATTTAAATCACTCCATGTTAAACTTGAGCTGAATTAAAAATAGAAACTACAATTCTCAGGTGAGAGAAAATGATAAGATGGGCAATCCTATTTTTTACAAATTTACTACTGAAATTCATTCAATCAATATTTTTGATCACTTGTTATATAAGATAATGTGGCAGTACCAATGACTGGGTAGATGTACTGAATAGCATAGTGTCGTGTTTTGTCTTCAAAGATTCTCTGTGAAAAATTTATGAAAAAGCATAAACAAAATGAAGTGTCAGAGATTCTACTTTGTGGTGTAATTGTGTTCTTTCAAAGGCCCTCTTTGATGTGCTAAGAGAGGAGTTTTCTATAATTCTGTAGCATTAAAGCAGTATGTTCTGACTCTGTGAGACCAGTAAAGAAGAAATGTTTGGTCTTGTTAAAGAAATAAATGTTTCATGACACTTGTTAAAGATGGTAAGGCAGATTGTATTCAAGGGAAGCTACTTAGGGGATAGAGATTGGAGTCAACTCCAACAAGGACAAGTGGGGATTTATAAGGCTGGGTGAGCAGGCTGGGGGTTAGTGGATGGGAAGTTATTAAGAGGAAGCGTCAGGAGTAAAGGAGATTCCTGTCTGTTACACTCAACAGAATTGCTAAAGACAGGCCACAGTGATAAGATATTGAAGGTTGGGGGTGAGGAATTCAATCAGATATCTAGGATGGTCAGATGCCAAGAATAGGGGTTTTCATTAGCTTACTTAGGATTCTTGCTCAATCCGGATTCTATAAATACAGAGGGAAAAGCCCAAAGTCAGGCCTAATTCAACAGAGGGCTCTGGAGAGCCTGATGAAAGGTAGGTCAAGGGATAAACTATCAATAATAGAATATACCTTGTGAGGCAGGAATGTGAATCTGTGAAATAAAGTAAAGTATATAATTGTAGCAGCTGGTAATTTTGCTTTATGGATACCACCTACTGTTGTCTTGTCACCTTCTTCTGCAAGCTGATGTTCTGCTACAAGTTGTTGTGTTTTTTTAAAGCAGTACAACAATAATTTGTTGAGGGTTCATTCACACTTTTTGGGAAAGTGGAGTGTTTGTGTTGTGTTTGGGGTGTGGGGGAGCAGGGAAAAAAGGACAGCAGAGATACAAACTTATAGGTCAGGCAGGAAGAGGGCACCAACTCATCGTAGGGCAGCATCTCAAAAACATGAACTTCATGAGAAAATAATAAAGATAATATCACTTGTTTAAGAAAGAGAAAAGACATTCAAATAAATTACTGCATCTTTCTTTTCACTTGTGCTTTTCAGAAAGGCTTAGAAGAAAAATAAGTGTTTTATTTCATGATTCAGCTTAATTTATATCACTTATACTATGTAGCACTATTAAATGATATTTCTGGAAAATGTGCTAGTACATAAATCTTACCAAAATAGTTTGAAAGCTCTACTTTAAATAACATGTAATGATATTTTTGCTCTCTAATGCTAATTAACACCGTATGCTTCACAGTGTTTGAGAATTTTCATGTGATAGAAGTTCAACACAAAATATTATTTCATCTGTAGAATATATTATGCTTTAAATAGCATCAAATATCCATTTTAATAACTCTTTAATCTACAAAATAAACTTCTAATTATATGTGTATTTTAATCAAATGCAGTTACATAGAAGATAAAACTACCCTCAATTCATTCTTTGGATTCTTTCCACTGATAAAGCTAAGACAGTAAATAGCAAGCTTAGGTAGCAAATACGTCTACAGATTGGCTCTATTCCTGGTGAGAGCAGGTGAGGAATGACAAAAAGAGAATCTCACACAGAGCCCATTTCCTGCTTCTCTTTCCAATGATTTGTTCTCAAGAAATGGTGCTTCACTAAGCAACATAACGTTAGGCTGTGCTGAGTCCTATTAGCATTTTGGCCATCCAAGGTAGGGCTGGCGTAGCAGATATTTAACAATTAACAGCAATATTCTCTCAGTTCTCATCAGTTAGGATCTATCTATAAGTACATATTAACCTTTCCCTTTAAAATACATTTCTAGGATTTTCATCATAAAATCATGAATGATTTGAAAATGAATATGAGCTCTGAGCCATCAGTTGGTGATGTTAGTTTATTGCACTCTGATTCTTAGAGAAATATTTTCTCCAAATCACACAGCTAGCAAATGGTGGGATTTGAACACAAGATGACTGATTCCAGAGGCCATGCTCCTAAACACTATTCTTAACTACTATGCATTAGGGATTGCATTAAAAATAGTCTAACACAAATTAAATCATATATGTTAAGAATTAAATTTACTTAAAATTACCAGTCATAAAGTTCCAACTTTCTTCATTTGTTCCAAGCTAAAAGCTCAAATATTAGCTGGCTACCTGGCTAGACTAAACTAGACAGCTGACAAACCCACTGAGGAGGTGACATGGGAATGGAATTTTGTAGGAAAACTTATTGCCAACTTATTATACATGATGGAGAAAGGTAACCCTAGTTTAAGGGGAGAGCATGAGTGAAGACATGGTGGAGACCAACAGAACATGCCCCCAGGTTTTGATCTGATGGCTTAATGCAATTAGAGAAACAAGACTATGATTAGGTCTTGGGAAATAATACTGAACTATAACAAGCACTATATCATAATTGGCTTTTGTTACTAGGCTAAGGAGTGTGAATTTTATCCTGAAAGTTATGGAGAGCACTGAAGGATTTTTAAGCAAGGCTTAACCTGACCAGATTTGTAACTCAGAAAGATCACTCTGGCAGCAGTGTACAGAATCGTCTGGGAAGGATCACTTCGGAGACCACTAGGGTAATGGGATCCTACCTAGAGCAGCAGTAGTTAGAATAGAGAAAAGGTGAATGCATGAGTGGTTTAAGGGCTCAGTGACTGATTGGACATTAGGCATGAATGATAGCTATGGAAGTCTTTCAGTTTTCTATTTTTTTAATTGCATAGTTCAGTTTATCAAGAAAGGGAATACAGGAGGAGGCATGGACTTTAGGCAAGCTAAAGTTTAGTTTGGGATGAGGGTGTAGGATTTTAGAAGAAAACAAAAGATAGACATTTCAAAAGCTTGAGAAACTATTGCTAGCATGCACTTGGCCTCTAAGAGAAAAACTGACACAGACTGTTTTATTATATATTGTGAGTTACTCAAGTGGAAATGTTTGATTTTAAAAGTGATGAATTAAGTCATTTTCTTTTCTATCCAAATAGTTTTCAGCTAACTGCCTTGTGTTTGCAACTACAGTTGGTTTCACCAGTTTAACTTCCCTAAAGATTTTGATTAACTTTAAAAATCAGATTGCAAAACATTTGAAATATCTTAGGAGCATCAATTCTATATTGACAGGTTGGTTAATTCATATGTAACTGCTGAACGAATGTTCACAATTTGAGTCTTACATCACCAGAACATTTCATCTTCAAAATGTCTTTAGAATTTGTCAAACAAAATTTATCTCTTTCTAGACTTCAATTTCTTAAACATTCAACTCCTCTTCCAAGACATTCAAAACCCATTACTCTTGCTTTAACTAAAATAATCTTGGTAACAATTTGGATTATATACTAAAATAGAGTACTTCTTTAGAAATTACTCTCAATGTTAATGAAGTTAGGAAGTCAGCAGGAAGTCAGCCTAAAAGTAATGAGGACATGTCTATTGATATGAAGAAAATTCATGAGCCAAGAATGTCTTGCAATAGCATCAACTTTCTTTCAGAAATAATGATTATATGTTGTTAAACGTATATGCTTTTATTTCCTCAAATATGTCCAGAAGATATTAAGTGACTATTTTTGAGAAAATATGTGATTTAAAATATGAATGTGTAGATGTGCTCAAATCCTTTAACACTTAAACAAAGCTTTAGCAATTATCACTGAAAACATCCTTAAATAATCAGGAGCTTCGTCCATGTAGTTTAATGACGTCAAATACATTTTTACTTGTAGAATTTCCACTCTACCAAAGGTAAATGCAGAGGTTTTGCTCTTTCCTATGTTTATATATGGTGAACTGTGTTCTACTTGTGTTCTGCTATCACACTTTCACTTTATACTGGTGTTATAACACATACTAGTTTCCTAAGACTGCCATAACAAAGTACCACAAACTGGGTGGCTTAAAATAACAGAGAATTATTCTCTCGAATCCTAGAGGCTAGAAGTCCAAAATCAAGGTCTCAGCAAGGCCATACTCCCTCTGAAGACTCTAGAGAAGTATCCTCTCTTGCTTCTTCCAGCTTCTGCTGCCCCAGAAGTTCCTTGTTTTGCAACTGTATTACTTCAGTCTCTGACTTTATCATCACATGGCCTTTTCCTCCATGTCCCCCTTTTGTGTCTCTATATCCAAATCTCTCTCTACTTTCTCTTATAAAGACACCAGTCATTGGATTTAGGGCCCATCCTAATCTACAGTGACCTCATTTTAACTTGATTACTTCTCCTAAGATTCTATTTCCAAATAAGACCATATATTTAGATTCTGGGTAGACATGGAGTTTGGAAGGTCTATTCAACCCAGTACATGGTATTTATCAACCTGATCTGAGTTAGGGTTATGTGAGAGTGTGTTTTTCTCACACTAAACTCTGAACCTTTGCAGCATAGATATCATGTTATAATAAATTGTGTCTTCCCAGTAACACCTTGCACAGTGCCTCACACTAAATTTTTAAATTCATTGTACTGACTTTTGGTTAAACATGGCAGATTGAACATATGTCTATTGCTATTCTCTTGGGGAACATTATCAACATTACTATAAGAGATTTTTTTAATGTAAATATCTATAATAACAGAATAGAAAATGAAATTGGATTAGAGATATGAACACAATTTTGGAAGACAGAACTTGGTCTCAGCTGTGTTAACTGAATTAGTAAAACAGAGAAACTGAAATGTGCAGCAAGAGAAGCTAACGATGACAAGGAAGTTGATTTTCCAGGAGATTACCAGAAAGGCTCAGGAATTGAAGGGACCAGAGATCCTGGAAGGTTTGAGTAAAGTATAGGCCTGAAAACAAGTGAACTAGTAGAAAAATCTGTTTAAGACACACTTAAACTCCTAGCATCCATAGTTCTATCCCATGCAGACATGTGACAAGCTCAACCCAGATCTGCAAGAGACAGAGATTCTCTCTTCCCCTCATGGAGAGATTATTTGCAAAGTGCCTGGATACAAGGACACCAGGACATGCCCCCAGGTTTTGATCTGATGGTTTAATGAATCAGAATGATGAAGGGTGGTTTAATGATGAAGGGTGGTTTAATGCATCAGAATAATGTAGGGTCGAGATTAAATAAAAGTGTGAATGATTCTCAGCTCTGTTCCCTAGTCCATTAGAAGGCCAAGAGCCATGCTTTTTCTCAAGAGCAAGGGAATATATAGACCGATATTTTTTTCTCTAGAGAAACTGAACTACCATAGAGAAAATAAAAAGATGCTAATACGGTGCTTTCCAATAGAATAATGATTTGCTGCTTTATCACCCTAAAATGAATTCTACCAACCAACAAGCCCTACCCATGTACACAGAGCATATAAAATGCTTTAAGTTCTTTACTCTTAAATCCAAATGTGTCTTCAAGAATCAACAGATATTTGGGCGCCTGGGTGGCTCAGTCGTTAAGCATCTGCCTTCGGCTCAGGTCATGATCCCAGGGTCCTGGGATCGAGTCCCACATCGGGCTCCCTGCTCTGCGGGAAGCCTGCTTCTCCCTCTCCCACTCCCCCTGCTTGTGTTCATGCTCTCGCTATGTCTCTCTCTGTCAAATAAATAAATAAAATCTTTAAAAAAAAAAAAGAATCAACAGATGTTTAAGGGAAGCCTAGATTAAGTAAAACAGTGAATAAAAGTAGCAAATGCCCAAAGTACAAGACCTCTAAGGAATTATCGAAATGGCAACTCCTTTACTTCCATCAAGTGCTTGTTCAAATGTTATATTCTTTGAAAAGTTACCTTGATCACTTTACTCAAAATTTTGACTGTTTTGTTTTGTTTTGTTTGTTTTTACCTCTGGAAGTCTACACTCGTTTTCCCCCATTCTTCTTTTTTTTTTCTTTTTAGTCATTAATTATGATATACTAATTCATAAAATCTATTGTTTATGGTCCTCCTCTTTAGATACAGACTCCACAAGGGCAGGTGTCTTTATCTGTTGACTGATTTGTCCCCCAAGTGCCTATAACAGTGGCCATGACAACAGTTCTTTTCTTCTAGATAACTGATCCAAGATTAGAGTAATACAATGTCATAACTAAATGAAAGTTCTATCTATAGCAAACCCTGTTTCTCAATGCATTAAGTAATTGAGAAAAACATTAATGTTCAATCAAGAGTAATATTTAATTAAGGCAATTTTCAAGGGAAAAATGACAAGCATAAGATTCGAAGTGACCAGTTTTGTAAATATAGAGCCATAGGTGAACGTGAATGAACAATTTCATTCAGTGTCACAAAATTTCCAAAGTAACAAAATGCATCCCCACTACTATACTTCTCACTGATTAGTTCTAGTTCAATCTAGTTCTGTGCCATCATCTTTACAGTGGATCTTGTAATGGAATAGTTGGATATGTTTCCTCACTAACAAGCTTAATGCTGTAAGTGAATTGCCTGATAGTGTTTAAGCTGGCATACATCTAGACTGGCAGTCTCTGGCTAAATGTAGGTAAGACTTCTACTTTGACAGCTCTTGATTTGTTGTCCAAATTCAGGATATCCTCAAAAACTGAATCTTGTATGGTCTGAAGGAAATTTTTTTAAGACTGTACTTCTAAATATGTTTATAAAATTGGGCTCATGATAAGATTTAGTAATTTTATTAGTTACTGTGAATTATCAGAGGTTAATTAGTTAATCACAATAGTCTTAAATTATACTAAAGAATTCTGTGTTTATTGAATGCCTGTTTTGTTCCAGATACTGGGTTGGGCCCTACTGAGACATAGATGTATGATATTGACATAATGCTGGTGCCTTGATGGGTTTAAAGTCTAGTTAGAGAGATATATTATTCAAATGCTCACAAAATAAATGGATAATGACATATTATGACTAAGTTCTATGAGCAAACAAAATGAGAGATTAATGCAGGGGCCCCTAATTTTAAATGATCAAAGTCAGAGAAAGCTTGTATGAGCAAATGACATCTAGACAGAGACCATAATGATGGAGAAGAGCTGTCTAGAAAGAGGACTCAGTATATTCAAACCCTTTAATGCAGGGAGAACAAAGTGTCATCAGTGAACATTGACCAGGGAAAAGGAGCTTGAGTCATAAAATACCACTAGAGAAGCAAGGGTTAGATCATTTGGGTTCCTTGTAGGTCATTTTAAGAATTGTGAATTTTATAATAAAATAAAATAAAAAAATTTAAAAAAAGAATTGTGAATTTTATCCCAAGTATAATGGGAATCATTTGAGGAATTTAAGCAGAGAGTGACATTCGCAAGAATTGAAAAAAGTCATTCTAAGTGCTATATGAAACATGGCTTTGAGGAAGGCAAGAGATGAAACAACTCTAACTAAGACGATGTTACACAGTGGCCATAGAGATGGACAGATTGAACAGACTCATAAATAAATGCCGCTAAGCTAAAAATAAAAGTGTGTGTCAGTAAAAAAAAAGACAAGAAGACAATTTTTTTTTTACACTTTGCACTACATGCAAAAAAACATCATTTGTGAACACAATATATATAGTGGAGGAATATTTAGACCTATAGTTCTGAAATAAAATAGAAATGAAAAAAAGGGTTCATATTTGAGTTTTCAGTTAGGTTGACAAGTGAACAGTTGTTGCTAAAGGACTTGGAGAAATAGGTTGTCCCCACCACATGTTATGTGTTTTTCCCAAACACCATCCTATCTTCTTGCAAACACGAACTGGAGAAAGTAATTAGGTCAAACTAGTAGAAATTGGTCTTTAAACAAAAATATGTTGGTCATTATGTCACTGATCTCATCATTTTATTTTATTTTATTTTATTATGTTATGTTAATCACCATACATTACATCATTAGTTTTAGATGTAGTGTTCCATGATTCATTGTTTGTGCATAACACCTAGTGCTCCATGCAGAACGTGCCCTCTTTAATACCCATCACCAGGCTAACCCATCTCCCCACCCCCTAACCTCTAGAACCCTCAGTTTATTTCTCAGAGTCCATAGTCTCTCACAGTTCATCTCCCCCTCCGATTTCCCCCCTTCATTTTTCCCTTCCTGCTATCTTCTTCTCCTTCTTCTTTCTTCTCCTTCTTCTTTCTTCTTCTTCTTTTCCTTCTTCTTTCTTCTTCTTCTTCTTCTTCTGCTTCTTCTTCTTCTTCTTCTTCTTTTTAACATATAATGTATTATTTGTTTCAGAGGTACAGGTCTGTGATTCAACAGTCTTACACAATTTACCGTACTCATCATTTTATCATGATAAAGACATGTTTTTTTTTATTTTTTTATTGTTGTGTTAATCACCATACATTACATCATTAGTTTTAGATGTAGTGTTCCATGATTCATTGTTTGTGCATAACACCCAGTGCTCCATGCAGAACGTGCCCTCTTTAATACCCATCACCAGGCTAACCCATCCTCCCAACCCCCTCCCCTCTAGAACCCTCAGTTTTTCAGAGTCCATCATCTCTCATGTTCGTCTCCCCCTCTGATTTTTTCCCTTCATTCTCCGCCCCCCCCCGCTATCTACTTCTTCTTCTTTTTTTTTTTTTACATATATTGTATTGTTTTAGAGGTACAGATCTGTGATTCAACAGTCTTGCACAATTCACAGCAATCACCATAGCACATACCCTCCCCAATGTCTATCACCCAGCCACCCCATCCCTCCCACCCCACCACTCCAGCAACCCTGTTTGTTTCCTGAGATTAAGAATTCCTCATATCAGTGAGGTCATATGATACACGTCTTTCTCTGATTGACTTATTTCGCTCAGCATATGTAAGGATGGTCTTGCCCAAATGACCTTAAAAAGAGGAAGGAGTCCTTTTGAAAGTTATAATAGCTTATATCTGCTGAAGTCCATAGAAATATGTAAATGATTCCAACTAAGGAAAATTTAAATACAAACAACCATAAAAATACATGCTGGAAATTAGAGTTTTCAACACCAGCACATTTTTGCCAGAATAATTATTCGTTATGAATGTGGACCTGTACATTGTAAAATATTTAGCAGCACCCTGGCCTCTACCTACTAGATGCTGGTAGCAACTCCCGATCTCCCAAATCATGACAATAATCAAAAATGTCTCCAGACATTGACAAAGTCCCTCTGGGGGCAAAATCAACTTTGCTTGATAGAACTGCTGTAAGTAAATCTGCCTTTCTGCATATAGGCTTTTTTTAGCCATTAACTAATATTGAAATAATAAAATCTGTGTCCATTACCAAAATTAATACACTATACATTTGCTCAATCAATTTGCTATTCTAATTGGATTTACTGCACACCTTCCTATATTTGCTGGAGACACAATTAGTTTTTCTCACCATCTATAATCTTCATCTGCCAATAGTCATGATCTACATTATAATTATAGTAGAACCTGAAATGATTAGGCTAATAATAGAATTGGCACAGAAACTGTGAAGGTTAGTCAATTAGCAAACACATTTAAGTCCTCTATATTAAGAAAAATAGACGTCCTTCTATTTAATGCTCATTGTAATGGAAACATTTTTTAAGCTGGTATTGCTGGCAGGATTAATAACTGCCTTCTTTCTAATAATATTTTATAAGTTTTTATGGTATACGAATTTATAATGGACTTCTATTGAACAGCTAATGGTTTGGCTTCTAATTATGCAACATGTAAATAATTCAGGACAATTTGGAGAAAGAAAAGGATTAAATATAGACAGCTCCTTGCTAAGGGAATTTTTTTTTTTTTTTTGAATGCTCATGTCTTCCCTTCAATAATCCTTATCTTTTCTCTCCTGCTTCAGCTTCTTTATTGTTCCTCTACTGATTTGGTTATCATAATGTTTGCAGCACCACAAAACACTTCAAGTTCCATCTGCAACCTTCCAAAAAAGTCAATGAAAATGGCTATTAGACATCTTTCAATAAATATTCCTTTAGCTTCCCTGTCCCAGTTAAGCCAGTACCTTGCCCTATTACAACTTTTGACTTTTTCTATGTATGTTCTATCCACCATAAAAGTTAAAATGTACAGAAGAAATTGAATCTGGTTTAAAAAATCATAAAGAAAAGATATGTCTCTGAGGATTAGAAAGAAGTAATCCCAGTAATCAGCATATATCCCAATCTCCTCATCTATGAAGAATATTTAACATTTTATGAGATGACATGGAGAATCAAAATAATTAAAAGATAAAATTCTGCTCACATTTGGTTTTCTTTAAACTGTATTTCTATACCCTTTACATTAACAGCTTGTTTAATACCAAATTTATCCATTTCCCAAGATCAAACTTGCTGCAGTCTTTCTGGCAGTAACATTGCTACTCTCCCCATTCCCCAAGATTAAACACTTGGACTTGTCTTTTACTCATCTATTGTTGGTCACATTCTAAATAACTAATTTCTTTAATCATATCACTGAGCATCTACTATGTGCCAAGCATTGTGCTGGGATCCATAACAATCTTAAGGTAGTGCTTAAATTCTGTAAAACAGGAGAGTACTTTATAGGGCATGCAGGATTACATCACTTACTACATGTGAAGCTATTAAAACTGTAACTGACAGAAGTTAGCTCAATATCCCACTGCCAGCACCTTTTGTTAACCCTAATCTAACTCTTATTTTAATCCTTTATTTTCATCTCTTTACTTTGAATTTCCCAATATTTCTTCTTATTCTACTTACTGATGAAAAGAAACTTTCTAAAATTCCCTACCCAGCCATCAATATTGAGTTTTATTATCTTTTATGATAATGAAGTATTCTGGTGATTTATAGTTTGCAATCATGAATATTTCTTACCTAAAACTTCTATTATTAGGGTTAATGATTTTTATACATTTCTGGGGGAGCTGGCTGAAATAGCTCTGTCTCCCATCCTATGAGCTTTTTTGGTAAGTGTTCCCTATAATAACCACAAATACTTGATTAGCTTTGGCTACATGTATTTGGATTTTTGTACATCTGTTATTTTACCTTTCGACCCATGTCATGGATTGAAAATGCTCATCCTGAGATAGTGGGAGAAGGCAAGACCTTGCCACGTTTCTGATTTTTTATTCATCTTGTTCTACTTCTTCATTATGCTCATAACACCCCAAACCATATGCCTGTCTCTGCATTTTCTCTCCTGTAAAGATGGCAAAAAGATGGAAACAATTTTTTTATTATCTTTTCCCCATCACAAATCTTAGTCTGACTCTAGGCTTGCAATTAACAGTGAATTTTTGAAACTTTGGTAAGAGACTAGGAGGCTCTGGAGGTGAATGGGTAACTTCTGGAGAAACTTGGAGAGAGTGGCAGCTGACTAATATCCGTGTCATTACAGTCTAAAGCCAGAAGGAGCTACTAACATGCAGTACATTTTAACTCTTGTAGAACAATTTCTGGAAGAAATATGTTCTCAAAGTTTGTTTGCTTAAAGGTGCAGAGGTTTGAACATTTACAAAAGTCTTAAAGCCTGCCACCAATTTAAGATCTTAACACTAATTGCTTTAGATAGAGCTGTCTCATACCACACTTCAGTATCTTCTAGAACCTCCCACATCGCTTAATGTAGGATTTGCTTTAGGTCTCCTGCTAGGACAATCAAAGGAAATGTAAAATTTGTTCAAATTCATTTCTGTATTGTCTTGATTCATTTACATGAGTCTGTTAGGGAGCAGTAGGATAACACAAAAACTTCTTTATTTAAAATGTCAAAAGCATTCAGAGCCACATTTAGAAGCCTTGGTCCTCTCCATTCCACATTCTCTCTATTCACAAACATAGACATAAATCCCAGGAGGTGATTGGAAAAACGATAACAACAACAACAACAACACTGATCTGAAACTGACTTAAACTCCACTCACCCCATCCTCAACACCTGCCCAAGGTATAAGAGTAGGATGATGAAAAATCGTAGTTTGTATGTGTGTATAAATTCTTAAATTAAAATAATGTGTTGTTAATTGCAGAGATTTGAACATATGGTCAACTCAATTATAAAAAAAAATCTAATTTGTCAGAAGGTAAAGAGAAATAATGATGCAGCAATTATCCCTCTGAACTTATTTCTTAATTATCCAGGCAAGACAGCTAATGATGTCCATTTCCTAGGTTCCACTGGCAGTACAATAATTAGAGGTCATGCAAGAACATTTGTCCCAAGGAGACATAAAGTCAAAATGGTAAACTCAGAATATAAACCTGAAGTCTAATATGAGTCCAAGTTCATGATGCAGAACCACAGTCTAGAGATTTTTATAGCCCTTGTGTTAATCATAGAATTTATTTTGTTTCATAACTCTAGACCCCATTAACTGGCCATGATTGGTAGTCTAATACTCTAGGTATTGAACTCAGAGCTGAGTATGTGTCCAATGAGATCATCTGAGTCCTTATTACCAACAAAACAAAGCAAAACAAAAACAAACAACACTCCCCCCCAAAAAAAAAAACAGAAAATGAAGTGCCATCTTATGTTAAGAAGCTTTTTAAAATTTAATTTTCAGACTCTCAATCCAATCTCAGGAGTAGTAAGGCCATAAATGTTAATATGCTAATAACAGAGGCTTGACAACATAAAAATGTTGCTATCAGCAAGGCCTAAAGTGGAACATTACCTTTGAATCACCCTCTGGAGGAGCCATGATCAAAGTCCTATCATGCACGAAAGCCACCCACAAGCTTGGTGTTCCAAACTCTGGTGGTGAGGAAATGTTTCAAAGAATCAGCCTCCATCTACAGTAAACCTTGTGCTTTTCTATTTTATTTCATGACACACAATACCATCTGGTTATACAATAAAATATAACTACTCTTAGAGAAAAGACAGTTTTTCCCTTCAGAAGAATCCAAGAGCGACAGATTCCTCATTAGTCTCTTGATACGGACTTTTATTGTTTGAGCACAGCTCCTCTTATAAAGGTATCTATTTCAAATAGTTATTTGGTTGTATATATACTTCTGAAACAAATGTTTTCTCTTCAACAGCTATCATTTTAAAATACCTAAAACTACATTGTATATTTCTTTAAGTAACAGTGATAAAGTCTTGTGTGAGAGAAATGACAATTATATTTTATTTCCAGGAAAAAATAGTACAGAAAAAAAAAGGAGTAAGCTTAAAAGCTTCTTTCATTTTACTCCTTATGTTGTTATTAGAATATACATTATTATTCTGACAAAATTTCACCTTCAGCTCTATAAATATGAAAAAATGATATGCATGTTTTCAATAGAAGCTGTTAATTAGAATAAGAGTCTCATGTCTAATTTGTTTAAATGAAATTTAGAAACTTTTCTAAAATATCTGTTCTGAAGGACATATTTTCTTTTCTTGCCTACTCAGTGTTTCATTGTGAACTATAAAGCTCATGTTTAGGGAATTAAAATTCTGGACAAAAGAAAATTATTGACTCCTGTTTTGGGTTAGGATAATAAAAAAATCAAATTAGAACTGAATAATATATTATTTACCCTCTCAAGTTTCACTGATACAAATAGTGAACTAATTAGACTTTAGTTTTAATTTAATGACTAATATTTTATTTCAAACTTTTTTTAATAAATTTGAAAGTGTTCAGATTCATAACTGCCTTATTTTATCATAATTTTTAAGTATATACTCACCAAATAGAGCATGAGGTACATGTAAAAACTGCCTCTTCAAATATGAACACATGTTTAACATAGACACAGATGGTTATATATAGAAATAATCATAGGTGTGTGTGTATACACAGGTTGGAATATACGTATGTATTTTCTTTCTCTGTCAGCTGAGGCGGCCTAGAAACAACAACTCCTAGTAGCAATGGGCGTACCTTCCTCCTGGGTCTGGCTTCTAATAGCATTTTCTGATAAAAAGCTCTCCTTGGAGAAATGGGTGACTATAGGACTAGGACAGGAAAAATATAAGATGAACCCAGAGCATTTTGAAGTTTAAGAAAGAAAGGAGAGCTTAAAAACCCATAACAATGGGTATGCCAAAGGAACAAATGATCCAATTAAAAGAGCTCCCAATAGACAAACCTAGAACATTTTTTTCACCAAAATAATGTAATATTAATTCATCACCCAAAGTATAAAATGTTTATAAATCCATGCTAATATGAATAAATGATTGAATGAATGAATGAATAAATAAATAAGAATAGATAAATCTCCCATATAAAAGGATTCTAAATAAGTATGTATATACTCCACTTTCAAGAAGGTGAAACATAACTCCCCACTCCTTCAGTGTGGGTTGTGGATAGTGACTTCCTTCTAAAGTGTATATTATGTAAAAGGAAGAAAAAAGAGTAACTTTATAGTGGAAAATTTTAACAAATTCCAGTAAAGTGATATCTACATTATATCTGATCAGTACTCTTCAAAACTGTCAAGGCCTTGTAAAACAAGGTGAGTCTGAGAAACTGTTGCAGCCAAAAGGAACCAAAGGAGATAAGACTACTAAATGTAATATAGTATCTTCTATGAAATCCTGGAACAGAAAAAGGATGTTAGGTAAAAACCAAGGCAATCTGGATACAGTATGGGTTTTAGTTGATAATAATGCATCAACATTGGTTTATTAATTGTGACAAGTATACCATACTTACACACCAATGTAATATAATAACATGAAGGGATAGTGGACGTGGGATATGTAGGAACTCTTTGTACTATCTTTATAATCTTTCTGTAAATCTAAAACTTTTCTTAAATTAAAAGGTTATTTTAAAAATACCCCCTCAGTAAACTAAAAGAAAGAAAACCTGTTACATGTTATTTCTTCTCAGTCACCTAATGATAAATTCTAAAGCTTTCTACATCCTGGGGAAAGTGGCAGAGTTGACTCTGGACAAATAGTTTTAATTTGTTGACATTGAAGTCTCTTAGTACAGAACAGGGATAATGAACAAGTCATGCATCAATTAACTTGGAGATATTTCAAGTGTATAAGATGGTGTTAAGTGAGACAGGTAAGATGTAGAAAAGAGAAGAAAATATTATGTGATCATTCCTGAGTATCTAAGGAGAAAGAAATGTTTTTAAAAACCTTTCCATATCATTATGCTCCTTCAGTCTGCCCGGGCCTAGGAATAGATCCCTCATCTTGTAGGTAAAGCAAAACTTCATGAATCTTCTATAGAGATGGAGTCACACGTTCCACTTTATTCACTTCACTTGGTAGACTGAAAAAGCTTTACAGAAAAGAACACATGTTAATATAGAAAGTAATCATAGAGGATATATTAGGTTAAGTAACTGAATTAAAAATCAAGAAATTTGGGGGGCGGAGCAAGATGGTGGAGGAGTAGGAGACCTGGATTTCGTCTGGTCTCAGGAATTCAGCTGGATAGGGATCAAACCATTCTGAACACCTACAAACTCAACAGGAGATCGAAGAAAAGAATAGCAACATCTCTCTGAACAGAAAAGCGACCACTTTCTGGAAGGTAGGACGTGCACAGAAGTGACTCCAAGGCGATATTCGGGAGGACAGATGGCGGGGGAGGGGGCCTCCCTTGGCTGCTTCTGGCAAGTGATAGAGCCCCAGAGCACAAAATTGAAACTTTTAGAAGTCCGCTCCTCTGAGGGACGTCGCTCCAGTGGCTAAGTGGGAGGTGGAACCTTCGCAGGACAGTGTGGTCTCAGGACCCTCGGGGTCACAGAAAGACCTCAGGTGCCTGAGTGCAGCAGAGCTCCCAGGGATCAGAGCAGGGGAGCCAGCTGCAGAGACGGAGCCGAGGAGCAGGCTCTCACCTCGGGGTTGCCATAAACCATGATCCACGCACAGTCGGGCCACTGCTCCTCCAGCAGGGACCCAACAAGTGGCAGATCCGGGGAGACTCCCCTTCCTCCCCCGGGAGGAGTGGCGTGGGAGCGCACCACAGGGATCTGCTGGGTTTGGAGACTCCGCATGGTGTCGTGTGCCGGAAATAGAAATGCTTGGTTTCAGGCCAGGTGAGCACAGAGTGCGACCAGAGACCGGGGAGATGGAAGTGATTGACTGCTTTTCTCTGGGGCTCACTGAGGAGTGGGGCCCCAAGTTCTCGGCTCCTCTGGGGTGGAGATTGGGAGGCCACCGTTTTCACTCTCATCTTCCAAAGCTCTACGGAAAGCTTGCAGGGAAAAAAAGCTACCGAGAGCAAACCGGAGCAGATTATTTAGCCCAGACCTGGCAAGGGCGGGGCAATTCTGCCTCCGGCAAAGACATTTGAGAACCATGGCAACAGGCCCCTCGCGCAGAAGATCATCAAGAACAGCCAGCCAAGACCAAGTTTACCGATAAATGAGAACGGCAGAACTCCAGCACTAGGGGAACACTGCACATAGAATTCATGGCTTTTTTCCCATGATTCTTTAGTCTTTCAAAGTTAATTTTTTTAACTGTATTTATTTTTTTGAATTCTTCTTTTCCCCTTTTTCAACCAACATCTTATCAATCCCTGTTTTAAAAAAACATTTTTATTTTTCATTTTTAGAGTCATATTCTATGCCTTCATAGTAGTTACTCTTATTTTTGGCATATATATATATATATATATATATAAGTTGTTCTCTCTTTAAAATTTTGAAATACAGTTTCTACTAACAGATCAAAATATACCTTAAATCTCTAGTGTATGGCTTTGTTCTAGTCTCCTGCCTGATCACATTCTCTCCCATTTTTTTTCTTTTTTTTTTTTTTTTAAAACCTCTTCTTTCTTTTTTCAAACAACTTCTTATCTTATCAATTCCTTTTATAAAACTATTTATAATTTTCATCTTTATATTCATATTCCATCCCTTTATCGTATTAACCCTTATTTCTGTACATATATAAGTTTTTCTTTCTTGAAAGTTTTGGGAGGCACTTTCTTGTAACAAACCAAAATACACACAAAATCCACTGTGTGGCACTGATATATGTACCAGCCTGATCATATTTGATCATGTTCTGTTTTTTTTGTTTTGTTTTGCTTTGTTCTGTTTTTGGTTGTTTTTATCTTTTTCTTTTTTTTTATTTCTTTTTCTTTTTTATTTCTTTCCCTTTCTTTACCCCCAGTTTCAGGTCTTTTCTAGTTTGTTTAGAGTATATTTTCTGGGGATGTTGTTACCCTGTTAGCATTTTGTTCTCTCATTCATCTATTCTCCTCTGGACAAAATGACAGGACGGAAAAAATCACCTAAACAAAAAGAACAAGAGGCAGTACCGACTGCCAGGGACCTAATCAATATGGACATTAGTACGATGTCAGAACTAGATTTCAGAATGATGATTTTAATAATACTAGCTGGGCTTGAAAAAAGCGTGGAAGTTATTAGAGAAACGATTTCTGGAGAAATAACTGAAATCTAACCAAGTCAAAATCAAAAAGGCTATTAATGAGGTGCAATAAAAAATGGGGGCACTAACTGCTAGGATAAATGAGACAGAAGAGAGAATTAGTGATACAGAAGACCAAATGATGGAAAATAAAGAAGCTGAGAAAAAGAGAGATAAACAACTACTGGATCACGAGGGCAGATCGAGAGACAAGCGATACCAAAAGACAAAACAATATTAGAATAATGGGGATCCCAGAAGAAGAAGAAAGAGAGAGAGGGGCAGAAGGTATATTGGAGCAAATTATAGCAGAGAACATCCCAAATTTGGGGAAGGAAACAGGCATCAAAATCCAGGAGGCAAAGGGAACCCCTCTCAAAATCAATAAAAATAGGTCAACACCCTGCATCTAATAGTAAAACTTACGAGTCTCAGAGACAAAGAGAAAATCCTGAAAGCATCTCAGGAGAAGAGATCTGGAACCTACAATGGCAGAAACATTAGATTGGCAACAGACTTATCCACAGAGACCTGGCAGGCCAGAAAGGACTGGCACGATATATTCAGAGCACTAAATGAGGAAAATATGCAGCCAAGAATACTATATCCAGCTAGGCTGTCATTGAAAATAGAAGGAGAAATAAAAAGCTTCCAGGACAAACAAAAACTAAAGGAATTTGCAAACACGAAACCAGCCCTACAAGAATTCTTGACAGGGGTCCTCTAAGCAAAGAGAGAGCCTAAAAGTAACATAGACCAGAAAGGAACACAGACAATATACAATAACATTCACCTTATAGGCAGTACAATGGCACTAAATTCCTATCTTTCAATAGTTACCCTGACTGTAAATGGGCTAAATGCCCCAATCAAAAGACACAGGCTATCAGATTGGATTAAAAAACAAGACCCATCAATATGCTGTCTGCAAAGGACTCATTTTAGAGTTGAGGGTGAAGGGGTGGAAAACCATTTACCATGCTAACGGACACCAAAAGAAAGCTGGGGTGGCAATCCTTATATCAGACAAATTAGATTTTGAACCGAAGACTGAAATAAGAGATGAGGAAGGACACTATATCCTACTTAAAGGGTCTATCCAACAGGAAGATCTAACAATTGTAAATATCTATGCCCCTAACATAGGAGCAGCCAATTATAAAAGGCAATTAATAACAAAAGCAAAGAAACACATCGACAACAATATAATAATAGTCGGGGACTTTAACAGCCCCCTCACTGAAATGGACAGATCATCTAAGCAAAAGATCAACAAGGAAATAAAGACTTTAAATGACACACTGGATCAAATGGACTACACAGACATATTCAGAACATTCCATCCCAAAGCAACAGAATACAAATTCTTCTCAAGTGCCCATGGAACATTCTCTAGAATAGATCACATCCTAGGTCACAAATCAGTTCTCAACCGGTACCAAAAGATTGGGATCATTCCCTGCATATTTTCAGACCACAATGCTTTGAAACTAGAACTCAATCACAAGAGGAAAGTCAGAAAGAACTCAAATGCATGGAGGCTAAAAAGCATCCTACTAAAGAATGAATGGGTCAACCAGGAAATTAAAGAAGAATTAAAAAAATTCATGGAAACCAATGAAAATGAAAACACAACTATTCAAAACCTTTGTGATGCAACAAAGGCAGTCCTAAGAGGAAAGTATATAGCAATACAAGCCTTTCTCAAGAAACAAGAAAGGTCTCAAATACACAACCTAACCCTACACCTAAAGGAGCTGGAGAAAGAACAGCAAGTAAAGCCTACTCCCAACAGGAGAAGAGAAATAATAAAGATCAGAACAGAAATCAATGAAATAGAAACCAAAAGAACAGTAGAACAGATCAACGGAACTAGGAGCTGGTTCTCTGAAAGAATTAACAAGATTGATAAACCGCTGGCCAGACTTATCAAAAAGAAAAGAGAAATGATACAAATCAACAAAACCATGAATGAAAGAGGAGAGATCACAACCAACACCAAAGAAATACAAACAATTATAAGAACATATTATGAGCAACTCTATGCCAGCAAATTAGATAACCTGGAAGAAATGGATGCATTCCTAGAGATGTATCAACTACCAAAACTGAACCAGGAAGAAATAGAAAACCTGAACAGACCTATAACCACTAAGGAAATTGAAGCAGTCATCAAAAATCTACCAAAAAAAAAAAGCCCATTGCCAGATGGCTTCCCAGGGGAATTCTTTTTTTTTATATAAGATTTTATTTATTTATTTGACAGAGAGAGACACAGCAAGAGAGGGAACAGAAGCAGGGGGAGCAGGAGAGGGAGAAGCAGACTTCCTGAGGAGCAGGGAGCCCGATGTGGGACTCAATCCCAGGACCCTGGGATCATGACCTGAGCTGAAGGCAGACACTTAACGACTGAGCCTTCCCAGGGGAATTCTACCAACCATTTAAAGAAGAATTAATATCTATTCTTCTGAAACTGTTCCAAAAAATAGAAATGGAAGGAAAACTTCCAAACTCGTTTTATGAGGCCACAATTACCTTGATCCCCAAAGCAGAAAAAGACCCCATCAGAAAGGAGAATTACAGACCAATATCCTTGATGAACTTGGGTGCAAAAATTCTCACCAAAATACTAGCCAATAGGATCCAACAGTACATTAAAAGTATTATTCACCACAACCAAGTGGGATTTATCCCTGGGCTGCACGTTGGGTCAACAGCCGCAAATCAATCAACGTGATAAAATACATTAACAAAAGAAAGAACAAGAATCATATGATCCTCTCAATAGATGCAGAAAAAGCATTTGACCAAGTACAGCATCCTTTCTTGATCAAAACTCTTCAGAGGATAGGGATAGAGGGTACATACCTCAATATCATAAAAGCCATCTATGAAAAACCCACAGCGAGTATTATTCTCAATGGGGAAAAACTGAGAGCTTTCCCCCTAAGGTCAGGAACATGGCAGGGATGTCCACTATCACCACTGCTATTCAACGTAGTATTAGAAGTCCTAGCCACAGCCATCAGACAACAAAAAGAATAAAAGGCATCCAAATCAGCACAGAAGAAGTCAAACTCTCACTCTTTGCAGATGATATGATACTTTATGTGGAAAACCAAAAGGACTCCACCCCAAAACTGCTCGAACTCATACAGGAATTCAGGAAAGTGGCAGGATATAAAATCAGTGCACAGAAATCAGTGGCATTCCTATACACCAACAACAAGATGAAGAAAGAGAAATTAAGGAGTTGATCCCATTTACAATTGCACCCAAAACCATAAGATACCTAGGAATAGATCTAACCAAAGAGGCAAAGAATTTGTACTCAGAAAATGATAAAATACTCATGAAAGAAATTGAGGAAGACACAAAGAAATGGAAAAACGTTCCATGCTCATGGATTGGAAGAACAAATATTGTGAAGATGTCAATGCTACCTAGAGCAATCTACACATTCAATGCAATCCCCATCAAAATACCAGCCACTTTTTTCAAATAAATGGAACAAATAATCCTAAAATTTGTATGGAACCAGAAAAGACCCTGAATAGCCAGAGGGATGTTGAAAAAGAAAAGCAAAGCTGGCGGCATCACAATTCTGGACTTCCAGCTCTACTACAAAGCTGTCATCATCAAGACAGTATGGTACTGGCACAAAAATAGACACATAGATCAATGGAACAGAATAGAGAACCCAGAAATGGACCCTCAACTCTATGGTCTACTAATATTTGACAAAGCAGGAAAGAATGTCCAATGGAAAAAAGACAGTCTCTTCAACAAATGGTGTTGGGAATATTGGACAGCCACATGCAGAAGAATGAAACTGGACCATTTCCTTATACCACACATAAAAATAGACTTAAAATGGTTGAAAGACCTAAATATGAGACAGGAGTCCATCAAAATCCTAAAGGAGATCACAGGCAGCAACCTCTTCGACCTCTGCTGCAGCAACTTCTACCTAGAAACATCACCAAAGGCAAGGGAAGCAAGGGCAAAAATGAACTTTTGGGACCTCATCAAGATACAAAGCTTTTGCACAGCAAAAGAAACAGTCAACAAAACCAAAAGACAACCGACAGAATGGGAGAAGATATTTGCAAATGACATATCAGATAAAGGGCTAGTATCCAAAATCTATAAAGAACTTATCAAACTCAAAACCCAAAGAACAAATGATCCAATCAAGAAATGGGCAGAAGACATGAACAGACATTTTTCCAAAGAAGACATCCAAATGGCCAACAGACACATGAAAAAGTGCTCAACATTGCTCAGCATCAGGGAAATCCAAATCAAAACCTCAACGAGATATCACCTCACACCGTTCAGAATGGCCAAAATTAACAAGTCATGAAACGACAGATGTTGGCGGGGATGCGGAGAAAGGGGAACCCTCCTACACTGTTGGTAGGAATGCAAGCTGGTGCAATCACTCTGGAAAACAGTATGGAGGTTCCTCAAAAAGTTGAAAATAGAGCTACCCTATGACTCAGCAATTGCACTACTAGGTATTTACCTCAAAGATACAAATGTAGGGATCTGAAGGGGTACGTGCACCCCGGTGTTTATAGCAGCAATGTCCACAAAGCCAAACTATGGAAAGAGCCACGATGTCCATCGACAGATGAATGGATAAAGAAGGTGTGATATATATATACAATGGAATATTATGCAGCCATCAAAAGGAATGAGATCTTGCCATTTGCAACGATGTGGATGGAACTGGAGGGTGTTATGCTGAGCGAAATAAGTCAATCAGAGAAAGACATGTATTATATGACCTCACTGAAATGAGGAATTCTTAATCTCAGGAAACAAACTGAGGGTTGCTGGTGTGGTGCGGGCTGGGAGGGAAGGGGTGGCTGGGTGATAGACACTGGGGAGGGTATGTGGTATGGTGAGCGCTGTGAATTGTGCAAGACTGTTGAATCACAGATCTGTACCTCTGAAACAAATAATACAATATATGTTAAAAAAAAAAAGAGGAAGAAGAAGATAGCAGGAGGGGAAGAATGAAATGGGGGAAATCGGAGGAGACGAACCATGAGAGACGATGGACTCTGAAAAACAAACTGAGGGTTCTAGAGGGGAGGGGAGTGGGAGGATGGGTTAGCCTGGTGATGGGTATTAAAGAGGGCATTTTCTGCATGGAGCACTGGGTGTTATACACAAACAATGAATCATGGAACACTACATCAAAAACTAATGATGTAGGGGCGCCTGGGTGGCTCAGTCGTTAAGCGTCTGCCTTCGGCTCAGGTCACAATCCCAGGGTCCTGGGATCGAGCCCCGCATCGGGCTCTCTGCTCCGCAGGAAGCCTGCTTCTCCCTCTCCCACTCTCTCTGCTTGTGTTCCCTCTCTTGCTGTGTCTCTCTCTGTCAAATAAATAAATAAAATCTTTAAAAAAAAAAAAACTAATGATGTAATATATGGTGATTAACATAACAATAAAAATTTTAAAAAATAAAAATAAATAAAATTCAAGAAATTTATGATACATGAATTAATTTTATATGTATATATATTATATTCACACGTGTACATACACACAAAATCCCCTTTGAAATAGGATTTTTTTTTTCAATTGGAAACCAAAAATATAAATATTAAGGATAAATATTATAAAAACTTTTAAATTTATGATTATTCCCAAAGAAGAGAGATTTTTTCAATATCTGAAAAGGGTCACTGTAATGGATAAACTTCAATTCCAAATTACGCTTGAGATAAAACAGGGAAAGAGTTAATATGGAAAGTGTAAATAATTTATATACTTCATAATTGCTTACTGCAGTGTATCTCAAATTTTATAATATTAACAAGTTAATAACATACTGTAAAAGCAGTTCTTCCAAGGAAGTACTGGTTTATTTTACTGATATGTTAAAATCTAATCAAAATCTCTAATGAATTTTCAGAGCAAAAGGTTAAGATGTTTTCTAGCAATTATTCAAAGAACCAAGTTATTTGCACCTCTGTTGTTGGTATTATCCTCAGGGACATGAAATCCTGAAATTTCTTTATGTCTGCATTTAATTTTAAGGAAAGCAGTCACTTAAATTTCCCACTTAAAGGACCATCTTCTAAAAGGCTCCATATTTTGGAAAAAAAAAAGTAGTTTCTTTCCTAAAAGATACTTATATATAAAAAATCACCAGTACTCGTGATTCAGTGTTATGGTAATACCATCATAAGAAGTGATTATATATTCAAAAGTTAATGCATATGCCTTAGAAACATTATTGACAGTATATATCACCTTTTTTAAAGGAAGAGGTATTAACCAAATTTTAGGAAGAAATAACATATTTTGTAGCTAAACAAATCACTCACTAACGTGTGCCATTGAGTCATCTTTGCTACTGTTTGTGTGATCTTAGGTAACTAAGATCTCTTGGTTTTCACTTTTCTACCTGTGAAACACAGAGAATGCACTAGAAGATTTCTATGATCACTTCTTATTTTTAAATTTTATGATGTAAGCTCACTGATGGCAAAGATTATGTCTTGTAGCTACAGCACAGAGGAGTACTTGGCACACAAAATTTCGTGACTGCCTACATGAATGTTATAATTTTCATCATTGGGAAAATAAGTTATCAACCTAATCTCCCATGTTTATAAATCACTTCCAAATGTTAACTTTTATTGTTCATGCCAATAATTATGCTGTCATTCAAGGAGTTTTCATACAAAACCATTAACTTAGTTTGGCTCTCTAACATGAAAATTTAAGACTTGTAATGATGAAGCATAATTACAAAATGCAAGTGGTTAATAAGAAGTTAATCAAGATCAAGTATTAATAAATGGTTAATAAAGTTCTACTGGTTTTGCTGTTTGATACATAAAAAGTAAATTGCTAACTGCTTAACTTGTCTTATCAACCAAATCATCTTTACCATGCATATATATCTGGGTATATATTTGCATGACATTAACAGGAAATATGTATCATTTGAAAATGAAAATTCCACTTGCATTTGGGTTCTAGAGGGCAACTGTTTGCTAGCACACTGCACTTTTCAGTGAACTGTGCTTGCATGACAATGCTACCAGGAAATACAAAACACCCATTTAACGTACTGATGAAATTCAAGCACATTATGTCTTTTTTTTGTTCAAATTTTTATTTAAATTTTAGTTAACATATAGTGTAATACTGGTTTCAGGAGTAGAATTTAGGGTTTCATCACGTACATACAATACCCAGGGCTCATCACAAGTGCCCTCCTTAATACTCATCTCCCATTTAGCCCAACCCCCACCTACCTCCCCTCCATCAATCCTCAATTTGTTCTCTACAGTTAAAAGAGTCCCTTATGGGTTGCTTCCCTCTATTTTTTCCCTTCCTCTATGTTCATCTGTTTTGTTTCTTTTTTTTTTTTTCATTTATTTATTTGACGGAGAGAGACACAGCGAGAGAGGTAACACAAGCAGGGGGAGTGGGAGGAGAAGCAAGCCTCTCACTGAGCAGGAGCCAGATGCGGGGCTCAATCCCAGGACCCTGGGATCATGACCCGAGCGGAACCAGACGCCCAACGACTGAGCCACCCAGGCACCCCGATCTGTTTTGTTTCTTAAATTCCACAGATGAATGAACTCATATGGCATTATGTCTTAATGTCAGACAATAATTTTAGTAATTAACTAAAGACTCATTAATTCAATTACAGTTAACCATGAAAGTGTAACCATCTTACTCTTTGATAATTTCCTTGTTTATACATAGTTTTTCAAGTTTTATCTGACTTATACAGATATACCATGGTAAAGACTAAATGCTAGTTAATAACTAACTAGCTTAGGTGGGGATGCTTATGTGGTAACATGGTTTAAAAGTATTCATCATGAGGGGTGCCTGAGTGGCTCAGTCAGTTAAGCCTCAGACTCTTTATTTTAGCTCAGGTCATGATCTCTGGGTCCTGGGATCAAGCATCCTCAGGCTCCTCACTCAGCTGGGAGTCTGCTGAAGATTCTCTCTCTCCTTCTCCCTCTGCCCCTCCCCCCATTCTCTCTCTCTCAAATAAATCTTTTAGAAAATAAAAAATATATATATATAAAGTACTCATTATGAGAGTTGTACTGGGAAAGTTTATATCAAAATGTTCAAGAAAGCATAAAAATAGGGATATTATGACTGGACAAAGTCCAGAATGGGAAAGGGTAAAGTGATTATAAACATAACAGAGCATAGCATAATATAATATAGCATAGCATGATATAATGTAACTGCATATATATCTAAATTATACACACACACATACATTCTCCTTCAAGATAGGATTTTTCCAGATGGAAGTCTAAAAACATAAAGACTATGGGGAATATTATAAAGATCTATAAATTTATAATTTTCCAAAAGAAAGAATATTTTCTGACATTTGGGAAAGGTAATTATAGTAAATAAATTAGAAAACCAGTGAAAGAAACCAATGGAAAAATTCAGATCACAGTGTGTAAACAAGTTTGAAGTATGTTTAGAAATCATTCCAGGGGCGCCTGGGTGGCTCAGTCGTTAAGCATCTGCCTTCGGCTCGGGTCATGATCCTGGCATCCTGGGATTGAGTCCCCCATCGAGCTCCCTACTCAGCGGGGAGCCTGCTTCTCTTTAAAAATTGTCACTTCCCATTACCTGAATTTAGAATGGGGAAAACTGAGGCTTGTACTCTTCTACTTCTCTTCTATTTTTCTTTTGAACTTCTAAAGGTCTTCTTTTTAGAAATTTATTAAAGAGTAGTATTGTAGGGGCACCTGGGTGGCTCAGTTGTTAAGCATCTGCCTTCGGTTCAGGTCATGATCCCAGGGTCCTGGGATCGGGCTCTGCATCGGGCTCCCTGCTCAGCGGGAAGCCTGCTTCTCTCTCCCCCACTTCCCCTGCTTATATTCCCTCTCTCATTGTGTCTCTCTCTGTCAAATAAATAAACAATATCTTAAAAAAATTCTCATTAAGATTTTATAGCTATTTCTCAGCAAATCTTAGCTTCATATGGACAAAACAATAAATGAAAAGCTAGGTGAGAACAATTTGTTTCTTTTCACCCCAGTATTCTGTCTTATAAAAGGATTGTTTGGAATGATTTCTTTTTTTTTTTTTTTTAAGACCCTGGGATCATGACCTGAGTGGAAGGCAGATGCTTAACGACTGAACCACCCAGGCACCCCTTAATGGGAAATCTTGTGTGCGTTTCACCATTATAGGTTCCTACTACGCAGTCTCACTTTGCCTCCTAACATTTTGCTTCAGAGTTTGGAAAGCAGATGGGAAAGTTAAGATTGAAGAAAAAAATAAAATAAAGCAATGCTTTCAAAGGCATCTGAGAACAAATAAATGGACTCATTTTTACTGGTGCACTAACACCTTCTTACTAGAGTAAAATGTCAAAGTTGTTTCCCAAACTCTAGTTTACTGGTTGATTGTGAAATACTTATTTTACCCACATCTTGAAGCAAAAAAACCAGATTTATACAAATATGTTTCTTAGGAGTATCTTCAACACTACATATTATCTTATTGGTACTCTTAAAATTACTGTAGATAAAAATCCTTTTAAATACAAATTTGTTTCACAATGGCCCTTTGATTACCCATTTCATTAATATAATTTATGCTTAGCCACTGTATCTTTCCATGATCAGTTAAACTCAAAAATAACTGAAAATTCTTGGGGCACCTGGGTGGCTCAATTGGTTAAGTGTCTGCCTTCAGTTCAGGTCATGATCCTGGGGTCCTGGGATTGAGCCCCACATCTGGCTCCCTACTCAGCAAGGAGTCTGCTTCTCCCTTTCCCTCTGCCCCTACCCCCTGCCCATTCTCTCTCTGTCTCAAATAAATAAATAAAATCTTTGAACATAATTGAACATTTTCAAAGGCTTGGGTTTTAAATATAGTTCTGCCACAAATGATAATGCACTGAATACTTTCCTTCTGTATGTCCAATATAACTAGTCCTCATGAACATTGGCTGGATGGATAGAGAAATTATAAAGTAGCCTACAATCTGGCAAGCTGCAAACTTGAGACACATTGTATAATTTAACACTAAAATTTTACTGTGCTGATTATAAATATTGTAGTAATTTCTGAGGAGGAAAAGGTGGTGTTGAAATAGTAAATAAACACATGATGACTGGGTCATTTTTACGTGGAAATGGCACATAAATATTTCAAACAAAGTTTCTAAACTAAAAAGCTTTTAAATATCAGAAAACTTTTGGTAGTTTCAAGAACCGTGGTCAGTGCTTTTATTCATCCATTCATTTACAATTTTTGAGCATGTATTTGCCAGTCACTGTGCTAAGCACAGAGATCAAACATAAATGAAACACAGCCCCTGTCCTTAAGAATTTCACAGTACAGTAGGTGATGTATATGTGCAGAATGATAAATATAGTAAATTGTGATTAGGATTAAAATAAGAGAATGAACAAGAAGCCAATCAACACAAAGAAGTGAACAAGTTAATTGTCCTAGGGGAGTCAAGGAAGGCTCTAAAGAACCTGTTTCATTTGAATGATATTGAGAAATGGAAAAAAAATCATTAGGAATATACACATCCATCAGAGGAAGTAATGTACAATGACTCAGAATTGTGAATGGGTATTATGAGTTCTATGATTATTCCAGTAGGACTAGAGTTTGGGATATATAGTGAGAAGAGCTAGAGATGAGATTAAGATGCTGGTAGTAGCAAAATTATGAAGGGAGGGTCATGTGGATGATGCTAAGGGGTTTTGTCTTTGCCCTATTGTTAATGGGATAATTTATGACCCAACTAGACTCATCTGATAAGAGCTGAGACAACAAGCTTATTACCACCAGACTGTTTCGAACACACCAGAGTATATGCTCATGTACAATAAAGAGTAGAATGTTTTAGGTAGGGCAAGAACCTAATAAGATTTGCTTATTTATTTTACTAATTCACATGGCAGTAAAAAGGAGAACTAGAATAAAAGAAAACCCTTTGGGAATCTATTGCGATAGTTCCAATAATGACATGAGTCAGTAGCAATGGGGATGGTAAAGAAATAGAAAATTCAGGAGATAATCTGAAGTAGAATTGATATTGTAATGTGACCAATTAAAAGTGCAGTGAGAAGGAAGGGAGGAGAGAATACACCGGCTGTTTCAAAAGAACTTACCACAGAGAATGTATGTATAGTGACAACATTATTTAAATAGACAATTTTGTAGGAGGAGAAGTAGTGGGGAATGGGAATGGAAATGAGGTTATACAATGAGTTCAATTTTGAGCATGTTAAGTATAAAATGCCTTTAGTAGACCAGAAAATTGAAAATCTACTGTGGACTGAGAAGAGAGGTTAATTTGCAGAGATAGTACTCTCATAGCAGCTATCCACATCCAAAAAGTAGTTGAGGCCATGCAAATACATGAGGTCACCCATCTCATTTACGAAGATCTTGAGAAAAGAGAGAACTAAAATTAGTCTCATAAGAAGCACTAATATTTAATAGTTCTCCATGAGAGAAGAAGCCTGTGATCAAGACAGGGAGGGAATGACCAGAGTTAGAAGGAGAATTAGCAAAGTATGCTGTCTTGGAAGACAAGATAGAAAGAACTAAAGAAGTCAACAGAATTAAGTGCTTCAAGATAAACAAGGCAAGGTCTGAATAAAAGTGACCAATGGATTTAGCAATTATACAGTTACTAGTGACTTACCAAGGGTGATGCAGTAGAATGTTTGGGGCAGAGGTCAGAAGGCACCGGCATTAAGGGAAGTCTGGAGATGATAAGGACATGGAACCATCAAGTGATTCCTCTTCCAGTTAGTTAATGATGAAGAAAAGAAAAAAGATGGGGCGCCTGGATGGCTCAGTCATTAAGCATCTGCCTTCAGCTCAGGTCATGATTCCAGGGTCCTGGGATTGAGCCCAGCATTGGGCTCCCTGCTCCGCGGGAAGCCCGCTTCTCCCTCTCCCACTCCCCCTGTTTGTGTTCCCTCTCTCGTTGTGTCTCTCTCTGTCAAATAAATAAATAAAATCTTTAAAAAAAAGGTGAAAGATTGGGTGGTAGTTTGAAAAAAATATTTTTTCTTCCAAATTTTTAATTTAAATTCTAGTTAGTTAACATACAGTACAATATTGGTTTTAGGAGCAGTAAATTCATCACTTACATACAACACCCAGTGCTCATCATAACAAGTGGCAGATAGTTGATCCTTGATCATTCTTTGTAAACTGAAGAGAAGTCAGAGGAGAAGAAATTATTAGTATTATAGGAAATAGAGAGAAATTTGATAGAGCAATAAAATGAGGCAAGTGGGATGGGATTTAACTTTGTGGAAAAGTGAGACATGTCTTTCTTTAAGACCGGAGAGAAGGTGACAAGACAGAGAGTATTTTAGGAACATGTAGAAAAAAAAAGGGGGGGGAAAGATGAAAAAATTGAAAGGTTTCCATTTTAAAAGAGTACAGCTAAATCATGATATATGTTATTCAGTATATGAATTTGAAACTACTAATGGCAAATATGTAAGATTTTACATTTAACTTCAAGTACTGAGAAATGGATGTGGAATACGGTTTTTATGGTTATCAGTGAACATTTATTTTCTCATCTGCCTAAGGATAATAGCAATTGGATTTGACAGATATTGTTCTATGTTAGCTTGATATTGTCAGATATTTGTTGTAACAAAGAACAGGTAAAGAACTGATAAATGAGCTCTTATGCAGCACCACATGCTGTTTGTCATTTTTTCCAAAAGCCCTTTGATAGAAGCGTTATTCACATTAGTAGAAAATGAAATCAAATCTCAGGGGGGTTAACGTTAATTGATCACATAACCAGTTAATAATGGAGACAAGATTCTATCACTAGAATCTATGAGCTATCCATTATACCAGGGTACTTCTCTGGTAAGGCTGTCTACATTTTCAATACTACCTTTAAATAAAATTTGAAAAAATATATTTATGAGGAATAACTAAAAATAACACTTGAAGATTTTTATCATGAAAAACTTATCACTGGACAGATGGAGAAATGATTAAAGATGTTAGAGAAATGGATCTGTAACATTTCTACACTGGTGGGACCAGGGGACTAGCAAATTTGGGCAGTTAATGTTAATATTGTTTCATTAACCCTTTCAGACTAATTAGTTCTAGAGGCATCTGACTATAGAATAACCAGGGCATTAGTAAGGGAAAGGTAAAAATAAAACGTATAACCATGGCAGGAGCCTATTTATGACCCTAGAATCATCTTAGGATCAAAAAGTTTTACATAGGTCTTCAAAATCGACTTCATGGGCAACTAGAATCAATAAGCTGTATTAAGTGGACTATGGTCCTGTGGCTAAGCTGACCCTGCAGGACAAGCATGGACCCAGCTATCAGCCACAGGCTTCTGTAAGACCTGAAAGTTAGAGTGGAACCCCAAGAAGAGGAATATTTTAGGTATATTTACATTGAATATTATGTTCCTCTGACTAATCCCTGGCATTACTGGTCAAAGTAAAAACAACAACAATGTTTAGATTGACTAGTGTTAGAGATAATTCATTTTAAAATCCAAAGAATCTGGTAGGGCAGGCCAGTAAGATTGCATTATGGTTGAGTAAATTTTCCAGACACAAGGCCTAGTTGTTTATGGAAAGTCACAAAACTTAAGAAAGATTGACTGGAGTAAAAGAAATTATAATTATTGCTTGCTTATCAGTTTTCCTCAATGTAAGCATATTGAACAAGGAAACATGAGGTATTCAGAGTTCTTCAGTGTGAGCTATTTATCACACAGAGTCAATATACTTCTAGTATATTCACTATGATTAATGTAGTACAATTAGAGAGATGTACGTATAGCCATAGACAAGATTCATTTTATGGTAAAGAGAAACCATTTTTAATTTTTTTCCAGCTTCAATCTAACTATTTTCTTTGTTCAATAATGAATTTCAAATGATGTTCGCTTAATTGAACCAAATGGTCATAAGGAAAAGGCAGCTGAAGACTTATAACTAAGCAGATAGTTTTGGGGAACACTGTCATTTTTCTATTTGTTCTATCACTAGTGATAATTGGGCTTACTGCTAGCAGTTGGATACTTTCTGTATAAAAGAAAATATAAAACTAAATTATAGACGTTATACCAAGCCTGAAAGAGAAAAGAAATGAGAAGACATAATTGAACCTGTAAAGAATTCATTTGTAGATGGGACATTTCCTCCTGGGAAATGAAAGATCTCACAGCAATACAATGAATATACTTCTGATTTATGGTAATTAATTCTGAATGTGGGTTATCTACCACATTGCTCACTACAGAAGATGAATTGTACAACTGAATTATCAGGGTCTCGGAAGTAAAATTAGCATAACCTTAGCAGAAAGTGAAGTTTTGTACCTCATCTTCACATTGCAAGCATAGATCAAGCCATCCTGTCTTATTTCACTGTCCGAGGTCCAATTATAAAGAGGAAATGAAGCAAAGAAGGAATAGCTTTCCTATGTATTCTTCCATGACACAAGTTTTTTTGGATATCACACCAAGTTTAGAGGAAGATTGAGATACTTTCACCCCATTAATTCTAACCTCAAAAGAAGAGTGAGATGAGACTAGATATTGTCCCTTGTGGAAGAATGTTTCTTCATACCCAGTTTTGGAATGGAATAGTATAGTCAAAAATGTTGAAAAGTACTCATACTTCTTGCCTCTACTAAAATGGCAAATAATTAGAAAGTGTTCCTAACAGAAAATTTGGAAATGCCTTTACTTGAATGTGTGTGCTACTTAATCTTGGACGGTACATTTGGGCTTTAACCATAATTGCTAACTGTATCAAGGTTGCAAAATTCAACATCAACATTTAGTCTACAGCTATTTCTAAAAGAAAACAAACAACTGGTTATAATCATTATCGCTTTGAACTAAGTAGTAAGTTAGTTTAATCAGAATGCTAGAATTGGGTTTAGAGAGAAAGTTATAATTTTAAACAATCAGCACCGTATGTTCAGAAGAACAAACTGTGGGGTCATTTATACAGTCAGAATCAAATACAGTGACCAAATTTATACAAATTCAAATAATCAGAGAAGAACGGGAAAACATAAACCACCTGAATGTTTCCAACTATCTAAGATTCAGTTTCTAATAGAAAAAAATTCTGAATTTTATATTATCATTTTTTGTTATTTAATTATTTTATTAGACTTCATGTCTTAGAGAAGTTATAGCTTCAGAGGAAAATAAGCACACCAAAATGGTACATTTGTTACCATCGATCAACCTATATTGAGATATCATTATTATCCAAAGTCCATAGCTTATATTGCTGTTCACTTTTGAGTTGTACATTATATGGATTTGGACAAAAGTACAACGACTTGTATATACCATTATACTATAATACAGGGTGGTTTTGCTGTCCTAAAAGTCCTCTGCGCTCTGCCTATCCATGCCTTCCCCCATTCCCCAATCTCTGGCAACTACTGTTTTTTTATGGTCTCTATAGTTTTTCCTCCCGGAATGTCATATGGTTGGAATCATTCAATATGCAGCCTTTTCACATCTTCTTCCACATCTTTTCATGGCCTAATAGCTCATTTCTTACTAGTGCTAAATAATACTCCATCATCTGGATGTACCTCAGCTTATTTATCCATTTACCTCCTGAAGGATATTTTTGTTGCTTTCAACTTTCGGTAATTATGAATAAAGATCTTATAAACATCCACATGCAGGTTTTTGTTTGGATTTAAGTTTTCAAGTTATTTAGGTAAATCTCAAGGAGTGTGATTGCTGGATCGTATGGTTAGAGTATGTGTTTTGTAAGAAACTGCCAAACTATCTTGCCCAAGTGGTTGTACCATTTTGCATTCCTACCAGCAATAAATGAGAGTTCCTGTTGCTACACATTCTCACCGGCATTTAGTGTTGTCAGTATTCCGGATTTGGGCCATTCTAATAGGTATATAGTAGTGTCTTATTGTTTTAATTCACATTTCCCTGATGACATATGATGTGGAACATATTTTCATATGCTTATTTACCATCTGTACATCTTCTCTAGTGAGGTGTCAGTTCAGGTCTTTGGTTCTGTTTTATTTCAGTTGTTTTTCTTATGATAAATTAAACATAACATGGAATTTACCATTTAACATTTTTAAAGTATTGTGAATTATTTATTGATTGTGACTTAAGTAAAGAAAAACAATGAACTTATTTTATAACAAATATACCTTTAACTCTTCAGGTTAGTCTGCTGTATCTATCAGAAAGGGTAAAAAGTAGAAACATAATTAGATACAAACAGTATAAAACCAACTTTTACAAAGAGAAAAATAAATTAAATAAGGCAGAGGATTTTTTTTTTCCAGTTCCATACCCATTTAACAGTTTTTAAGTGTGTGGTTTAATGGTATTAAATACATGCCTAATGTGCAAAAATTACCACCATTCATCCCTGTCTTGTAAAACTGAAACTCTATACCCATTAAACGATCACTCCTCATTCCCTGCAAACCACCATTTTACTATGTCTCCATGTTTTTGATTACTCTGTGTACCTCATTTAAGTGAAATCTTACAGTATTTGTCTCTTTATGACTGGTATATTTCATTTAGCTTAATATCCTCAAGGTTCATCCATTTTGTAGCATATTGTAGGATTTACCTCCTTTTTCAGACTGAATGATACTGATACAATTAGTTTTATGACTTGCAAATGTTTTCTCATTCTGTGCATTGTCTTTTTACTCTGTTGATAGTATCTTTTGATGCACAGAATTTTCTAATTTTTATGAAGTCCAATGTGTCTGTTTTTCTTTTGTTACCTATGTCTTTGGTGTCCTATCCAAGAAATCACTGTCAGATCCAAATTCAAAGAGCTTCTTCCTTGTAGTGTCTTTGTCTTTGGTGTCAGGGAAATGCTGACCTCATAGAATGAGCCAGGAAGTATTCTCTCCTCTTCCACCTTTTGGAAAAGGTTGAGAAAAATTAGTATTAGTTCTTCTTTAAATGTTTGTTGAATTTAGCAAGAAATCCATTGGGTCCAGGGCTTTTCTTTGTTTGGAAACTTTTGATTACTGATTCAATCTCCTTACTACTTACAGATCTACTTAGATTTTCTATTTCATCATGATTTCATCTTGAAAGATTTAAATTTCTAGGAATTTGCTCATTTTATCTAGGTTTTCCAATTTTTGGCATATAATTTTTTATAGTACTCCCTTATAATCTTTTTATTTCTGTAGAATTAGTAGAAATGTCTCATTTTCATTTCTCATTATAGTAATTTGAGTCTTTGTTCTTAGTCCATCTAGCTATAGGTTTGTCAATTTTTTTTTTATCTTTTTGAAGAACCAACTTTTAGTTTTATTAGTCTTCTATATTATTTTTCTATTCTCTATTTTATTTATCTCTGCTCTAATATTTATTTTTTCCCTACTTTTGGGTTTAGTTTTTCTTCTTTTTCTAGTTCCTTAAGTTGGAAAGTTATGTTTTGAAGTGAGATTTTTCTTTTTTTTAATGTACACATTTATAGCTATAAATTCCCCCCTTAACACCATGTTGCTGTATCTCATATGTTTTCATTGTCATTTTTCTGTATTTTCTGATTTCCCTTCTAATTTCTTCTTTTATCCAATAGCTGTTTAAAATGTGTTGTTTAATTTCCACAAATTTGTGAATTTTTGTTTTCCTTTTATTAATTTCTAATTTTATCCCACTGTAGTCAGAGAAGATACTGTGTGTTACATCTATCTTTTTAAATCCAAATATGATCTATCCTTGAAAATGTCCTGTGTTCACTTGGTAAAAATGTACATGCTATTTTGTTGTGTAAGGTGTTTTGTATATGTTCATTAGATCTAGTTAGTTTACTCAGTTTTTTATTGCTTCTCTCTTTTCCATTGATCATTATTGTGAGTGAGTTAAGTCTCCAACTGTTTTTATAGAACTGTTTCTCTCTTCTATTCTGTCAGTTTTGCTTATTATATTTTGATGGTCTGTCATCAGGTGCATAAATGTTATAATTCTTATATCTTCTTGTGTTAAAACTTTTATTAATATATAATGTCATTCTTTGCCTCTTATAAACATTTTTGATTTAAAGTCTACTCTGTCTAATATTAAAATACACACCACTAATCTCTTTTGGGTACTATTTGCATGGAGTATCTTTTTCCATCCTCTTACTTTCAGTTATTTGTGTCTTTGGATATAAAGCTAGGTTATTTTTTCTTTTTTCTTTTTTTTTTTTTTTTGTTTTTAAGTAGGCTCCACACCCAGCATGGAGCCCAACATGTGCCTTGAACTCACAACTCTGAGATCAAAACCTGAACTGAGATCAAGAGTCAAACACTTAAATGACTGAGCCACCCAAGTTCCCTTAAAGTGAGATTCTTGTAGATAGAATATACTTGGGTCATGTTTTTTCATCCATTCTGTCAATCCCGTCTTTTGATTACAGACTTTAATTCATTTGCTTTTAAAGTAATTAATAATAAGGAGAGGCTTCCTTTTGTCATTTTGCCATTTATTTTGTATATGTAGTCATAGCTACTTTCTCCCTTATTGTCTGCATTACTATCTTGTTTTGTGTTTAGTTGATTTTTTGTAGTGAAATGTTTAAATTCTTCTCTCATTTCCTTTTGTATATATTCTATAGCTATTTTCTTTGTGATTTCTATCAGTATTACATTTAACATCCTAAAGTTAATGCTCTAATTTGAATTAATACTAGCTTAATTTTAATAACATACACAATCTCTGCTCTTTTACAGTTCTATCCCCACCCTTTTGGATGTTGATCTCACAGAATTACAGGTTTTTAATAATTTTATATACAAAAATATAAACTAATGGTTTTTAATGCATTAATCTCTTAAATTCTGTAAAAAAAAAAAAAAAAAAAAAACAAGATTTGGAGTTACAAACCAAAATTACAATAACAGTAGTTTAGGTTAATAATTTTTTGCCTTTAAATGTATTAGTGTCTTAAATCATGTGGAAAACAAAAAAGTACAGTCACTAACCATTATTACATAACATTAGCCTTTATAATTGTCCATATATTTACCTTTACTGGGATTTTGATTCCTCTACATGGTTTCAAGTTAGTTTCAATTTGCCTTGCAGGACTCCCTTGAGTATTTCTTGCAGGGCAAGCTTAGTGGTAACAAACAGCCTCAGTTTTTGTATATCTGAGAATGGCTTAATTTCTCCTTGACTTTTGGAGGACAGTTGTGTCAGGTATAGGATTCTTGGTTGATTTTTTTTTTTCCCTTTTAATGTTTTGAATGTATCAACCTATTGCCTTCTGGCCTCCAAAGTTTCTGATGAGAAATCTGCTGATGATACCTTCTTTGTGGTAATTTGTTTCTTTCTTGCTGCTTTCAAAAGGCTCTCTTTGTCTTTGTCTTTTGAAAGTTTGGTTATAATGCACCATGGTGTGGGTCTCTTTCAATTCATCTTACTTAGACTTTGCTGAGCTTCTTGGATGTTTATATTCATGTCTTTCACCAAATTTTCAGTGATCATTTCTTCAAATATTCTCTCTGTTCTCTTTTCTCTGTGTTCCTCTTCTAGGACAACTATGATGCATATGTCAACCCACTTGACAGTATTATCACAGGTTCTTTAGTCTCTGTTCACTTTTGTTCAATTCTTTTTCTTTCTGTTCCTTAGATTTGGTAATTTCCATTGTTCTATCTTCAAGTTCACCAATTCTTCCTTCTGTCTTCTCAAGTCTGTATAAGAATCCCCCTCATTGATTTTCATTTTATTTATCATATTTTTCAACTCCAGAATTTATTTTAGTTCCTTTTCTCTCTGTGTATTGATATTTCCATTTCCATTGTTTATACATTATTTTCTTGACTTTCTTTACACCTTCTTTTAGCTGTTTGAGCATTTTAAGAAAGTTCTTTTAAAGTCTTCTTTTAGTATATCTGTCATTAGAACTTTTTCAGGGACAGTTACTGTAGTTTCTTTTTCCTTTGAATGGGCCGTATTTTCTTGTTTCTTTGCATACGTTTTGATTTTTTCATGAACATTGGACATTTGAATCTAATTATGTGGTATCTCTGGAAATCAGATTCTCCCCTCCCCCGGAGTTTGCTTTGTTTGTTATTTTGATGCAAAATGAACAAACCTTTCTAAAAATTTTTAAAGAGAGAGGAAAAGAGTTTTATTCAAGCCCAAGTTATGACAGCTGCCTGGAATACACAATCTTCACAAAGAAGAGAATGCTTCAGGGAAAGAACATTTGGTACAAGGTTGTATATGTTTTTTACATGAAGAGTCATAATGAAGGGCATTCCAGAAAGTTACAGACTTTATCTTATGTTTTTAATATGTCTAAGGCTATATGACTTTAATCTTATGGGAACAAGGAAGGTTTTGGGTTTTGTTTTTTTCCTTATCTTTATGTTTGGAATGCTCCTTTTGGGTTATATTTTTAACATAGCAGACACACAATGTGTGCATGAGGCAGAAATAGAGCCCATGCTATGAGGTTTTGCTGACTCATTTAGACATTGGTTAATGTTAAAGTGTAACTTCCCTGGGAACCAGAAGCCAGGCCCATAAAAGCTAAAAGTTGAAATGCTTATCAATTATTATTTTTGCTTTTTTTTTTAATTGTTACAACAGCCTAGGGCTGTCTCTGTGCCAAGGATCTGACTAAGCTATAAATTTAAGGTTTTCTCAGGTCTTTTCTGGGTCTTTCCTTGAGCATATATGATCCTTGTCTAGTTTGACCCATATGTGCAGGTATTTTTGAAAGTTTTAATCTTTAAAGTAAGATTCCCAAAAGAGGAAAAAGAGAAAAATGAAGCAGGTAAAAAAAGGTGTTGGCCTGGAAGTCAATTCAGTTGTGGGGGGAGTAGCTTGCAACAACTGGGGGAGATGCAACAATGGTTGCCCATCTCTTTGTACCTTCATTATCAGAAGCAGTAATCAAGGAATGAATCATGGAACACTGCATCAAAAACTAATGATGTAATGTATGGTGATTAACATAACATAATAATTTAAAAAAATAAAAAATATAAAATGTATTTAAACTCATATTCTAAAAAAAAAAAAAAAAGAAGAAGAAGCAGTAATCAGTATCAGAACACAGAGCCCTGATATTTGGAGTTCAGGATCTTCTTAGCCCATTCTGGCTCCTGCAAGTTGTGTGCAAGCTGCTCCAGGAACATGTGCTTAGCTGCCTACCACATGGTTAGGTGTAGGGATTAGGTAAGAGCTGAAATTTACTAAAGTTAACCACAATTTACCATCCAAATCTTTCCCTGAAAGTTGCATGCCTTCAATAGACTACTGAGTTCCAAAATAGTCATATCAGACAGATTCTGCCAGTGTAATTGTTGTTGAGGTGGGAAGACTGGTTTCTGGTGCTTCCTACTCTGCCATTTTCACAGAATCCTTTTGGCCCATTTTTAAAATTTAGGTTATTTGTTTTCTTATGGTTGAGTTTGAAAAGTTCTTTGCATACTTTGGATAATAGTTCTTTATCAAGTAGGTCTTCTGCAAACAGGTCTCCCACTCTGTGGCTTGTCTCTCATTCCCTTCACATTGTCTTTCATAGAGCAGACATTTTTAATTTTAATTAATACAGCTTATCAAGTATTTCCTTCATGGATCCTGCCTTGGCATTATATCTAAAAAGTCATTGCCATACCCAACATCACCTAGAGATGCTCCTGTGTTATCCTTTGAGAGTTCTATAGTTTTGTGTATTACATTTAGGTTTTTGATCCATTTTGAGTAAATTTTTGAAAGGAGTAAGTTATGTCTAGATTTATTGCTATTATCTTTGCATGTGGATGTCCAGTTGTTTTAGCACCGTTTGTTGAAAAGATTATCTTTGCCCCATTGTATTGCTTTTGCTCCTTTATAAGAGATTAGTTGATTATATTTATATGGGCATTTTCTGTGTTCTCTATTCTCTCCTACTGATCTATGTGTCTATTATGTTACGAATGTCATAATGTTTTGATGGCTGTAGATTTACAGTAAGCCTTGAAGTTGAGCAGTATCAATACTCCAAACTTATTCTTTTCCTTTAATATTGTACTGGTTATTCTGGGTTTTTTGCCTTTCCATGTAAATGTAGAATTAGTTTGCCAATATCCACAAAATAATTTGCTGGGATTTTGATTAGGATTGCACTGAATCTATAGATCAAACTGGGAGGAACTGGCATCTTGACAATATTGAGTCTTCCTATCCATAAACATGAAATATCTCTCCATTTGTTTAGGTTTTCTTTAGTTGTCATCAACATTTTGTAGTTTTTCTCATGTAGATGATGCACATGTTTTGTTAGATACCTATTTCCTTTGGGGGGGGTGAAAATGTAAATGGTAGTGTGTTTTCAATTTCAAATTCCACTTGTTCTTTGATGGTATATAGGAAAGCAATTAAAATAGTTACATTACCATTTTATCCTGCAAACTTGCTATAATCAGTTATACATTCTAGGAAGTTTTTGTTCTTGTTCATAGTTTTGGTTTATTTGCTCAGATTTTCTTAATTATAATTTTTAGTCCTTCTATTTAATAGTTATAACTTTCCCTATTCCTTATTCCTCTCATATATATGATCCAATCAGTGTCAGGAAGTAGCTTGTTGGGTCCCAGAGTCACTTACTCAGTAAGTCACCCTCTCTTGGGACGTGTCTGCACAACATGGATTGTGTACTTAATGCTCAGCCTCATTCCTACTGAAATAATTGACACTCATAAATCTCATGAGGATGTTTCCTATGTGCAAGTTTCCTCAGACTCCCAGTGAGTGCCTCTACTCACTCAGCAGCTTATAGTATTACCCTTTCTGAACGATCTCCTGCCATGTTAAAGCATTGTTTGTAATGGTGGCATATTGGATACAACCTAATAGTCTACTGATATAGAACCAACCAATTAAATCCTTGGGCATCCACAAAATAAAAAAAAAAAATGCAGAACGAAGGGGGGGAATCAGAGGGGGATACGAACCATGAGAGACGATGGACTCTGAATAACAAACTGAGGGTTCTAGAGGGGATGGGGGTGGGAGGATGGGTTAGCTTGGTGATGGGTATTAAAGAGGGCACGTTCTGCATGGAGCACTGGGTGTTATACGCAAACAATGAATCATGGAACACTACATCAAAAACTAATGATGTAATGTATGGTGATTAACATAACATAATAAAAAAATGCCATTGCTACAAAGGAATACAGCAAATCTATATATATCCATGTATTATGTGTATCATATAAATGTAGAGTGACAAAAAAGTGAATTGTAACTAATACTAAATGTATACTGTGACCAGATTTTGAAACCAAAAAAAAAAAAACCCTACAATATATTAATATATATTAAACTACATAGAAAAAATATCCAGAGAGTAGTACAGCATGCTGTTAAATGACTACTTCAGAGTTAGATAAGAATGGGCAGAAGGCATATGGACAGAGGAGGGGAATTTTTATTGTTGTATAAAATGGTAATGATTGGGTTTTTAATATTTTCTTCCTGTAAGAAGAAAAAATAAATTAATGGCTCTTTAGTTACTGTTTAATAAAATTCCATTTTTGTAATGTTATCTTCAACAGAACAACTGCCTTTACAGAAAGAAACCAACAAAAAGAATGTTTAAATTAAGTTTGTGAGCATGATATTCCTTTTAAATTGTTTTTGTGTGTTTCCTAAGTCATTAATAATGGGAAAAGAAGGATGTGTTAACTGGCTTTATCTTCCATAATAATATCAGTAGGATAAGATGCATTATTCAGAATAAATCACTGCTGCTAGCTATACATATATGTCTGTGTAGTTAATCGTATACATATACAAAATGATCTTAATACCAGCCTGTTATTTGAAAATGGAACTTTCAGCTCCCCTTATGATCATGGCTCAAAAATGTGGTCGAAAGGTAACCTTTTGCATTAAACATTAACTTCAAGGCAACCATCTGGTGTGGTATATCCCCTAGACTACATATGAGTGAATATATATTTCACCTGCCATGTTGTTGTTCAGATACAAACTGGAATTTATTTTGTGTTCATGCAAACAATGAGGAGAGCAAAGAGCTGTAGCAAAAGTCATCTGACCTGGAAGATTGTTTTGCAAAACGCTTCTCTGCTCTAATCAAAACTCTGTGTGTATGTGTATGTGTCTAAAAGTGAGAAAGGAAAAAAATAATATTAGATATACTTTCCACATCCCAGGAAGTTATTTAATCTTTATGATAACACTTTAAGATAAATGTTATCTTCATATTACGGATGAGGAAATGGAAATCAGAAAAACTAGGTCTGATTCAAGCTAAAATGTTTGGATCATTCATGATACTTAATAATTTTTGTATCAGCAGCATCCTGTGGAGCAAACACTTACCTCATGCTGCCCCTTATCTACTGACATCCCATCTCTCTGCCCCTGATAGGGTCCTGCTTTTCCATTCCTGACTTCCTGAATTCATCATCCTATATTAAAACACACTATCCTTGAATTGGTGCAATATCCTATTGGGTACTAAATTTTAGTAAATTTCTGAAAGAAGTTTATAAATGATATAATCTTCTCATTCTGTCATTCTAGAGTTATTTTCTTTCTCATAACATCTTAAAATTGGAACAGGCAGTATAGTGAACTTACCACCATATTTAAAAATAAAGTTAACTGCATCTCTAAAATTGTAATACCATTCAATGTAATAGCCATAATAACAACAAAATTCTAAAGATGCCAAAGCCTTATTGAAAGGGATAAATATCTAATGGCAAGATTTCAGTAATGAGAACAAACTGGTTGGATAAATAATTTAGGACCTCTTACTTGGCTGACCTTGAATCATAGTATATTTGTTACTACTTGATTTTAATTTTCGTTTATATATTTATTATTTGTATAAAACACCTAATTCTGTGACAAATTGAGTAAAGCATAGAATGACCTTTATTGACACATACTCTAGCAAAATAAATGTTAAAAAGTTTTATTAACGCATAGTGAAAGTTAATACTAATTAATGTTATGAATTTGAGATAAGATATTCTTCCCACCTGTTTGACCTAAAAATATCTTTTCAAAACATCTTACCATGGGCTCAAGTTTAGAAGAAATGTGTTTTTAGCATTTGTGTGAAAGATGTTAAGTCCTTAAGAAACACAGATTTCTGAATTTTAGCATTTCTTGGCAGTTTATAAAGATTAGTTTGAGAACCCACAGTGGTAGTTCCAAAAATGTTGGTAATTTGAAGTAATCAAACATGTCTGGGATATTCTTCAAAGGTTGGTTAAACATCTTATAAAATTCATTAGCAAATCCATCTGGACCAGGGTCTTTTCCAGATGGGAAACTTTCATTACCGCCCATCATTTTTCATGGTTTATTATAGGTATAGTTTTATTTTGGGAGGGTTCCAGATAGATGTGTATAATAAATAAAGCAACACAGTTGTTTAATATTCATTCAAGAGATCCTTCTATATAAGCATATATACGATTACATAAAAATAAAGAACAGTATATTTGAAGAGTCTGAATCATCATAGTTTTTCTTTTATTTGCAAACTTAATTTTTAGTATTATTTAATTGCTACCTCAATCTAATTAGAATTCACAACATTTAAGGATAATAAACTGTAAAGTCTAAATTTACAAACTCACAGTCTACATTTATCCATGTATAGATAGTATGACATTCCTGAAGCCAAATCTCACACAAAAATATATTCAGTTATGATTCAGAAATAGGTACATTTTTTATTTCAACTGGTGAAAATGTGATATACATTATTTAAAATTATACACTCTTTTCTTTTACTTTGACAACTCCATTAATACCTGAGATGTAACATCTTGAATATATTAACTCCCAAAGAATGTTAAGTTCTTACAAATTGGCATTTTAAGAGACAGTCATGTTGAATTATTTGGTAGAGAAAAACAACATTCACCAACATCTAGTATCAGTTATTTGCATATTAGTTCAATTAAATTTGACAGATATTTGTGAATATTACTGTTAAGCCAGGAATGTCATAGGTACTAAAAATAAATATAAAATAAGTAAAATGTAGATAAGAGTTTAGAAGGGAAAGTAGAATGCAGGCCAGAAACTGACTTATATTTGATGAGTGAGGTAAAAGAAGCACATACTAAGTGCAATGGTGGCTTAAACAGGGTGTTCAACTTTCCTTGGATATTATAAAAGCTCCACAGATGCAGAGATGCTGAAAGTGCTCTTCTGGCATATGCAAAAGAAAGAAGACTGTCACAGGACAAAAGGAACTGCATGTGTGGAGACACAGCTTTATACATCCAGAAACTTTCAAGGTGTCTCTTTTTCTTTACAATGGCAATATAGTATTGGTTTGGCTGATTTATTCCACATCCAGTTAGTGAAATATACAATTAGGAATTTAAAAAGAACATATCCTATTCCCCTTGCATCATGGAAAAGAGCATAAATTAAAGGGAGACCAGCATGTTGGGGACATGTGATCTTAAAATGACTCATGTGAAGATTCACCAGATAAATTAAAAAATACATTTAAATCAATTCCCCTGACGAAACCACTAAACAGGCCAAAACGTACCACTGGCAAAACTTTACTTAGGCTTGAAATGTTAGCTAGGGTCAAACAACATTAGACAAGGACATTTAGCTGAGCTGTAACCTACTTTCCCTCTAGGGCTGAGCTGATGTCTTTTATTATCCCAAGAAACTTGTTATAATAAATTCAGTTGAGGTGTTCTCTTCCTCATTTCTATTTTTCCCCATAGAGCATAAGGCACGGTTGGTTTACACAGCTCAATCTCCTTCACGGCCTGGGGACACTCTAGTGTAGTAGGAGAATCCTTCTTTTATAGAAACACACATACACACATACCTACAGACACATACACACGCACACATACACACACACAGCTGTTTCATTCACTGTTGTCAAAAACAATTTGTTCTAAAGGGAGGGAGGTGAGTAATGGGTGCCTGCACTAATTCTCACTCCAGAGAGGACACAGATGGGTCATTTGATTACATGTTACAATTGCCCTTCAAATGGCAGCATACCCAGAGGTAGGAAGACAGTATTCCCAGAGAGGCAGTAGCTCTTATCTTAGAGACCAAATCCATTCTACCCTTGGGGCTGGTGAGCTAACCCATTCCAGCCCAGGGAGGGTAATCTAGGCTCTCCACAGCCTGTGTTGGTTAATGGAACCTAACGTAGAACAGACCAGGGTTTCAAAGCTGGGACACATAAGAGCAGAAAATCACCCTCCTCAGTATGGGTCCAGAGATATTTCCAATCTCATAGTCCCTCTGTTGATGAATGCCAGTGACTCTGAGCTGTTCTTGAGGGGAAATACACACACAAACCCTACATTTTACAATAGAGGTTTTATCCCGAGAGTGCCTTTCAACTGACCCTTTTTCACATTTAAAATTGGCAAAATTGATGATTAAGAAGGGTCACTTCTAATACTTCCTAAATTCAATTCTGCTGAGCATGAAATTTCAATAGGTATATTTGGGGAAACAAAGGGGCTTTATTAGTTTGAGGAAAGTCTGAGTAGAACAAATGGAATAAGTTAGATTGCAGAACTTCTCAAAGATTTCTTTCATATGTTTATATAAATTCTGAATCTCTAAGAAAGATAGGAAATTGTGAATATTTCTCAAATTATTTAAAAGTAGAATAATTTCTATCTAAGAAATTGTATGAGCATTTCCCTGAAGACTGGTGAATTGAGAAGTGCTGGTTTAATTAACAATTAATATTGATTCAGAAGGTTTAGATTCTATGTCTTGAGTTAGCAACCAGGAATATGTATTTTTCAGACAACCATCAATGTATTTATTTAGCCAAACTACTGATTCAAATCAAGAGCAATGTCTCCAATTTAATAATTTATTCAAGTTTTTTTTTTAAGTTAGGGGCTGAGGGTGACAAGAAAAGTTGGACATTCTTGAGGATCCTCCAAATCTCAAGAAAATAATAATAGCAGCAAGAGTTGCGATGAATAGACAAGCTCTTAAAGGGTCTCTATTGAATGAGAATTATTCTTAGAGATCTGACATTTTAAGTCTTTATAAGTTAACATCTTAGGGTATAGCATAATCTGTTGCAATTTGATCTTGTGATATTGGTTGAGCATCTACTCTATACAGACATTTACCACAAATAGTTTAAAGTTGGGGATGGCAGAATGTACGAGTTTATGTTATTCTACATTTGGTGAAGTTTGAGAAGGTAAAATCAAACATAAAGCATCAAAGAAGTAGTGTGGATAAAGTCACACGGTGAAGCCAACACAATAAGACGCAGACTGTAAATATGCTATATCATGTGCAAGGGGGGGAAATGAAAAGGGATTTAGAGCCTGACAGAGGAAAAATGGAAAGACTGTGTGAAAGGATTGGAGCACGTTTTGAAGAAGCAGGCCATGCAGAGAAGGGCACGGTAGATTGAAGAGACAATTAAGAAAAATAATATATAGGGAGAGAGGTGCAGGACCTGTTCAGAAAAGAAATAGTTTCATTGTATTGGATTATAAGATCATGGGAGTGTGTGGCAGGTTTTAAGTTATGGAAAATAGGTTAATGTCAGATCATGGAAGATCTTGAATACCATATTAAAGAGCACAAAATTCCCTTTATAGGTATTGACAAACTTCTGAAGGTTTGGAGAATGTTCTAAGGAATAAAATTGGGAAACTTAGGAAGACATGAACAGCAGTGGGTCAAACTCCTGATCAGACTTAGAGTGGAAAATGAAACTGAATTACAGCGTCTTACTTCCCCACAGTATAAGTTATTAGTAAGCAGCTCAAGTGAGGGTCCTTGCTAGGTCACTCAAGAGAAGTGTTAGCCGCTGGATTATACACAAAGTTTATTTGTATCGAATAGAATCAGCGTGGGTAGATAATCTTGATAGCATGCTACATATTTTGAAGAGGTCTGATAGCTGCATGGATGAAAGTATGAAAGTGATTTCGTAGTTCTGTGTTCAAAGAAAATTGCATTTGCATAGTAAAGAGATGCCGGTTTTCTCTTCTATATCTAGTGGGCAGTATACAGGAAAGATAAAAATGTAGTTTGTATCTTTTAAAGTTTTGCTAAATATGCATATACATACATACAGCTAACTCACAAAGTTGTTAAAGCCCTGATGCATAATTTCAATCACAGCTCTTTCTGCCATACCACAGTGCAGAGGATCCAAACATTGCTCCTTTGTGTCTCTGATCCTGTCACAACATCGTGGGCCAGACAAACACCAAACAGTTGCATTTACCAACAACTCTATAAGTATTTACTTTCCTGAAAGCTTGGAAGATATTTGCAAAAAATGATACCTGCATATTGACAGGATGATATTTCTATTTCTTTCTTAAATAAGCACCATCAACTTACCAATGAGATGTGTGCACCTGTACATCTCGGTATTGCACATCTTGGATTGCACAAAACAGGGACTCAAAGTCAATACTACTCTTCATATTTCCTGTTTCACATTGATTTCCATGCAGTGTTTGCTTTTACCATGGTAATCACAAACCCAGCTTCACAAAAATATTGACATAATTAAAAGGCATATAGCGCTATCTAATGTTGAGACTGTGAACTGCTTCAGCTTGTTTGTTCAGGATTACTGTGTTTCTCTTGAACATATTGAATATTTCAGGGCACGTCCGAGAGCCTACTGCAGTACCACAGGGTGTCTTGGTGCACAGTTTGGGGAACATGATCATAATGCTTACTTTCGAACATCTGGCTAGGATATGAAAACAGCAGATGATGACTGGGATGGGAGGGATAACGTGTTTCAAGGCCCAGGAAAATCACTTGTGAACAGGCAGTGATAAAAGGAGGCAGCCTTGTGATAGCTAACATGGAAGCTCAAAAATGTTACAGTAAAAAGCTCATATACATTCAAGCAATACTTTCCACCCACTGACCACTACAGCAAAGCAGATGTCATCAGTCAACCACCTGTCACCCCTATTTAAGGTTGCCTTTAAATACTGTTCTTACCCCACCAAGTTTAGGTCAGTCTCAATGACCAGAATTAGGGTATCTTTGATTAAGAGTACTTAGTAATATTAAGTTAGTACTCAAACAACACTGCTTATAATTAAATAGTAGATTTCAAACACTGGAAATATTTTGGATTGTGCAGGAGATTTAACCCTCCACCTTATTTTTCCTATGAGAGGTTAATTTTTTTTAGTCCTCACTACAACATTTGGAATTAAAGTGTTGCCTGCATACCAGCCTCTTAATGACTGCCTTCAGTGTCTGTCTGATGAAAATAATTTTTAAAACTCCATTCCTTCCATTTACAGAAACTACCTTCTCGGGTATGCAGTTCCAAGGACAGTTTTCTTGGGCACACGGCAGACTTTTAAAACCTTTGACCGGGGCGCCTGGGTGGCTCAGTTGTTAGGCGTCTGCCTTCGGCTCAGGTCATGATCCCAGGGTCCTGGGATCAAGCCCCGCATCGGGCTTCCTGCTCAGCGGAGAGCCTGCTTTTCCCTCTGTCCCTCCCCCTGCTCATGCTCTCTCTCTCTCAAATAAATAAATAAAATCTTTAAAAATAAATAAAATAAATAAAACCTTTGACCAACTTTTAATTCTTTGACAGTTTGGGAAAATAGAGTTAATACCAAAGGAAGTTTTAACTTTATAAAAACTGTATCCTGTGTTAACCTGCCTCTGTTATAAAGTGCTACTACCCTCACGAAAGAAATAATAAAGCCAAATCACTGCTTTTATCAACATATTTAGTAGTGGTGAAGCCTTAAGGCAACTGCTACTATTCTTCCGTGTATATTCCATAATTTCCATTTTTGGAATTTTGGACTCACACATAACCTTTGGAGGCATAACCTAATCACATCATAACCCAATCAAATCCTAAATGTCCTCTTTTTTTCTAATCTATGAATTCTATTTAATGTTAGTCTCAGAGACACATTTTCACAGAATGAAGAGATGTTTGATTACAAAAGGTCAAGGCAAAAACACCAGCATATTTAACCAATACATTTTTGCAGACTGTTTATAGAAATTATCTGAGTTGCATAGCAACAGTCTTTTTAATTACTACTTGCTATCCGGACTTTAATAATTTAATTAGTATTTTTTGCTTCATTAAATTGCTGCACCCAATAGATTTAATGAATTCAATTCATGGCATATTTTAAAAGGATTTTTTCACATGTTGCTGTGCAACTCAGAATATGAACCATATTCATCTTCTATTCAGAAGTAACATAACAGAAAATATATTCCTTTTGGGTACATATAACTGGTTTTCTAATCTGAAAAAGAAAGAGTTAATTAGAAATTTGGAGAAAATGGACATGCTTTTAAAATTACACAATGTTGAGAGAAATGAAAAAGTTCACAAATGGGGTTTTTCCTTTTTGTTTTTGTTTTGAAGATAAGGAAAATAAATTTGAAGAATAAAATTCTCCTTCAATTCTTTGTTATAAAATTCTTTTTTTAAGTTTTTAACTTAAATTCCAGTTAGTTGGGGCCCCTGGGTGGCTTGGTTGGGTAAGCGTCTGCCTTCGGCTCAGGTCATGATCCCAGGGTCCTGGGATCTATCCCCGCATGGGGCTCCCTGCTCGGCAGGGAGCCTGCTTCTCCCTCTCCTCCTCCCCCTGCTTGTGCTCTCTCTGTCTCTCTGTCAAATAAATAAAATCTTTAAAAAATAAAAATAAATTCCAGTTAGTTAACATACGGTGTAATATTTGTTTCATGTGTACAATTTAGTGATTCAACACTTCCATACAACACCTGGTGCTCATCACAAGTGCCCTCCTTAATCCCCATCACCTGTTTATCCCCCACCCACCTCCCTTCTGGTAACCATCAGTTTGTTCTCTATAGTTAAGAGTCTGTTTCTTGGTTTGTCTCTTTCTCTTTGTGTCCCTTTGCTTGTTTTGTTTCTTAAATTCCACATATGATTGAGATCATATAGTATTTGTCTTTCTCTGACTTATTTAGCTTAGCATAAATACTCTCTAGCTCCATCCATGTTGTTGCAAATGGCAAGATTGATTCTTTTTGATGGATAGGTAATATTCTATTTTATATATATATGAATATATATATATACATATGTGTATATATGTGTATATATGAGATATGTATATATATCTATATATAGATATTTATCCATTCATCAGTCAATGGACATTTGTGCTATTTCCATAATTTGGCTATTGTAGATAATGCTGCTATAAACAGCATGTATCTCTTTTTTTTTTTTAAGATTTTATTTATTTATTTGACAGAGAGAGATTCAGTGAGAGAGGGAACACAAGCAGGAGGAGTGGGAGAGGGAGAAGCAGGCTTCCCACCAAGCAGGGAGCCTGATGTGGGGCTCGATCCCAGGACTCCGGGACCACGATCCGAGCCCAAAGCAGACACCTAACGACTGAGCCACCCAGGCGCCCCAGCATGTATCTCTTTGACTTAGTATTTTTGTATTCTTTGGGTAAATATATAGTAGTGCAATTGCTAGCTGTTCTCTTAAAGTACTCAAGAAACTACTGTAAATTATTATTATAAATTGACACTTGTTTAATGTTTGAAGATTGGCTTTCCTTTCGCTTCTAATGTGTTTACAGTGCATAGCAATTTACAGTTTTGGGTTTTATATCAATATTTGTTAGTAGCCCACAACCTCACTATCTCTTCACCTGAAAGTCTCATAAACACCTTAAACTCAATTCGTCAAAATGGAATCTTTATCCCTCCAATCCTCAAAGCTTTTATCTCATAATTTTCCCTGTGTTAATAAATTACTTCAGTGTCCATACAAATACTCAATCCAAGAATATTCTTTAATTTCTCATTTCCTTCACCGCCTTTGTCTATTCTAATAAATTCTGTTGGTTCTACCTCCAGAATGTATCTAAAATCTCTAACTTCTCTCCATCTTTTCTGCCATCTACCTACACCAAGACACCATCATATCAAGACACAATCATCTTAAAATTGTTTTTCTGAATCCACATCTCTCTATATTCCATTCTTATACCCAGTCCCTAAAGAAATCTTTATGTAGCATATTAGATCATATAACCCTGGTCCCCCAGCCTAAATCCCTTCTGTGGTTTCTTTTGTTCTTAGAATTAAATTCTTCCTTCAGTCCTTGCCCTGACCTGGCTCTTCCTTACTCTCCAATGTCAGCACATTATACTCTGTAGTTCACCACACTCCAGCCACACTGACCTTCTTTTGTCTCCTTGAATGTTCAAGCTCTTTGTCACCTCAAGACTTTTGTATTTGCCCTTCTCACAGCCTAAAACACTCTTCCTGCCCTTCTTTTCAGTGCTGGTTTGTTATTATCCCCCAAATCCTCTGTTTAAACACCACATTTTCAGAGAGGTCTTCCTTGACATTGTTATCTAAATATTCTCATTTTCCTTTTTCTGCTTACTCCCTAGCTCCTCAGTGCTGCTTTCCCTCACAGTAGTTATGACAGTCTGTAGTTATCGTGTTTGCTTATTTACTTATTACTTTCCCCACCAGAATATAAATATCCTTAAGACAGAAGCCTTAACTGACAATTTCACCATTATATGTCTAGTACCTAAAGAAAGATTGAAAAATTGTAGGTAGGGATGCCTAGGTAGCTCAGTCGGTTAAGCATCCGCCTTCTGCTCACATCATGATCCCAGGGTCCTGGGGTCAAGTCCCACATCGGGCTCCCTGCTCAGCGGGAAGCCTGCTTCTCCCTCTCCCTCCTTCTGCCTGGCTCTCCCCCTGCTTGTGCACTCTCTCTCTCTTTCTCTCTGACAAATAAATAAAATCTTTTAAAAAACAGAAAAATTGTAGGTAATAAGTATATATTTGTTGAATGAATTTTTTTTTTTAAAGATTTTATTTATTTATTTGAGAGAGAGAATGAGTGGGAAAGGAGCAGAGGGAGAAAGACAAGCAGACTCTATGCTGAGTACAGAGCTTGACAGAGGACTCAATCCCAGGAGCCTGAGATCATGACCTGAGCCGAATTCAAGAGTTGGATGCCTAACTGACTGAGCCACCCAGCAGCCCCTGTTGAATGAATTCTTGACAATTAAAGTGTACTAGAAACTGGTAGATGAGAATTTCAATATAACAACTTTAAACAAAAATGAATACATTCAAAGAGCAATGCATATTAATTAATTTTTAAAAATAGAATGCTTACTGTGAGCCAGGTACTATGTTAAGTATCAAGAATATAATGCTTTCAAGGGCGCCTGGGTGGCTCAGTTGGTTAAGCGACTGCCTTCGGCTCAGGTCATGATCCTGGAGTCCCTGGATCGAGTCCCGCATCGGGCTCCCTGCTCGGCAGGGAGCCTGCTTCTCCCTCTGACCCTCCCCCCTCTCATGTGCTTGCTCTCTCTCATTCTCTCTCTCTCAAATAAATAAATTAAAAAAAAAAAAAAAAAAAATCTTTAAAAAAAAAAAAAAAAAAAAAAAAAAAAGAATATAATGCTTTCATGAAGTTACAGTATATAAAAAAAAAACTACACAAAGGCTATCCAAGGTTTACTAGGGAATAGAATATGCAATTATATATTAAAAATGATTATGTTAAACTATTGATTGAAAGCAGAGAAAAATATTATAATCATCCCTTTATATTCATCTAGTCAATAATTGGCCCAATCCACGAAAATTAATTAGGTGTTGAGTTATGTTTTTGAAGTGAGAGGAATGGAAAAAGACATGGTGCCTTCTTTCAAGTCGCCCATGGAAGGTAACATATTTTTTAAAAAGTAGAAAAAGAGTGAAAACAGTATGTACCTATAAAGCAGAATCGAAGTACACAAGGGAGAAGGGTGAAATTCTAATGATACTTAAAATGATTTTGAGGTGTCGTTTAAGACAATATGATCTCATGAGCCCATCAAAATATAAGAGAACCCACAGAACTTTCGACTTTAAGTTCAGTCTTCAACAGATAAAATTAATTGTTTTTCTTTCATACATACTTCTTGATAAGTCATTTCTTTTAATCTGAGCATCTGAGTTTTAGTAATTCCCCCCAAATTATATAAAAAGTGAAATTAACACATACAATTTTATATATATCACATGTATTTGCATTTTCTAGGGAGAAGAGAAATAATTTTAAGTCTGTGACTAAAATTGTTAAAACCTCTAAGCTGGATAATTTTATAAAATATAATCATGTCAATGCAGGAGGCAGAAATTAATCAAATATTATTTCAGTAATTCAGAAGGGTAACTATGTAGCTCAATGCCAAAAAATGTATTTTTTATGTTTTCTTGTATGTAATAAGATAGAAATATACCACTAAAAACAAGCAAATACTTAGATTCTGTTATAAATTTCCTTTAATTTTTCCATATAGAGCTTGGCTCTAGAAATCATTGACTAAGTAAGTGATAACACCAAGAGTTTGTTGATTTCTATATTAGGGCAGTTTTTTACTGATAAGTATTGGTGTATATATTACAGTTCATTTCTCTAGAAAAAGGCATATTTTGGAAAATCTAGAGCTGCACTGCCCAATATGATAGCTACTAGCTACATGTGACTATTGGATATTTTAAATTTGACTGACCCAAACTGAGACATGATATAAATGGAAAATAAACTCCAGATTTCAAAAACTTAGTATAATAAAAAATATGTAAAATATTACATCAATAATTTTTATATTGGATTGGATGTTAAACTGACACTATTTTTGGTATAATAGGATAAATTTAATATATCATTAAAATTAACTGTCCTATCATTTTACTCTTTCTAATGTGACTACTAGAAATTTTAACTAACATCTCTGACTCATTATTTCTACTCAACAACCCTGATCTAGACAATATCTTAAGAAGCAAATTTTTCTTGGGGTGCCTGGGTGGTTAAGTTAGTTGAGTGTCCAACTGTCAGTTTCGGCTCAGGTCATGATCTCAGGGTCATCAGATTGAGCCCTACGTTGGGCTCCATGCTCAGGGCAGAGTCTGCTCGAGATTTTTTCCCCTCCCTCTTGCTTCCCCTATGCTTCTCCCCACTGGTCACCTTCCCTCTCTAAAATAAATAAAAATAAAATCTTAAAAAAAAGAAGCAGATTTTTCTTATCCTAAAATTATTTCCACGGTCCAGTCATTGCTTGAGTATGCATTAAATCATCAGTAAGAAATTACACTATGGGATATCATAGTGTATCTCTTGCTAGTTTTAATATTCCTTTTCCTAATGTAAGGAAAATTTTATATCATTTTTTGAGAAGCCTTTGTAAAGTTCTATAGTCTGTACTGTTCCAAGTTGTTCCTTTACTAAAGGAAGTTGTTCCTTTGCTCTCCTTTATCTAAAGAATGTCCACTTATTAGCAGCATGTGTTCCTGGAAAGTAATAGAAATAATTATAATTTAATGAGCAGAGATATTAACCTTCTCAAAAAGTTTATTCTTTCTCATTTCCACCCCTCAAAGTCATAACTGAAAGTTAGTAAAATGATTAAAGGAGCCACACGTGGCTGAAAATCGATACATCTAGATTTTTCCAGTGATTTTAGTAAAACCCTTCAAAACTGAGTTATATTATTTTTACTACAGTAACTTAATTCATGCCCCTCCCTCCAGAAACACACACACACACACATACACACACACTCCTTGTTTGAGATTTGTCTTCCACCAAGCACTGCGCTCCCCTGCCCTATTATCACAGGTCGTCTCTAAGAATAAAAATCATTTATCGTTCTAGCAAAGACCAGTTCTTTTTCTCCTGCAAAGATAAAGTGCTCACTCTTATTGTCTCTCTCATTATGGCACATTTATCTAAATGGAATTAATATAGTACCTACCACAGGTTTTCTTAGCTGATTGCTTAAAAGTTTGAAAATGTTAATATTCAAGGACATTAAAACCAGAATAAAAGAAATTAGATCTTTTCAAATAGGAGATATTTTAACGTGCGGTCTCATAAAATAAAATAAACATTCTAAAAAATGAAGCCTATAAACATCAGGAAGATGGATAAGTTGACACCTCATTCTGCATATCTCTGCTTAATAATATTATATTTCATTTCTCGTGCTAAGAAAACAGCCATTACCCAAAGCAGCCACTCGTAAACAGGCCTTGTGAACAGATTGCATCCTTGTTGGTGGTATGATAATTGAAATAAGTTTTCCAGTCTTTTATGAGAAAATACCAGATGTATAAAATACCTATTAATCAACTCACTTGCTTTTGTAAACATAAGTTTTAGTACCGATGGCTATTAAAGAATAAATTCTGCATGGAAAAGAGAATTGTGAGAAAATACCAAAGAATTAGCTAAGTGATTCATCTGTGGGCTGTTTCTGAGTTTCTATTGATGGCAGTATGGACATTGTAACCATCAACCCCTTGAGGACAGACTTATGAGTGTCATGCTCAGTATTTCTCCACTGCTTATCCTAAGATAAGGAGAACAGGGAAAAAGTGATTGTCACAGAATACTTGAAAATGTAGTCTACCATCCAGTTTCACCAATTATATCTATTCTCTTCATTAATGTTTCTAAGTTTTCCTTTGCCTATCATCTTTTTAAAACTGTAATATTTAGAGTCAGTATTTCATAATGCCATTAAACCAAATCTTTCCAACTTCCAACAACAATATTTTTGCACCATACCCCACCTCCCCACCTCATCCTTTCAAATATAAATAGGGGAACAAGAAAATTTGGGGAGAGAAGAAAAGTTCACGAGAATGAGGACAGGGAATGTAGCCTAGAAACATTAAAATGACGAGTTTTCTCTGAAGTGCTCTTAAACATATTGGCATTTCTGGCTTAAACTGTCCTTAACTGCCTTTTCCCTCATGCAAGAGATAGAAGAAGTTGCATTCCTAGAGAAAGAAATAGGTAATTTTAGTAAACATGATTTTCTTTTTCTGTTTGAATCATGATTTTCAATATATTCCCTTTACAGCAGTCTCTCAAGTGGGGGCCACATGCTTTACTCAGATCTTCTTAATGTTTCCATATTTCAAGGGCAGGGCTTTAGCTGATGGAATCTGCTTTTATTCAGCCCAATGTTCTGGGTTAAATAGATGTGTTTTTGTTTTTGTTTTTGTTTTTACTCTTTTACTTTTTTTTTACTTTTGAAAGTCAAGAAGCAGATGGTTTTACCTACTTACTTAATTTGCATGTATAGGATTTATATACAATATATTTTACAATGTCATCTCAAGCTCAGAAAATAGTTTTTGTCACAGACTTCACCTCTAGTATTCGTTCTGTCCTCTGTCTGTTAAATTCTGAATATTTAGGGCAAGTACTGGGAGATCATTTGTGACTTGAGGCCTGTTCACTCTACAAAAGTCACTAAGGCATACTTTAGCCAAACCTGTAAGGTTGGTAGTGTTTTTCCTTAAAGACTTCTCGGATCACATTGACAAGTTTATCTTCCCTAGCCGCTTAGTAACCTCTAATTGACTGCCTTCATTTGGGACATTATATCCAGAGGCCAACCCCCTCCAAAATCTTTGAGAATCACTGTTATAATGAAGAAGGTCTATAAACGTTTTGGAAAATGGGGCCTTTGAAAAATTATGTATATATAACATACATAATACATATGTATATTATACATATGTATACATGCGTAATATATACGTGTATATATACACATAGATATATGTAAGTTATAAACTCCCATCTCCAGAGAAATTCGTTTACACACAAAATATTGGAAACATTTTTAACTTAGCATCCTTCCCACAAGAATCTGAGCTTCTAGTGGTCTTATTACAAAATATTTGGCTGAGATCGCTGCTGTATAACATAAAACCCATCACTAGAAGCAGCAGGTCTCATTGCTATTCCCCACCATTGTACAGTCTTACTTAGCTGAGAAACACTTTGGAAAAGAAAGGTGAGTTAGAAACCTTCTAAAATTATACTTATTGACCATAAAAAGGCTCAAATTATTATAATTTTCAATATAATTCTGACTTCTTAATGCTTCCCAAATATAAGCTAGTATTACTGATTCTAAAATGTGACATCACTGCAGCCTGAGGCTTAACAGCTTTAATAAAAAACAGCGTCCTCAACTGCTGCTACTTGTCTTTATTTTTTTAATAGAAGCCTGCAATGAATTAAATGAAAAACTAACCAGAACAGCAATACAGATTACTAACCATAATAGTCAGCTTCAAATGTGTATCCTGGGGTTTCAGATGATGTCATAAACTACTACTGCAAATTTAATAGTATTGTTGCCTGGAAGCTAAGCTATTTTAGTATGTTTAATTTCACTAAGATGTAAATTACATACTTCAGCCTAGTGTAGTATTGGCTACTGTCACTTTCAGTTCTTATTTTTGCAGCTGTCAGGCATTGTAATCTTTATGGCTGTTTTGTTTATCTAAAAGCTTGATGAAGCTATCACTTTTAATATATATATATACACACATATATATGCATGTGCTTATATATATACACACACACGAGTACATACACACACACACACAAACACATATATTAGTTTATTTCATACTGTCTTACTCTGAATTCTTTCATTATCACTGTTGCCAAAAGCCAAATTATTTTAATGTAAGAGTAAATGCTCCTGTACTAGCATTGCATGTGCTTTTTTCAATACAGAAGTCCCTCTATTTCATAAAGGTTCATTTCAGAAAAAAAACTCTTAAAGGACCTGTCTTTGTTTTTGTTGTTCTTGTTTTGTTTTGTTTTGTTAGAGAGGAGGGTGTTGGAGGGGCAGAGGGAGAGGGAGAGAGAGAATCTTAAGCAGGCTCCATGCCCAGCACAGAGCAGGATGGGGGTCTCATCTCACAACCCTGAGATCATGACCTGAGCCAAAATCAAGAGTTGGCTGCTTAACCAACTGAGCCAACCAGGTGCTCAAGGTCACCTGTTCTTAATGCCCCTGCTAGTTTCAGTAGAGTTGACACCTTATTACATTTGCCCTGGCACAGAGATTTTTAAATATCTTGTATAAAATTTCTGATTTTTTTTCTCTTATTATTTCTTTTCTTTTTTGGGGGAGGGGAGGAAGGGCTTTCTATCACTCTTCAAATTAAAGAACAGAGGATTTAGTGATTAAGATCTTGGGCATGGGAAATTAAGACCAAAACTTCCATTCTTTTTTCTTCTTTTTTAAGATGTTATTTACTTATTTGAAAGAAAGGGAGAGAGCAGGAGCAGGGAGGGGAGGGGCAAAGAGAGAGGGAGAAGCAGACTCCCTGCTGAACAGGGATCCCCACCCCACCCACCCCGCAGTGCAGGGACTCCATCCCAGTACCCTGAGATTATGACTTGAGCTGAAGACAGATGGTTAACCAACTGAGCCACCCAGTCACCCCTCAAATCTTCCATTCTCGAGTTATATCTCATATAGTTTATATAACTACCATGTGCTCAATATGTAAAACAGATATACGACTATATATTATCTATAAGTCTGTGGCCATATAAATAAACTTTCCTTTCTTTATCTTTCTTCCTTCTCCTCAGACCTCTTTACAACACCTGGAAATCTTAACAAAGTCACTTAACGCTCCTAGAATTTTGTTTTCAATCTATAAAAAGAGGAGACTTTACTAGACCATCTCCAGATGCCTTTTCAGTAGGACAACATGTGGTCCACATTTTCAATATTAAATTTCTTATTGAATATTTTATATACCCAAAATGTTATGAGAGAGAGAGAAAGAGAGAGAGAGGGAGAAAGGTAAAGGATAGATTAAGTTATCTGGGGGAGTCAGGGCATAAGCGAGAATAAGGAGCTTTGTTTGTTCTGGGGATGGTAAATAAAACAATTTGGTCCTGAAAGGGAAATGCAGAAAGCCCACTGAATGTAGAAGTCAACAAAAGTTAGACACAAAGGATTTGGGGATTTATCCTATAAATGAAGAGGCAGCTAGGGCCTTCTGTAGAGGCCGGGGAAAGGGAAGTGGACCCAAAGATTGTCAATTTCCATATAGAAGAATAACAACGTGATAGTATCATTTTATTCATCTTTTGGATTCTGATAATTAATTAGGGCATTGTCATTTCTCCCATACTGTCTTATAATAGAAAGAACCTAGACTAGGACACACAACATCTGGGTTCTAGTCCCAGATTTGTCGATCATTTGTTGAAACATTTTGGCAAGTCATTTTCATTCTCAAGTGTCCTCTTGAGAAAAATGAGGACATTTTATTAAGTCAGTGTCTAGGATTGTATTAGAAGATCGTCAATCTCTTAGGCAAGAACATTACAATCATCAAGAGGAGAAAATAGAGAAAAAAGAAAACAGGAAAGAGCCTGAATTCAGATGTTTTTAGAAAAGAAAAAAAGGGTGGAGGTAAGGGAAGTCTAAAGGAAGAATAATAAGGTTTTGATATATTTTCAAAGAATTCTTCAGTAACATTTGTTCAGCCACTCACTGAAAGCCTTGAGTCTTTCCTCTATGATCTCAAAAGCCAGTGAAGTCATCGTCACTCTTCTTTATGGTCTTAGAACCAAGGAGTAAGGGAATTGGATTTTAGTCTTGTCTCTGTCACTCATTTCCAGGGCTACTGGACATACATTGCCTTTCTTCTGATCCAGTTTTTTTCCCATTGTCAACAATGAAGATGTAATTGGGTGATGTTTGAGATTTCTTCCTACTCTAAAGTTCAGGGAAGGTCTGTTTTTGCCTTGGAGTATTTTGCTTCTGGCAAGAAACTTTCAAGGTTTTACAATCAATCCAAAGATTAAAGGAGCCAAGCACAACTTCCTTGAACATTACTAAAGTATAAAGATTTTTGAAGCAGAGGCTTGGACATTTTCTCTGGATCATGGAGTCAAACAAAGGTCTCAAGCTTGACAAAGGAGGTTTTGGCCAGACAATCAGAGTGTTAGCTTTTCTAAAGATTATTAATAGGAAGCTGAATTATTTTTGAGAAACAGTCCACTCTCTTCCAAAAACAATGACTTTCACTATAGAGTAAATGTGTATATCTCATTCCTGTCCTGTGAGACACTTTTAAATATGTATTTAATGAATATTTCAAGGGCATCTTCTATATGCCAGGAATTTTTCTAGGTACTGAGGATATAGTATTAAACAACATGAACAAAATTCTAGCCCTTGTGGCATTTTTCTTCTAATAGTGGTTAATTGGATTACATTTTATAATCAACCATCATGTTTTCCCTGTTATAAAACTTTAATTTGGTTGTGGTTTGCAATGCTTTCTAGTATGTGTGTCAATAAAGTCCCTCAGGCTAATTATTTTTACCTTCTTTTTATAAACCCATCAGTGTGATCCAATCATTATATTTATGTGATTGCTTATAGGGCAGGAGAGACAGCTGTCCAATGTTGGGTACTTTCTCTTTGTTAGAATCACATTGTGAGTTTCCAGTGTTAGTGAGATAGTTTTAGGGTTGGAACATTGCCTGGTTATTAAAAATAGATCTTAATCTTTTGGATATGCAAAGAGATTTTTGTTATCTTTACCTCTCCTCAGTTGAACTATAAGTAGGGGAAAAAATTGAATATCTTCTGGTCAGCTTAAAAAGCAAACGGCTTAAAGAAAAGCAAATGGCTTTTAAGAGAAATGATTGACATAGGCTAAGTCAGTTCATAGGATAATTGGAAATAAATCAGAAATAATGAGATCTAAATTTAAATAAAATCATCATTGTAATCAAACCAAACATGTTTTTATTCTTCTTGAACACCTAAAAGCAAATTAATGCTCCAGTGGCATTGAACTACAGATGTTCATTGTTTTCCTTCTGGGTCTGTTTGCACACAGCAAAGCCTCATCTATATTTACTTGAGCTTTGTTTATTTACTTAGTGCAGTTGTGTTAGTTAACTGACTTGCGTTTTCTTCTTTATGGAGTCAGAAAAGCTCATCTATATCATGGAAACATCAGAAAGAGATCTTTGTCAAAATTTTACAAACTGTTTTTCAGTAATGGATATTGTAGAATAAATATAAAACCATAGTAAATCAGAAATATTCTAATAACCACCAAAGAAATTGTGGAAGTTATAGTCTCAGGAATGTTTGGTGGCCTGGGAATTTGTAATTGGAGGAATTCAAATCCAGGAATTGAATAAAAGAACAAAGAGTGGAAGGAATAAGAGTGTGCAGGGCTTTACATGACTGTAAAGAAGAAAAGTAAGCAGTGAATTATTTTCAAATATTTGTATGCCTCTTCCATTGAGATTTAGCCAACAAGAAATATGTACTGATATTTCTCCTAAATCACTTCTAAGGCTTCCAGATGTTAATCATCCAGATGTTAGTGAAACTAACTCCAAATCCTCTTCATCTTTGGGATTATTTCCTTTCACTATTGAAAGACATATTATATAAATTGACACATAATTTATGGCAGAAATGAAAAAGAATATTCCATTAGGATCATACTTACATGTTAAAACATATCTATCTACAAATAATACAATTAATTGTAAACAAAACTGTAATTCTTCCTTAGGTAGCTAACCAAAAAGACAATAAAAAACAATAAAGAGCTTCCCATTAAAATGAATTTATTTCTAAATCCAATCTCAAATGTAGCCTCAAAGCATACCCATAATAAAACTACAAAGCCCAAATAGAAATAGGAAGGAAAAAAATATGCAGACTTACTTTATCCAAAAAAGATGATTTAGTAATTACAGAATTCCTAAAGAAAGACATATAGCAGCTGAATGGTTGCCCCCAGAAAGAGATGTCCACATTCTAATCCCTGGAACCTGTGAATGTTACCTTGTTTGAGAAAAGGATCTTTACAGATGTAATTAAATAAAAAATCTTTAGATGAGGAAATGATCCTGGACTATCCAGGTGGACTATTCATTGGACACATCCCAATGACAAGTGTCTTCATAAAAGACACAAAGGAGAAGGCAATGTGAAAAGGGAGGCATGGATCAGAGTGATGTCTCCACAAATCAAGGCAGCTGGCCACCACCAGAAGTTAGAAGAGGCCCAGACCAGATTCTCCCAATATCTCTTGTAGGGAGTGTGACCCTGCTTCTAAATGGTGGGTTTTGACTTCTGGCCTCTGGAATTGTGAGGCACCAAGTTAATAATCTCTGTTGTTAATAAGGCACCAAGTTTGTGTTCATTTGTTATGGCAATCCTGGGAAACAGTTACAGCATGACTCCCATCAATCACTAAAGCTCAACGAGAGTAAGATCATTTTACCGAAAAGAAAGAGTACTATCAAAATTACAGTTTCTCATTCAAAATCACTCAAACTATTCCTTATGCTTTGGCATAAGTTGGGACTCCAGCAGACTCTAAACCTAAATGAAATTTCAAACATATCATAATCACTCAAAATGAGGCAGTTTGAGGGATTTAAGTAAGGAAAGAAAGAAGGGTATATATATATATAATATATGTATATGCAATCAAGCTGAAAAATGTGATCCAATAAAATAAATAATGCATATGCCAACTTGTGTTACTAATTTTAACAAGAGTAATTATTGTGTATTAATTAGTAGAATAACATTTCATCAATAATTTCTAAACTCAATGCCAACTATTTAGAACTTAAGAAATATTAACTAATAAAGATTTCAGTTTTTATCAATTAATAAGTTTATATTGACTGCATGTGGAATTCATAGGTACTTTAGATCCTTAGAGGAAAAATCAGATGCCATGACCCTGGCTTTCTAAAAGCATTTACTTGGGGTGCCTGGGTGGCTCAGTCATTAAGCATCTGCCTTCAGCTCAGGTCATGATCCCAGGCTCCTGGGATTGAGCCCCGCTTCGGGCTCCCTGCTCGGCGTGGAGACTGCTTCTCCCTCTCCCACTCCCCCTGCTTGTGTTTCCTCTCTCACTGTGTCTCTCTGTCAAATAAATAAATAAAATCTTTAAAAAAAATTTAAAAAAAATAAAAGCATTGACTCTGGAAGGATGCACATCTGAGTATCAGTATATCTGTGCGTACTTCAAAAACTGACATAAGATGTATGAGTTCTGGGATGTCGTTGCTAGACATTCCCAAATCTCTCTCTGTCTCACTCTGGAAATCTCACAATAGTTCCTTTTTAGAAATTTTATTATTATTCTATTTATTTTCTGTCCCCAAAATTCAATTTTGCTTGCTGGGCATATTTGCTAATATTTTTGTTTAATGTCCTTACGTTTGTTCTCTAAATGATTTCAGATTTGTTTATGTCATTCACTTTCTAAAAAACAGGGTCCCCTAAGAGAAATGTGTCACCATAAAATATCCTGAAATCTAGATTTAGAGGCAGCAAAGACTCTTATGGTAAAATTAGCTGCCAGGGAAAAAGTTTAACTACAATAATAGAGGGCTAAAAGCATTGCATAGCTTGTGAATGCAATGGGCAGGTTCAACTGATTGTTTTTGGTGCTGGCATTCTGAGAACTTTGTATTTCATTGGGGAAAAGAAGACAAAGAAAGACCTCAAAGTGGCCCAAGGTATGGTTGAGAATGCAGCAGTGTCTAGATTTAACAAATATCTCAAAGACATTACATACAATATTTCTAGAAATGTTACCTCCCACAATATTTATTTAAACATTTTAGTCAACAATTAACTTTTTTGAGCTTTAAAATATGTAAAGTACCCCATTACGCTGTTTGTCCAAGATACAGATGAAGAGAACACTTCTTCAAAGAACTCGAGAAACACAAGAAAAATAAATAGAGCAATATAGTGTGACAAAATCTAAAATCTAGAATACACAAGAGATACAATATTTGCCCAAAGGAAAATGCATCCAACTAAAGTTCAGTTCCAGAGAAATGGATCTGTGAGCTGGCTCTTGAAAATCAACAGTAGCAGTTTTCAAAATAAAGAAGGAAGAGAAGGAATTCCTAGTTAGTAGGAACAGCATTTGCAAAGGCAGAGAACTGTGAAACTTGCCAGCGAGTAGCTCCTCATGTGTGGGGGTGTGCAATCCTTTACAAGGACAGTAGGGGAGATATTGCTAGAAAAGTGGGCAGAAGTCACGTCATAAGAGAGTTTTATATCATGGAAGAACTCGAACTTTATCCTGTGGATAATAGAGAACCACTGCAGGTCCTTTTACACGCTGCTGGGTTCAGGTGCCAATCCCTCACACAGCAATGTTCAGCGGGGCTGCCTGGCATGGACCAGAAATGGAATCACAGTCTGGAATTCATGGTTGACAACACCCAGGCTCACTTGTGACACATTCCTGATATATCCCTGCATTTTAGCCCCCAACTCCAAATTTGGCCTGTAGGTTTTCTGATTCTGGATTTCCATTTATTTTCTTATCACAAATAACATACAGGATAAAATAGGACATCAGTGGTCTTTGGACATGGTGAGGGAGTAGAGGAGATTGATTTCGAATGTAATTCATCTCTTAAACTGATTCACACTTCCCGACCAGGAAGGCTGATTTTTTTCCGACCCTGCTGACTTTGCATCCACATGTGATCCACCAATAAAAAAAATCAATGATTTAAATAAATAAATAAACACATAAACAAACAGACTTTGCAAGACTGCTTGTAGGGAATGCACAAGGAAAATGCCCATTTGGGGACTTATTTTATTGCCAGCGATGTATTTGTTGATTTTATTGTTATTTTTCTTTTTGGTTTTGGTTTTGTTTGTGCTGTTTTGTAGATTTCCTTTTCCCCAAAGCCCAGAGGCTCCTGAGTCAATCCAAGAGGCAGGCCTAATTTTCCAACATTGAAATGCAAATCATGTTACCAGTTTAGTGCATACAGAGAGATTTAAATAAACTCAAGGAAAATGAAAATCATGTCTCCACCTGCTGTTTGAAGAGATGCTGGGTCAAGAGTGTTAACCTTCAGTCAGTTGGGGGTATTTGTTCAAATCTGGAGAGCTGCAAAACATGGTTAATGGCAGAGAGTTTGCGTTCCTCATCTGACCTAATTATAACAGCTTGTGGTCAACTGCCTGAGTTATACCCTCTGAGAGATTTACTGGGCTAAATAAGGTTGGACAGGTATTAGTATTGATATGCAAACCATTCATGCAACACCTACACTCCTTCACAGGTGAAGTACTCTTGCTCTGGGGTCAGCAAGCTCTATTAATACTAGTACATAGTGGTGAAAACAGCCCTTCAGGAACAGAAAAATAGGAAGCCACACATGCACATGCTTGTAGCCAATGCCCTAGAGCTTTCTGTAAGGATGTCAACTCAGCATTGTGACCATGCAATAGAGAATTTGCTTATACAGCTGTTAACAGTGTGCTTGGGAGTTCTGGGAGAAGGCAAGCTGCAAGGCAAAATATTGGTCATGATAAGAATGATTTCCCCTAACTGGGTTGTAGTAATTCAAATAGCACCCAATTCAAAGTGAACCCAAAACATTTGGGGGTTTCTTTGGTTTTGTTTTTTGTTTTTAATATGCATTTCTCCCCAATTTCTTCCTATTTGTTTCTCTACTTTTATTAAAACAAAACACGTTTTAACCTCAAAAGAACTGTAATTACATTAGCTGAGACTCTTAAAGTTTAAAAGAATATTTGATCCTTTCTTTTGATTCTCCAGTTCATTCATTCACCTTAAGAAGGTCTGTATAAGGTATGGCGATCCACCGTCTTCAAACAAAATAGCCAACAAAGGGCTGTTTGAAGCTGTCTTTTCTGGGACAAAGACAGTGTCAGGAGTCCACCATGGAGGCTCCCTTTATAAAGAATGAAGAATTGAATCTTTAGCAATTGATTCTAACTGTCCAAATCAATTTGGAAAATCCAGGAGAGAGAAAGAAAGAGAGAGCTAGAAGTAGGCAAAGACAGACAAGGATCCAAGTACGTTTATAAGGTATCAAGATAAGTTTATAAGGTATCAAAAGCAAACATTATTTATTTGGCATATATATATATATATATATATATGCCAAATAAATAAATGTATAAATAAATATATGTATATTGAGTTAGTCACCAACATTTGGAAATTAGGAAATTTACCCAGAGAAATCTTATTTTGGGGTTCCTACTATCTAATAACAGTGAATTTGTAAACTATAGATTTGGAATACAATTGACCAGCCAGTGCTGAGTGCTGGATATAGCTCTTTAGAAATCCCCTACATTTAGCCCAGTCTGCTCCAGAGCTACTTTACTTACTTGGATTTACCTGTATGGTCCCTGCAGGCATTTGAATTTGTGATGTCTGATGGAATTGTGCCTTTTTATTTACAACACTCTAATCTTTTAAAGAAGATAAGGATGGCACATTTCCATCATACATACCATGACTTCTCTTTCCCTTAGCCATACACACGTATCATGGTGCACAGGACTACTTTATACTGAATTTATACAAAGCTTCAGATTTTTTTCTCTCAAAACAGAGCACCAAGTAGTCATTAATAATCAGAGATGAACATAAGATGAACTCTCCTTGTTATCTCTGCTTTAGAACCAAATTAAAATATCAGTGCCATTGGCCATCAGGTAGATGTTAACTAATACATTTCTCCAATTGCTTACTACCTGTGGCCTTAACATTAAAAATTCTAAGCAATTTGCAAAATCGTTGTTAACAAGATAATTTAAAATATTCTGAAATGCAACTTTTATGTAGTTAAAAATCACCCAGGAGCTCATTCATCTCTCCATTTACTTAATACCTTTATTCAACACATTATGTAACACCTACTGTGTACTGCAAGAGCTATAAAGAGAATAACAAACACAGATTCCACCCTCAAAAGCTCCTTTTAAGAAATTCAAAGATACATTATATAAATGACTGTAAAACAAAGCCTAGAGTAATAAGTGTGATACCAGATATGCAAATAAAGCATAGAGCAATGGTTCTCACACTTTGTTTTTTGTTTTTTTTTTTTTTAAGATTTTATTTATTTGACAGAGAGAGACAGCGAGAGAGGGAACACAAGCAGGGGGAGTGGGAGAGGGAGAAGCAGGCTTCCCACGGAGCAGGGAGCCCGATGCGGAGCTCAATCCCAGGACCCTGGGATCATGACCTGAGCTGAAGGCAGACGCTTAACGACTGAGCCACCCAGGCACCCCATGGTTCTCACACTTTGATGTACATCAGAACCACTTTAGGAACTTGTAAATATTTAGCCACCTTCATTGATTGTGATTAAGTAGGTCTAGAATACATCTCCAACATTTGTATTTTCAGTCAATGGTGGAAAACCACCACTGGGTGGGATTCAAGTGTCAGTAAGAGGAGTTCCAGCTGACAAGCAATGTCACTTCCTAGAAGAGACATGCTTTGAGTTGGATCTTAACTCTAGAGAGGACTCTGCCATTAGCATTAGAACAGAAGACATTCCAGGCAGAAAGATGAGGAGCGATATACAGGAAAAAATTAGAAATACACTTAGGTTGATCTAATTGTATTTGTAACAAATATATAAAACTACACAAAGGCATTAAGAAAACACAAAGTCAAGCATGAAAAATGTAATTTATCAGTTAGTATATCTATGCTATATATTTGTTCAGAAAAGACATGTATTATGAAACTTCCATAATAAACCTCATAAAGTAATAAGATATTTCACATTTTGCCACAGAATATTTTGACAATTGATAGAAACCTGTAATTGTATGCTTCATTATAGTGAATTGGTTTACTTTAATAAAATTGAACTAGATTTACATATTAGCTAATTGAATATCACTAGCTTGAATGGAAATGTTTGTAATCATGGTACATAGCAGACAATTCATAGTTCTCTGCTACTTGAGTGTTCTAATACTTAGTAGTCCTTATTGCACATAATACAGAGACTATAGCTGATGTTCCACAAGTTTTTTCTTAATAGTTGATTTTTTGCAACTCTACTAAAACCTCTTTTCAGTAGCTTAAAGGGCAAGATGGACATAATGTACCCTATGTGCTAGAGAATTTAGTCTTGCAAGCTCAGCATACAAAAGGATCTCAACCTATTATTCCACACAGCTACATCTGTCCCACTGCACAATAGTGGACAGGTAAATAGGGACTTTGCCAGGGTAATATACTTTTTAAAAAAAAATGTGAAATAGAATTGTAAAGAGTGTGAAATAATGAAAAATGAGATGCATCTTTGGACAGTCCCATGTTATTCTGCATATCACCAGTTTTCTTGACAGAGACAGTGACAAATAGCAAAAAGAAGTAATGGCCTGATTAGTAGAAGAAGGAAGTATTTCTCAGTCATTTAAATTTCATACCTGTTACTGTTCTTGAAACTTAATAGAGATAACAAGTAGCAAAAGTAGTTACAGGAAAAACAAAGCAAACCTGGGTACACCTAATGGCATATATTGCACAGAGTAGTATTGCTTAGCAAATTAGATAATTTCAAAAATGCTAAGCACCTTCAGATGGAAAGACTTACCGTTTTAATTATGTATAATTGTATAATTTTATATATAAATATACAAAGAAAAATACATAATTTGTATATATAAGTGCCCAAATAAAATTTTGTTTAGCTTTTTATTCTCCCATTTGTTGTATCACTTCCAGGAGTTCCATTCATAAAATTCCTGGTTATGTCAGAAATCCACTTTCCAATAATATACTCATAAGAGAATATTATATTTCTAATTTCCCTCTTCCACCCAGAGAATTCAGGATACAAAACTAGATAAATTTAATTACTGCTTGTTAAAATGCTTTGTGGGGGAATGAAGGATAGAGTTTTGTTTGTGTGTTTAAATACAAGCAATTAGCATCTATACTGAAATCATCTTTTATTACTTATTTGCTTCCCTATATTAGTAGAGAGTAGACATATAAGCCTGTCACCAAAACAACAAGGACACCAGGCATTTTTAACTGTTTTTAACTTGTTATATCACCACCCCCACCTCATTGATAAGAATCAAGGAGAGAAGGATTTTCAAGCTTCAGCTCACCTAGTAGATTAAGCAAGTGTGAGATTGACTATTTGAAGTATTCATTTTGGGCTGAACACTATAAAGTGATAAAAATCTGTTTACCTTAGCTCCCAGGATTAATTGTTTGGGAGGGGGTTGTTTTTAATTAGATTATCCAACATAAGATGGTAATCTCAGGCTGAATTTCTCAGGTCATAATCTTTTTTTAAGAGAAAAGATATACCTTTGTCCCCTTAGTATTTTCAGCCACTTGATTATAGCATTTCTTAGTTAATTATGATTTAATGTGCAAAGTAAGTACACTGCTATTGCTTAAATAACGTTTTTATTTACATTATATTTTTAAATTAACATAATTTCAACAAAGATTTTAGTATTTTCTCGTTATTCTATGTTCACATTCTCTATTGTAATTTAAAAATGTGTCTAATTTGCATATTTAATGTTATTTCAGTGTTTTAACCAAACATGAGATATTAGTATCCATATAATTATAAAATTTTACTCTCACATCCTATCATGTCCCCTCCCCATTTCTGTAGCCTCATTGTCATGTACAAGTTCTCTTCCTTTCAAATTAGTTTGTCAAAATATGACTAAAGAACTTAGTCATTTTTGCCAGACCATCTACCTTTGTCTTTCCTAAGGTAGTGTCATTTGCTTTGGGGGGAATTGTTTCTCTCCAGTAGATATAATTTTGTTGTGAGAGTAAACTCAAGTATTTGCCAACCATTGTAGCAGCCACAAGGGCCATATTCTTTTTCTGTCACCATTTTGGTACTGCCAAGAGAGGATACCTGACCTAAGCTTGGACAATCAGATGTTATTCACTGGGCTTTAAATTTGGGGTAAGAGATAAAAAGACAGAAGGAAAGATTACAAATTATTTGTTACAGTGGGAACAGATTCACCAGCTATTCTTCTATGAGCTGCTGCTGTTCTTCCTGTTCTCAGCTCCTAGCTCCATTAATTGTCTCAGCCTGCAGTAGGCTTCCAATAACTCGTCTTTGGCTTAAGACAGAGAGACTCTTGTCTGAAGTCCAGAAACTAATCAATTATAGGACTGTTCCTTTGCTGCATCCAGAGTAAGTAAACATAACTTTTAAAAATAAAAGAACAGTCCCTTCAAGTTGAATATTATCAATTTTTTAAAAATAATTCTTTTTAAACCAAGAGCATAACCAATGAAATGTGGTATGATTCTACTGGAACAATTGTGTGGGATATGAATGTTACAGGAAAAGAAGAGTTAACCCATGTTAACTTTTCATTTCTAAGCTTGACCACCTAAATTACAAAACTATTTCTATCAAGGAGGAATAATATATGGTTAAAGACCAGTTTTACATTTAAAGATAAAACCCTTCTTGCTTTCTCCTGAAAAAGAAAAAAATGTGATAATATGCACATATAAAACTATCTAAACTTCACATGTGTTTCGACTATTATTTGTGGAGCCTATTAGAACTCTCCCTTTTCAATTAGTTCAATGGTGTTAATTAGCTATAAATAAGAAACAAAAAAGAAAGATAGAAAAGGAGAAAAGGGAATTGATACTTTATGAGTGATTTCTATGAATAAGGCACTATGCTTGGCATTGAAGATACATAATGGCATTTTTATCTTCATCTTCATAATAACTCTATGGTGTAGTAATAATAGCAGTCATTTTACAAATACAGAAATGGAAATGATGAAGTACTTTTTTACAATATCATATAGTTGATATATACACATGCACACATATTACACACACACACACACATATACACACACTATATATCTCCATATATGCACATATGTGTATGAATGTATAGTTTGATAATTCAATAAGGCATTTAGAAAGAATGGGTAATTTTTTTTCTTGGTTTTTATTCCATCTGGGAACTTCTCCAGTGACACTTTGAAAGAAACATGATCATATCCTATTTAATTGAATTCAATACTTATGAATATCCTTAAATGAAGAATCAATGTCTTCTCTTAAGCATTCAGGATGATATGAGTAGCAATTATTTAAACAATTGAGCAAAGGTATAAGCAAATGATACATTAGAAATATAGGCACTTGTATGTATATGTGTGTGTGTATGAGTATGTAAAATTGAATTCAGCTATACATTTATGACCCATGCATTTTACTGTGTATTCTATTGTGCCCAGAATTTCAACCAGCATAACTAAATGATTTTGACAGCCTGTGTTCTCCCACTACAGAAACAAAGATGTACGAAAAATATGGCATTAACTGTCTATTACTGAGTAATGAATTATCAACCAAAGATTTTCTCATCAACTCATGGCACTGGAATTTGAGAATGACTTAGCTAGGTGATTCTGGCTCAGGGTTTCTCATTAGGTTGCAATCAAATATTGGCTTGTGTTCCAGTCTGAAGGCTTGAATAAGGCTAGAGGACCCACTATCATGATGGCTCACTCACATGGCTACTGGCAGGAGGCCTCATTATCTTGTCATGTTGACCCCTTCATTGGTAAGCTAGCTTCCCCAAAAGCAAGTATTTGAAGAGAGAGAGACAGAGTAACCAAGCAGGAAGCCATAGTATGTTTTTATGACCTATTCCCTATGATCATTTTGCTTTATTTTATTCATTAGAAGCAAGTCCTTAAGTTCAGCCATATTCAAGCCTCCATCTCCTGAAGGGAAGAGCATCAAAGAGATTGTGAACATCATGTTTTTAAACCACCACAATCACCACAAACAGGAAAAAGCCAAATCAGTAGGAGGAAGCTAGGGACAGGGAGTCATGGGATTTCAGACCAGGATTTGTAGCTCCAGGCTAGGGACTGAGTTTTTAACATTACAGGAAAAATTAAACAACAGCCAAACTTGGTCTTCTCCCATACCATGCAAGTGTTACTACAGACTCTACTACATAAAATCAGGATCTTAGATGGGTTATAACACATATGAAAGTAGGAATTGAAAAAAATCATTCGAGAACCTGGTAAGTATGTAAGGAAGCCTGCCATATGACCATTGTACGGGGGTGGGGAGGAGAGGAAGGTATTTTATCAAGTTCTTTCACCTCATTTCCTGTAAAGTAGAGATAACATTAGTTTCCTAATTTACTTCAAAGAGGTTTTTATAAGAGTAAAAGGAAATTATGATTATGTATCTTTGAGAAAAAATATAATAGTATACAAATATGAAGTATAAGATATACCTGAGAGGGTCAAACTCTTGTGACTGTGAAATTAAGTCCTCTTAGTATCTTGGAGGCAAATTTAGGTATATTTCTCATCTGGTGTAGCTCTCAGTGCAAACTAGTTGACAACCCTCTCTTCACTTGATTGTGAAGTGTGTCTTTAAGTCACTAAACATTTATTAAGTGCCTAAAATATGAAGTCCATGTTAAATGAAAGATACACTGATTAGATAAAAAGGCTACTTCCATAATGGAGCTTACTCTTTAGTGGTTCCATAAGACAACCTCATGATATTGTCAAAGCACTTATTATCTCCATAGATGGGAAAACTGAGGCTCATTCCAAGTGCCTCAAGCAAAATCCAAGATCTAACTACTTCACTATAAATGGATGACAAAGCCCAGAAACTGTACAATACTCTCTCCTCTTTGCCAGACTTTTTCCAATTTTGCCTCCCTTTCTTATTCAACTCTCCCCTCTCCTGTGCCCCCCACTTCCCACTTAATTCCCTTTGCTGAGTTTTATCATCCTCACTGATTTGATATCATCAATAATGTAAGAGTAAATATTTGTGAGCCAAATAATAACAACAATAAAGCAATGGTGAGTCTTCTGAAACAGCTATGGATTCCAAAACAGATGTCTATACTAAAAAGATAGTCTTAAGTTAAAGCAAAATTTGCCTTAATACCCTGATACTAGATTTTTCATCCAAATCACAGCATTGACCTGAGGCCAATAAGCATTTCCTACCAGACTAGCCCTTTGTACAGACAAGCAGACTGATGCCCACTGGATTTTTCTGAAGATGTGTTCTAATCCCAGAACAGAGTTATTTAGGTACCTGAAATGACCAGCATTCCTTCCCACTTTAATTATCTCATATAAAGTAGCCATTAAAATGCAAATAATACACTGGGGTACTAATGTCAATTTGTTTTCATATACAGATAAATTTCACCCAATTGGTTTATCATTTTCTTGTGTAGTGTAGGATCCTAGAATTCCAGAAGAGGGAACCATAAATTTTCCTCAGCAACAAGCCCCTGAGGTAGAAGGAAATGTCAGGAGTGCCTGCTGCTGTCTAGGCCTGTGAAGGAGAGGAGGTGTTAATGCCCATTTTAAGATGGCAAGCCTGAGTGAGGCTCACCAATATGCTGCTATATTGTGGCTTTCCTAAATACTCAAGGCAATCTGTCTTTGTCTGGAATAGACACAATTAAAAACTAGTTCTTTCCTCGCCTTTTCTTCTTGTGATCTGCGTTCATAGGACAGAATTCTCTGTTGATTTTCCTGCAGTCTGTCTTTTTTTCCATCTTCTTTTCATGAAAATGTTTCCAATCACAGAACTTAAAATTCTTAATTGTTCTATCACCTAAATAGGAAAATGACTTCTCAAAGTAAGTTCCTGAGCTAGGGACAGCTCAACAAGGGCTTTAATTTGAAGGAAACACCACATTTAGTGCAGGACACTGACAGCATTAGATGATGTATGGAGAAGTGTTCCCCTCATGGATCAGTGGTACCAGTCACCCAACACCTCCATCGTTGTATTTGCTATAAAGCAACCAGCGTGAGTTGTTTTTCTTCTAGAAGTGAGAGATTTTTCACTAATCCTGTTCATCCTCTTAAATGGTGTCCCTTGTAAGAAAGTCTCCATATTTCTTACTGTGGCTGGTTTTTGATAGGGTACAAAGGCTAGTCCAGAGTGTGATTTACTTAATCTGGTCAGGTGATTTCTCTGCAGGAGTCCCTCATGACATTTTTACCATTCTCTAAAGCTCATGTGTAAATAAGTTAGATAAACTAATCACAGGCGTAAGTAAGAAGTGAAACCACTTAGGAGTGTTCCAAAAAGTTCCATTTCAGTCCAGTTTACCCCTTCTTTTGCTGTCTGATAATAGTTTAATAAAACTATGCATTTTATATCAAGAAGTTTCATTATATTAATCACAACCTTCCCTAGAAAAAAAGACAAACACAAAAAATAATTTCCTGTGCATTTGAGTTAACATAGATGTCAGTACACATGTATAAAGGGGTTTAACTGATTCAACAGATCAAGTCAGTATTAAATTAACAGGCAGTCGGGGCGCCTGGGTGGCTCAGTCGTTAAGCGTCTGCCTTCGGCTCAGGTCATGATCCCAGGGTCCTGGGATCCAGCCCTGCATCTGGCTCCCTGCTCAGCGGGAAGCCTGCTTCTCCCCCTCTCACTCCCCCTGCTTGTGTTCCCTCTCTCGCTGTGTCTCTCTCTGTCAAATAAATAAATAAAATCTTTAAAAAAAAAAATTAACAGGCAGTCAATCAAATCTATCAAACTGGTTTTAGGGAAGAAATGTCTGAAGAATTTCAGTTCATAACCAGCACATTGAGGTTAGCAATTACCAAATGTATTAATTTGAATCCTTTGATTTTCCATTTTTGTGAAGGATAATCACTTTTTAGCTTAAGAAAGATCTTAAGCATTCTAGAAAACTATCATTTAAGAAAACAATGTCAAGTTTTCTTTAAAAAACATATCAAAGTAAGCCTAGAAAATATATGACATATTTGTTAAAATAGTTATTAATGAATGTAATATATTAGATAATCCAGTTGCTTTTAGTCATAATGAAATATAAATATAATCATAATTAATACCTCTATCTTAATCAATAGTAACAACTTAGTTTAAATTCCCCAATTTTCACTGTGAAGATATTCACTTTGGAACATCTGAACCAGAGCAGAGAAATTTTATTGTCCCCATCTCCAACTTCTCTTTCAGAGATACAAATACAAACCATACTTAAATTTCAATAACTGAGCCAAACCAGAAGCAGTCCTTGGAAAGACGGTGCCAAATAAGAATTAATGTGTTAGAAATAGTTTGTACAATGAGAACCATCTACTTAAAACTGAAAAGTTCACCTGAAACGCCCTTTCTTACTTCCCTTCCCCACACATATAATGTCCAATAACTACAATGATTTTTTTTAATTTGAAACTGATCAGTTGCTGGTTTCGGTAAAGTTTTCTGAAATAAAAGTTATATGCCTAGGCCTCTTACTGATTATATCACAGTTAAGGGTGGGATCTCGGGTGGAGTCACCGACTACAGCTGGCTGACGCCCCCTTACCTCACACACACAATTTCTCATCTGCAAGACTGAGAGTCTTGAGGGACTGATTCTTCAACACTTCCCAAATCTAATCTTTGAATAGTCATCATAGAATGTTCTGGCATTGTACAAAACCAACACAATCTGCTAATCAGATGAAAATATTCAGCTTAGTGGAAATAAATGTGTTATATTTAATACTTTGTTGTCCTTTAATATATATAAATACGATTTTCTGAATTAAAAACATTAATTTCAGTCATGAAGGCACAATGCCAGGTATGTAGGAGAGAAGACTGGACATTTAGTGAATAAAAATGAAAAACTAATGAATATGTAATGTATTCAGCCGAACTCTTCACCAGAGACACATCATTTATAAACCCCACTTCTTCAGTTAATACACAATTATAATTAAACCATGTGCATTTGATTTGCATTGTCAATGCACTTTGCCTCATAATGTTTTGGTTTTATCCTGTTTTTCTCAAGTACCAAGTTTTTCAATAATACCAATTTTGTTTTAGTGGGATTGAGTCTGCTTTCATAGAGAGATGTTCTTTGATAGTAATAGAATCCATAAAATACTTTTAAAAAAATTAATGAAGGCATTTGCTAGGCACAGGCTGTTTCATCAGAATGTACCTAGTTTATTTTACAATGGTAAAATTGCGGAGATTTAAAGAGCATTCTGATTGAATCATGAATATTCCAAAGGGGTAGATTAATCTGTGTGAACCACAGAACTCTGCTGAAACTGCTGTTTAACATTCTAAAGGGTGGAATTCATCTTCTTACAGCACAAAAGAGCTTCCTATAATAAAGATTTTTTATAACAGCAATAAGGCAGCTCAGTGGGGTGTGGTTTTCATGAAATAATCACACTTCTGAGGGATTAGACATCGTGCTTTGTGCTGTACAGTCCCCTGAAGTATACGATGGCGTGTTGATGCCACCTCCCCCACACAGCTCTATGGCTCAATGACTCGATGAGCCCTTCCAAAAATATCTGCCTACTTAGAGCTATATTATACATAAGCTAGCAGATCTATGACATAGTATTAATGCTTTATCACATACAATATTCTGTATGATCTGTATAAATACAAATTACTCCTGCTCCGCACTGTAGCTCAGATGTAAAACAAACTAGCCAAAATATAGTTGAATTAAGAAAAAAGTCATGGTTTAGCAACATGGACTGTATACTTGTTGATGCTGAGCTAATAATTATGCAAGGCATACCATTATTAATCTACATAGATTTTTTCAAGAAGCATTCATTAAGATTTCAGGAATAAATTTGAATGTTTTACTGTAAAATTAACTCAGAATGCATGCTAACATTAACACATATTCCTTCAAATTATCGTAAATTATTACATGGAGAATATCGTACTTTTAGTAGCTGTTCACCTTAAACTATAACCTAAAGAATATCTAATTTTATTTTCTGTGATCTCTTAATGCTAATATTTTGAAGAATGATAGAGGAGGGTGCATCTTTTAGTTCTCATTGGCAAAGAAAATTGTAATCTGTTGCATATTTCATCCATTTTCGTGTTTAGGCAGAATAATAAGGAAATATATGGTAGAGACCTATAAATGTCAGTTATAAGAGGGCTTTTGATTTATAAACACTTCTAGGACTGTGCCAAAATATTAAGCTTTGTGGGCATAATTCTACATTTTTGACATTAAGTAATGAATTTTTTAAAGTTGCTTTGAAATGCTACATAATTGAAAATTCCATTATAAGTGATGTTGCACTCCCTATGTTATAGAAAACATATCTTAGTTTAAAGTGTTATTTCAAAAATAATGCCATTTTTTAACCACAGAGCACTTGTAAGAGATGAATAGATGTTTTTAAGCTAATGGTACAATTAGCCAAAGTTTTAGTTTATGTCCAGGCTAAGAAGGTTTTTTTCTGAACTTTCTGGGCAAGGAATCTAATGGCCTATCACAGGTTTTATTCACAAAATGAAATTCAGTCAATAGATAACTTTTGCCTACAATTGCAAAAATAATGCTAATGAATTTTCTGACCAAGCATCCCCTAAGAATATTAGCATTATTGCAATAAATAATTTTGCAAGTTCCAGTTATGGAGAGGTTCCAACACAATGGACAAATTAACTCTTGCTTAGTTCTGTAACCATGTTTTTCAACTTTAATGTGCAGACAAGTCACCTGGAGATCCTGTTAAAATGCATATTCTGAATCTGTAGACTTAAGGAGGGGGCCTGAGATTTTGTGTCTCTAACAAGCTCCCAAGTGATGACAGTATTTCTGGTTCAAGGACAGCCTTTGAATCGTACTGTGCTATAGTCTTCTATCATTCCTTTGATTTGATCTCTAATGATGTACATGACTGATTTCTCTGATTTCTTAAAACTTTTGGTTGTTACTATGCACTAAATTGTGCCCTGCCAATATTTGTGTGTGGAAGCCCTTAAACCCAATATGCCTGTATTTGGAGATCGGGCCATTATGGAGGTAATCTTGGATAAATGAGATCATAAGGGTGGTTCTTGACATGATAGAATTAGTGTTCTTATAGAAAGAGACCACAGAGAGCTCGCTCTCACTGCCTCTTTGCTATGGAAGACACAGTTAAGAAGGTGGTTATCTGTAAGCCAGAGAAAGCGTTCTCTAAACCGAATCAGTTGGCATCTTGATCTTGGACTTCCCAGCCTCCAGAACTGTGAGAAATAAATATTTGTTGTTTGAGCCACCCACTCCATTGTGTTTTGTTATTGTAGCCTGAGCATACTAATACAGTTATTATCCTTCTCTGTCTTGTTTTGTTTTCTTCACTCCCACATATCTATCACCTGAAATAAAATTATCCAGATTAGAAGGCTGGTGTAACCAGGGCAGAATCAAGTTTACAATTGTTGCTCCAAACTATTCTGACTGCTATATCATGAACCGACATCTACTGGGTTAAAGACAAAGCATGATGCTTTTCTCACGTTCCCCGAAAATGCATTTAATTTTCCTTAGTTACCATATTATTTATGTTATCAAAATAAATATTTTACATAGCCTCCTAAAGCCCTAGTGTAGGGATTTCAAGCTGATTAGCTAAAGAGTTCTACCTGGTTGATGAGGGCAACAGCCTCTGCCATGTCATCCCACCCCATATTTTGACCAGAGAGAAGGATATAACTGGAGACTGTAACCGTGGCTCTTTCACCTCTTGAAATATGGCAGTCTTGGCTGCTGTCAATCAGTTGCTTTTCTCCTCCTTGCTTTTCTACTCACAGAACAGGTCATCAATCTGCAAGTGTCAGGGAAATAAATTGAGGTACTACTTCAGAGAAAGATGGAGGGATCTATTAAATAACATAAGAATATCTTATAAATTATGGAAGTAAAAAATGCCCATGGGAACAAACTTACTTTGTGAAATAGAAATTTTTACGTAAGTTACCAATGCTGGATACAGTAAAACTCTTTTGACTCTTTTGAAGTGTATGCCCAATGTAGTTGACTCTGCTCTCTGAACATTAAATACATCAATACCTGAACTTAATTAAACATGTAAATGAATGAATGAATTAATATTAAGACCTCATTTGAACACTTCTCTTACATTATGGAAAGAATTATTATACTCTATCTTGGAGTACTTTCTTCTTTAAAAAAAAAAAAATCATATCTGTTTCCAGAAAGTTTCAAAAACACCTTTAAAAGGAACATATACACAATGCACAAAGCAGGGAAGTTAAAATGAGGATATTGAGACCAAATATATTAACCACGATGACTAATTTAGTTGCTATATTGGCCTCCTCCACTTGGCAAGATTTATCAGTAGCTTTTTCCCCCTAGCACTTACTCAAAAAAAAAAAAAAAAATAGTCATTTAGAATATGAAGCTTTGTGAATAGTGTTTTCAAAAGTACAGGAATTATTTACATATGATATTTCTTGTAATAACTGGAGAAAAAATAAGTCAGTGATATGAGCTTAGGTAGCCCTCCACTGATCTATCTTTATCCAAATACTGAATTTGAGTCACCTAAAGGAAAGTGTGCAGAGCATGATTTTCTCCATTTTTCCCTACTTAAATTTCCTACAGTTTTGTCCTTCAAATTCTAAGCTTTTTCAAGAGTATTTAAAATATGAGTTTTATTTTTATTTATTTTTATTTTATTTACTTTTATTTAAATATGAGTTTATATATCACTTAGAAAAGTCCACAACAAATGGATGAAAAAATTACAGAATGTATATTTTGTTGAGCTAATGAAGAACAAAAATCTTCCTTTCCCCTAGTCTCAATCTTTTTTGAAAATGGGGCAGATGCCCATTTCCTGCGGAGAATTGCAGAACTGGAACACGCAGCTGCTAGTTTTGACTCTCTGCCATGTGCAGAACTGTTATATCCCTTGGGGTGGAGGTTATAATTCTGATCTATCCTCCATCTTCAGTCCACAGAAAATTCCTCCAAAGGTTTACCTGTGCCGGGCATCCAATCCTCCTTATCAGAGAATCGAGTTCCGCGTTGATACAGATTTTATTCTTAATACATTCAAATGGTTTTCCTTCACTCAATAGTGCATATCTTTTGCCTGGTTCAGTGTAAACAGGGTTATTCTATAGTGAAAAAATTCACTGGGAAGGATTTTTAAATTTATCTCTGTGATTTCTCCTGAATACAGAATGAACAGCTACTTTAAACTTTTAAGGAATTATTAGCTATTGGCCAAATGTTTAAGGACATGTTTTTGGTAATTGTTTCCTGATTATCAAGTTCCTTAATTTAATAAACATCAGGAGATGTATTATCATTATGGAATAAATCATCTGTGAAATTTGCTATTTTGAATGAAACAGTTCCTGAAATATAATCCTTTCTATTTATTTTTAAACCAGAGTAATCCTGAAAACAAAATCAGCTGCACAATGTCAATCTAGACACCTATATATATTTAAAAAAAAAACTTTCTGAGAGTATTTTATAATCTGAAAAAGTTTCTAAGTGCTTTATATCAACCTAGGAATTTTTACTTTATCAATTCTATTTTCCAATATTTTCAATTATAAATATCTCCAAATTGAAATCTAAAGAGGATATCCACACATGTTTATACATATATAATAACATAATATACTTTAAATGGCATGTGAGATATAAAAAGAGAAATCCAGTTTAATGGAAAAACTGTGTACCTTTCTTTGCTCATCTTATTTTCATTTTGACAATGTTTATGCTTTTTCTTTTGCTCCCTAACAGCTGGTCTACACTAATGAAACATAGCTAAAAGGCCTATTTGGCTTCTTGTATTCAGAGAATGCCAAAATGGTGCCCCAGGGAGGTTGCATTATTGTCTCTGGAGAATGTGGGGTGGGATATTCCAATGGTCTTTTTTACCACCTCAGCTGTGATTGGCCAGCATTCATGACAGAGGAGAAAACCTCTCTTTGCTTGTATTCCCAGACCAGCAGAATAATACTGATAACACCATTGCAGACAAAAGTCTTGGATTTTTTTTTTAATTATTTTTTACAATGTTCACTAACCTTGCCTGTTTCATTATGCATGGTAAAGAGCACTTAGCTTTAATTTGTCCGATTTAGCAGTCTTCCATAGAGGAAGAAAAACACTGATGTCCTTTTTGTACCTAAGATTATCAAGTGTTGTCATATTGGAAAGACACTTAATTCAATCTTTCTTGTCAGAATAAGAGTGAAATATATTTTGTTACTGAGGGTGAGAGGTGCAAGATTAAATGTGATGAGATTTTAAGCCAATGGTCACTAGTCTTGTCTTGGCATTGAACTATCTATTAAAAACGAGGTGTTATAGGGCGCCTGGGTGGCTCAGTTGGTTAAGCGACTGCCTTCGGCTCAGGTCATGATCCTGGAGTCCCTGGATCGAGTCCCGCATCAGGCTCCCTGCTCAGCAGGGAGTCTGCTTCTCCCTCTGACCCTCCCCCATCTCATGTGCTCTCTCTCATTCTCTCTCTCTCAAATAAATAAATAAAATCTTTAAAAAATAAAAATTAAAAAAAAAAATAAAAATAAAAATGAGGTGTTATAGGGGAGAAAGAAGTTAAACTGAGCATCAATGTTCAAGGCCCATCTACACGTGGATTAAGAGTCACATAGGAGTGATTTAAAAAATGTGAATAAACCGCAACCAAAAAGTGACAAAAAATTGATATTTTGAGAATACTGAGAATGGCCAAAAAGAGCTAGAAAAATTAAATAAGTAATTTCCCAAAGATCCTTTATTTTTTTTACTCAGTACAATGCAACAAACATTTATTAATCTCTCACTATGTTCTATGCCTGAAGTCAGGTGTTCCATAAACATTATGTGTATGTTTCATTCCCTCAACCTTACAGGACTCAGAACTGAACAAAGTGAACATGCAAGGAATAACAGTCATACAATAGATGAATGCTTTGTTGGCAACATGAAGAAAGAGCTATCACACCCAAGAAATAAGAATAAATTTATGTATTAATTCTGTCAAAGAGGAAGAGACAAGGGAAGTCTTCAGAAAGGAAGCAAACCCAAAAGTATTTTGTCAGAAAACATTTGGGGAAGACAGTACAGGCCAAACAAAAGCAAAGAGCAATTTGGCCAGAAGGCTAGGTGGGGGTGAGGTTTTATAGGAGTGGAAGTGGCTTCAAGGAAGAGTATGTCAAAAATGGCAGGGGCTAGATTTTGAAAAGCCTTGAGTATTAGAATAGAGAGTTTGGACTTTATAAGGCCCTTGGAAACAAGGCTTCGAGAGAAAAGTTTTATAGGAGGGGAATAATACATTAAAGTCTGTGTTTTAGAAAGAAACTGTGTAGATAGAGACTTAAATGGATAAAAGAAAGATCAGAGGTAACCAACACAGTCCCAGATAATAGGATAAGGGCTGAGCTATGGCAACGGCTGTGTTACTAAGCAGAGCATAATGAATTTGAGCATTACTCAGGGTTTATTCTGTTGACAAAGGAATGATGAAGCACTGAAATGTAAGCAAAAGTGTTTATTATGCCATCTTAGAATTGCAATGTGGGGAGAACAGATTTGGGTAGAAACTCAAAAAGTGCCCCATTGAGGGATTTGTAAAGGAACAAATGCAGAAATAGCTATGGATTACAGAACTTGTTTTTCAATTACTCTGATTGTAGGGTAAATATGAATTTATAATTCATTTGCTTACCTAGGTCATCTGATCAGTTTTTAGGAAAAAAACACATTTTTCACAGTCCTCAGAAAGACTTTCCTCAGCTGTCTCCAGCAATTTGGCTTCCTCTTGGTATCAGCAAAAGTTCAGCAAATGTGTCAGCAAAGCCTCAGCAGCGAAGACAAGATGGAGTCACTTAGGTTGTCTGGTCAACAAGGCCTGTAGCCTTTCCTTCACAATTCCAAATATCACTGGCCCAGAGTGATACACCTTGAAAGAAGATTTGGAAAATTAATAAGTGTGGGAGGTAATCCAAATTTATTTATAGCCCATATAAAACACTTAATTGATGCTAGTTACTCTTCCGAAGTAAATTAAAAATTTGACTAATTTAATTCTCATACAAAAACCTTATGAGGTAAGCATTATCCTCCTCCCCATTTTGCAGATAAGAAACCTCTTGCCTACTCAGGATATCACATTAAAAAGAGGCAGAGTGGAGTTCCTGGTGGCTCAGTCCACTAAGCATCTGCCTTCGGCTCAGATATTGATCCCAGGGTCTGGGATTGAGTCCCTTGTAGGGCTCCCTGCTCAATGGGGAGCCTGCTTCACCCTCTCCCCTGCCACTCTCCCTGGCTCCTGCATGCTCTGTCTTTCTCTGAACTCTCTCTCTCAAATAAATAAATAAAATCTTTAAAAAATAAAAGAAAAAGAGGCAGAGCTGGGATGGGAAACAGTTGGCTGTAAGACCTGTAGCCTTCCTATTAGAATCTCTTTGGCGAAGGGGACTTTTAGTTCTCAGCATATTAATGCATCTGAATCAACTTAAAGATTTTTTTTAAAACCAACTTTATTAATCCTAAGTACATTTGTTCAGAGAAACCTTTTTTTTATTTTTACATCTTCAAATTCCATAGAACTAATGCCCTATCGAACTTAGTTTAGAAAATAATAGAAAAGATTGGAGGAAAAGATGGTGGAGGAGTAGGGGACCCTATTCCAACCAGTCCCTGGAATTGAGATGGATATCTACCAGACCACTCTGAACACCCACAAATCAGCCTGAGATGTAAGAAGATAGACCTCAATCTCTACAAACAGAATATTGCAGGCGGTTGGTTTGGAGGTATGAAGCAGGGAGCCGTGATTCCGTGGTCAGATATTGGAGGATAAAGGAAGGGGGAAGGAGCAGAGCCTTCAGGATCCTGCACCGCCAGTGAGCAATAGCCTCCCGCACTGGGGACTGGGCACAGACTCGCAGAACAGTAGTGGTGGGGAAAGGACTTTAGGGCCACCTCCCGACTGAAACCTGGAGTGGCAGGGCCAGGTGTGCGAACTGGGGGTGGCTGGCAGTTTTAGAAGCACAAAGGGCAGAGATGTGCCCTGACCTGGAGGCAAGGACTGGAAGCGCTGTTGAGAGGCGCACAACCCAGGATGCTGCAGTTTATAGCAGCATAGTCAGAAACGGAGATAGTGTGGCATGGAGAGCTCACTGAAGAACAGACTGAGATCTCTCTGCTCTGAGGCAGAGGGTTGGAAACGATCTTTTCTGCTCTGACTCTCAGACGAGATGCAGAAAGCCACCAGAGAAAGCCGCCAGAGAACAAAAGCCCCGAAAAACCCGTTTTAACTGAGCCCATGCTCCCCCACAGGGAGCAGGGCAACTATGCCCAAACAGGGTTGCCTGAGTAATAGGGGGGCAGGCCCCTCCCCCAGTAAACAGGCTGGGAGAAAAAGAGGCCCTCAACCCTAAGGTCCCTATAGAACAGATGCATCTTGCTTGGGTTGTGGTCAATAAATTGGACTCTGTACATTCCCTCAAACACCCCTCAACAGAATGACTAGGAGGAGGAACCCCCAAAATAGGAAAGACTCAGAGACTGTGACTTCTGCCACAGATTTACAAATGGATATAGATATAACCAAGATATCGGAGATGGAATTCCGGCTAGCAGTTGTGAAGACAATAGCTAGAATGGAGAAATCGATTAATGGCAGCATAGAGTCTCTAAGGTCAGAAATGAAAGCTGAACTGGCAGAATTTAAAAATGCTATCAATAAAATCCAATCTAATCTAGATAATCTAACAGCCAGGGTAAGCGAGGCAGAAGAACGAATAAGTGATCTAGAAGACCAATTAATAGACAAGAAGGAAAAAGAGGAGGTCAGGGGAAAACAACTTAAAATCCATGAAAATAGAATCAGAGAAATAAGTGACACCATGAAATGTTCCAATGTCAGAATTATTGGGATCCCTGAGGGGGTGGAGAGAGAGAGGACCAGAAGATATATTTGAGCAAATCGTAACTGAGAACTTCCTTAATCTGGGGAATGAAACAAAATCCGTGTCCTAGAGGCAGAGAGGACCCCTCCCAGAATCAAGGAAAAGAGGCCAACGCCCCAGCATGTAATAGTAAAACTCACAAATCTTGGAACCAAGGAAACCATCTTAAGGGCAGTTAGGGGGAAGAGATTCCTTATGTACAGAGGGAGGAATATCAGAATAACGTCAGACTTATCCACAGAGACCTGGCAAGCCAGAAAGGGCTGGCAAGACATATTCAGGGTGCTAAATGAGAAGAACATGCAGCCAATAATACTTTATCCAGCAAGGCTGTCATTTAGAATGGATGGAGAGATGCAGAGCTTCCAAGACTGGCAGAAACTGAAAGAATATGTGACCACTAAGCCGGCCCTGCAAGAAATATTAAGGGGAGGTTCTATAAAAGGAGAAAGACCCCAAGAGTGATATAGAACAGAAATGTCCAGGGACAATCTATAAAAACAAGGTCTTCACAGAAAACATGATGACAATAAACTCATATCTTTCAATAATCACTCTCAACATGAATGGACTGAATGCTCCCATAAAACGGCACAGGGTTGCAGACTGGATAAAAAGGACCCATCCATATGCTGTCTACAAGAGACTCATTTTGAACCTAAAGATACATCCAGACTGAAAGTGAAGGGATGGAGATTCATCTTCCATGCCAATGGACCTCAAAAGAAAGCTGGGGTAGCAATTCTTATATCAAATTAGATTTTAAGCTAAAGACTGTAGTTATAGACACAGAAGGACACTATATCATTCTTAAAGGGTCTATCCAAGAAGAAGATCTAACAATTGTAAATAAGTATGCCCCAACATGGGAGCAGCCATCTACATAAGCCAACTGTTAACCAAAATATAGAGTCATATTGATAACAATACATTAATTTTAGGAGACCTCAATACTCCACTCTCAGCAATGGACAGATCATCTAAGCAGAAAATCAACAAGGAAACAAGAGCTTTGAATGATACATTGGACCAGATGGACCTCATAGATATTTACAGAACATTCCACCCTAAAACAACAGAATACTCATTCTTCTCGAGCACACATGGAACTTTCTCCAGAATAGACCATATACTGGGTCACAAATCAGGTCTCAACAGATACCAAAAGATTGAGATTATTCCCTGCATATTCTCAGATCACAATGCTCTAAAACTGGAACTCAATCACAAAAAAAAATTTGGCAGAAATTCAAAAACTTGGAAGCTAAAGACCACTCTGCTCAAGAATGTTTGGGTCAACCAAGAAATCAAAGAAGAACTTAAACAATTCATGGAAACCAATGAGAATGAAAACACATCAGTCCAAAACCTATGGGATACTGCAAAGGTGGTCCTAAGGGGGAAATACATAGCCATCCAAGCTTCACTCAAAAAAATAGAAAAATCCCAAATTCACCAACTAACTTTACACCTTAAAGAAATAGAGAAAAAGCAACAAACAATTCCTAAGCCACGCATAAGAAAAGAAATAATTAAGATTAGAGCAGAGATCAATGAATTAGAAACCAGAAACACAGTAGATCAGATCAATGAAACTACAAGCTGGTTCTTTGAAAGAATAAGATTGATAAACCATTGGCCAGACTTATCCAAAAGAAAAGAGAAAGGACCCAAATTAATAAAATTATGAATGAAAGGGGGAGATCACAACTAACACCAAGGAAATAGAAACAATTATTAGAAATTATTATCAACAGCTATATGCCAACAAATTGGACAACATGGAAGAAATGGATGCCTTCCTGGAAACCTATAAACTACCAAGACAGAAACAGGAAGAAATTGACAACTTGAATAGGCCAATAACCATAACGAGATTGAAGCAGTGATCAAAAACCTCCCAAAAAGGGGCGCTTGGGTGGCTCAGTCGTTAAGCATCTGCCTTAGGCTCAGGTCATGATCCCAGGGTCCTGGGATCGAGCCCTGCATCGGGCTCCCTGCTCGGCAGGAAGCCTGCTTCTCCCTCTCCCACTCCCCCTGCTTCTGTTACTTCTCTCGTTGTGTCTCTCTCTGTCAAATAAATAAAATCTTAAAAAAAAAAAAAAAAAACTTCCCAAAAAACAAGAGTCCACGGCTTGATGGACTCCCTGGGGAATTCTACCAAACATTCAAAGAAGAAATAATACCTATTCTCCTGAGTCTCTTTCAAAAAATAGAAACAGAAGGAAAGCTTCCAGATTCATTCTATGAGGCCAGCATTACCTTAATCGCCAAACCAGGCAAAGACCCCATCAATAAGGAAAACTTCAGACCGATATCCCTGGTGAATATGGATTCTGAAATTCTCAACAAAATCCTAGCTAATAGGATCCAACAATACATTAAAAGGATCATTCCCACGACCAAGTGGGATTTATCCCAGTGATGCAAGGGTGGTTCAACGTTCACAAATCAATTAATGTGATAGAACAAATTAATAAGAGGAGAGGGGCGCCTGGGTGGCTCAGGCATTAAGCATCTGCCTTTGGCACAGGTCATGATCCCAGGGTCCTGAGATCAAGCCCTGCATCAGGCTCCCTGCTCTGCGGGAAGCCTGCTTCTCCCTCTCCCACTCCCCCTGCTTGTGTTCCCTCTCTCGCTGTGTCTCTCTCTGTCAAATAAATAAATAAAATCTTTAAAAAAAAAAAATAGGAGAAGGAGAAGAACCATATGGTCCTCTCAATTGATGCAGAAAAAGCATTTGACAAAATACAGCATCTTTTCCTGATTAAAAGTCTTCAGAATATAGGGATAGAGTGAACATTCCTCAAGTTCATAAAATCCATCTATGAAAAACCCACAGCGAATATCATCCTCAATGGGGAAAAGCTGAGAGCCTTTCCCTTAAGATCAGGAACATGACAAGGATGCCCACTCTCGCCACTATTGTTCAACATAGTACTAGAAGTCCTAGCAACAGCAATCAGACAACAAAAAGAAATAAAAGGCATTCAAATTGGCAAAGGAGAAGTCAAACTCTCTCTCTCTGCAGAAGGCATGATACTTTATGTGGAAAATCCAAAAGACTCCACCCCCAAATTATCTGATCAAAATTCCAATGACTTTTTTCAAAATACTAGAACAAACAGTCCTAAAATTTGTATGGAATCAGAAAAGACCCCGAATTGCCAAGGGAATGTTGAAAAAGAAAAACAAAGCTGGGGGCATCACGTTGCCTGATTTCAAGCTATATTACAAAACAGTGATCACCAAGACAGCATGGTACTGGCACAAAAACAGACATATAGACCAATGGAACAGAATAGAGAGCCTAGATATGAACCCTCAAATCTATGGCCAAATAATCTTCGACAAAGCAGGAAAAACTATGCAATGAAAAAAAGACAGTCTCTTCAATAAATAGTGCTGGGAAAATTGGACAGCTATATGTAGAAGAATGAAACTTGACCATTCTCTAACACCATACACAAAGATAAACTCAAAATGGATGAAAGACCTCAATGTGAGACAGGAATCCATCAAAATCCTAGAGGAGAACATAGGCAGTAACCTCTTTGACATCAGCCACAGCAACTTCTTTCAAGATATATCTCCAAAAGCTAGTGAAACAAAAGCAAAAAATGAACTTTTGGGACTTCATCAAGATTAAAAGCTTCCAAACTGCAAAGAAAACAGTCAACAAAACAAAGAGGCAACCCACAGAATGGGAGAATATATTTGCAAATGACACTACAGACAAAGATGCTGATTTCCAAGATCTATAAAGAACTTCTCAAACTCAACACCCAAAAAACAAATAATCAAGTCAAAAAATGGGCAGAAGACATGAACAGACACTTCTCTGAAGAAGACATACAAATGGCTAACAGACACATGAAAAAATGTTCATCATCATTAGCCATCAGGGAAATCCAAATCAAAACCACACTGAGATACCACCTTACACCAGTTAGAATGGCAAAAATGGACAGGGAAAGAAACAACAAATGTTGGAGAGGTTGTGGAGAAAGGGGAACCCTCTTACAATGTTGGTGGGAATGCAAGTTGGTACAGCCACTTTGGAAACCAGTGTGGAATTTCCTCAAAAAATTAAAAATAGAGCTACCTTATGACCCAGCAATTGCACTCCTGGGTATTTACCCCAAAGACACAGATGTAGTGAAACAAAGGGCCATATGTACCCCAATGTTCATAGCAGCAATGTCTGCAATAGCCAAACTGTGGAAAGAGCTGAGATGCCCTTCAACAGATGAATGGATAAAGAAGATGTGGTCCATATATACAATGGAATATTACTCAGCCATCAGAAAGGATGAATACCCAACTTTTACATCAACATGGTTGAGACTGGAGGAGATTATGCTAAGTGAAATAAGTCAAGCAGAGAAAATCAAATATCATATGGTTTCACTTATTTGTGGAACAGAAAGAATAGCATGGAGGACATTAGGAAAAGAAAGGGAAAAAGGAAAGGGGGGGGGAACCAGAGGAGGAGACGAACCATGAGAGACTATGGACTCTGAGAAACAAACTGAGGGTTTTAGAGGGGAGGGGGTTGGGGGTTGGGTTATGCTGGTGTTGGGTATTAAGGAGGGCACGTACTGCATGGAGCACTGGATGTTATATGAAAACAATGAATCGTGGATCACTACATCAAAAAACTAATGATGTATTGTATGGTGACTAACATAATAAAATAAAATAAAATTTAAAAAAATAAAAATAATAAAAATTAAAATTAAAAAAGAAAATAATAGAAAAAAGAAATTATTTGGAAGTAGAAGCTATACATGTTGGCAACCAAAATTCACTTTATTATTCTATTTCAATTAATTTTTTATTATAATATTATGTTGACACAGTTATGGATTATACGAAGAGGTTTTTGATTATATCAGTGTCTGTATTCTTCATATTATTTCAATAAAGAAGAGAGGGTTGTTTCACTGTAAAATAAAATCAGAAGAAAAAGAAAGATAAGGCACAAAATAGAAAAACAAAACAAACAAAAATGCACCAAGCTCTCCTCTAGATCTAAGTCATCGGTCAAGCTAAAATTTTATAAGAACTTCCATAGTTTTCAGTTGCTCTTGGACTTGCTCCGAATCCTGTGTCATTATTTCTGGCTTTCTTGACCTTTCACTCTTACTTATGTAAGCATCATTCTGAAACTGGAAGTTGATAACATTGGGAATAATAAGGAATAGTCTTTCTTTGAGGCTGGAGAAAGGAAGAAATGAAGCAGGAAAGTACAGGTAGAAAGTTGGTTCTATACTGGATTTGAAATTTGAAATTCCAAAACTTGAGATTTGATCTTACTTTATCCTAGTAACCCCATAAGGTAGGAATTATTAATAACCCCTATCACAGAGGAAGAAACTGAGGTTGAGAGAGGTAAATGGCTAGGGCTTGGGAGCAGGTGACTATCACTACCATCGGCACCACTATCGTATTTTCAACATTTGTTGAAACTTCTATTTTCCAAGTATTTTACTAAGGTTTAATTTTTTTTTTTGACATGTTAGTTTCAGGTATACAACATAGTGATTCAACAATTATATACATTACTCAATGCTAATCACAAATATAGTTATCATCTGTCACCATGCACGATTATTACAATATTATTGACTATACTCCCTATGCTGTACTTTTCATCCCTGCCACTTATTTATTTTATAACTGGAAGTTTGTACCTCTTAGTCCCCTTCATCTATTTTGCCAGTTCCGCTCCTCTTCCCCTCTGGCAACCACCTGTTTTCTATACTTGTGAGTTTATCTTTTTGTTTGTTTTTATTTGTTTTGTTTTTTTAGATTCTACATTAAAGTGAAATCATAGGGATTTTGTTTTTCTCTGTCTGACTTATTTCACCAGCATAATAACTTCTAGGTCCACCCATGTTTTGTAAGTGGCCAGATTTTATTCTTTTAATGGCTGAGTAATGTTCCTCTGTGTGTGTGTGTGTGTGCAAGCACACGCGTGTGTGTGTGTACATTTTTTTAAATTTTTATTGTTATGTTAATCACCATACACTACATCATTAGTTTTAGATGTAGTGTTCCATGATTCATTCTTTGTGCATAACACCCAGTGCTCCATGCAGAACATGCCCTCTTTAATACCCATCACCAGGCTAACCCATCCTCCCACCCCCCTCCCCTCTAGAACCCTCAGTTTGTCTTTCAGTGTCCATCGTCTCTCATGGTTCGTCTCCCCCTCTGATTCCCCCCCCTTCATTCTTCCCCTCCTGCTATCTTCTTTTTTTTTTTCTTGACATATATTGCATTATTTGTTTCAGAGGTACAGATCAGAGAATCAACACTCTTGCACAATTCACAGATCTTACCAGAAAACATACCCTACCCAGTGTCTATCACCCAGTCACCCCATCCCTCTCACCCCAACCCCCACTCCAGCAACCCTCAGTTTTTTCCTGAGATTAAGAATTCCTCATATCAGTGAGGTCATATGATACATGTCTTTCTCTGATTGACTTATTTCACTCAGCATAATACCCTCCAGTTCCATCCACGTCGTTGCAAATGGCAAGATCTCATTCCTTTTGATGGCTGCATAATATTCCATTGCATATATATACCACATCTTCCTTATCCATTCATCTGTCGTTGGACATCTTGGCTCTTTCCACAGTTTGGCAATTGTGGACATTGCTGCTATAAACATGAGGGTGCACATACCCCTTCGGGTCCCTACATTTGTATCTTTGGGGTAAATACCCAGTAGTGCAATTGCTGGATCATATAGTAGCTCTATTTTCAACTTTTTGAGGAACTTCCATACTGTTTTCCAGAGTGGCTGCACCAGCTTGCATTCCCACCAACAGTGTCGGAGGGTTCCCCTTTTACCACCTCACCACCAACATCTGTCATTTCCTGACTTGTTAATTTTAGCCATTCTGACTGGTGTGAGGTGGTATCTCACTGAGGTTTTGATTTGGATTCCCTGATGCCGAGCGATGTTGAGCACTTTTTCATGTGTCTGTTGGCCATTTGGATGTCTTCTTTGGAAAAATGTCTGTTCATGTCTTCTGCCCATTTCTTGATAGGAGCATTTGTTCTTTGGGTGTTGAGTTTAAGAAGTTCTCTATAGATTTTGGATACTAGCCCTTTATCTGATATGTCATTTTCAAATATTTTCTCCCATTCTGTTGGTTGTCTTTTGGTTTTGTTGACTGTTTCTTTTGCTGTGCAAAACTCTTTATCTTGATGAAGTCCCAATAGTTCATTTTTGCCCTTGCTTCCCTTGCCTTTGGCGATGTTTCTAGGAAGAAGTTCCTGTGGCTGAGGTCAAAGAGGTTGCTGCCTCTGTTCTCCTTTAGGATTTTGAAGGACTCCTGTCTCACATTGAGGTCTTTCAACCATTTTGAGTCTATTTTTGTGTGTGGTGTAAGGAAATGGTACAGTTTCATTCTCCTGCATGTGGCTGTCCAATTTTCCCAACACCATTTATTGAAGAGACTGTTTTTGTTCCATTGGACATTCTTTCCTGCTTTGTCAAAGATTAGTTGCCCATAGAGTTGAGGGTCCATTTCTTGGCTCTCTATTCTGTTCCATTGATCTGTGTGTCTGTTTTTGTGCCAGTACCAAACTGTCTTGATGATGACAGCTTTGCAATAGAGCTGGAAGTCCGGAATTGTAATGCCGCCAGCTTTGCTTTTCTTTTTCAACATTCCTCTGGCTATTCGAGGTCTTTTCTGGTTCCATACAAATTTTAGGATGATTTGTTCCATTTCTTTGAAAAAAGTGGATGGTATTTTGATGGGGATTGCATTGAATGTGTAGATTGCTCTAGGTAGCATTGACATCTTCACAATATTTGTTCTTCCAATCCATTAGCATGGAACATTTTTCCATTTCTTTGTGTCTTCCTCGGTTTCTTTCGTGAGTATTTTATCATTTTCTGAGTACAGATTATTTGCCTCTTTGGTCAGATTTATTCCTAGGAATCTTATGGTTTTGGGTGCAATTGTAAATGGGATCTACTCCTTAATTTCTCTTTCTTCTGTCTTGTTGGTGTATAGGAGTGCCAATGATTTCTGTGCATTGATTTTATATCCTGCCACTTGACTGAATTCCTGTATGAGTTCTAGCAGTTTTGGGGTGGAGTCTTTTGGGTTTTCCACATAAAGTATCATATCATCTGCAAAGAGTGAGACTTTGACTTCTTCTTTGCCAATTTGGATGCCTTTGATTTCTTTTTGTTGTCTGATTGCTGTGGCTAGGACTTCTAATACTATGTTGATTAGCAGTGGTGACAGTGGACATCCCTGCCGCGTTCCTGACCTTAGGGGGAAAGCTCTCAGTTTTCCCCATTGGGAATGATATTCGCTATAGGTTTCTCATAGATGGATTTTATGATATTGAGGTATATACCCTCTATCCCTATACTCTGAAGAGTTTTGATCAAGAAAGCATGCTGTACTTTGTCAAATGCTTTTTCTGCATCTATTGAGGGGATCATATGATTCTTGTTCTTTCTTTTGTTAATGTATTGTATCATGTTGACTGATTTGCAGATGTTGAACCAACCTTCCAGCCCAGGGATATATCCCACTTGGTTTTGGTGAATAATCCTTTTAATGTACTGTTGGATCCTATTGGCTAGTATTTTGGTGAGAATTTTTGCATCCATGTTCATCAGGGATATTGGTCTGTAATTCTCCTTTTTGATGGGGTCTTTGTCTGCTTTTGGGATCAAGGTATGGTGCCCTCATAAACTGAGTTTGGAAGTTTTCCTTCTATTTCTATTTTTTGGAACAGTTTTAGAAGAATGAGTATTAATTCTTCTTGAAATATTTGGTAGAATTCCCCTGGGAAGCCATCTGGCCCTGGGCTTTTGTTTATTGGGAAATTTTTGATGACTGCTTCAATTTCCTTAGTGGTTATAGGTCTGTTCAGGTTTTTTATTTCTTCCTGGTTCAGTTTTGGTAGTTGATACATCTCTAGGAATGCATCCATTTCTTCCAGGTTATCTAATTTGCTGGCATAGAGTTGCTCATAATATGTTCTTATAATTGTTTGTACTTCTTTGGTGTTGGTTGTGATCTCTCCTCTTTCATTCATGATTTTGTTGATTTGGGTCATTTCTCTTTTCTTTTTGATAAGTCTGGCCAGGGGTTTATCAATCTTGTTAATTCTTTCAAAGAACCAGATCCTAGTTTCGTTAATCTGTTCTACTGTTCTTTTAGTTTCTATTTCATTGATTTCTGCTCTGATCTTTATTATTTCTCTTCTCCTGCTGGGTTTAGGCTTTATTTGCTGTTCTTTCTCCAGCTCCTTTAGGTGTAGGGTTAGGTTGTGTACTTGAGACCTTTCTTGTTTCTTGAGAAAGGCTTGTATTGCTATATACTTTCCTCTTAGGACTGCCTTTGCTGCATCCCAAAGATTTTGAATAGTTGCGTTTTCATTTTCATTGGTTTCCATGATTTTTTTTAATTCTTCTTAATTTCCTGGTTGACCCATTCATTCTTTAGTAGGATGCTCTTTAGCCTCCATGTATTTGAGTTCTTTCCGACTTTCCTCTTGTGATTGAGTTCTAGTTTCAAAGCATTGTGGTCTGAAAATATGCAGGGAATGATCCCAATCTTTTGGTACTGGTTGAGACCTGATTTATGACCTAGGATATGATCCATTCTGGAGTATGTTCCATGGGCACTCAAGAAGAATGTGTATTCTATTGCTTTGGGATGGAATGTTCTGAATATATCTGTGAAGTCCATTTGGTCCAGTGTGTCATTAAAATCTTTATTTCCTTGTTGATCTTTTGCTTAGATGATCTGTCCATTTCAGTGAGGGGGCTGTTAAAATCCCCCACTATTATTGTATTGTTCTCAATGTGTTTCTTTGCTTTTGTTATTAATTGGCTTATATAATTGGCTGCTCCCATGTTAGGGGCATAGATATTTACAATTTTTAGATCTTCTTGTTGGATAGACTCTTTTTAAGTAGCATATAGTGTCCTTCCTCATTTCTTAGTACAGTCTTTGGTTTAAAATCTAATTTGTCTGGTCTAAGAATTGCCACCCCAGCTTTCTTTTGGTGTCTTTTAGCATGGTAAATGGGTTTCCATCTTCTCACTTTGAATCTGGGGGTGTCTTTGGGTCTAAAATGAGTCTCTTGCAGACAGCATATCGATGGGTCTTGTTTTTCAATCCAATCTGATAGCCTGTGTCTTTTGATTGGGGCATTTAGCCCATTTACAGTCAGGGTAACTATTGAAAGATAGGAATTTAGTGCCATTGTATTGCCTGTAAGGTGACTGTTACTGTATATTGTCTGTGTTCCTTTCTGGTCTATGTTGCTTTTAGGCTCTCTCTTTGCTTAGAGGACCCCTGTCAAGAATTCTTGTAGGGCTGGTTTCGTGTTTGCAAATTCCTTTAGTTTTTGTTTGTCCTGGAAGCTTTTTATTTCTCCTTCTATTTTCATGACAGCCTAGCTGGATATAGTATTCTTGGCTGCATATTTTCCTCATTTAGTGCTCTGAATATATCGTGCCAGTCCTTTCTGGCCTGCCAGGTCTCTGTGGATAAGTCTGTTGCCAATCTAATGTTTCTGCCATTGTAGGTTCCAGATCTCTTCTCCTGAGATGCTTTCAGGATTTTCTCTTTGTCTCTGAGACTCGTAAGTTTTACTATTAGATGCAGGGTGTTGACCTATTTTTATTGATTTTGAGAGGGGTTCCCTTTGCCTCCTGGATTTTGATGCCTGTTTCCTTCCCCAAATTTGGGATGTTCTCTGCTATAATTTGCTCCAATATACCTTCTGCCCCTCTCTCTCTTTCTTCTTCTTCTGGGATCCCCATTATTCTAATATTGTTTTGTCTTTTGGTATCGCTTGTCTCTCGATCTGCCCTCGTGATCCAGTAGTTGTTTATCTCTCTTTTTCTCAGCTTCTTTATTTTCCATCATTTGGTCTTCTGTATCACTAATTCTCTCTTCTGTCTCATTTATCCTAGCAGTTAGTGCCCCCATTTTTTATTGCACCTCATTAATAGCCTTTTTGATTTTGACTTGGTTAGATTTCAGTTATTTCTCCAGAAATCGTTTCTCTAATAACTTCCACGCTTTTTTCAAGCCCAGCTAGTATCTTTAAAGTGATGATTCTGAACTCTACATCCGACATCATACAAAGTCTGTATTGAGTGGGTCCCTGGGAGTTGGTACTACCTCTTGTTCTTTTTGTTGAGGTGATTTTTTCCGTCTTGTCATTTTGTCCAGAGGAGAATAGTTTAATGAGAGAACAAAATGCTAACAGGGTAACAACATCCCCAGAAAATATACTCTAAACAAATCAGAAAAGACCTGAAGCAGGGGGGAAAGAAACGGAAAGAGAGAAAAAAGAAAAAGAAAAAAAAAAGAAAAAGAAAAAGAAAAAGATAAAAACACACAAAAACAGAACAAAACAAAACAAAAAACAGAATATGATCAAATATGATCAGGCTGGTACATAGATCAGTGCCACACACTAGATTTTGGGTGTATTTTGTGTGTCAGAAGAAAGTGCCTCCCAAAATTGTAAAGAAAGAAAAACTTATATACGTACAAAAATAAGGGTTGATATGATGAGGGGATGGAATATGACTGTAAAGATGAAAATTATAAAAAATTTTATAAAAGGAATTGATAAGAAGTTGTTTGAAAAAAGAAAGAAGAGGATTAAAAAAAAAAAGAAAAAAAAGGGAGAGAATGTGATCAGGCAGGAGATTAGAAAAACACCATACAGTAGAGATTTAGGGTGTATTTTGATCTGTTAGAAGAAACTATCTCAAAATTTTAAAGAGAGAACAACTTATATATATATGCCAAAAATACGGGTAACTACTATGAAGGGATAGAATATGACTCTAAAAATGAAAAATAAAAATGTTTTTTAAAAAAGGGATTGATAAGATGTTGGTTGAAAAAGGGAAAAAGAAAAATTCAAAAAAAAAAAAAAGACAGTTAAAAAAAAAAATAACTTTGAAAGACTAAAGAATCATGGTAAAAAAGCCATGGATTCTATGTGCAGTATCCCCCTAGCGCTGGAATTCTGCTGTTCTCATTGATCGGTAAACCTGGTCTTGGCTGGCTGTTCTTGCTGATCTTCTGGGGGAGGGGCCTGTTGCCGTGGTTCCCAAATGTCTTTGCCGGAGGTGGAATTGCCCCACCCTTGCCCGGTCCGGGCTAAGTAATCTGCTCGGGTTTGCTCTCCGGAGCTTTTGTTCCCTTCAAGCTTTCCGTACAGCTTTGGAGGCTGAGAGTGAAAATGGCGGCCTCCCAATCTCCGCCCAGGAGGAGCCAAGCACTCGGGGCCTCACTCCTCAATGAGCCCCCAGAGAAAAGCAGTCAGTCACTCCCATCTCCCGGGCCCCCCCCACACTCCATGCTCACCCGGCCTGCGACTGAGCATTTCTATCTCTGGCACCTCACCCCGGGTGGAGTCTCCAAACCCAGCAGATCCCTGCGGTGTGCTTTTGCGCTGCTCCTCCCAGGAGAAGAAGGGGAGTGTCCCCGGATCTGCCGCTTGTTCGGTCCCTGCTGGAGGAGCAGTGGCCCGACTGTGCCCCGGATCACAGTTTATGAAAACCCCGAGCTGAAAGCCCGCTCCTCGGCTCCCTCTCTGCAGCCGGCTTCCCTGCTCCGATACCTGGGAGCTCTGCCGCACTCAGGCACCCCCAGTCTTTCTGTGACCCCGAGGGTCCTGAGACCACACTGTCCCGCGAGGATTCCACCCCCAACTTAGCCTCCGGAGTGACGTCCCTCAGCGGAGCAGACTTCTAAAAGTTCTGATTTTGTGCCCCGAGGCTCTATCACTTGCCAGAAGCGGCTGACGAAGGCCCCTCCCCCACCGTCTATCCTCCCGAATATCGCCTCGGATTCACTTCTCCGCACGTCCTACCTTCCAGAAAGTGGTCGCTTTTCTGTTCAGAGAGTTTTTGCTATTCTTTTCTTCGATCTTCTGTTGAGTTTGTAGGTATTCAGAATGGTTTGATCCCTATCCCGCTGAATTCCCTAGACGAAATCCAGGTCTCCTACTCCTCTGACATCTTGCTCCGCTCTCTTTCTGTGTACCACATCTTTATCCATTCATCTGCTGATGGACACTTGGGTTGCTTTTATAACTTGGCTATTTTAAATAATGCTGCGATAAATATAGGGATGTATATCTTTTCAAATTAGTGTTTTTATTTTCTTTGGGTAAATACCCAGAAGTGGGATTGCTGCATTGTCTGGTACGTCTATTTTTAGTGTTTTGAGAAATATCCATACTGTTTTCCATAGTGGCTGCACCAATTTACATCCCTACCAATACTGCACAAGGGTTTCCTTTCTCCACATCCTCCCCAACACTTGTTATTTCTTGTCTTTTTGATACCAGCCATTCTGACTGGTATGTGGTGATATCTCACTGTGTGTTTGTTTTGCATTTGCCTGATGATTAGTGATGTTGAGCATTTTTTTCCCTGTATTAAGCTCTTTACATGCATAATGACATGTAATTTCACATCAACTCTGTGAGGTAGGCCCTATTATAATCCCCATTGAAAAGGTGAGTAAACTGAGAAGTAGAAAGTTAGTAACTCTCACAAGGTCTCATCTACCAAGGAATAGAATCAGGATTCTAATTCAGACATGCTGACACCAGAGTGCAGCTTCTCAACCACACAACCGTGTCCTGCCAATATGGGATACAGGTAACAGTCAAGGCAGAGGAAAAGGTTTCACTGAAAATTTTGTAGAAGTGCTTGCTCCTAACAGCAAAGTGTACTGTACTTGTCTCTTTATCCATCTGTCTCCTCCACAATACTATTGGTTCCCCAAGAGCAGATACTGTGCTATTTTAGTCTGTGATGGTATGACCACCTAGCACAGTTCTTAATGCATGGAAGATTTTATGAATGGTTTTGAATGAATCAATAAATGAATGAATGGAGAAAGCCATGAGCTGCTATGTGTGTTAGTTGCAAAGGACTTCGACTCAATTGTATTAAATTAACCCCTTGGGTTGGATAGGCCCCTGAGGAGCTGCCTTCTTCATTCCAACTGCCTCACAGTTCCTTCGTCCCGTATCCAGGTGTCTAATTCCTACAATGGTGGGGGGGAATTCTCCTGGTATCTCCCCCAGCCTGCCTACCCCTTGGAGCAGTTCAATTTCCCATCCACCATCATACCTCATGATGTATTTTCACATATGTCATCATGGTTTATTCTCATAGCAACTCTGTACAGTAGGCAGGGTATTTTTATTTCTCTCTAGACCTCAGAGAAGAGATTATCATAAGTTGCAGGATAGCAAATCCAGTTCTCCTGTAACTCCCTAATTTTCCTGAATAAGTATGTAACTACCCCATTGCATACCCTGTGGCAAACTACTATCATGCCCGCCTGCCACAACAAATGAGTCATGAAGAGACGTGTGAAAGCAGGCATGAAACATTTTCCATAATGCATGATTTTTTTTAATGGAAGTCCCTTTCTAAAATTAAATGGACTAATTTCACCAGGTTGTGGTTTACACTAATCATTAATACACAAATGAGTCATACAACTGATTTTACACTGAAACTATTCTTCCCAAGAAAGTGGACCAAACAGTAGTACTGTATTTGAACAAATATCAAACTAGTAGAAGTTCAAGAGGCAGTAGAATATAGTGGTTAACAGCACAGACTCTGAACCCAGAAGGACTGGTTCAAATTCTGGTTCTGCCACGTATTAGTCTGCAGTCTTGCCTACTTAACCTCTCTGAGCCTTAGTTCCTTTGTGTGTAAAAAGTTATAGTATTAGTATATATCATAGAGGTTTGCTGAGAGGATTAAATAAGGTAACGTATGCCTGTAATGTTAACCACATAGTAGGCATTATGTGAATGTATCTATCAATATTTTTTTGTATATTGTATATTTACACAAGGCTTTGGGGGAAAAAAAAGAAAGTACTAGATAAAAATATTGGATTTTTCATCTCCTGCTCTCCAAGTTTCCAATAAAAGAAAAAAAAAAAGTTGTGCACAAAGAAAGTCATGGAGAGGTCTTACTGACAGATTTTACCCTGGTGAAGATGTTAAATGGCCTTATTTGCTTTCTCCTAATTGAGCAGTTCTAATAAGCTTGATCAGCTTTCCCTCCCCCACCCCCCTGCTTTATAGTAGAAGTTAAAAAAAAAAAGTCCTTCTCCCTTAACAGCTTTAACATTTAACAGTCACCAGGAGAAACTGTTCCATCATGATGTCTTCCGAGTTAGTGGACTGGAACAAATTCAGCTCGTTTTAATCGTATGGCATCAGGCAGTGCTGAAAATGCAATTTGTTGTGAAATTTGTTTGTGCATTTGCTATTAGAAGCCAAGTGTTCAGCTCTTTTGCATCTCTCCACTGGACCTTATCAGGGAACATACTAGCTGGAGGGCATCCGTGGCACCAATCACTCAGAAGGAAACCCAACAGCTGTGGATTTGACAGGTGGAGCAGGCCTGTCGTCCATCAACAAATATCCAGGATACTTTGCACTTTTTAGCTAGTAGGAGGCAGGCAACACTCTGTTGGTTTCAGAGTGAGAGTTCCTTTATGGTTGCCATTTTGTCTGGGGGGTGGTATGCCCTGGAACTGGTTTAAATTTATCTATTGTTCTGCCAGACATTTGCCAGCACTATTTTATGCAAATAGGTAAAAATGAAGGAAGATGAAATTTTAGTCCTCTGTATTCAAATATACTGACACTTATGCTAAACGGCACACTCTCCAGGAAAGTGACTAGGCCTTTAGCAAATAAAAGTGCAAACAAAACTGTACTTATTCAAAAAAACAGTGCTAAACAAGGGATAAGCATTGCTATAGAAAAGGGAAAGGAAGCTCTTGGAATTTATTGCATTTTTCCTGCTTGTACATTGTCTTATATATATTTGTATATTCAGTCATAAGGTATGCTATGAAGAGAATAATTATCAGTTCCCCCTTAGTGTATGCTAGCCTAGCATGTCACTTTCATTTACTTGTTTCCCTTAAAAATGGACTTATGTTCAGGAACATTAGGGATACTCTGTTGGGTGCCAAATGTGCTTTTTAGAAAAATGTGTCTGTATACAGAGGGACTAAAATTTATACCTTTACAATATGTTTGTAATAAATGCAACTGAATCCCCCAAATCATTTGTACCTAATCAATGGTGCTATCTTAAAAAAGAAAAGGAAAATAGCAGCTTTTGGTTTTCCAAGGGTAGTTTTAAATTAAATGATTATAAGTGTAATTAAAACATAATGCATTTAATTTAGCACAAAGTACTTTCAAATACCCTAACCCTGAACAATTAGTAAGGCAGCACTGTGTTCTGTGTTAACTTTTGTCCATATCTCTTCATCAAAACAGGGAACTCTTCCCTGTTGCCTCAAAAGCACTCAGTTTCTCCAAGTCCCCCCACAGCTCTGTTTTTTAGTTAATGATACCTAAAGTATTTACTCCTCTTAGTTAATGAGTTCCACGAAAGAGAATTAAAGTCAATCCTCTGTAATAAGATATTTAATAGAACCTGAAATCCCTGCCTACAGTAGTTTGTTAAACCCTCTTGAGAAAGCAAGTTTTAAAACTTTCACTTCAGAGTCTGTCTTGGGACTTTGTGTGCATTGTTGAATCTTCATTTAATACATAGTAGTATTACAGTAATTAAAATTTTGATCGGCATCTTACTCCTAACCTGACCTAAAGAGATAGGTCACTGTCACAGCTGTTAGAGCCCGTAGAATCTTACAGCTCTCCCAGTGAACCCTTCACTTCACGGGCAAAAACTCCAAGCCAAAGGAGGTGAAGTGACTTACATGAAGTCACATAGTGTAGACAGAAAACCAGGTCTAATTCCTGCCCCAGTGTTCTTTTCACCACAGACACTCTCTAAAAGCAAAGTAGAAACGATCTTAAAATGTAAAGGGTTAAAATTGTGTCGCACAGGAGCGCCACACCACCTGCTTTCTCAGGAGGATTGAGTTCGAGTCCAGTAATTCATATGTGTGTCAGTTCCTTAACTGGTAGTTAAATCATGCTCATTAAGTCTGAGAGTGGCCATGGCCATGTTTACAAAATACTTCTCTCTTAACACGCCTGGATTTCTTGTTTTCTCTTACATTTTTCTTCCAACTTTCTATTGATTGGCCGTGTAGGGTATTTTTTAAATAGAATGAGCAAGCAAGCAGTTAAAACAAATATTTGCTTTGCTGCTCAATTGATCTGGCCCAAGTACTTTTGCAGGAATATATACTATCAATAGATTTAAAATCACACATTGTATATAAACAGACTAAACCATGAGGAAGCATATTAGGAAAGTGTAAAAAACAGCTAAAAAAAAAAAAAAAAGTAAGAACTAGCATGAAATGACTGTTTCAGCATTGGGGATAATCACAAATAAGCCTGGGGTGGCAGAGGAAATTCCATACGTGTTAGTGATATTACAGTTGTTTTTCCTTAGTCTTTGACAATAGTCTTATGGCAATTATTAACTTAATTATTTTTCCTGCAAATGTGCTAATAGAATATTTGAAACAATAAGTACATTGGTAAGAACAAGAAAATTACCAAATAGTTATATGTACCATTAAGTACAAACATCTTTATTCCTGTCAATGGTGCATATCGACCTTACTTAAAACAGCAAAATAATTATTCTGTTTTTTGGCAGAATCCAACTTTGGTGCTGTTATTTTCATAAAGAATCAAACTCGACCAGTATATTCAAGAAGCAAAAAATATTTGCTTTTAAAAGTGTATGGTTCAGGGCGCCTGGGTGGCTCAGTTGGTTAAGCGACTGCCTTCGGCTCAGGTCATGATCCTGGAGTCCCGGGATCGAGTCCCGCATCGGGCTACCTGCTCAGCAGGGAGTCTGCTTCTCCCTCTCCCACTCCCCCCTCTTGTGCTCTTTCTCTCTCTCACTCTCTCTCTCAAATAAATAAAATCTTTAAAAAAAAAAAAAAGTGTATGGTTCAAAAAAAAATGTATGGTTCATTAAGCTTGAGAAGGCAGCATAGGAGACTAGAAAGAGCAGATATTAAAATTTTATAGAACTGGTTTCAAATCCTGGCTGCAAGACTTAAATAGTTGTGTAACCTAGGGTAAGTAACTTAGCCTGTCTAGGAATAAGGTTCTTTATTTTAAAAACCAAATAATTATACCTACTTGTAGGGCAGCTGTGAGGATTAAACAAGATAAAAAACACAGCAAAGAACCCTTGACAAAGGAAGTACCAAAAAATTTATTATTTTACAAAACATACTACATGTAATTATTAAGAATCTAATTATTAAGACTCTCTGATACATGTACAAAATTCTGTAGTTTAAAGACCTTATAGTTCAACTTCTTAATATTGCTGATGAGGAAACTTAAAGCCAGAGAATTTAAATGATTTCTTAGTGCCAGTTTCAGAGTAATTTTAGGGATTATTAAATTTAATTTAGTTTTATAATTACATAAAATGTTTACATATTTTCAAGGTAAAAAATAGAATAAACTGGTAAATAAAGGGAACAGATTGAACATTTATTCTATTTCTTCTATATGAATTAAAACATAAAAATTAGTCTTAATTTCTATTTCTATCACCTCTTCCCTTTCTTCTCTACCCTACCTTTCTCCATCAGAAGCTTAAAAAAAAAAAAAAAACTGATTTATTGTTTGTCCTCCCAGTTTAAAAAAAAAAATACAAGCAGATACCTTCATATAACCTTTCTTTCTTAGATGAATAATGGCACACCGTGTACTTTCTCTTCCTCGCCTTTTCACTCAACAATATACCGTAAAGATTGCTCCATAGCAGTTTATAGAGATATCCCTCATCCTTTTCTGTTTCATGGCTTTCTGTTATATGGATGGGCCATAATTTTTATTCAATCAGTTTCCTACTGATGGACATTTGAGTTGTTTCAACTTGTTTTTGCTATTACAAATAGTCTTACAATAGATAGCTTTGTGTATATATTGTTAGGTGTGTTTGTGGTAGATTTCTAGAATTGGGATTTCTGGGTCAATTTGGCTAGATGTTGCCAAATTTTTCTCTGTAGTAGTTGTACCATTTCACATTCCTACCAGCAATGTAACAGAGAGTATGTTTCTCCACAAAGTAAATCCTCACAAAGCTCTACCAACATTATATGTTGTGAAATCTTTGGGTTTTTTTGTTAAACTAATGGCTTTGGTTTACATTTTCCTTCTGAAGAACAAGATTGAGTATCTCTGCATATGAGAAAGAACCATTTGCATTTCTTTTTTTTTTTTTTTGAACTGTTTAATTCTTTAACCTACTTTTCTATAAGATGGTTGATTTTTTTTTTTTTTCGAATTTTTGGAGCTTTTTGTATTTTAGGGAGTACAATCTATTTACTGACACCTCCCAAATTAATATCCCCAGCCCTGACGTCTACATGGAACTGTAGATTCATATGTCCAACTATCCACACCATCTCTCCACCTGTTTATCTATTAAATATCTAAAATTTAACAAGTTCAAAATAGAACTCCTGAATTCTCACCCCACACGAGTTCTTGCCTCCAGTCATCCTCCACTCAGTAATAGCAGCTTCTTCTTTTCAGGTTTTTCAGGCCAAAATATTAGAGCATCCTTGACTCTCCTATTTTTTTCAGTTAGTTCACTGACTCCATCAGCAATTCCTATTAGCTCTACTTTCAAAATATATCTAGAATCTTACTACTTCTCTTCAGGTCCACTACTTTAACTCTTATGCTAGCCACTATTATCTCTCACCTGGATTTTTGCAGTAGCCTCCTAGCTGATCTCCCTTGCCCCCCCCCACCCTCACCCCAATGTAGTGTTCACATTATAGCCAGAGTGTTCTTTTAGGGACATGAGAGATCATGTCATATCTCACAAGTCTCCAACGCCCCCCATCATCAAACCCAAAGTCCTTTGTATGCTCTATAAAGATATATGTCATCTGTCCCATCATCTCCATCACTACCTCTCTGACTTCAACTCCTACACCCTTCCCTAGCATACACTCAGCTCTAACAATATCTCCGGTTGTTATTTGAACAAACTTAACTCAAGGCTTTTAATTTTCCAACCCATGTATCTGGGATGCTCTTCTGCCCAGCTATCTCCATGGCTCACTAGCTCATCTTCTAATTTGTGCTTATAATATACCACATCACTAAGGCCCTCCATGAAAGTCAAAGTTTTATTAAGCTCACTCTCTCCCCTATATCATTCTCTCTCACTTAGGACCAACTGACATAATGATGTGCTAACTGTGTTGATTGTTTGCTTCCCCAACTATAGAATAGACATGAGGATGTGAACTTTGTCTAGTTTCCTGCTGTATCTGCAAGCTTCTAGAACCATGTTTGGCACAGAGTAGGCACTCTGTAGATTTTTTATGCAAGGGTGAATGGATGAATAAAAGAATGGATGAATACAAAGTTGTATTTTATTGACTTTGCAGTTACATCAGACAGAAATATCTGTGAACCAGTATAATGACAAAAACTAAAGTCGATAAGAAAGGCATAAAAATGCTTACTTGGTATTAGGAAAATGCTGGTCCATGTCACCTCAGAAAATGCAAAGAAAATAAAAAATCTCTTGATGCTTTGTTTTATAAGTTTCTGTGGAACAGATAATTTATGCAGAATCTAAATTTTGTGACACCTTTATGGGCATTATTATTATTATTTAGAAGTAATTGAGCATGAATCCTGAGCAATGCACTGTCAAATATTTAGAACATAAAGAATATGAAATGGAGGGACGCCTGGATGGCTCAGGTGGTTAAGCATCCAACTCTTGATCTCAGCTCAGGTCTTGATCTCAGGGTTGTGAGTTCAAGCCCTGCACTGAAAAAAAGAATATGAAATGGAGGTCAGTGTTTAGGTCAGTGCAAACTAGTAAAGTGCTTCGTTCATATTTACAGTATTATGTGATTACACAAAAGGCACTGGTTTGGGTTGTCTTATTTAAATATGTTTATTTAATGTTCTAACATGAATATAAAACTTGATTGGAATTCATTTGGAAACAAGAATTCTTCCTACCTGCTGTTTCTTAGTTAAGAAAAGATTCAAATTCAATTCAAGAAGACACTCTTTTTTCTTTAATAAGTGATTTATAATTTCACTGGCTCTAATTTACTGTAAGCAAAGCATCAGATTAGTAATGTGTTTAATATGAGTTATTAAGTTCCCATTAGACTAAATTACCACCCCTAGAGATCTGCAAAACTACTCTGAATTAATTTGCATTCTTCAATAGCCACACACTTCACCTTTTCTTAAATGCCACAGATACTTTGGGATATATATCCTAATATGGTCCCCTAAGAAGAGTAAGCCATCTTATGAACTTTGAAATTTTTACTTCTATAAATTGTTTCATAATAATAATAAATTATTAAATTTAGAAATGATTCTTAAAGATTTCTGTTGATTGTTTTTATACATATTAGCACAGTTTCCAGGTAATTCACATCCAAATCCATTTTCAATAAGCTACAAAAGAACAAAAACATGTAGGCTTTATATTTTTTCCAATTTCATTCAATGCCATCAATTTAAAACCACCTTCTAATTGACTGATCTAATATTTAGTTATAAATATCTTCATAAACATACATAATCTAAACATTTCATCTCTGAATCTTATCAAAATTGAGCCAGAACTATGTATACTTAACCTACTCTATAGTTGAAAGCAAGGGGTTTGTGAATGTTGCCTATGGAACTTGAGACCACAGTAATGTTTACAAGTAAAGGAATAATTTTTAAAGTGACCATATGAGGATTTGTCAAATATGAATGGATTAAACTTAAAATAGCAGATTAACATCATCAATAAGTATATTAACTTGGTTTTATGGTGATAGAGTACTCCAAAGAAGGTGAAAAATTTCTAATAAACTGTTTATAAAGAGACATGTTTGCAGTGAACAATGTGGTCCCTGGAAGCATCAGACATATTAACTAATGAAACAAGACCTGTGCATATTTACTAACCACAGTTTTGCAAAGCAGATTTACTAACTCAATTACCCAAAGCTAAAGAAGGTATCAGGCTGGATTAGAAATCAGGAGTCCCTACTGAACTCACATGATGAACTCACATCTGTTCCCTGGTGTATGGCATTAATTTTAGCAGTAATACAACCAGTATTAGTCTGAGTTGACCCAGAAAAGGACTGGATCACTCAGGGCAAAATTTCAGTGTTCCCAATTTAATCCGATCCCCAAATCAGAGACATACCATCCCTGTCTTTATCCACACTGTAAATAGTAAGACTTCAGTAAGCAGGGAAAGCCAAATTTTATGGTTTCATTTCTGCTTCTTCCAATTCTTCTTAATATGCGACTGCCAAATTAATCTTTCTAGAGCACTTCTCTAAAACAGTTATTTTTCTGTGTAAAAATTTCAATATATCCAAAGACTTTCTTTATGTTAAAGCACATGTTGAGTGTGTAAAGAGTCTGTAAAAATACATGCTTGATGTATCAGAAACTGAAAAAAAAAAAAACATGTAAAGAAGACAATTTCAATGATCTGTAATCCAATTTGGGTTTTAGAGTAACATTATTATAGAGATGGAGAGAATGGATTAAAAGTAGGAAAATCTGGGGACAGAAAAAAAAAGGTTGGAAGGCCATTTTGCAGCACCCCAGGAAAGATGTAATAAGAATCTGAACTATAACAGTGAAATTGAGGGGGTGGGATTAAAATTATATTTAAGAGACAGAACTAATGACTTATAGAGGGATAGGAAGAAATAATTTCAAGTTTTCTAACTGGATAGAATTGATTAATGATGATGTGAAAAACAGAGACATTGAGATTCCTTTGGGACGTATGGTAAAGCATGGCAGAAAATGTGTGGGTTTCAATGGATCATGTTTTAGAATGGAATAAAATCCAAGTTTTACTATATACAAGCGGTTGACCTTGAGTGCATGATCTAGTCTGTCTGAGTTTCAGATAAAAGGGGAAAAATATATCTGATTTTCAGAATTGTTTTGAAGTTTAAACAGGATAAAGTGCCCCAGCAGTACCTAGCACATAGTATTTGTTCAATAAATCACAGCTATTAGCATGATTATTGTTTCTAGACTGAGATGGCAAGTAGGCAGCTGAAAATACATGTCTAGCACTTAAGAGTGTAATGAAGACTGTAGATGTGAAAATCACTGCTGATATGACAGGAGGATATGAGATAATCCAGTAATTGGAAGAAAAAATGTCTGAGGACAGTACCCTAAAGAAACATCGGCATTTAAGGAGTGGACTAAAGGACAGTCAAAAAAGGACTCTTAATTAAATGAAACTAAGAAAGCCAAGCTTCAAAGATCAAGAGCAGAGTGGCTAAAAGTCATCCCCACCTGAGCAATTGTGTTCTGTGCTAATTGAGCACATCCTCCTCAGGTCATGATCCTTGCAACAGTCCAGAAGATCCCTTGATAGAAACATTTTCTCAATAGAAATGCCAGTCATGCTGCTAATCCACAACTGTAAGACAGAAGTCTCAAGGCAACAACTAATGGTATATCACTATGCCCTCCTAATTAGAGAAGATCCTGATAAAAGAGGAAATTATTGATCAAATGTGCACCTGATAAAATATGGCTTTCTCAAAGTCTGGATTTAGTAACTTGTGACAGTTTGCTTTGGGGCATTTTGTGTAACTTTCAACTTGACCCAACAATAGTAGAAGGCTGAAGAACAGCTATTGGGGACAGTTTTAATGTCTGCTACTGAATATGGAAGTTGTCCAGAGGACAATGGGGAACTTTTAAATAGCGAGGGATGTTAAAGGAAGTATATAGTTAATTTGTAACAGCTTGCATGGGGACTTTTGACTAATCTGTAGAAAGATAAGAGCAATAGATCTAAGATTCATGCTGTAATGTATAGTACAAATTTATGAAGTGAAGAGATTCCATCAACATTGATTAACATTGCTGGAAAACTTTCTAGGATTTTCAAAACCTGGTCTTTTCCCAAACAGGTTCTCCACATCTGCATATTCTGCATCTTTTCTACAAAGTCTTTTCTGATCTTCCAATTGAAAATAAGTTCTTCTTGCACCAGACTTGACCAAAAATTTGTGTACACCTCTCTTAGTGCATTCAACATGTTCTACTTTTTATCATTATTACCATTTCATAGGCAAAAAAATCCTTGAGTGTAAAGGCTATACATTTTTGTGCTATTTTTGCTGTGCACCACAGCTCCCACTTCTGTGTTTTCTACACAGCCAGTGATGAGTAAATATATGGTATTCATCATTAAAATAATTTAATGACTGGTTATGATTATCACCTCAAATTTGGTCCTCTATTCCAAATAATCAGTTTATTCATATTAAAGTAATCTGGATGATTTTGTATAGTCTTTTTCAATCAATGGAACATTATTTTCACATTTTAAATACATTTCTAACATCATAAGACATTTATTAATAAAAGTGTCTTATTGGAAAGATTTTATTTTAAGTCTCTTAGAGAAATTCAATATTTTGTTTTGATCATAATCTTACTAACCTATTAATGCTTTTTCGTTTTCAATCACAAAGTCTCCAATATTCACAATTGGGTTTCCTATCCCAACTTTATTATTTAAAGACATAGTAGTTAATATTTTCATTGTCGTTAAGAAAATTGATCAAAATAAACATGGAAATAACAAAGTTATTGATTTTGAAATTTTATGCACTCACCTTTACCAAATAGAGGTTATCTATACAAAGATATTCCTTGCTTTTATTCAATATGATAAAAATAAGAAGGACCTTGATGACAAAATGCAAATACACGAGTTTATTTCCATTTCCTATCTTCATGTTTCCTTCCACTCAGCTCGGCATTGCTTTTTAATGCTTCTTATTTTCAATACTTATTTCAGTTTTCTTCCCGCTCCTGACATGTGTGTGGTAGAACCTGACAATTTTATATGTTGCTTACAAAAAAGAAAAGAATGCTTTTCTGAAGATGTCACTGTTTGTAGTTAAATAAACCACTTTTCGTGATAAGAATTTTCTTATTTTTATTCAGAGGATTCCATTCTTTTCCCTTATGACTTGATAATGGTCCTGCTATTCTAACCCTTCAGTAAAACCCTGTTTAGTATACAATTTGAGATATTTGCAGCATACACTGTTCTTCATATAAGAAGAGATTAGCTTTTTAATAATAGCTTCTTTTGAATTAGGAAAAAATTGTTATAGTAGAGAGGGAAACACATGGGGAAATGTAATCAATGATGGTTTTGTGTAGGCATTAATAATTTCTTTGTTCTGAAGGCTTTATTTTTGGTTAGAAGGGAAAAGGAACTGCCACTACTATCCAGCCATTACTTCTTTCACTGTAAAAGCATTGATGATTATCTAGGCTATTTCTTCATACCTTTTAAAGAATCCATTTTTAGCAAACCTCTACCATCTAGGGATATCGTCTGTAAAGACTTAAAATTGCTTTGCTCAGTGGTATAATGAAAAAAATCATGAAATCTGCAATGTTGTTTAGAATCCTGTGTTACCTGCGGTAAATTGCTTCACTCTCTGAGCCTTTGGTTTTCTTATCTGTAAAGTGAGAGGATTGTAAAGTTAAATGAGATTACATATGTAAAATATCAACTAGTGCCTTGCCCATAAATGGACCTAACGAGGATAAGCTATCTTTATCGTTAGAGATTTAATAACTGCTTGATTCAGATAAAGAGGAGAGCTCTCATCTTGGAAAAGTAAAAAGATGCTACGAATAAATTGGATCACATTCACACTGGATTAAGTGATAAGGAAATATTTTGTCTTGTGTAAAAAAGGTCCAGGAATCAGGAAGACTCACAGTGTAGGATATCAAGTTTTTTCTGCTCAAATTATGATTCCTTCTTTCCATCCTCCTCCTCATGTTGGCTTTTTTGCCAAGCCACCTCCCTCATAGTCACAAGTCGGCCGCCAGCTAGAACAAGGACAACTCATTTCTTTGCTCACAAGCAGTAGGAGTCAAAGCTGTCACTCAACCATGACCTATTAGTCTCTACTTTTGATCTGATTAGGACATCAGCTCTTGCACCCACCACTGGACCAATAACAATCTTTTGTATGTAAATAGGTATTGCCAATTTACAATCACAAACTAAGGTTCAAAGACTTGCTGTATCACACTGCTAAAAAGGGAGAGAACCAGAATCAGAACATAAGTGTTCTAATGCTATGTTCAGTGATTGTAGCAGGACCATTCAGTTTTATCACTAGGATAAAAATGCATACACACACACACACACACATATAAATATATGCATATACACTAGACCTTTATATATCTCAAGGTAAATATGTATATATGTATAGGTGTATAGTTTAACATCATTTTTGAGACCTTAAGTTACATTTTAATTTACTTTATCTTTTCTTGAGAAATTGACCTATATAGTTTAAATGTTCTGTGGTTCTTTTTTAGTCTTGGCATATTCTGAAATAGTTTTTTTTTTTTTTTTTAATACTATTTAACTCATTTATATTCACCTTTCCAACAAAGTGATCTGTGGCTAAAAATTTCCCTAGGTTTAAATTAATCTGGATCTTGTTTAGTCAGTTTTCACCATTTATATATTGGTTCTGGCCTTCTTGTCTTTATTCCTCTTGTCTTTATTCCTTTCGTCTTTATTCCTTTCAATGCTTTAAAGCAGCAAAATACTGCAGGTAAATCTCATAACATGGATGTATTTTATGGTCTCTGAGTTTTCTGTTTAGAGACCCAGGCATATGACACAGGTATACAAGATGGCAATTAGATTAGTGATTTTATTTAAGGTAACTAATGAGTATTTTTCATAAAATACCCATTTCATACTAGAACTGGGATTTTATAACAGGTCCCTGAACAAGGGAATATCCTTAAAAACTGTCTTCCCTGTTTTCTAAAATCAATCCCTACCCCAGCAGTAATATATGCACAGCATACATAGCCCTTCCTTGTGTTTTTATATATACATTGAAAAGTACTCTAGATACAACAACCTGTCATCGCCTGCTCTTTCTTTTCTTACTTGGAAGGATGATATTATGTCTCCTTTTGCATTTATTTTCAGGGAAGCCCTTCAGGTCTTAATCAACTTTCAGTCTGTGCCTTCTGGATAACGTGACGTGCTGCCCAACACATACTTTTGGTGCTACATAAATAATTAATCATATGTTATATCCTCTTTCCATGGATGAGAAGTTCTCTGAAAAACACTCAAGCTATGATGAATCTGAAAGCCAGAGGCCTGACCTTAAAATCAAAGGCAGACATTCCATAATAGGATACAGATAGGAACCAATTAAGAAGTTCTATCCATCTACCTCCAGTCATTTGAAGCTATACTGTGTCTAGTCATCTATCCAGAGGGGCAAATCGGATACTTTCCATTAAAACAAGGCAATGATTATAGACACTCTCAGCCCAATAGAATCATAAGGTTTCTGTCCAGTTCATTTTTATTTTAGGACATGTAGGAATTTGAGACTAGGTTAAAACTAGCTCCATATGTTTGCATTTGGGCCCATTTCCCTCAGTAACTCTATCCCATTGAAGTGCAGAATCTTAGGCATTCCAAGTTAAGTCACTAAAAATATTTATGGAGAAGAAGTTAAAATTCTCAAGACTAACTTTATTCAAAGCAAGGAAAAGCTAAAATGGTATGCTTCCACATCTCATGTGTCTACCAGCAACTTCATCTATCCTAAAGGATCTTTAATTTCTAAATGGTTCCATGTTTATAAAATGAAAAAGAGAAAGACAAATTTTTAAAAAAATTAAACCTATTTGACAAAAGACTACAAACTCCATACATGAGAGCTAATTTACAGTGAAATTTTAAATGAATACTTAAGAGTAGGGTAGAAGAATGAACAAACTTTATGTTTTAAGTTTGCTTTGATTTTATGGCATATATTTTCAACACAGTTGGTTGCATGTGTGTATTTATAACCTAAAAATTGCCCACTAGAAACTACAGAGGATTGAAGAAATAGTAAGCCACAGATCCAAATGAAATTAAAATAATAACTGAGTTCAACCAAATATAAGAAAAACAAGATTTATAACTTAAAAATATAAACAAACACAAGTATATGCTTTTCCTCCTTTAGACAAAGTCAGAAATCCCTTGTAGTCTTCTTGTGTTCTTTCACTGCAGAACATCTAATTGAAATTTTTATTTTCCTATGAGAGATTCCAATATTAAATATCTTGATGCTATGAAGTTTGCTGCTCCCCAGGTGATAGAATGGTGGGCCAGATTTTTCCTGAAAGCTATGAAAAAGAAGAATGATAACAAGTAGACACATAAAAAAGGAACATTCATTCATTCAATCACCACTTAGCATGAAAGGAGTGGTGACAGGAAAAGGAAGTCAAAGTAGAATCAAAGATAATTTGAGCAGAAAAATAAGGATATGTGGAGACGAGAAATAGCATGCAGTGAGGTATATCAGCGTGCTCCAGCCAAAGGCCTCCAGGAACACACTTTGTAGTAGAAAAGTTGAGTTTGTTGCTTGTTGCAGCATGGAAGCACACAAACCATGGGGAATTACAGGGGATTTCAGAAAAAGGATGTTAGGATTTATTACAGGATTTGGGTGTGTGTTAAGTGCTTTGGGAGAAAGAATAAGGAAATAGGGTTTTGCTCTTGATTAGATCCTGCCAGGAAGTGGGGTAACTCTATAATTGGGCATCTTAATCTTGCCCAGAAGGAGGAGAGACCAAGCAAGATTAAAGCTGTAACTAGTAAAGAAGCAACAGTCTAGTCTCTTCATATTAGCCGGGATGGGGGATTGGTCATTTTTTGGTTTGGACGATATTCATGTTTTTATCTATTTTCAGACATACTTATGGAGTGGTTTTTGTCTAGATCCATCGTGGTCAAAGAGTGACCTTGTGTGATGTTGATGTTCTATGAAATTGTTTATGTTCAACAGAAGAAATCCCAAACTCCACTGTGAGGACCAGGCCAACAGGTAGCAACACCAAGGCCTGAATGATAGTATCAGGCCAGCTCCTAGATATCAGTTGTTGCTTTTCCATTTCTTATCAGGCACATTAAGATCAGGGTAAGAAAAGGTACAAAGGAAAATAATAAATATTTATTTATTGAACACATATTACACACCAGCACTATATTAAATTCACAACAATCTTAGGAATTAATTACTATTTTAATGCACATGCTTCCAATAAGGAAAAGAAAGCTTAGAGAAATAAAGTTACTTGCTTAAAATGGCATTACCTATAAAAAGTTGGAATTAGAATCCTAGGCCTTTATAGACAAAGCACTTAGTCATTACCTTATAAAAGAAAGTTAGTATGAGCACAACATTGGTGCATTAAAGAGTAGCTTCTCAGAAGAAGTTGGGAAGGTGGCAGAGTAGGAGGACCCTGAGCTGTCCCCATCCTATGTTTACAACTAGATTTCATGCACATCCAAGTCAATGAACTGGAGAGCAATCAAAGCCTGGAAGAACAAACTCCAAAACTAAATACAGAGAAGAAGCTGCATCTGAAAGGTCAAAAAGGCAGAGGGAAGCTGCCCACAGGAGGAAGGGAGCTATGCATACAGAGAGGGCAGAGAAGCAGGCTTTTACCAGGGAGCTCACACAAGGAAAACTAATCACCATGAGGTTTAGTTTTGAAAACCAGAGGGGCTGAATTGCATGAGTTTGTATAACCAGTGGGACTTTGAGCCTGGAGCTTTAAAAATCAGCTGACTCAGCACTGGGCAAACCTCGAGGGTCAGTGATAACTAGGTGCTTTCCCTTAAACTAACAGCAACCTGTGTGCAAAGACAACATAAAAGTGGCAGTTTATACAATGCAAGAGGACAAATGGGAAGACATATGTTCTTACTGATTTTGGAGTGTGTTGGGGGACTTCTCCAAAAATGAGAGCATTGCAGGCACCATTTTCCTCCCCCAAGCCCCAGTATAAACATAGAGCCATCTGCAGGAGGCAAGGCTGCACAGAAACTTGCTACCTAGAATGCTAGTAGTGAGTCATGCCCACAATTTCTCCTGAGGACTCACTGACACCAAGCCTATCAACCCAGGCTCAGGGAAAATTTTGTTAAAGCTATGAGTGCACCACACCTAGCCACTGGGTGCACAGGCACCATTCTGTGCCAGGCCCAGCCTCATGCCCCCAGCTGCCCTAGCACACAGGGCCCAGCATAGGACTAGTAGCTCAGCATGACTTTTTCTAACACAGCCGTTCTGCTCAGAAGTTTTTTTGTGGACATGCCCCCTCAGAGCTGGCCTATCTGGGTCCTGCTAATACCACAGAGAGCAAGCACAGCCCACAACAGGCAAAGAGGCAGTACACACTACTAAACTGAAAGGAAAAGTGACTCAGACACAACAGCAGGGTGTTAGCAACAGATAGGATACTCTCCTGAAATGTCAGGTTCTGGTGAACAGGGGACACTGCCCTGCAGGGCACTCAAGAACCCCTCATTCATAAGGTCACTACTTTCAAAAGCAGAAGAAATAGCTAACTTTCTTAACACATAGAAACAAACACAGAGAGGTAGACAAAATTAGGAGACAGAGAAATTCATCCCAAATGAAAGAACAAGACAAGGCCACAACTAAAGATCTAAATGAAACAGATATAAGTAATATTCCTGATAGCATATTTAAAGCAATGATCATAAGGATACTCACTGGACTTGAGAAAAGAGTGGAAGACATGAGTGAGAACTTTAACACAGAGATAAGGAATAATGTAGCAGAAATAAAGGGCTCAATAAGTGAAATGAACAACACATTTAATGGGACGAACAGCAGATGGAAGAAGCAGAGGAATGAATTTGTAACCTAAAAGACAGTAATGGAAAGTAATCAAGCTGAACAAAAGAGAAAGAAGACAATTTTGCAAAACAAGAATAGACTTAGGGAACTCAGTGACTCCATCAAACATAATAACATTCATATTATAAGAGTACTAGAAGAAGAAGAGAGAAAAAAGGAGTCAGCAAGTTTATTTGAAGAAATAATAGCAGAAAACTTCCCTAATCTGGGGAAGGAAACAGATATCCAGATCCAGGAGGCACAGAGGACTCCCATCAAAATCAACAAAAGCAGATCCACATGAAGATACATTGTAATTAAATTGGCAAAGTACAGTGATAAAAAAATTTAAAAGGAGCAATACAAAAGAGGAGAATAACTTACAAGGGAAAACCCATGAGGCTAGCAAGAGATTTTTCAACAGAAACTTTGAAAGACTGAAGGGAGTGGCATGATATATTCAAAGTGCTGTATGGGAAAAATCTGCAGCCAAGAACATTTTATCTAGCAAAGCTGTCAGGAGAGATAAAGAGTTTCCCAGACAAACAAACTGAAGGAGTTTATGACCACTAAACCAGCTCTGCAAGAAATATTAAAGAGGACTCTTGAGTGGAAAAGAGAGACCAAAAGTGACAATATAGTACTGAATGGAGCACTGGGTGTTATACGCAAACAATGAATCATGGAACACTACATCAAAAACTAGTGATGTAATGTATGGTGATTAACATAACATAATTTTAAAAAAAGTGACAGTATAGAGGTAGGAAACACAAAAGCATTAAAAATGAATATTTCTGTAAAAAAATGAGACAAGGAACTCACAAAATCAAAGGATATAAAATATCACAACATGTACCTAAAATAGGGAAAAGAAGAATAAAGAATGGGTGCAAACTTATGTGACCATCAACTTAATATAGACTGCAATATGCAGAAGAGGTTATATACAAACCTAATGGTAGCAATATATAAAAACCACTAATAAACATGCAAAGAATACAGAGAAATAAATCTAAGTTTATCACTAAAGAAAATCAGCATAACTTGAAACAGAGAAAGACAAGAAAGGATCAGAGAAAAACTTCAGAAACAGCCACAGAACAAATAATAAAATGACAATAAATGCATATCTATCAATAATACTCTTAATATATATGGACTAAGCACCCTAATCAAAAGACATAGGGTAACAGAATGGATAAAAATGACATATAGACCCATCTATATGCTGCCTACAAAAGACTCCTAAAGTCACCTGCATATTGAAAGTGAGGGGATGGAGAAACATCTATCATACAAATGGATGTCAAAAGAAAGCCAGAGTAACAATACTTGTATCAGAAAAACCAGACTTTACAACAAAGACTGTAACAAGATACAAAGAAGGACACTACATCATAATAAAGGGAACAATCCAACAAGAAGATATAACAAATATAAACAATATGTTTACATAGGAGCACCCAAATACATAAAACAGTTAATAACAAACACAAAGGAATTAATTGAATAATACAGTGATAGTAAGGGACTTTAACACCCCACTTTCATCAATGAACAGATCATCTAAACAGCAAATCAACAAGGAAACAATGGCTTCGAATGACACACTGCAGCAGATAGATTTAGCAGATATATTCAGAATATTCCATTCTAAAATAGCAGAATGCACATTCCTTTTAAGTCCACATGAAACCTTCTCCAGAATAGGTCACATATTAGCCCACAAAATAAGACTCAATAAATTCAAGAAATTTGAGATCATACTATGCATCTTTTCTGACAGCAATGCTATGAAACTAGAAGCCAACCACAAGAAAAAATATCTGGATAGACCACAAATGCATGGATGTTAAATAACATGCTACTAAACAATGAATGGATCAATCCGGAAATCAGAGAAGAAATTAAAAAGTACATGGAAACCAATTAAAATGAAAACACAATAGTCCAAAACCTTTGGGATGCAGCAAAGGCAGTTTTAAGAGGGAAGGACATAGCAATACAGGCCTACCCCAAGAAGTAAGAGCAATCCCAAATAAACAACCTAATTTTACACCTAGAGGAGTTAGAAAAAGAACAACAAACAAAACTTAAAACCAGCAGAAGGAAGGAAATAATAAAGATTAGAGCAGAAATAAATGATATAGAAACAAACAAACTACAACAACAAAAACCCAGTAGAATAGATTAACGAAACCAGGAGTTGGGTCCTTGAAAAAATCAGTAACATCGATAAATCTCTAGCCAGACTTATCAGGGAAAAAAGAGAAAGGACTCAGATAAATAAAATCACAAATGAGAGAGGAGAAATAACAACCAACAGCACAGAAATAGAAACAATGATAAGAGAGAATATTATGAAAAACTAAATGTCAACCAATTGGACAACCTAGAAGAAATGGATATATTCCTAGAAACATATAAACTACCCAAACTGAAACAAACAGAAAATTTGAACAGACTGATAACCAGCAAAGAAATTGAATCAGCAATCAAAAACTCCCAACAAACAAAAGTCCAAGACCAGATGGCTTCACAGACAAATTCTATCAAACACTTGAGTTAATACCTATTCTTCTCATGCTATTCCAAAAAATAGAAAAGGAAGGAAAACTTCCAAATTTGTTCTTTGAGGCCAGCATTACCCTGATTCCAAAACCAGATAAAGATACCATTAAAAAAGAGTACAGGTTAATATCCCTGATGAACATAACTGCAAAGATTGTCAACAAAATATTATCAAATTGAATCCAACAAAACCTTAAATAAATCATTCCCCATAATCAAGTAGGATTTACTCCTGGGTTGTAAGTGTGGTTCAATATTCCTAACTCAATCAACATGACATATTACATTAATAAGGGAAAGTATAAGAACCAGAAAATGTATTTGATAAAGTACAGTATCCATTTGTAAAAACCCTTAACAAAGTAGGTTTAAAGGGAACATACCTCAACATAAGAAAGGCCTTATATGGAAAGAAAAAAAAAAAGCTAACATCATATTCAAAGGTGAAAAACTGAGATCTTTCCCCTAAGGTCAGGAATAAGGCAAAGATGTCCACTTTCACCACTTTAATTTAACATAGTACTGGAAGTCCTACCCACAGCAATCAGACAACAAAAAGAAATAAAAAGCATCCAAGTTGGTAAGGAGGAAGTAAAACTTCCACTATTTGCAGATGACATGATACTATATATGGAAAACCCAAAAGACTCCACCAAAAGACTACTAGAACTTAAAAATTAATTCAGTAGCATTGCATGATACAAAACCAATGTACAGAAATCTGTTGCATTTCCATACACCAATAATGAAGCAGCAGAAAGAGAAATTAAGAAAATAATCCCTTTTACAATTGCACCAAAAATAATAAGATACCTAGGAGTAAACCTAACCAAAGAGGTGAAAGACCTACACTCTGAGAACTATAAAACACTGATGAAAGTAATTGAACACAACACAAATAGAAAGTCATTCTATGCTCATGGATTGGGAGAACAAATATTGGTAAAATGTCTATATTGTCCAAAGTAATCTACACAGTTAATGTAATCTGTATCAAAATACCAACTTTTTCACAGAAGTAAAACAAACAATCATAAAATTTGTATGGAATCCTGAATAGTGAAACAATCTTAAAGAAAAAAGCTGAAAGCTGTCACAATTCCAGACTTCAAGTTATATTACAAAGTTGCACTAATCAAAACAGTATGGTAGGGCACCTGGGTGGCTCAGTTGGTTAAGCGACTGCCTTCGACTCAGGTCATGATCCTGGAGTCCTGGGATCAAGTCCCACATCGGGCTCCCTGCTCAGCAGGGAGTCTGCTTCTCCCTCTGACCCTCCCCCCTCTCATGCTCTCTCTATCTCATTCTCTCTCTCAAATAAATAAATAAAATCTTTAAAAAAAAAAAACAGTATGGTACTAGCACAAAAATAGAAATATAGATCAATGAAACAGAATAGAAAATCCAGAGATAAACCTACAATTATATGGTCAATTTATCTTCAACAAAACAGGAAAGAATATGCAATGGGAAAAAGACAATCTCTTCAAAAGTGGTGTTGGGAAAACACAACAGTTATATGCAAAAGAATGAAACTAGGCCACTGTCATACACCATACACAAAAATAAATTCAAAATGGATTAGGGATCTAAATGTGAGACCTAAAACCATAAAAATCCTAGGAGAGAGCACAGGCAGTAATTTCTCTGACATGAGCCATAACATCTTTCTAGATAGGTCTCCTGAGGCTGGGGAAACAAAAGCAAAAATAAACTATTGGGACTACATCAAAATAAAAAGCTTCTGCACAGCAAAGGAAACAATCAACAAAACAAAAAGACAATCTACTGAATGGGAGAAGATTTTTGCAAATGACATATCTGATAAAGGGTTAGCATCCAAAATATGTAAAGAACTGATACAACTCAACATCCAAAAAATAAGTAATCCAATTTAAAAATGGGCCAAAGACAGGAACAGATATTTTTCCAAAGAGGACTTCCAGTTGGCCAACCTACACATGAAAAGATGTTCATCATCACTGATCATTAGGGAGATGCAAATCAAAACTACAATGAGATATCACCTCATACCTGTCCGAATGGCTAAAATGAAAACATAAGAAACATCAGGTGTTGGTAAGGATGTGGAGAAAAAGGAACCCTCATGCACTGTTGGTGGGAATGCAGACTGGAGCAGCCACTGTGGAAAACAGTATGGAAGTTCCTCAAAAAGTTAAATTAACACTTCTGGATATTTACCCAAAGTATGCAAAAACACTAATTGAAAGGGATACATGCACCCCTATGTTTATTGCAGCATTATTTACAATAGCCAATATATGGAAGCAGCCCAAGTGTCCATTAACTGATGAATAGATAAAGAAGATATGATAGTTTATACACACACACACACACACACACATATATATATATATATATATATATATATATATTTATAAAATGAAGTATTATTCAGCCGTTAAAAAAAATGAAATCTTGCCATTGCAATGACATGGATGGAGCTAGAGAGTGTAATGTTAAGTGAAATAAATCAGTCAGAGAAAGACAAATACCATGATTTCATTCATATGTGGAATTTAAGAAACAAGCAAACATGCAAAGGAAAAAAAAGAGAGAGAGACAAATTAAGAAATAGATTCTTAATTATAGAGAACAAACAGATGGTTACCAGAGGGGAAGGTGGTAGGGGGATGGCTTAAATAGGCAATGGGGATTAAGGAGTGTACTTGTCATGATGAGCACTGGGTGAGGTAGAGAATTGTTGAATCACTATATTGTACCCCTGAAACTAATATAACCCTGTATGTTAACTAACTGAAAATAAAATAAAAAAAACTTAAAAAAAAAAAAAAAAAGAGGGCACCTGGGTGGCTCAGTCGTTAAGTGTCTGCCTTCGGCTCAGGTCATGATCCCAGGGTCATGGGATCGAGCCCCGCATCGGGCTCCCTGCTCAGTGGGAAGCCTGCCTCTCCCTCTCCCACTCCTCCTGCTTGTGTTCCCTCTCTCACTGTCTCTCTATCTGTCAGATAAATAAATAAAATCTTTAAAAAAAAAAAAAAAGACAAGCCTTTCCATTAAACCATAAGACATACGAGGGCAGATACTGTGTTTTTCATTTCTGATTTTTCCAGATCAATGAGACAAGTGACTTGTGAACAATGGGGCTTAGTAAATTTTGAATGATTGGCTTGATGGGTGATGGATGAACTGATGGGTGGAATCAAAGGTTCACATCTGATCAGGATTATGACCATTTAATATAACTTTAACTTGTGTCCCAGGAAGAAGGAAGAAATCTTAAAATGTCAGTAATAGCAATTATTCAACTTTTGGATTGCATATGATTTTTCACAACAAACTTCCATGTATATATTATTAAAGGTAGATCATTGTCTTATTTTTCACATGAGAACATGGATGTTCAGATATGTTAAGTCCTTACCCAAAATCACATTACTAGCAAATGGTCAAACATGGGCTAGACTCTTGGCCTCCCCACCTTTCAGTCCAGTGGACTATTTTCCTAACTCTACAGTTTTTTTCTTATAATGTCCCCAAATAATTTGGTAATAAAAGGAAATTTCAGAATGTTCACAATATTTTTCTTGTATTTTCTAAATATGAGCATTTATGGAATATTTGCTTTTAATTGTTCATGATGAAACTATGCCCTACACTCAACCCTGTCTCCAGCACTACTTTTTAGGTAAATGTTCTTTTTTGTCCTTGACAGCCTATAGCTGTTTCAGTTCTTCAGTACTATAAAAAATTTACTCTTCATGTATACATTTTAAAATTATTTTTGTGTGCACACTTTTATTTTTCTTCTTGGTGTTTTTTTGGGGGGCATGGCATTTAAATAATGTTGATGACTCAGGAAAACTTAATATATGGCTAAACGCAATGATACTACAGGCTCATTCAGGAAAAAAGATCTTAAGTTGTGTGAAGAATTAAAGAAAAAAAACAATGTTTTAATGAAAAATCCCAAAACTGCAAAAGTTCATGTTAATATCAACCCACATGGGAAACATACTGAAAGAGAGGCTAACATAAATCTTACGTAATCCCCTTGAAAAACGATTTTCCATTGGCTTCGTAGGAATATTGGTCTTCAATTAGGTTAAACTTGATGTTCTATTGATGATGGACACTGAGCTCCTATCATCCAAAGCATCTTCATGTTCCAAAGTATCAGTTTTGCACTCCACACACAGAATATTCTCATTCACTTTGCAAAACTAATTTTAAACTAAACTTTCTTTGTGAATTACTTGAACAACACCCTGAAATTGAACTTCAGTGTAAGTTATTTTTCTGTATCTCACACTTAGGGTAAAGTTTCCATAACTTTGAGTTCTATCACCATGTCACCCTAATGATCTGATTATTGGATAAACCTGTATATATGCATGAATATGCATATAGAGACAATACACATATGTGGATACTACATCTATGTTATCTGATAAGATTGCAATGCATAGGGCTAATGGGGTTAAATTGAGAATATTATTTAACTCTTTCATTTGGTAGAATGAGAAAACAAAAACTAAAAAAGTTTCATTGATTTACTAAAGATGGCTATTTGATAAGCTCTAGAACCCATAATAGAACCTGTGAAGAATTCTGTTTCCTCTCCTCCTTCAATAATAGGTAATATATGTATAACTTTGGTAAATACTATGTAAATGCTTTTAGAACCACTGTCCCACTGCGGCTCTGGATCTCAACACACAGCTTCAATAAGTGAAATCAAAGCGATATAAGTCAATTGACAAAGTGCTTTCTGCCTGTTTGTCTTTACATATGCCTCTTGTCTGGCCCTACTTGATAGAGCAATATTTAAATGTTTATACAAGTTACCAGAAAAGATTATATGTTATATTTTTCCCCTTTTAAACTAGACTTCAAATAACATAATTATCATTTTTATGTGTGGCTTTCCTCTCTGGATATGATTTTTAAAGTTTATATCTGACCTTGAATAAAGCCAGTATTTGTGACCTCAATCCATTACTGCACATATCAGTCATGTTTATCAGGCTGTGCATTTTAATTTAGCATAATTTGGCACTATTCCAAAAAATAGAAAATGGTAAAAACCATGAGCTATTGACCCATTATTATTATTTAACTCTAACGAAAGGTTTGTCTATAGAATTTCAGTCAGGTCATATGTCTTTAAACAGACAGGCAAAACAGAGGAATGGAACATTCTGTTGACAGGTAAATGTGAATCAATCTGGTTTCATTCAAAGAAAAATAATCAGGCTCTTTTCAAATAATATAAAATGCAAAATGATTGCCTGTTGGAGAGGAGGGGCCTTATCAGCTTCTCTTCTCAGAGAAGTGATTGCCATGTTCTAGCTGGAGGAACCTAGGCTGCCCCTTATCTTGTGACTTCTCTGCAGTCTGATATTTATTAACAGTTGATTTTCTGTAGCTGCTCTTCTTCCCCTTTCTCCCTCCTCCAGTGTAAATTAGTTTCCCCAAATCTACATCTAGCCTTCATTTTCTTATCTGTCTTGCAAAAATGATTATTATTTCATTATTGGTTTAAAAGAGTCTTTTATATTAAGTGTTGCAGCTCTGGTTTCAGGCAGACATTTAACAGACTCTCTGTTTGTTTTATTCTCTGTCTCATCATTTTAATCAAAGCCCCCGAGACTGAGTCTTTTGTAGTAACAAACAGGAATAAAGGGAAATTATGAATTGTTGCTTGCACAGAAAATGCAGTATTCATAAGGAATTCCTGGTGGGATTGAAACAGGGTCAACTTCAAACATGTGAAAACAATTGTACTCACCTATTAAAAGCCTTTTCATAAATAGGATATCTGTCTTTCAAGTTTCTTATTAGGCTAATACCTAAGCAGTGTCCATCCTTTGAGGCTCAAGCTGTACTGTATTGTCTTAAGATTGCCAGGGGAAGGCTTTTCCGCATATAAGTTTATTTTTTTATATAAAAACTACACTCTTGCTCTCTCCCAAATACTTTGTAATGTTTTTCTTATGGTGTTTCTTCTTCTTTGCTATGTAGACTTTAACATTAACTCTCTGGCTTACTGTATAGACATTGTCCTGGATTCCTGATATTGAACTGCTATGGGAAAAGTGTAGGTGTCATGCCCTCATTTTTAGATTCAGATAATTCAAAATAGCCTGGAAGCCTTAGTCTCACATTGTCCCTGCACTCCTTTGATCATATTTTGATAAATTTTTTAGAATAAGTACAGAATTGGGTTAGCTATTTAAGTAGAAGTCAGCTTATATTGGGGCAACATGCAAATGGTCTAATATAACCCATGTTTCTCCTTAATATACAAATTGTTTTCTGTTATCCATAAAAATCAAATAGGTCAAAATATCTAACTTCCTAGTATCTTAAATGCTAATAACTATTATATGTCTAATTATACCTTACTTACATTTAGAAATCCTTGCTCACATCTATGTATCTTTGATATAATTAACTGATTCAAATGACTCAAGTATGAATTTGATATAGCCACTAATAAAGTATAACCATAATCCAATGCTGCAATAAATAAAGAATTTAATCATTGATTTCAACTTTAGATATGCTTATCATCTGGCATCTCTGAAAATGTTAAATGTGTTTGCCCTATTGATGTGGTATATTTAGGTAGAGAAATAATAATTGAGTTCATTGTCCATTGCTCTGTAACAAATTGTACCAAAACATAGCAGTTTGAAATACCAAATTTTTATTATCTCATAGTTTCTGTGGGTCATGGATCAAAGTAGTGTGGCTGGGGGCCTAAGGCTCAGGTCTCTCATGAGGCTGAAATGAAGGTAGCAGCTAAGACTGAGGTCACTTCAAGGCCTGAATGGAAGAAGATGCACTTTCGAGCTCATTCATAGACTGTTGACAAACCTCAGGTACTCTTTGATAAAAGTCAGAGTCATTGATTCCTTGCCATATGGTCTTTCGAGAGGTCCTTACCACATGGCACCAGGTTTTCCCCAGACCAAGGACTCTCAAGAGAAAGGATAAGCAAGAGGAAAGCCACAGAATTTTTAAAATCTAATTTCATAAGCAACATCCCATCACTTTTGCAGTATCCTTCTTGTTAGAAGTAAGTCACTAGGTTTAACACACGCTCAAGGAGAGGGAATTACACAAATAACATAAATTCCAGAAAGGGGAGATTTTTGAGATCCATTTTAGAAGCTGTCTCCCTCAGTCTACCCTCTGGCCTCCAATGGTTCATGTTCCTTCCACATCAAAAAAAAAAAAAAAAAAAAAAAAAGGCCCATTCTCTCCCAGAGTCCCCCAAATCTCATCCCATTATGATAAGTGAGTACATGCTAGGTTATACTGCAGTAACAGCAACTCTAAAGTCTCGGTGACTTAAACATAAATAAAGTAGAAAATAAAATACAGTTTTATCTGTCAGTAATACTGCATGTCTATCATAGGTTAGCTAAGGAATCTTCTTACATTCACTGAGGCTGAAGGGAGAGAGGGACAAATTGATACCAACTGTTAAAGGCTTCTACATGGAAGTGACATGTGTTACTTGCACTCAAATAGCAGGGACACACTAATTTTAAGGGCACAAGGAAGTAATTTTCCACCATGTATCTGAAAAGAAGAGGAACAGAAATATAAATGAACAGTCCAAAAGACTAATATAATGGTTAAAGTTATATGTTTCACCTCTACCTAACTAAATACACACCAAAGTATTATGGGCCAAATTTTGATACATTTAACTCATTCCACAAATATTCACCGAGTACTATTGGATACTAGGCTTATGCAAAATGCGAAGGACTAAGAGCAGAAAAAACAGCAGGTCTGCCTTCTGGTTTCTCAGTATAGTGGGCAAAGAGATAAGTATACAGATAATTACAAAGTAGAAATAATTATAAAATGTCATTTAAGACATAGTAGAGGCATTTAAGGCAGACTTGAAGTGATCAGAGAGGATGTCTCAGAGTAGATAAACTTTGATGAGTTCTGATAGATGTGTAGACATAAGCCAGGGAAAAAAAAGTGAAGAAAGAACTTTTTCAATGTTTCCTTAATAAAATGAGTTTACCATGATTATCTTCCAGGCCAAAAGCCCTGATTCTTCTGAATCTGCAGTTAACTACTGCTTTGGCCTAATCAAGTAACTGGGCAACTGTGCACCTAGACTTCCTCATCTGTGAAATGAGAAGGTTTAATTAGATGTTTCCCAAGACCTCTTCCAGCTGTAAAATTCTATGATTATTCCTGGCTCTAGAGGATATTTTTTCTTTCAAAAACACCTTCTATAGGATAATTATAAAATAATTACCTTATAAAACAGTCATTTAGTAAAACAGTTCAGTAAATACCTATGGGAAATTCTCATATCTGAAAATTATATTTCCATCGCTTCTGAAACACAATAAGTTCAGAATTGGTCACAAAAACTATAATAAGATGTAGTTTAAAATAGACTGGTATGAAGTTGCTCTTCATGGCAAACTTCTCTTGTGACAATTCTCATCATTAATCTCCCACCCTAGATAGAATCACTAGAAAATGATTCTCATATATAAAGACATTCTTCCTATTTTATGTGTTAGATTTGTATATTTGCTCATGAAAAGACTCTGGTCCTCCCTCCCATACACACACACACACACACACACACACACACACAATTTATTTTGTACTGAAATTCTGGTGCTGGGTTGTTTTGCACCCTCACAATTTGACAGAATATTATGCTCTCTATTAGATTCCCCAGTCCTTCATGGATCCTCCTACTTCTGGGGCAAATCCTTGGTTGTGAAGGTCCAGTCCTCACCATTCATAGCACAGCCATCGCTCTCCCACCAGTCCACTTAACCCTTGATCAGGAGTTTTCTCTTTGCCAGGCTATTCCCTTTCTCCTCGTTCACTGGTCTAACCTAGACTTTCAAAGCAAATACCCCTACCAAGTATTGGTCAAGATGTGATACAATAGGAACATATATATATTTCAGGGGAGTATAATTGCTACAACCACTTTGGAAAACTGTTTGGCATTATCTACTGAAGTTGAACATATGCATACCAGATGATCCAGCAATTCTACTCCTCATTATGTACAGCATGTGTACCAAGAAGTATCTGCAAGGATGTTTATTGCAACATCAACTGTAATTGCTCTAAACCAGAAATGACCCAAAGCGCATCAGCTATAGAATACATATATAAAGTGTGGTATATTCAAATGATATTTGACAAATGGCAATATGAATGAAACTAAAAAGCATAATGTTAAGTAAGGAAGTAATATATAATTTATGATTACATCGATATAATGTTCAAGGCAGCTCTAAACTATAGGGTTAGAAATCAAGATGATGTTTGTTTACCTTTGATGAAGAGGGAGAAAAGGGCTTAGGAGGGAGCATGGAGTTTCAGTGGCACTAGAAATGTTCTGTATTTTGAGCTGGGTAATAATGGTCATCCTAGTGTTTACTTTTGTATGATTCATTGTTTATGAACTTTCCTATAAGCACACTTTACTTAGACTTAAAAAAAAATTTAAAAAGCCCTTGGACCTTACAAGAATTTTTTTTTTTTTTAAGTACCATGTACAAACATGCACACAATACAAAACAAAAAACCTCTTCATTTAGTGATGAGAGGCAGGACTGATTGTGTGGGTGTGATGTGTGGGTGTGTAAATAGATGATAGATAGACAGATAGATGATAGATAGATGATAATGTGTTTATAGACACAGAGATCAATGGAACAGAATAAAAGCCCAGAAATAAACCCACAATAATTTGGTCAATTTATCTTCAACAAAACAGGAAAGAATATGCAATGGGAAAAAGACAATCTCTTCAAAAGTGGTGTTGGGAAAACACAACAGCTACATGCAAAAGAATGAAACTAGACCACTGTCATACACCATACACAAAAATAAATTCAAAATGGATTAGGGATCTAAATGTAAGACCTGAAACCATAAAAATCCTAGAAGAGAGCACAGGCAGTAATTTCTCTGACATGAGCCATAACATCTTTCTAGATAGGTCTCCTGAGGCTGGGGAAACAAAAGCAAAAATAAACTATTGGGACTACATCAAAATAAAAAGCTTCTGCACAGCAAAGGAAACAATCAACAAAACAAAAAGACAATCTACTGAATGGGAGAAGATTTTTGCAAATGACATATCTGATAAAGGGTTAGCATCCAAAATATGTAAAGAACTGATACAACTCAACATCCAAAAAATAAGTAATCCAATTTAAAAATGGGCCAAAGACAGGAACAGATATTTTTCCAAAGAGGACTTCCAGTTGGCCAACCTACACATGAAAAGATGTTCATCATCACTGATCATTAGGGAGATGCAAATCAAAACTACAATGAGATATCACCTCATACTTGTCCGAATGGCTAAAATGAAAAACATAAGAAACATCAGGTGTTGGCAAGGATGTGGAGAGAAAGGAACTTTTGTGCACTGTTAGTGGGAATGCAAACTGTATCAGTCACTGTGGAAAACAGTATGGAGGTTCCTCAAAAAGTTAAAAATAGAGCTACCCTATGATCCGGTAATCGCACTTCTGGATATTTACCCAAAGAATACAAAAACACTAATTCAAAGGGACACATGCACGCTTATGTTTAATATTTATCATGTCCAAATTATGGAAGCACCCCAAGTATCCATTTGAGATGAATGGATAAAGAAGTGATGATATATATATATATATATATATATATATATATATATATATATATATAACTCAGCCATAGAAAAGAATGAAATCTTGCCATTTGCAACAACATCGATAGATCTAGAGAGTATAATGCTAAGTGAAATAAGTCAGAGAAAGATAAATACTGTATGATTCATTCATATGCAGAATTTAAGAAACAAAGAAAAAAAAGAGAGACAAACCAAAAAATGGTCTTTTAACTGTAGAGAATAAGAGATAAGTTTACCAGATAGAAGGTGGGTAGGAGGGTGGGTGAAATAGGTGAAGGGGTACACTTATGGTGATGGACACTAAATAATATATGGAATTGTTGAATCACTGCATTGTACACCTGAAACTAATATAAGACTGTGTGTTAACTATACTGGATTTAAAATTTTAAACAAATAAATAAAAAGAGAAAATAAAAAGAAAATGAACAAAAGAAAAAAGAGAAAGAGACACATGGGCGAGGGAGGAAGGAAGGAAAAAAGAAAGAAGCAAACTTATGTAACTTAGGGGTTCCAACATATTTGACAAAACAGAGCTTAAAATCACGCACTCATCTCTACTGGCTTCCTACTATATCATCCGCATATGAAATCAGGACTTGACAATTTTACAAGTCAGGTACCCTTAGGTATTTCAAATTTTATTTTTCCTGGATGTTTGTTTACCTAGCATTGCTTATCTAATATTAATTCAAATCTGTGAAAATGTGAGAATAATGACTAAAGAAAAAGATGTGCAAACAATTCTGAATAAAAGAGAATGAATGCCTTTTAATAGAATCTCTTTAATATGTAATTTTAAACTACTTTAAAGGGTCCCAGTTGCTTGTGCTAATATAGAATCTGTTTTAAAATAACATGCATTTTGATAATAAATCATTTGGGGGAGGTGTTTTCGAATAAGGTTAGTAGCAAAAGAAACTTCATATGAAGTAAACTTTTTTTCTAATTTAAATAGAATAGTAGAAAGCATCACACTATAGCACATAAATTAAATTCCAGTTTTTCTGTTGAAATAACTTTTTTTTTAAATGTTTGAAGTACTTTAATTAAAATATGCCTATTACGTATACTGGAGTCATGGTCAGTAATGAAACTTGGAATTTTCACACTATAACAGAAGCCATGCCATACAGCAAAGAAAAATTACAGTGAGGAAGTCCCAAGTATTTTTTATGGGTCAGAATATAAAATATGCATGATTCGATTCCAGCTAACTCCATTTAAAAAATAAAATAAAAGATGATATTCTCCTGACGTAAATGAAAGGATCCATGCAAAATGAAAGGCTATTTATGAGATGTTTGTTATTTCTGTGGGGAAAAATTGGGTTATGACCAAAGTAAATGGAAACCTTCAAAATTTCTTAGAACCATTTTCCATGCACATCTGTAAATAATAAAACTGTATCCGATCAGAATGTACTTCACCATAGATGGTTCTGCTTTTGAAAGTTACTGACTTTAGCACTTACAGTTTCCTCAGCCACAACAATTAGTCGGAGCTTTGGCAAAAACCATCGAAATGAGAGAACCTGTACATTGCAACATTTTTTCTTTCTTGTTTCTTCCACTCTCTCACACACATCATGCATGGTCGATGAGCTGGATTGCATTTACTTGGCTAAATCAGTTGCTGAAAATTCATTTTGTTCTGCTTATGAGAATCCATTATTTTCCTCAATTTTCAGAAAAAAATTGAGACTTCTTAATAATTTGCACTTTGACTACAGTAGGAAGTCCAGTTGACTTAAACATTAAGCATGACTTAGGAGAACTGAGTTATATATATATATATGGCCGGTGTTAAATCTTTCTGTTGTCCCTTCTACTTAGATCAACAGGCCATTAGGTTGATATTTGTGCTCAGAAAAGAAAGGTAGCTTTGTGATGGTCTGAGAAGAAGAATTGTCTTAATGTCTATGGATACTTTAAGAAATGACTTCCCCTGGCAAATCCAATGTGTGTTTGCCAGACACTGAAGAGATAAGTGCTTTGCCAAGGGAAATTATATATTAACGTTGATGTGAATAAACTACAAATTTATTAAAGTTACCATAAAATCTAGCCTAAATGTGCCATTCAAAAATAATCTAAATGAGCTGTGGAACAGAGCTTGAGGATTTTTCTTCAGGTTAAAAGCAGTTCCATGTCTTGCAGGAAAAAAAAAAAAAAGCTTTCTCTTAATTCTTCAGAAAGGAAGCAAGGAGGACCATTTCTTCTTTATTTCCCTTACTTAGATAGGGCTGGAAGTAAAGGAAGTATGTGTCTCAAAGGTAGGTTCTGACAAACAGTACTAAATTTAACCAGCAAGTGGATGATAGTACAGACAGATGGGTGAGATTTATGAGGAGACCTTTCGGAAGTGGCCTCAAACAGGTGGTTACCCAAAAGGCGTCAGTGCGTGTAGTGTTTTTGGCTGGAAGAGTAAGGGGGTGGGGAAGAGATGTGTGTCGGCAATAAATACATAGATGCATGCTGACTGAGACTTGATATTGCTTGTCCCATGTCTCTATTTTTGTCTAAACTTCAAAAGCTATTTCATTGTACTTTGAGAAGAGCAGAAGGTCTTGGGTTCTGTGATTGGTTATTGTTTTGAAAAGGAAAGAAAATTACCTTTCATTTTCTCTCCATCGGCATTAAATCCTCAGTAGAGATTAGAAGGATGTTCCAAGTCACTGCAACTATCTCAAGGAGCTTTTGAGTCCGTTACTTCTGACTAAGGTTTTGTAATGCTCTCACCATCGTAGGAAAAACTGCAAATAGAAGCCTAGGAAAGCAGTTTTGCAAGAATGTTTCGATGTTTCCACTTGCTTTGAACTCCTACACAAAATCAGATTTTACCTTTAAAGTATTTACCGAGAGGTATTTTGAAGCCTGTGCTAGATGAAGCCTTGTAATTACCACCAAAGGAATAACTGTATTTAGAGTAATGTTTCCTGTGAAATTTTCATGGTACATTTTATCGTAAGATCTAAGTTATTAAAAAAAGAGAGGAATTTTGTGTCAGGGGCTCAGCTAAAACCTGGAACATGACAAAACCATTTGCTGTGGGGGTACTATAGTTTACAACCTAATGGGAGAGATCAAACAAATCAAACAGTCCCAGTCTGGGTAGGCTAAGTACTATAACAAGCACCTGACAATTTAATGGCATGGAGAACTGAAATTTAACTATTTACACAAAACTCCAATGCCAACTGATGTTCCTAGTCAGGCTGGGATGATGGATGGTCATCTTTGTAACTCTCCAGTATCAATAGACTTTATTAGTGGGGTGAGGGGTGATCCTGAGATCTGTGGCTGAAGGACCAGGCTCTTTCTGTCTTATGGATCATTCCTCCTGTAAGTCCTCAGGGATTCTACCTGTGAATAGGGAACATTGAATGAAGGATTATGTATGACATAGTTTTAAGCCAGGTTTGATATTGCCATGATTTATATCTAGCTGTATTTCATTGCGAAGAATTCGTCACATGGACATATCTATCTGCAAAACTTAGCGTGACTCTATAACAGGAGGAAAAAGGAAACGGTCTGGTTTCTGTGACACAACGTAATGTACCAACGAAGTACACAGAACTGCTCGAGTATCTAGGAAATCTATCTAAGCAAAATTTGGGGGGGGGGCAGGATATCAAAGAATGCTTTCCATGTGGGATGACAACTTCCTTTGGGAACTGAAGGAGGAATAAGAGTTGAACACTTGGTAAAGAGTTGAGAAGATAGTAGTGTAGACAGAAGGAAGCAATTATGAAAACAAACAAGAATAATTAAGATAGTCTTTAAAACTTGTAAAATGATCCCACTGAGAAATTAGGATACATTGACTTTTTAATTTGTTTTAGAGTCGTAGATTTAAAAAAATAATAATTGAGATTCTTTTACATAAATGCAATACTTAGAAGATTTAGAAAACTTCATGTTAGCTAGTCCTAGGGTGACTAGGACAAATGAGGATTTGCTTTAGCTTGGCTTCCAGGGTTTAACAATCTAGGTGGCATCCAGTTCCATAAAGAACAAAGGATGGCCGTTTTGAAATATATTATGTGATTTCAGGAAGCAACAAACTGAGACATTTGGTAAACTTGATGAAACAGGTGCAAGAAGGAAGCCTGGCCATTTCATGTCAGACATGTTAGTTGCAATCCAAAATATTAAGGGAGAGTCAATATTCACTACTTTACAGCATATAGACAAAGAAAGTTCCATGTTAATTTTTGGCATTTCACTACTTCAATTAAAGATTTTTATCACATAAAATTGATACCAGCTTCTCATCTATCCTCTTGCTTTTTCTCCTTTCTGTCTCAAACTACCTTAAGAGATGATGGCAGAGGGGTGCCTGGGTGGCTCAGTTGGTTAAGCATCTGCCTTCAGCTCAGGTCATGATCCCAGGGTCCTGGGATCGAGCCCCGCATTGGGCTCCCTGCTCAGCGGGAAGCCTGCTTCTCCCTCTCCCACTCCCCCTGCTTGTGTTCCCTCTCTCGCTGTGTCTCTCTATGTCAAATAAATAAAACCTTAAAAAAAAAAAAAAAAGATGATGGCAGAAATACGATATCTTAAAGACAATTTAGAGTTTGAAATATTGCTTTTAAAATAATTTTGTTTCCTGTCTTGTTAATTAGGTTTTGAACCTCTTGAGGCCAGGTACTGTCTGAGAATACCTACAGTGGCTGATACCAGGTAAGTCTGCAACACATCTTAACCCTTCTTTCTCTTCTTTGGATTCTAATACCGAATACAGTGCCTGCTGTATGGTTGGCACTCAACAAATACTGATGGGAATGGATGCATAGAAGATATAGTCAAACATTGTATTCTACCCACTTTTTATTCCTCGTATAAAATATGCTAAGATTAAATTGTTCTTTACTATGGATAACCAGTTTTTCTTTTATAAATAAAATTATACGCAAAACAATGGAACAACTAGGAAATGATCTGTCAATGAAGGATTTGTTTTTCAATTCTGAATCACGGACGATGTTAGTCATGAATGTGTGGGAAATCTAACAATGGGTTAAAGTTTTTGAACTGGAGCAGCAGATGCCTATAGATTTAAATGTTGATTGAATTTAGCTGCTGCTGCTATGAAATTATTAGCCCTCGGCGGTGGTCTCGCCTACATACTTTGTTTTGTTTTTTCTGGAAGCTACAAAGCTATTTATTGTTAATGAGGGAATAAAGCAAGAAAACAGATTAGCAAATAGATTAGCACAATTTTAAATGTCTAATCTCTGTTAAACAATAACAGGTTATAATGTGATGCATTTAGTTCTCAGTATTTCACAACAAAATTTTTGCTATTAACACAGCTTTGTTATCTTACATATCCTTTCTCAAATATAAATATTTCATCTATCATAATAATACTTTTTTTATAAAATCCTCTACCAAGTCCATTTTTCTTGCCCATTGCAGCTTAATATTTTGTTTCTAATCTTAAAATGATAATTCTCTGAAATAAATCATTCCTATGCTCTCTCTAAAGTGTTTGATCCATTGGCTTACTATTTAAAACTATTATCCTGTATAAACTTGTGATGAATTATAAAATAAACTAAAATGATTTTAACTGAGGTTTCTAAATACAAATTTTGTAAATAAAGTTTACAAAGTTTAAAAGTTACTTAGCATGCTTAAATACTCTTCTTTCCTAAAAATTTTAAGTTCTCAGCTTAAAGGAAGGAATACCACCTCCCAAATTCTCTGTTAACTTCATTTTTTAGTTGATGTTTCTTATGTTTCTAAGAAAAAAAGGGAATATTAATACACAGAAAGGCACACAAAGTTCCTTCAGAAACCAAGATATGATTGAAGTCAAATTAGATGAGAATTGAACAAACAAACAAGGACACAGAGGTTGTAGTAAATTTATTTCAGGCTCCCAGCCTTTTTCCCCTTTAGTTCCTCATTGTTCCTATTTTATATATTAAGATTCAGCTCACCTTCACCTTAAAGCTTTCCTGAATATCCCCAGTCAAAATGATGCTGTCTTCTGAACTCCTGTGTCTTTGTTCATGACTCTCTTATGATATTAATCATTCTGTTTTATGGTTCAGCAATTTGTATAGAATCAGTTTCTATTTTCTGAGCACATCATGTTCCAGAGTAAGTTTAAAAACCCATTGTTCAGGCATCCAAAGTACTTATTCCCATAGAACTAATAATACAAATGATGTTCCTATTTTCTTTTAAGTTCTATCTCTGTCTGATCTAGTGTCAATAAAAATATTTCAAACATACTTCCATTTATGATATTGCTTCTTCAGAATAAATCAATTCTATTATAAGGGGCAAATTGCATAGGTTCTAAACCTAGACTTGCCTGGATTCTCTATTTGCTATCTGTTTGATCTTAGGCAAATTATTCACTTGTGTGTGTCTGAGGTTTCTCATCTGTAAAATGGAGATAATAATTGCACGTACTTCCTAAACTGTTGTGAGAATTAAACGAGTTTTATATGAAAAGTCTATCAGAACAGAACCTGACATATAGTAGGGGATATATAGGGTAGTCCGTAAATGTTATCATTATTATTTTCATTGAAACAGGAGGTCAGGAACTTATCTGCCCACATATAGGCATGTTTGAAAGTGGAAATATGCAATGTATTTTAGAAGTTTACCTTCTGGAGATAGGATAGATGAATCAGAGAACACAGTATCTCATGCCTGTATATTCAAGACGAATAAAAGTGGAAACAAAATAGTATAACTATCTTCATCTCATCACAGAAATGACAATAAAAATAACAGTGATTATTATTGGTACTACTTACTGAGCCCTTAAGATGTGCCAAGCATGAAGTAAAGGGCTTTGCATGGCATCCTCATATATTCTGATTACAGATAAAGAAACCGGTGGTCAAGGAACAAAGATCTGTCACAACTAATAAGAGTTAGAACAAGAACCCAAACTGCAACCTTTCTGACTTTTACATTTTACAATGTTTCCACTCCACCAAAGACAGTGATATGAACCAGGTCCAAAATATTTTTCAGATTAATATCTACTCATTCTAATGTGTTTTAAGAGGCTCTTCTGCAACTTAACAAATCTATCTAGTTCTTTCTAACCCTGCCTTCTTCAGATTGCCTAAAAAATATAAGACATTTTGTCAAACAATTGTGTGAAGCCCAGAACATTTTACTTACAGCATTATATTTGATCAGTATTTCCCAAATTGTCTTCTCCTCCATTTGTCAGAGATCACCAGCTCACTAGTGATGTTGCTTTAGGGATTACATTAGAAATTCTTCTTTCGGGTGCCTGGGTGGCTCAGTTGGTTGGGCGACTGCCTTCGGCTCAGGTCATGATCCTGGAGTCCCAGGATCGAGTCCCGCATCGGACTCTCTGCTCAGCAGGGAGTCTGCTTCTCCCTCTGACTCTCCCCCCTCTCATGTGCTCTCTCTCTCATTCTCTCTCTCAAATAAATAAATAAAATCTTAAAAAAAAAAAAAAGAAATTCTTCTTTCCCTCTGTAGTCCATAGTCCATGAATGTTAGATAATCAGTCTAAAAGCAGGTTATTAACTCTAACATATTATAAAATATTCAACTTGTTAATCTTGCCAGATAAAAGACAGATTTCTTATTTAATGTATCCTTTATCCCTTAAACGCATTTAAACTTTATTTTTGAGATGAATAATAATTTCATATCTCACACATATCTCATTTATTCTTCATAATAAAACTCTGAGGTCAATACTTGAATTATTTCCATGTTAGGATAGGGAACTGAGAACTAGAGAAACTAAATATCTTGCCCAAAGTCACACAAGTGGTAGTAGTAGTATCAGAATTTGAACCCAAGTGGAATTCCAGAGACAACAATCGCCACTGTGTTTTGAGATTGCTTTGAATTGAGAGAACCAAGACCATCCTACTAAATAGCAAAAGCATGAGGCTTCCAGTCTCCTGGCAGTTCCTCCTTAAGTGTCTAGACGGGAAATTTTTTGAAGGGAGAGTCTGTATCTTCTTACTCATCTTCCTATTCATCACAGTGTTTAAAAGAGTGCCCTGACACCATGGACACTTAATAAATGACTGCTTGAGGACATTATGAGATATCTAAGATGCTGGGTTTTTTAAAGATTTTATTTCTTTATTTGTGAAGGGCAGAGAGAGAGAGAGAGAGAGAGAGAGAGAGAGAACACAAGCAGGGGGAGGGGCAAGCAGAGGGAGAAGCAGACTCCCTGCAGAACAGGGAGCCCGATGCAGGGCTCAATCCCAAGACCCTGAGATCATGACCCGAGCCGAAGGCAGAGGCTTAACGACTGAGCCACCCAGGCATCCCTCTAAGATACTGTTAATGATGACTATAATGTTTTTGAATTAAAGTTTCAAAATATTTTGCCTTGGGTTCATTGACCAAATTTAGCCAATTTGGTTAAATGAGCTTTCTTCTTCATGTATTGTCACTCACTTTTCATAATTGGATCAAGCTAATACTAGCCAGAATCTGTTAAACTGAACTGGGAAATTCACAAATATATAGGGTGAACATAATATTATTGTGAGTTCGACAGCCAAGTGCTTGGCTTATTTTGGCAAGTGTAACTTAGTTTCTTGTGAACGATAACATTTGATTATATGCTAAGCGGTATCATGTTTTAGTATAAGGACAAATGCCAATACCTATAAATACCTTCACATAATTAAAGTCACCTTCTGGAACTTCAGTTAACTCTTAGAGTTTCATCAATTAAGAAAGTCAGAAATACTACGGGTTTTTTTTAGGTGATTTTAAGAATTGTTTATGAAGTTCTTTTTTTTTTTTTTTTTTTTAAAGATTTTTTATTTATTTATTTGAGAGAGAGAGAGTGAGAGAGAGCAAGCACATGAGAGGGGGGAGGGTCAGAGGGAGAAGCAGACTCCCTGCCGAGCAGGGAGCCCGATGCGGGACTCGATCCAGGGACTCCAGGATCATGACCTGAGCCGAAGGCAGTCGCTTAACCAACTGAGCCACCCAGGCGCCCTGTTTATGAAGTTCTGACTAGCGCTATTTTAGAGAAATAAGGCAGATTTGCTAAGTAAGCATCCATTAAATGAGCCAGATTTCAGGTTTCTTAGTAAAGAAGTAGTCAGTGTTACACATGGGAGGGGTGCATATTTAGATCTGTGTTAGAGATTTTTGATTACCGTATTAACTTGCCAATCCCAAGTAAAGAACAAGTTAATCTAATTAATGGAAGGTTAATTGTGTAAACAGACTATATGGCCAAAAGAAGAAAGCTCAGCAGGATGTACTCTGAGTATTTCTGCTTAAGGAAGTTACGTTTTTGCATTCAAGGGTAGTAACTAAAACCTTTGTATTATGCACTGCATTTAAAAGGCTTACTAAAAATATTTACTAACAAGTCAGTATAAGAACAATGATATGTATAATCTAACAACTTGGTGGGGGGGGGGGTTGCTAAGTGCTTTCCAGCTCTAAAAGTCTATAATTGCAATAATTCTTTTCCGTGAGTGGACTTAGAGTTTGATTCAGTATGTCTATATTTATATGGTCAGTGAATGTTAGGACTAATACAGACCTTAAATACTCCAGGCTATGTTTGTACATGACAAATTTAGACCCAGAGAAGACAAATGACCTGCCCAAGACCAGAAAGATGTTTGGTAATATATCTGTGACTCAGGTGTTTTTTTTTTTTTTTTGCTCTGCATTTAAGGCCATATTATCCTTCAATGGAAAAAAAAAAAAATTCAAGGCATAATGACAAAGGAAGTTCACACAGTTCAGTATAGTATTCTACAGGAATCTTCCCCATGACGCACAGTCAGCCAGTCTGTGATTTGAACTATATATTAACCTCATTTTCATTATTGGATAGCTCTAATTCCAAGACAGATCTTCTTTAAATTGATACAAAACATATCTGCCTTTATTTCTTTCCATTGTCTTCTATTTTCTATGTAAAATATCCATAGCTCCTTCAAGCATTCCTTCTATAACATGAGTTTCAGATGTTCATCGTCCGATGCCTCCTCCTAGCACATCAATAATATGTTTCACATTTCAGGTTGATGGCTAGAATTAAACACAATGGGACAAATGGTATCTACAGACTACCTTCAGTATGTGGAAAGGCTGCTATCTCTTGATCTGACTGTACTTGTAGAGTTTTAAATTAAAGTCACCTTTTGTAGAGTTTCAATCTGTCTTGTAAAACAACCAAAACCTAAAGAAAGGTATTTTTTATATAGACTACTATAGATCTTATGTTAAGTTTTATATTAGTTTGTTATTTTTATCATTTTAAGTCAAGATTGATAGGATTAAACATAACAATTTGCTGTTAACATCACCTATATTAAATTCTACCCCTATCAAAAGACTATCAGTTTGGATTCTTTGAATTGCTCAAGAAAGTCATGATGATTAAAAAAAAAAGAAGAATTTCAATCTAATATATGTTCATAATGACACAAAAATAAAACAGTATAAAACCAATTATAGGGGCACCTGGATGGCTCACTCAGGAGAGTATCCAACTCTTGATTTCGGCTCAAGTCATGATCTCAGGGTTGTGAGATCTAGTCCCATGTCAGGCTCTGCACTCAGCACAGAGTCTGCCTGTCCCTCTCCCTCTGCTCCTCCCCCTGTGCTCTCTCTCTCTCTCTCTCTCTCAAATAAATAAATAAATAAATAAATAAAATCTTTAAAAAATGTTATAAGGTAGCTATATTGTGTAATTATATCCTTCTCCCTGACAATACTATATATTAATCAATATAAAGTGTAAATCGTCCACCCTACTTTTGGTCATAATCATTAGGCTGCTTCTAGAAAGAGAAGATAAAAAACAATTAGGTCCCCTTAATTTTTCTCTGAACTTTAAACTGCTCCTAAAAAATGAAGTTTTTCTCCATTAAAAAAAGAAAAGAAAGAAAATCTTGTTTTGCAAAAAACTTTAACGAGGATGGACTTATATATATCTCCTACATGTATATATATCCAAACTAAGGATATATTTTGACCATGTAATTATCTAGAATCAAATTCCATTAACATGTGTGTATTTTTAAATCTGTCAGGCTTTAGTTATGTGATCAAGTTGGAAATCATTGGCTATATCCATATTGACAAAAATGGACAAGAAGGAAGAAAAGTTCCAAAGTAAAGGTTAGGAGAAAATTAATGGTTTCTAATGGCCAACCAAACAGAGCTAAAAATAGAGGTTGACTTTTTTTAAAGTTTCAAGTTTTTATTTAAATTCCAGCTAGTTAACGTATAGTGTAATATTAGTTTCAGGGGTAGAATTTAATGATTCATCACTTACATACAACACTCATTGTTCATCACAACAACTGTACTCCTTAATATCATCACCTATTTAAATAGAGGTTGACTTCTAACTCCTATTTAGAGTGACTTTAATGGTCAAATCATCCAAGACTATGTTCATACAAGAGTAGATTCCACTCTGTAAAGTAAATGACTAAATAAATAACTTAAAAATGTTAATCAAATTCAGTTACAGGTGGTGGAACATAGAACCAGAACCAACTAGTAGGTTGAGAACCTTCTTAGGTGTCAAATCCTTAAGTATCCATATTTATTTGTTTCATTATCTTCCACTGTTTTCCTAGTTAGAGGCTATAGGAAGATGGGGGATGAAATATCAGATTGTAATGAGATTATCTGAAACATTAAATTTTGGTGCTTGGTAGTGGGATGTCTGCTGTCCCAACGGGAAGGGCTTAGAAACTCAGCTACAAAGAATCACCCAGAAGCTAAGTTCAAGAATATCTAAAAGGCTGTGCTTTTGCTATTTTGTTTTGTTTTGAGATCTCCTAAATTGGGAACTAAACTATATCCATTGCATTGGGCTCTGCATTTCCAAGTAATGTGAGTTTTTGCAAGTATCTGAACAATTTCTTATATATTCAGTGGGATAAAGTTAAGAGTGCTTAGGATGGGCTGTGTTAAACATGGGAGAGTTGGGGCACCTGGGTGGCTTAGTTAGTTACGTGTCTGCCTTCAGCTCAGGTCACGATCCCAGGGTCCTGGGATTGAGTCCCCCGTCAGGCTCCCCGCTCAGCAGGGAGTCTGCTTCTCCCTTTATCCTTCCCTCTGCTCATGCTTGCTCTCTCTGTCTCTCTAGAAAAAATGAATAAAATCTTTAAAAAAGAAAAAAAGCATGGGAGAGTTGCCTCAGTCAGGGGTAATAAATAGGAAGTGAAGTTACAAAACAGGTTCACACAGGAAGGACAGTATTTCTCAAAACAAGCAGTAGCTTTTTGGTTCCTACATTTATAGGAATTGTTAAGACTATTTTTTCTACATTTGATAAACATGACTTGTATGATCTTATATAATGTATTGGCAAAGATTTTAGAGGTTTATTGTTCTTGTGGTGATGATGCAGACCTAAAGATAATTTTTTTTAATCTTATGTTTTGTTAAAATCTGAGCACGTGAAATAATTCCAAACTATAAAAAAAAAAAGACTTCTGAATCTGAGCCCAGATTTTCCTATTCAGAATCATATTTTTATATCATGTTTTAAAAGATCAGAAATCATTTGTAGTTATTGAATGGAATTATGAAATCTATAAAATATCTTCTGTTGAAAATAGTTGTTTAAAATTTGCTTAAGATCTTTATATTACTGCTATTTAAACCCATACTAATGCCAAGAGAGGATTGTTTATATATAATATTTTCCCCTCAATCACAAGGTTTATGCTACTGAAAATCTTTGAGGCAGATAAATTTACACATTAAGAATATATAATTTATAAGGTTATATTTGCACCAGTGAAAGTTTGTATAAATAATTTTACCTTGATGAAAAGTAGGTTAACATAGTAAATGAAGGCATAGTTATGATAATTTATATAGCTTAAATGAGTAATTGTGGTTATGCATAAAATCCTTTTTTCATTCATTAAGTATTTATTAACCAGTCATTATACTAGATGGTGGAGATGGATAAAGGTTACAAAAAAGAGAGCTGTTCTCAAGGAGTCCACAATCAATTAAATAACATAAAAGCAAATAAATATAACACCATTTTGTAGTACCTTTTAATGCAAAGCATGGGTAAGCTAATATAAGTGCATACAGATAGAGTTCCTATAGTAGTCTAGATGCTCCAGATGCTGGTGATACAATGTTGAACAAAAACACCTTAGAGTAGGAGAGGCAGATGGTAAAGAGAAATAGATATAGAGTATATTACATAGTGAAGAGCAGGGGTGTTTACAATATTTCATAGTCAGTGAAAATGGATACCAACTCATCAAACAGACACCCAGCCACCCAGAATAAAAGTTCATTCTACCTGCTGAATATCAGACTTTGAATTAGTACTAACAGGAAAAATAAAACAAGAAAGGAAAATTAAAGTATCAGGTAAGGGAAATATTGAAATTTTAGAAATTTTGAATTGAGAGAGACTTTTAAGCAAAACTCTCAAGATAGTAAAAAGTTAGTCCTGTAGATAATAAAGGAAGACCATTCTAGAGAAAGGAAACAGCAAGAGCAAAGGCTACGAGGAGGGAGATTACTAAAGTGCGGTGTAGTGAGAAAGCCATTGTGGCTGGAGTGCCCCGTACAAGGGAAGATTGGAAGAAAAGACTTTTGTAGCTCCTAGTGAGAACTTTAACTTGTATCCTAAATAAGATGACATCTTCCTGAACATTTGAACAGATAAGTAATGTGGTTGGTATATATTTTAAAAGGATCCCTCAGGCTTCTGGGTTAAGAACCGACTAACAGGGGCAAGAGCAATGATAGGGGTACCAGTACAGTAGTTACTGCAATTATGCAGGCAAGACGTAGATCGAGTTATAGCCTTGGGAGTGAGAGAAGTGGCTGAATTCTGGATAGGCACTGCTTCTAAAGTAAAGTTACCTGGATCTGCAGACAAACTAGATGCTGGGTGTGGGAAAGAGGGGTAAATAATGACACGGACCAGAAAAACCAAGTAGCTGTCTACGTGCCAAACCCTTTGCTAATGCCTAAGGAACATATAGGGGAATAAGACAGACATAGTCCATCTAGGATGCATAGCCAATTAAATAAAGAGTTATAGGAGAATGCAAATATCCCCCAAATATGGGAAGTACAGGAGTTCATAATAAGGTTGCTTAATCTACTCCAAATAGGTAAGGGACAACTTCTATAGGAAGGAAAGGAATGCCTGAATCTAAGGGATAATCAAATTTATTTAGGTAAAAAGACGGAATGGGAGAGAAGGAAAACTAGCTATACTTGAATATTAGATCCCAAGCACTTTAATTTTGCTTAGATCTTATTAATGACTTTATTGTTGTGTCTCTTTAAGGTTAGTATATTCTTAGCAAGCTATTTCTTGCCACTGACAGTAAGTTGATTGAAAGGCTATATTCTTGAGGCACCTGGGTGGCTCAGTCGTTAAGCATCTGCCTTCGGCTCGGGTCATGATCCCAGGGTCCTGGGATCGAGCCCCACATTGGGCTCCCTGCTCTGTGGGAAACCTGCTTCTCCCTCTCCCACTCCCCCTGCTTGTGTTCCCTCTCTCGCTGTCTCTCTGTCAAAATAAATAAATAATCTTTAAAAAAAAAAGAAAGGCTATATTCTTATGCATTCATTCTTTCAAAAAATATTCATGGACAACCCATTTAGTACTAGGGTCTATGTGCTAATTGCTGAGGAGTGTACCAGGATGAGTTATATTTGGATCCTTCCCAAAAGGAGCTAAGACCATAGTTTTGTCTTCCAGGTGACCACCTAACTAATGAAGTCCACTCAGGTATACACTTATTCTTTCAAGTTGTTAGTACACTAGATTTGTAGTATCATACATGGTGTTAGTTAGTTGAGTTACTAACTACTCAACAGATTGCTTTAAAGGTATGTGGTTTGTTTTTATCACCACCCTCAAGTATCCTTAGCACCTATTAAACAGTGTAGCTTATGATAATATTTTTTAAGAAGTGAATATATTGGGGAGCCTGAGTGACTCAGTCGGTTAAGTGTCTGCCTTCGGCTCAGGTCATGATCCCAGGGTCCTGGGATGGAGCCCTGTGTCGGGCTCCCTGCTGAGTGGGGAGCCTGCTTCTCCCTCTCCCACTCCCCCTGCTTGTGCTCTCTCTCTCTCACTCTTTGTCAAATAAATAAATAAAATCTTTAAAATAAAAGAAGTGAATATATTAATTTCTCAACTCTAACTTTGTTTTTGCTACAGATCATTGAAACAGCCATGAAGAATTCCTATGCCTTTATATATTTTTAAGATTTATTCTATGAACTTTTTAAATAGGATATGCCAATAAGCTCTTACATCATTGCTTCTATTAAGGATTTTCATATATATATAGTCAGTCATTAATAGTCTTGAAATTAGTACCACTTAGAGAAGAGTAATTTTCTTCTCATTGACATGTGTACTTGCAGGCTTTCTCCACTTTTTGATATCAATTACTTCCACAAAATTCTAATTCCCATCAGATTATTTGACCTTGCTTTTCACATAACAATTTTCCCCATTTATAAACTTCCATTTATCACTCTTGTCTAAACATTGATTTTAAAGCTTTCAAATTTAGGACGCCTAAATCATTTTCCTCATTTTTTTCATGATCATTTCCTTTACTTGAGGAAGAAAGTTTTTCTTCCTAATTCTCTGTGAAATCAAGTATAATTTTGTTCATATTGAGAAGAAATACCAATAATGATTATAAATACATTTTAATGTGAATATTATTTTATAATCAGAGTCACTCCATCCCACACCAATTTTCCCCTCAGATTTTGTAGGAAAAAGGAATTGATCTGGCAGCAAGCAAACGCAAAGTTATGGATCTGTGAAAGTTATTAACCTCTCAATGCCCCATTTAGCTTTTCCCATTCGACAAGAATCAATGATAAACACACCCATCCATTTTATGTTCCTCATTAAAGCAGAGAGTTAACAAGAAACAAGTGCCTCTGGTTTTGTCTTCAACTTCGTAATGTTTCTATTATTCTAAGAAGATGGTACTGCTCCCCTGGTGGTGCCACAATATGTCAGGTGCTTTTTAAGCTTCCCTGGACAGCTCTACCTATGATGTAGTGGAGCCCATAATCTACTTTAAGTTCTACTTGATTTGAAAGTACCAGTCACCACACTTCTCTCTTGAATGGACTTAATTCCACAGATCTAAATGCTGGCTCATTGTCATTCTGGACCATCATACTTCCCTCCTCTTCTCATCTTCCAGTCAATTGCTTTAAGACTTTTAGAAGTCTGAGGTTGAGAAATGATGAATTCTTGACTTACTCTTTTCCTACTTGTTTCTCTAGGTTGAAGAGAGACTATAAATAAGTGCATACTCTTTATATTTAGTACATTCCATTTTGTCCAATTGTCTTTCCAAAGCTTTCTGTTTTCTTAGCATCCGCTTAACCACAGCAGTGAAACAGTGAAACTGCTTGTTGCCTTCCATTGAAAATTAAACTCTGGCCCTAAGCCAGGCTGCCTGAGCCAGCACTAATATAATTCACAACTGGAAGAAGACAATCAATTAATCAATACTATAATTTGGAACTGACCATGGTAGTAACACTCACAGCTATTAGACTCAACTGACTGACACCATTTAGGATTAATGAGGTAGCAAGAGCAGGCAAACCAAAGATTCATTTAAAGATTTTTTCCCCTAAAATCACACCACCCACTCTATTTTGTTATTTTTTCTTATTTAGTGATGCCACAGTGAAATCTAATGTAAATAAGAATTTGAAGGACAAAGAATCTTACCCATTACAATGATTTTGTACAAGAACTTTGATAAGCCAATTAGGTAAGGATTGTAGGAAAACAATTCAGTTCAATGTTAAACTCTTCTGAAAAATCTAAAAACATGTTTAAAACTGCTTTTCTGATAATTCTTGGGAATTACTTGAAGGAATCTTATATAATCAGAGATTGGTATATCTATTATTTGGATAAATAAATAACCACCTTTTAAACTGCAAAACTTTAAAATAGTTTCCAGAAAACCCTTATACTTTATTCTGTTTTACTTATACAATAAAATAATGAAATAAAAATATAAAAACACACAAGATCTGTGGTACTTGTAAAATGACAACAAATACCTATCAACTCTTCCCAGCCTTTCTAGGACTCTCTAGTTCCTTCAAATCTTTTGGATCTTTTTGACAAGACAAAGGTTTCCCTAAAGCCATTGGCTGAATATTTATAATGATATATCATTAAGCCAACCAGGAAGTTTGTATCTTTGTTGTTATTTCAGTTTTCTTTGGGTTAGGCATACCAAGGTTCTGAGCCCTCAGATTACAGATAATTTTTAGAATGTGTCTAATAGGAGAACTTAAAAGCCAGCGCAGGGGACTTAAGCATGATGACAGATTTTTGTTTTTCAACTAGAAGACAAAATACAGAAGAATCTCCTTTAAATCTGTCAGAAAACAGGGCACCTGGGTGGCTCAATTGGTTAAGCATCTGCCTTTGGCTCAGGTCCCGATCCCAGGACTCTGGGATAGAGTCTCCCATCAGGCTCCCTGTTCAGCAAGGAGTCTGCTTCTCCTTCTACCCTTCCCCCCTGCTTGTGCTCTCTCTCTCTCTCTCTCAAATAAATAAAAAAAATCTTTTTTAAAAAATCTGGCAGAAAACAGGAAGGAGGAGTAACACAGCTGTTCATTTTATATCACCATATATCTGAAGAGTAAGATTTGACCAGTAACATAACAAATTCCATAGAGAGAGACTCTCTTTAAAACAAGGGCTTACCACCCCCCTCTTCTTTTATTTTTTTTATTTTTATTTTTATTTTTTTAAAGATTTTATTTATTTATTTGACAGAGAGGTAGAACAAGTAGGCAGAGAGAAAGGGAGAAGCAGGCTCCCCGCCCAGCAGGGAGCCCGATGCGGGGCTCGATCCCAGGACCCTGGGATCATGACCTGAGCCGAAGGCAGCTGCTTAACCAACTGAACCACCCAGGCACCCCACCCCCCCTCTTTTAAACTGGAAGATTCAGTATGGAATTATCTCACTTAATCTCCTAATTATAGCCTAATTATAGCATGGGAAACTGAAGCAAAGTACTTGGAATAAAGTCTTGGAATTTATATTTTCTTCCCAAATACTTGCCATATATTCATAACCAAAAGGGCATTGAAAATATAAAAGTCTTCTTAGTATTGAATTAGAAACACTGAATTTATAACCTTTAATATGGTCTAGACTTGGTTAGAAGTCAAGATAGAATTCTTTGTAGTGTGACCTTTTTATATATTATCTTTGGTGTATTTCTGAATCCTATAAAGTAAAAAAAAAAAAATTAGAAATATTATGAAAGTTTTGGATGAGAGCAGTTAAAGAAAGAGGGGCTATGCGATTTGCTAAGAAAACAGTGTATTAGATAAAACAGAAGCATTCAATTAGAAAGTCAATGTGATTTTATCTATATTTGTTTCCAATGATATGGATATACATATATATATATATATATATACACACACACACTTTATAGCACACAATGGTTGCTTCTGTAATTAAGTGGCATTTCATGAAATGAAGAACACATGCCCAATTTAATATCCTGTTTATTATAAAGAGACATAGGAAAACATTAATTTTCATTCTACTTGCCTACCCGAAATCAATAAAGAAATAAAAAAATAAATAAAGCTTAATTTTACTTTTAAAAGGTAGTACTTAAAGCTTTTAATAGATAAATGATTTTGGATCTTAGTTCAGCTTCACCCTTAGTAAATACATTGCTGTCGTCCTGTCAGAAAATAAAGCATATAGGGGCGCCTGGGTGGCTCAGTCGGTTAAGTGTCTGCCTTCGGCTCAGGTCGTAATCCCAGGGTCCTGGGATCGAGCCCCGCATCGGGCTCCCTGCTCAGCGGGGAGCCTGCTTCTCCCTCTCTCTCTGCTGCTCCCCCTGCTTGTGCTCTATCCCTCTCTCTCTCAGATAAATAATAAAACCTTAAAAAAATTAAAAAAAAAAAAAAGAAAAGAAAAGAAAGCATATAGCTTTTATGCCATTTTATTCCAAAAGTAACTTGAGACACCTTTTGAAGGTTCAGGCAATACAGTAATATAAAATAAATTTAAATTGTTAAAATATATGGAAAAGATAATACTAAAGACAAGAAACTAAGGGAAAATATAGGAGATAAAAAATGGATAAAAGTTAAAAAATCACTTTTTTACTTTTGAGAAACAGGAGGGCAGTGTAATATACAGCAGTATTTTATACAGGGTCTTATATAAAGGAAAATGGCAATCTAAACTTTCTAGGGCGAGGGTCAGTAACCTTTTCCTCTAAAGGGCCATATTGTAAATATTTTAGAACTTGTACGTCATACAGACTCCATGGCAACTAGTCAGCTCTGCCATTTTATATGAAAATAGTCATATACAAAACATAAATGAATGGATGTGACTGTGTAACAATAAAACTGTTTATAAAAACAGGCAGTGGACTAGATTTAACCCATGGGCTGTACTTTGCCCAACCCCCTTCTAGAGACTAAGGCAAAAATAGAAGAGTCATTTACCTGATTTTATGATAAACATTTACTCCAAAAAAGGATAACTTTTCTTGACACTAAGATGTGAAATGAAATGCACTAAAGGAAGCTTGGCAGTGGGCAATGTGAGTTACATCTCTACAATAATTAAAATAGCATGTTTCCATGCAGCAGCTGGTCACAGCCCCATGAACATCTGTAAAATGAGTGTAAAATTCAGCATAAAATTGAATTTTTGGTCTTTTGTAGACAAAAACAATGGATTATTCTGTTTTTTTAAATCAGTTATTATAGCAATGGCATTTTATGCCTTGAGATTTTTTTCTTCTTAAGTTTGCTTTGCTTTGCTTCTTTTGTTTGCCATTGTTATTAAAAAGAAAAACCATTCCCTCTATATAGCATGTTAAGCAATACACCATCTCATGTTGCATAATAAACTGAGAATCCTATCAGTGATTAAGCATAGGTGAGCATTACAGTGAAGGGAATAAGAAAGAAGTTACAATCTGATAGGGAAGATGGACATTTAAACAAAGAAAGTATGATGAAGATTATGATAGAATGTGAATCACAGACCTGTACCTCTGAAACAAATAATACATTATATGTTTAAAAAAAAAAGAAGAAGAAGAAGATAGTAGGAAGGGAAAAATGAAGGGGGGAAAATTGGAGGGGGAGATGAACCATGAGAGACTATGGACTCTGAGAAATAAATTGAGGGTTCTAGAGGGGAAGGAGGTGGGGAGATGGGTTAGCATGGTGATGGGTATTAAAGAGGGTATGTATTGAATGGAGCACTGGGTGTTTTACACAAACAATGAATCATGGAACACTACATCAAAAACTAATGATGTAATGTATGGTGATTAACATAACATAATAAAATAAACTTTAAAAAAAGAATCTATACAGTGAATCAAAAAAAAAGATTATGATATAAGGAAACATGAATTTTGGTTTTGAATTTTGGGTCCACTCTTTGTCAATAATATGATCTTTAGTATATTTCTTAACCTTTCTGCCCTTGGTTTCTTCATCCTTAGAATGAGGACAATGCTTTTCTTACTGAGATGAAAGAGTGGATAAGACAAGACAGTGCAGTGATACATAGTATCAATATGTAACTCAGAGAGGGCCTACATTCAAAAGTAAGGTTCTAGACAATGAGAGAAATTTTCAAAAATAGGTGTCTGTGATCTAGCTATGTAACTCTTAAATCTCTCACACCCATAGTTAGATTTTTTTTTTTTTTTTAAGGAGGAGATTTAAAGAGTTTTTCTTTGGAGACAGGTGTTTTGTGAAACTCTTCTTTCCCCAACACACATATATCTCCCAAAGGGTTTTTTTAAAAGACCATGTGAAGCATAATACGTATCCCTTCAATTTAGAGGACATAGAGGACTAGTATCTGAGCAAAGCCTAAGAAGTCTATGAGCAAGAAGCTGGCTAAAGTGGTATGTTACAGTAGAGAAGAGGGCTGGTATGAAGATATTAATGATATCCCCAGAGTTTGTAGGGACAATGGATTCATCAGCTTTTCCTTGGACTACTTTTTAAACACACAGGAGAGGAAGCTTCATTGGGGTGGTCCTAACCTTCACAAGCAGGTCAACTGGAGGGATGAAGGGACTTTGACAGGAGGTAGGGTCTAACTTCTAAGAACCAAGGGGTTCTAGAAGAGAGCTGTTTGTGGATGGAGTTCAATAGTCCATGAATGAGCACAGGAGAGTCTGCTTTGAACATTTGCCAGGTCCAGAGTACTAAAATTATATCATCTCCACAGATTCAGTCAAATAATAGCTTTGTTCCACTTTACTCTCATCCTCTACCCCTATCCTAACACAGAAAGGGTCAGAAAATGCAGTAAGGAAGATGGGTGGGGAGAAGTGATTCAACTTAAAAGTGCACCCAGAGTTTCGACATATTCATGAAATGGGTCGTTGTAATTACCTAATTGAAACTGTGTTTTGTGATTTAAAGTAACAATAGATTGTTTTAATACCTGAAAGTGAACAGAGAAGCAATTGTGCCTGCCTAAATTTTTATTTAGGGACACAATGAAAAATAGTCCCTTTGAAAAATTTAAAGGGGCAATAGAATAGGAAAAAATAAAAAATAAAAATAAAAACACTGGTTTGAAAATACATTTAGTTGTTTATAATTATACTCCTTAATTCATAATTGTTTGATATTATATACATTTATTATATCTACATCTATATCTATATCAATGGATAGAAATCACATCTAGAACTACATGTTTCCTCATAATAAATATGTACTGAATACCTCTCGTGCTTCATTCAGGTACTGTGTTGGGCACTGGGAAGGAAGGAGATTTCATAAACCTAACAGGAAAAGTTAGTATGAGAAGGAGAATAATCCGCCCCCCGCTCCAAGAGGTCTGCATCCTAATCCCTGGAACTTACAAAGATGTTAGCTTTCATGGTGAAAGAAACTTTGCTGGTGTGATTAAGTTAAGAATATTGAGATTGAGAAATTATCCTGGATTATTCAGGTAGGTCCAAGGTAATCATAGGGTCCTTATAAGGGAAAGAGGGAGGCAGGAGAGACAGAATCAGAGACAGAGATGTGATGACAGAAATAGTTTAGAGAAAGAGATTTGAAGGTGCTACATTACAGGCTTTGAGGACAGAAAAAGGGGCCATGAGCCAAGGAATGCAGCCAACCTTGAAGAGATGGAAAAAGTGAAGAAATGAATTTTTTTCCTAGAGCCTCCAGAGGGAACACAGAATTGCTGAGCCATTTCAGACTTCTGACCTCTAGAACTATAATATAATAAGTAAGCCATAAAGTTTGTGGTAATTTGCTATAGCAGTGATAGGAAACTAGTACAATGGGCAATGATAAAAAAGAGTGTGATAGAAGAAGTACATAAATGTTGAAGTCATATTTCAGTAGGATTTATTAAGCTAATCCAAGAATTCAAGAAGGGCTGCTTGAGGAAGTGATAATGTAACCCTAAGACTAGAAGGATAAACAAGATCAACCAAAAACAGGAGGGCTAAAAACTATTCCAGGGAAGGGAAATAAGATGTGAAGGCTTAGAATTGGGCAAGAGATGTTATATTTCAAAGTAGGTCAATATTTGTGAATGACAGAATTTGAGGAGGGGGGTGAGTGTTGTGGCTGTCAAATATCTGAAGTCAGATCACGAAGGGTCTTATCAGTTATGACATGTTTTGAAGTTTGAGCTTTATCATAAGAGCAATGGGGAGGCTTTAAGGATATTAAGCAGGAGAATGTCATAATCATATCACCATAGGTGCACTGTGGAGAGTGAATTAGAGGAGAGAGATATTGAAGATGAAAGGATAATTAAGAAGAGGAGGCAACCATTCAGAGAGAAGATAGTATTTACTTGGACCTGGGTGGTAGCTGTAGGAACAAAGAGAAGTATCCAGAAAGTAATTTGACAATGGAATCTAAATGATTTGGTGACTTACTGGATGTGAGAGGTATCCTGGGTAGATGGTGGTAGCATTTCAGGGACAGAGAACAAGATGAGGATTAAGTGTGGAAGAGGGATAAAGAGATCATGCATTTGTCAACATTTTGGCTTAGGGTATCCTTGGCATATACACATGGAAATGTTTAGCTAGCAGTTGGATACATAGACCTGGAGTCTAGGAAGGAAGTCTGTGCTGGATGAGTAGACTTGGGAGTCATCAGTTTGAAAATAGTTTTTGAAGCTTTTGGAGTAGATGAATTTACCAAGGGGCTCCTCAATTAACTTCAATAAGTCCTTAACAGTGAAGTAGAGAAAAAGACTACAATGAGCCTTGATGGTCATCAATATTTAAAATGGAAGTAGAGCAAAAGGATCATTCAAAGGATTATGTGGAGAGGCCAGAGAGAAAGGAGGCAAATCAAGAGAGAGTCATACTATAGGAGGCAAGAAAAGATAAGTTTATGAAAAAAAGATTCCAACAATATCAGATGCATCTATGAAGTCAAGCAAGATAACTGAAGAGTGTCCATATTTTGCAATACATAAGCATTGATAGCCTGTGTGAGAGCTAGGTCAATGGCATACTGCAGGAAGAAATAACATTTTATGTCTTCAGGAAATTGAGACAGAAATTATAGATAACACCTTCAAAACTTTTGACTGCAAAGGGGAGACAACAGTAGTATTTGCTGAGGGAATTTAGATTGGAAAATGTTTTGGCGTTTTGTTGTTGGTGTTCTTTTGTTTGTTTGTTTTTGGTAAACCATGCATGATGAAATTCTGAGACTTATCCAGAAGTGGAGAAATTCAAGATACAAACAGATGGAAGGTGGAGAATTTACTATATTTCTAAGCAACCCAGAGGGAAAGGGTTCCAGAATATAGATAGATGGTAGATCAATTAGCCAGTTGGAAAGCCAACTCCTCTTCATTCCAACAAGATGGGAAAAGATGGATGCCAGTTATAGCCTAGACAGTGAGAAGTCCAAGAGTGTTTCCCCACTGGTTTTAAGTAATCTTCCTGATTTGAGAGAGGAGATGGATGAGCTGAAGATTTGAGAAGAGTTGGGAAGGTTTGAAATGTTATCTGCACGGAATGGGAATTAAGTTCTGTAATGGAAGGCGAATAGGATTCCCAGATACTCTTGAGATCCTGGGAGAGATTAGTGATCATGAGTGTATATTGGCACCATTTACCCCTTTGAGTGATATTTTTTAGCAGTGTTCAGCAGAATTTAGCAGCCTCGGTGTGTGCACAGGGAAAAATGTCACCGCAGATAATTTTCTATGCCAAATGACCAAGTCCAATAGGGCACTGGATGCTCAGATAATCAGCAAGAGAGTAGTTGAAGATCTTCTAAAGGCCTGGATTTCATATTTCCTCCTTTGACAATGCTAAGTCTCTTCCCATGTTATCCTGATGCTCTTTTAGGATTCAAGACAAAGAATCTCAAAATGAAATGCCTTTTCAGGCACTGCTATAAATTAATAAGCTGAGGCCCATTTCATGAAGATATGGGAAAATTGAAAAATTTAGCTAATTATGATATATATCTGTGTGTAGCTTATGCAATAATGTTACCATTACCATTGTAATACATAGTTTCTGATTTAAGAGTGTAGTATAATACACAAGTGTATATGTATTTATCTAAAACATATTTTAAATGTATCTATAATTTTGCCACAGATGCCAATGTACAGCTGTATCTTTATCACCAAGAGATGTGAGGAGAATAATGTGAAATGCTGATATTTTCATTCAGAAGCCTGCATGAATCTTTAAGTGTGTGCTCCCCCAGGATTTTATTTTTTAATTTCCATTTCTTGAATTTTGTTACATCTCTAGCCTCTCATTTTAATTAAAATTAAATTTAAAAATTAAATCTCTACTGCTAAGCTGCCTGGCTTTGAGCCCAAATAAAAACGACATATTCTTTTCTCTTCATCTCATGATCACTTTAGCAAATTAAATATAAATAGAAAGAAAGTGCCCTACATATGAAAGCGAAGTTAGCTTTCCAATTATATCTTATGACCACTAATTCTTTATGCTCTCACAAAAAAGAGGTTAATAGATGAATATCTTTGCTACTTATCCTCATCTAAAAATCAAAGAATATGCTGAGAGGCTTTGGTTAACCACCATGTAGCAGAGAAGCATGATACTGTTCCTGAGAAGCAGCTGCTTAGGCAGGGAATATATTTTCTTGACTCCTTGCCTCTTGAAGCCGTATTACTCATTTGCACCAATACAATATGGACAGAGGTGATGAGTAACACTTCTAGGCAAAGATTCTTGACAAGATAGAGCTACAAGATGGAAGGAGTCTGGGGTGAAATAAAAGATGACTCTATCTGGAATACCTGCTGAGGATTTTGATGTGAACAAAAATATGTCATGCCACCGAGAATCATTATAGTAAATACCCCCAATCTCAGTCATACATATACTGATACTCTGTTGGTTATTTCTTTTTTTTTTTCTTTCTCCATGTATCTTTTTTTTTATTATGTTATGTTAATCACCATACATTACATCATTAGTTTTTGTTGCAGTGCTCCATGATTCATTGTTTGTGTATAACACCCAGTGCTCCATTCAGTATGTGCCTTCTTGAATACCCATCACCAGCTAACCCATCCCCCCACACCCCTCGCCTCTAGAACCCTCAGTTTGTTTCTCAGAGTCCATAGTCTCTCATGATTCGTCTCCCCCTCTGATTCCCCCCTTCAATTTCCCCCTCCTCCTATCTTCTTCTTCTTCTTTTTTTTAACATATAATGTATTGTTTGTTTCAGATGTATAGGTCTGTGATTCAACAGTCTTACACAATTCACAGTGCTCACCATAGCACATACCCTCCCCAAAGTCTAACAACCAGCCACCCCATCTCTCCCACCCCCCACCATTCCAACAACCCTCAGTTTGTTTCCTGAGATTAAGAATTCCTCATGTCAGTGCTGTCATAGGATACATGTCTATCTCTGATTGACTTATTTCACTCAACATAATACCCTCCAGTTCCATTGACGTTGTTGCAAATGGCAAGATTTCATTCCTTTTGATGGCTGCATAGTATTCCATTGCATATACATACCACATATTCTTTATCCATTCCTTTGTCGATGGACATCTTGGCTCTTTCCATACTTTGGCTGTTGTGGACATTGCTGCTATAAATGTCGGGCTGCATGTACCCCTAAAGATCACTACGTTTGTATCTTTGGGGTAAATACCCGATAGTGCAATTGCTGGGTCATAGGGTAGCTCTATTTCAACTTTTTGAGGAACCTCCATACTGTTTTCCAGAGTGGCTGCACCAGCTTGCATTCCCACCAACAGTGTAGGAGAGTTCCCCTTTCTCCACATCCCTGCCAACAACTGTCGTTTCCTGACTTGTTAAATTTAGCCATTCTGACTGGTGTGAGGTGGTATCTCATTGAGGTTTTGATTTGGATTTCCCTGATGCCGAGCGCTGTTGAGCACTTTTTCATATGTCTGTTGGCCATTTGGATGTCTTCTTTGGAAAAATGTCTGCTCATGTCTTTTACCCATTCCTTGATTGGATTATTTGTTCTTTGGGTGTTGAGTTTGGTAAGTTCTTTATAGATTCTGGATACTAGCCCTTTATCTGATATGTTATTTGCAAATATCTCCTCAATTTTGTTAGTTGTCTTTTGGTTTTGTTAACTGTTCCTTTTGCTGTGCTAAGCTTCTTATCTTGATGAAGTCCCAATAGTTCATTTTTGCCCTTGCTTCCCTTGCCTTTGGCGATGTTTCTAGGAAGAAGTTGCTGCAGTTGAAGTCCAAGAGGTTGCTGCCTGTGTTCTCCTTTAGGATTTTGATGGATTCCTGTCTCACATTGAGGTCTTTCAACCATTTGGAGTCTATTTTTGTGTGTCGTGTAAGGAAATGGTCCAGTTTCATTCTTCTGCATGTGGCTGTCCAATTTTCCCAACACCATTTGTTGAAGAGACTGTCTTTCTTCCCTTGGATATTCTTTCCTGCTTTGTCAAAGATTAGTTGACCATAGAGTTGAGGGTCCATTTCTGAGCTCTCTATTCTGTTCCATTGATCTATATGTCTGTTTTTGTGCCAGTATCATACTGTCTTGATGATTACACCTTTGTAATAGAGGTTGAAATCCAGAATTGTGATGCCACCAGCTTTGTTTTCTTTTTCAACATTCCTCTGGCTATGCGGGCTCTTTTCTGGTTCCATACAAATTTTAGGATTATTTGTTCCATTTCTTTGAAAAAAGTGGATGGTATTTCGATGGGGATTGCATTGAATGTGTAGATTGCTCTAGGTAGCATTGACATCTTCACAGTATTTGTTCTTCCAATCCATGAGCATGGAATGTTTTTCCATTTCTTTGTGTCTTCCTCAATTTCTTTCATGAGTATTTCATAGTTTTCTGAGTACAGATTCTTTGCATCTTTCATTAGACTTATTCCCAGGTATCTTATGGTTTTGGGTACAATTGTAAATGGGATCTACTCCTTAATTTCTCTTTCTTCTGTCTTGTTGTTGGTGTATAGAAATGCCACTGATTTCTGTGCATTGCTTTTATTTTTATTTTTTTATGTTTTTTTAATTGTTATGTTAATCCCCATACATTACATCATTAGTTTTAGATATAGTGTTCCATGATTTATTGTTTGTGCATAACACCCAGTGCTCCATGCAGAACGTGCCCTCCTCAATACCCATCACCAGGCTAACCCATCCTCCCAACCCCCTCCCCTCTAGAACCCTCAGTTTGTTTTTCAGAGTCCATCGTCTCTCATGGTTCTTCTCCCCCTCCGATTTCCCCCCCTTCATTCTTCCCCTGCTGCTACATTCTTCTTCTTTTTTTCTTTCTTAACATATATTGCATTATTTGTTTCAGAGGTACAGATCTGAGATTCAACAGTCTTGCACAATTCACAGCGCTTACCAGAACACATACCCTCCCCAGTGTCCATCACCCAGTCACCCCATCCCTCCCACCCCACCCCCCACTCCAGCAACCCTCAGTTTGTTTCCTGAGATTAAGAATTCCTCATATCATGGGGCGCCTGGGTGGCTCAGTCGTTAAGCGTCTGCCTTCGGCTCAGGTCATGATCCCAGGGTCCTGGGATCGAGCCCCGCATCGGGCTCCCTGCTCGGCGGGAGGCCTGCTTCTCCCTCTCCCTCTCCCCCTGCTTGTGTTCCCTCTCTCGCTGTGTCTCTCTCTGTCAAATAAATAAATAAAATCTTAAAAAAAAAAAAAAAAAAAAAAAAAAGAATTCCTCATATCAGGGAGGTCATATGATACATGTCTTTCTCTGTTTGACTTATTTCGCTCAGCATAATACCCTCCGGTTCCGTCCACGTCGTTGTAAATGGCAAGATCTCATTCCTTTTGATGGCTGCATAATATTCAGGATGAGGGCTCAGTATATGTATATGTATAAAACTGAATTCATGGCTTTTTTCCCATGATTCTTTAGTCTTTCAAAGTTAATTTTTTTAACTATCTTTTTTTTTTTTGAATTTTTCTTTTTCCCTTTTTCAACCAAATCTCATCAGTCCCTTTTTTAAAATTCCTTTTTTTTTTTCATTTTTAGAGCCATATTCCATCCCTTCATAGTAGTTAGAGCCAAAAAATAGAAATGGAAGGAAAACTTCCATAACTCATTTAATGAGACCACCATTACCTTGATCCCCAAATCAGACAGAAACCCCATCAAAGAGGAGAATTACAGACCAATACCCTGATGAATATGGATGCAAAAATTCTAACTAAAATACTAGCCAATAGGATCCAACAGTACATTAAAAGGATTATTCACCACGACCAAGTGGGATTTATCCCTGGGTTGCAAGGTTGGATCAACATCCACAAATCAATGAGGCAAGATCTCATTCCTTTTGATGGCTGCATAATATTCCATTGTGTATATATACCACTTCTTCTTTATCCATTCATCTGTCGATGAACATCTTGGCTCTTTCCATAGTTTGGCTATTGTGGACATTGCTGCTATAAACATTGGGGTGCACATACCCTTTCGGATCCCTACTTTTGTATCTTTGGGGTAAATACCCAGGAGTGCAATTGCTGGATCATATGGTAGCTCTATTTTCAACTTTTTGAGGAACCTCCATACTGTTTTCCAGAGTGGCTGCACTAGCTTGCATTCCCACCAACAGTGTAGGAGGGTTCCACTTTCTCCGCATCCCCGCCAACATCTGTCATTTCCTGACTTGTTAATTTTAGCCATTCTGACTGGTGTGAGGTGGTATCTCATTGAGGTTTTGATTTAGATATCCCTACTGCCGAGTGATGTTGAGCACTTTTTCTTGTGTCTATTGGCCATTTGGATGTCTTCTTTGGAAAAATGTCTGTTCATGTCTTCTGCCCATTTCTTGTTTGGATTCTTTGTTCTTTTGGTGTTGAGTTTGATGAGTTCTTTATAGATTTTGGATACTAGCCCTTTATCTGATATGTCATTTGCAAATATCTTCTCCCATTCTCTCAGTTGTCTTTTGGTTTTGTTGACTATTCCTTTGCTTTGCAAAAGCTTTTTATCTTGATGAAGTCCCAATAGTTCATTTTTGCCCTTGCTTCCCTTGCCTTTGGCGATGTTTCTAGGAAGAAGTTGCTGAGGCTGAGGTCAAAGAGGTTGGTGCCTGTGTTCTCCTTTAGGATTTTGATGGACTCCTCTCTCACATTGAGGTCTTTCAACCATTTGGAGTCTATTTTTGTGTGTCGTGTAAGGAAATGGTCCAGTTTCATTCTTCTGCATGTGGCTGTCCAATTTTCCCAACACCATTTGTTGAAGAGACTGTTTTTGTTCCATTGGACATTCTTTCCTGCTTTGTCAAACATGAGTTGACCATAGAGTTGAGGGTCCATTTCTGGGCTCTCTATTCTGTTCCATTGATCTATGTGCCTGTTTTTGTGCCAGTACCATACTGTCTTGATGATGACAGCTTTGTAGTAGAGCTGGAAGTCCGGAATTGAGAGGCCGCCAGCTTTGCTTTTCTTTTTCTACATTCCTCTGGCTATGCAGGGTCTTTCCTGGTTCCATACAAATTTTAGGATTATTTGTTCCATTTCTTTGAAAAAAGTGGATGGTATTTTGATGGGGATTGCATTGAATGTGTAGATTGCTCTAGGTAGCATTGACATCTTCACAATATTTGTTCTTCCAATCCTTGAGCATGGAACGTTTTTCCATTTCTTTGTGTCTTCCTCAATTTCTTTCATGAGTATTTTATAGTTTTCTGAGTACAGATCCTTTGCCTCTTTGGTTAGATTTATTCCTAGGAATATTATGGTTTTGGGTGCAATTGTAAATGGGATCGACTCCTTAATTTCTCTTTCTTCTGTCTTGTTGTTGGTGTATAGGAATGCCACTGACTTCTGTGCATTGATTTTATATCCTGCTACTTGACTGAATTCCTGTATGAGTTCTAGCAGTTTTGGGGTGGAGTCTTTGGGATTTTTCACATAAAGTATCATATCATCTGCAAAGAGTGAGACTTTGACTTCTTCTTTGCTGATTTGGATGCCTTTTATTTCTTTTTGTTGTCTGATTGCTGTGGCTAGGAATTCCAATACTATGTTGAATAGCAGTGGTGATAGTGGACATCCCTGCCGCGTTCCTGACCTTAGGGAGAAAGCTCTCAGTTTTTCCCCATTGAGAATGATATTCGCTGTAGGTTTTTCATAGATGGCTTTTATGATATTGAGGTATGTACCCTCTATGCCTATACTCTGAGGAGTTTTGATCAAGAAAGGATGCTGTACTTTGTCAAATGCTTTTTCTGCATCTATTGAGAGGATCATATGATTCCTATTCTTTCTTTTGTTAATGTATTGTATCATGTTGATTGATTTGCGGATGTTGAACCAACCTTGCAGCCCAGGGATAAATCCCACCTGGTCGTGGTGAATAATCCTTTTAATGTACTGTTGGATCCTATTGGCTAGTATTTTGGTGAGAATCTTTGCATCCATGTTCATCAGGGATATTGGTCTGTAATTCTCCTTTTTGATGGGGTCTTTGTCTGGTTTTGGGATCAAGGTAATGCTGGCCTCATAAAATGAGTTTGGAAGTTTTCCTTCCATTTCTATTTTTTGGAACAGTTTCAGAAGAATAGGTATTAATTCTTCTTTAAATGTTTGGTAGAATTCCCCTCGGAAGCCATCTGGCCCTGGGCTTTTGTGTTTTGGGAGATTTTTGATGACTGCTTCAATTTCCTTAGTGGTTATAGGTCTGTTTAGGTTGTCTATTTCTTCCTGGTGCAGTTTTGGTAGTTGATACATCTCTGGGAATGCATCCATTTCTTCCAGGTTATCTAATTTGCTTACATAGAGTTGCTCACAATATGTTCTTATAATTGTTTGTATTTCTTTGGTGTTGGTTGTGATCTCTCCTCTTTCATTCATGATTTTGTTGATTTGGGTCATTTCTCTTTTCTTTTTGATAAGTCTGGCCAGGGGTTTATCAATCTTGTTAATTCTTTCAAAGAACCAGCTCCTTGTTTCGTTGATCTGTTCTACTGTTCTTTTAGTTTCTATTTCATTGATTTCCGCTCTGATCTTTATGATTTCTCTTCTCCTGCTGGGTTTAGGCTTTATTTGCTGTTCTCTCTCCAGCTCTTTTAGGTGTAGGGTTAGTTCGTGTACTTGAGACCTTTCTTGTTTCTTGAGAAAGGCTTGTATTGCTATATACTTTCCTCTTAGGATTGCCTTTGCTGCATCCCAAAGATTTTGAATAGTTGTGTTTCATTTTCATTGGTTTCCATGAATTTTTTTAATTCTTCTTTAATTTCCTGGTTGACCCATTTACTCTTCAGTAGGATGCTCTTTAACCTCCATGTATTTGAGTTCTTTCTGACTTTCCTCTTGTGATTGAGTTCTAGTTTCAAAGCATTGTGGTCTGAAAATAGGCAGGGAATGATCCCAATCTTTTGGTACCGGTTGAGACCTGATTTATGACCTAGGATGTGATCTATTCTGGAGAATGTTCCATGGGCACTAGAGAAGAATGTGTATTCCGTTGCTTTGGGATGGACTGTTCTGAATATGTCTGTATAGTCCATTTGGTCCAGTGTGTCATTTAAAGTCTTTATTTCCTTGTTGATCTTTTGCTTAGATGATCTGTCCATTTCAGTAAGGGGGGTGTTAAAGTCCCCCACTATTATTGTATTGTTGTCAATGTGTTTCTTTGCTTTTGTTATTAATTGCCTTATATAATTGGCTGCTCCCATGTTAGGGGCATAGATATTTACAATTGTTAGATCTTCTTGTTGAATAGACCCTTTAAGTAGAATATAGTGTCCTTCCTCATCTCTTATTACAGTCTTTGGTTTAAAATCTAATTTGTCTGATATAAGGATTGCCACCCCAGCTTTCTTTTGGTGTCATTAGCATGGTAAATGGTTTTGCACCTCCTCACTTTTAATCTGGGGGTGTCTTTGGGTCTAAAATGAGTCTCTTGCAGACAGCATATCGATGGGTCTTGTTTTTTAATCCAAACTGATAGCCTGTGTCTTTTGATTGGGGCATTTAGCCCATTTACATTCAGGGTAACTATTGAAAGATAGGAATTTAGTGCCATTGTATTGCCTGTAAGGTGACTGTTACTGTATATTGTCTGTGTTCCTTTCTGGTCTATGTTGCTTTTAGGCTCTCTCTTTGCTTAGAGGACCCCTTTCAAGATTTTTTGTAGGGCTGGTTTCGTGTTTGCAAATTCCTTTAGTTTTTGTTTGTCCTGGAAGCTTTTTATCTCTCCTTTTATTTTCAATGACAGCCTAGCTGGATATAGTATTCTTGGCTGCATATTTTTCTCATTTAGTGCTCTGAATATATCCTGCCAGTCCTTTCTGGCCTGCCAGGTCTCTGGGGATAGGTCTGTTGCCAATCTAATGTTTCTACCATTGTAGGTTACGTATCTCTTCTCCCGAGCTGCTTTCAGGATTTTCTCTTTGTCTCTGAGACTCATAAGTTTTACTATTAGATGTCGGGGTGTTGACCTATTTTTATTGATTTTGAGAGGGGTTCTCTGTGCCTCCTGGATTTTGATGCCTGTTTCCTTCCCCAAATTAGGGAAGTTCTCTGCTATAATTTGCTCCATTATACCTTCTGCCCCTCTCTCTCTTTCTTCTTCTTCTGGGATCCCAATTATTCTAATGTTGTTTCGTCTTATGGTATCATTTATCTCTCGAATTCTGCCCTCGTGATCCAGTAGTTGTTTCTCTCTCTTTTTCTCAGCTTCTTTATTTTCCATCATTTGGTGTTCTATATCACTAATTCTCTCTTCTGCCTCATTTATCCTAGCAATTAGCGCCCCCATATCTGATTGCACCTCATTAATAGCCTTTTTGATTTCGACTTGGTTAGATTTTAGTTCTTTTACTTCTCCAGAAAGGGTTTCTCTAATAACGTCCATGCTTTTTTCAAGCCCAGCTAGTATCTTTAAAGTGATGATTGTAAACTCTAGATCTGACATCGTACTAATGTCCGTATTGAGTAGGTCCCTGGCAGTCGGTACTACCTCTTGTTCTTTTTGTTGAGGTGATTTTTTCCGTCTTGTCATTTTGTGCAGAGGAGAATAGATTAATGAGAGAACAAAATGCTAGCAGGGTAACAACGTCCCCAGAAAATATACTCTAAACAAATCAGAAAAGACCTGAAGCAGTGGGAAAAGAAAGGGAAAGAGAGAAAAAAGAAAAGAAAAAAAAAAAGAAAAAGATAAAGATAAAAATAAAAATAAACAAAAACAGAACAAAACAAAACAAAACAAAAACAGAATGTGATCAAATATGATCAGGCTGGGTTATAGATCAGTGCCACACACTAGATTTTGTGTGTATTTTGATCTGTTAAAAGAAAGTGCGTCCCAAAATTTTAAAGAAAGAAAAACTTATATATGTACAAAAATAAGGATTGATATGATGAAGGGATGGAATATGACTGTAAAGATGGAAAGTATAAAAAATTTTATAAAAGGAATTGATAAGTTGTTTGAAAAAGAAAGAAGAGGATTTAAAAAAAAAAAAAAAGGGAGAGAATGTGATCAGGCAGGGGAGTAGAAAAAAACCATACACTAGAGATTTAGAGTATACTTGATCTGTTAGAAGAAAGTATCTCAAAATTTTAAAGAGAGAACAACTTATATATACATGCCAAAAATATGGGTAACTACTATGAAGGGATAGAATATGACTCTAAAAATGAAAAATAAAAATGTTTTTTGAAAAAGAGATTGATAAGATGTTGGTTGAAAAAGGGAAAAAGAAAAATTCAAAAAAAGATAAAAGAAAAAAGAAAAAAAGACAGTTAAAAAATAATTAACTTTGAAAGACTAAAGAATCATGGTAAAAAAGCCATGAATTCTATGTGCAGTATTCCCCTAGCGCAGGAGTTCTGCCGTTCTCATTGATTGGTGAACTTGGTCTTGGCTGGCTGTTCTCGCTGATCTTCTGGGGGAGGGGCCTGTTGCCGTGGTTCCCAAATGTCTTTGCCGGAGGCGGAATTGCCCCGCCCTTGCCCGGTCCGGGCTAAGTAATCTGCTCGGGTTTGCTCTCGGGAGCTTTTGTTCCCTGCAAGCTTTCCGTACAGCTTTGGAGCCGGAGAGTGAAAATGGCGGCCTCCCAGTCTCCACCCCGGAGGAGCCGAGAACTTGGGATCCCGCTTCCTCAGTGAGCCTGCAGAGAAAAGCAGTCAGTCACTCCCGTCTCCCCCGTCTCTGGCCACACTCCGTGCTCACCTGGCCTGTGACCGTGCGTTTCTATCTCTGGCACACGACCCCGGGTGGAGTCTCCAAACCCAGCAGATTCCTGCGGTGCGCTCCCACGCCGCTCCTCCCGGGGGAGGAAGGGGAGTCTCTCTGGATCTGCCGCTTGTTGGGTCCCTGCTGGAGGAGCAGTGGCCCAACTGTGCCGCGGATCACGGTTTATGGCAACCCCGAGCTGAGAGCCCGCGCCTGGGCTCCGTCTCTGCAGCCAGCTTCCCTGCTCCGATACCTGGTAGCTCTGCCACACTCAGGCATCCCCGGTCTTTCTGTGACCCCTAGGGTTCTGAGACCACACTGTCCCACGAGGGTTCCACCCCCCACTTAGCCACCGGAGTGACGTCCCTCAGCGGAGCCGGCTTCTCAAAGTTCCGATTTTATGCTCCGCGGCTCTATCACTTGCCAGAAGCGGCCGACGGAGGCCCCTCCCCCGCCGTCTATCCTCCCGAATATCGCCTCGGATTCACTTCTCCGCACGTCCTACCTTCCAGAAAGTGGTCGCTTTTCTGTTCAGAGAGTTGTTGCTATTCTTTTCTTCAATCTCCTGTTGAGTTTGTAGGTGTTCAGAATGGTTTGATCCCTATCCAGCTGAATTCCTGAGAGGAGACGAAATCCAGGTCTCCTACTCCTCTGCCATCTTGCTCCGCCCCCCAGAACGTGCCCTCTTTAATACCCATCACCAGGCTAACCCATCCTCCCACCCCCTCCCCTCTAGAACTCTCAGTTTGTTTTTCAGAGTCCATTGTCTCTCATAGTTTGTCTCCCCCTCCGATTCCCCCCTTCATTCTTCCCCTCCTGCTATCTTCTTCTTTTTTTTTTCCTTAACATATATTGCATTATTTGTTTCAGAGGTACAGTTCTGAGATTCAATAGTCTTGCACAATTCACCACACTTACCAGAGCACATACCCTCCCCAGTGTCTATCACCCAGTCACCCCATCCCTCCCACCCTACCCCCCACTCCAGCAACCCTGAGTTTGTTTCCTGAGATTAAGAATTCCTCATATCAGTGAGGTCATATGATACATGTCTTTCTCTGTTTGACTTATTTCGCTCAGCATTATACCCTCCAGTTCCATCCATGTCGTTGCAAATGGCAAGATCTCATTCCTTTTGATAAAAGCCATGAATTCTATGTGCAGTATTCCCCTAGCACTGGTGTTCTGCCATTCTCATTGATTGGTAAACTTGGTCTTGGCTGGCTGATCTTGCTGATTTTCTGGGGGAGGGGCCTGTTTCTGTGGTTCCCAAATGTCTTTGCCCAAGGCGGAATTGCACAACCCTTGCCGGGTCTGGGCTAAGTAATCTGCTCGGGTTTGTGGGTTTGCGCTGGGGAGCTTTTGTTCCCTGCAAGTGTTCTGTACAGCTTTGGAGGATGAGAGTGAAAATGGTGGCCTCCCAGTCTCCGCCCCAGAGGAGCCGAGAACTTGACCCCGCTCCTCAGTGCGCCCCCAGAGAAAAGCAGTCAATCACTCCCGTCTCTCCAGTCCCCGGCCGCAGTCCATGCTCACCGGGCCTGTGACCAAGCGTTTCTATCTCTGGCACATGACCCTGTGTGGAGTCTCCAAACCCAGCAGATTCCTGTTGTGCATTCCCGCACCACTCCTTCCTGGGGAGGAAGGGGGGGTCTGCCCGGATCTGCCGCTTGTGGGGTCCCTGCTGGAGGAACAGTGGCCCGACTGTGCCACAGATCACGGTTTATGGCAACCCCGAGCTGAGAGCCCGTCTCCTCGGCTCCCTCTCTGCAGCCGGCTTCCCTGCTCCGATACCTGGGAGCTCTGCCGCACTCAGGCACCCCCGGTCTTTCTGTGACCCCGAGGGTCCTGAGACCACACTGTCCCACGAGGGTTCCACCCCCTACTTAGCCACTGGGTGATGTCCCTCAGCAGAGCTGAGTTCAAGAAGTTCCGATTTTGTGCTCCGCGGCTCTATCACTTGCCGGTAGTGGCTGACAGAGGCCCCCTCCCCCCCGTCTATCTTCCCGAATATCGCCTCGGATTCACTTTTCCGCACGTCCTCCCTTCCAGAAAGTGGTCCCTTTCCTGTTCAGAGAGTTGTTGCTATTCTTTTCTTCGATCTCCTTTTGAGTTCATAGGTGTTCAGAATGGTTTGATCCCTATCCAGCTGAATTCCTGGGACCAGAGGAAATTTAGGTCTCCTACTCCTCTGCCATCTTGCTCCTCCCCCCCTCTGTTGGTTATTTCTACAATTTAGTCTAATCAATTATATGTTGGTTATAACCATTTTAATGGTTTTAATAAAAAATCAATTTTAAATTGATTTCTTAGTTCTGGGAGCTTCTTAATTAATACATATTTGTATAAAAGTATTTTCTTTGTGGCAGACAAATCTCAGTTTAAAGCCATTTAGGGGTCTTTACCATAAAAATGTTAAGGTAAATATAAATATCTCAGAAGGAAAAGAATGAAAATTGGGGCAAAAACATAACAAAATTACTTTTTCTGCATTCTAAAATAGATTGAAGGTATTTTTTTTGGAAATAAGTCTAAAAGCCTAAGAAGATAAACATAATAGTTTGTCAAAATGACTCTAAGTCATGTACATATCTGGCACAAAGATTGCTTTTCTCAGGACCCTTTCAGAATGAAGTATTTGATTCTCATGGAGCCTTAGGTAAAAGGGATATCTATTTTATGAGTAAATAAACACGAATTGTGGATAAATTTTGTCCACTTCAGAAACAGAAGTCTAAGGCTGAAAGCATATCCCTCATCAATTTATAGTAAAGCTGTAGGAGTTTAAGATAGGAAGGCCAAGTTACAAAGTCTAAGGTGGAAGCTTATCCTGAAGGTTCTACTGAAGGCAGCTGAAGCGGGAGACAAGTCATAGGGAGGGACCAGGGAATAGACTTCTGCATTGTTGTGCTAGAGGAAAATGTTCACATTGTAGAGGGTTGTGAATATCAGTTCAAATCACTTTGTTCAGATAAATTAGTGGTTTTCAAAATATGCCCAAAGAATAACACCAGGAGCATAGTGTAACTTCTTAACCTTGCAACAGGCTTTTGATGCTGGTCCAGGATCATTCACAGATTCACAGCCACCACTGATACACACAGCACATTTATATAAAACAAAGGTGGTTTCTTCTCAGGATGAATGCAGCCCTAAGAGCACTGTCTTAGCTTGGAGCATGAGGCTAGAAGCGCGAATCCTACTGCGAGGGTGTCCACTGAAAAGCAGTCCTGAGATGACTCCAGGTTAATTTCTCAGTTGAATCTATCAAATCATGATTCTGGCTCTCTATGTGTGCTACCTTGGTAGGCCACAGATCTACTTCTGAAAACATGAACTTCCAGTAGCCCTTCTTTTGCCTTCACCTGCCCCGCCATCACTTGTAAGTGTGCCCTAAATTCTTGTATTCTAGGGTTGTTGCTATTTCGATAGCATGTCTAAATGATATGCTGCATCATACCATGATCCAGTTCCTGTACAAAGATAATCTGTGATGGGAACCCACAATTTAATTTAAAAAAGAGCATTGTAGCTACATCTAAAAAATGAAAAGGGGGTAAATACATTACCCACTTCTAAAATCAAAAGAGGAAAATATCCTTCAGTATGCCTTGGAGTAGTCATATACATTAAGGCAATAATCATTTCAGATTATATAATAAACTGATATTTCTGTGTGTCTAAATCCCATCACATTTTGACTATACCCCTTTTGCATTTCTGCATTCATCAGACTGTACCCAGAGAAGACTTAAAAAAAAAAAAAACCTATAAAATCTCATATTGCAAGCACACACACACACACACACACACACACGCACACACCAGAAAATGAGATGTTTGTGTTTTCAACAGTAAAATATATATATATGCATCCAAATGTAGTGAATTTGATCATTTTACATAACAAAATATTTTCCACTTACAAAAAGTGTTTATGTTGGTATAAAATACAGAAAATGGTATTAAAACAAAAACAGACACATAAACAAAAGTAGTTTCATTGTTTTGATTGCCCAGAACACACTCATCCTTTTTTTCTTTCTTTTTTTTTCCTGATTTATTTGTTGCTGTTTTAGGAATAAGCTGATGCAAAGAACTGGGACGAGCTTTAGTATCATACGAATATTAGCTTATGCTACAACAATACTGTGATGGACTAAATGATAGCATCCTCCCAAAATTCATATGTTGAAGCCCCAAACCCCCAAGATGACTGTATTTGTAAATAAGGCCTTTATAGAGGTAACTAAGGTTAAATGAAGTCTTCAGAAGGTTGAACTCTGATCCAATGGGATTATTGTCCTTATAAGAAGAGACACCAGAGAGCTGGCTCTCTCTCACTATTTACAAACACAGTGAAAAGATCGCCATCTACAAGCCAGAAAGATAATCCTCACCAGGAATCAAATCCTGCAGAAACCTTGATCTTAGATTTCCCAACCTCAAGAAATGTGAGAAAATAAATTTATGTTGTTTAAGCTACCTGGTCTATGGTATTTTGTTATGGCAGCCAAAGCAGTCTAAAGCAGCAACAAACAATCCCCAAATCTGTTTATTACAATAAAATATTAGGTCTTATTCATAAGCCTGTGATTCATTGTGACAGCCTGTTCCAGGCTCAAGATCAGATCTGAGTTTTTCTGATGGTCTGTAGTAGCGGCAGCTACTAGGATTATACTCTCCTTCTGGTTGATGCAAGAGTGCAAGCAGTGAAATCAAGCTGTGCAAAACTCTACTGAGATACGCTTATATCATATCTATGCACATCCCATTGACCAAAGCAAGTGACGTGCTAAATTCATTATCAATGGGGCAGGGAAGTATACTCCTCCAGGGAGGACAAGAGTGGAATCAGTGAATATTTGCTGAACAATAACAGATCTACTTCAATAGTCAACAACTTAAATCAGATAAGATTTTTTTTAACCAGTTCCTGGTGCTTTAAAATTCTATGAGAAGGTGTAGTTTGAGACAGATTTCTGTCTTCTCTATCCCTAATTTTATTGCATTTTGGCTTTAGATACTATACTAAATGAATGCTGACTTTTCTAGAAGATAATTGGCTATAGAAGTGTATTAAAACTCTGACATCTATTTATCAAATGTATTTCATATTAGAAAGAAGTGTTTTGTGAAGACCTAGACACTTCCATAAAATATACAAAATATGAATGTATAAATATGTATCTAGAATCACTGTTTACTTTTAATAAAATAAATATATCACATTAATCTGCCAAAATTCATTGATATTAAGTTCTGTACCTAGCATATAGAGAAACTAAGCTCCCATATTTTATTTTTTTAAGATTTTATTTATTTATTTATTTATTTGAGAGAGAGAGGGAGAGAGAGAAAGCACAAGCAGGGGGAGGGGCAGAGGGAGAGGAAGAGAGAGTCTCAAGCAGACTCCATGCTGAGTGTGGAGCCCAATGCAGGGACCCATCTCATGACCCTGAGCTCATGACCTGAGCTGAAACCAAGAGTCAGATGCTTAACAAACTGAGCCATCCAGGCGCCCGAAGTTCTCACGTTTTAAGAAACATGGTAATTTTTATACACATTTTTAATTCTCAGCTGTATGAAATTTGGAAAAAAAAAACTTTCTTACTTTATCAATCTCGAAACCTACATTCATACACACAAACATACACTCACACACATACATACCCCTATAATATTGGCTATAGTGCCAAGAATGTAAGCTTATTCCATTCTGGCTAACTGTAACTTCATCTTTATAAAAAAAAAAAAAAACAACTGTGAAGTCTGTCTGATTTTGTTCATCTCATCTGTCAATTAAGGAGAATTTATATTTGTTAGCTTATTGTATTCATAGAAGCTCATACTATTGAAGAAATAATAATCAAGCAGACTTCAAAACTGGCTGAGTTATAGGTTTAATTCCCTCCTTTGCATCTCTTATAAGTACATAAGGAAGGCCAGTGCTCCCCTAACCAGAATTCCACTTATAGACTAACATGAGCCTTGCAAGAGAAGCATGGTCAATTTTCAAACACCACATACTGATGCAAAAATCCTGTAATATGGAATAACCCAAGGTTTGCAATTAGTAAGTGGTACACAGTGGGGGGACATAAATATGTGTGTCAGCACTGGGCCTCAGAAAGATGTATTTGGTTCTCAATTCACAAGTAAATGTGTGCCCTTCTCATCAGTTCAGGTTCATGAAGATTCTAATCAAGCAATTTATCTGGTTCATTTCTCGTATGTCCTCATCAACTGAAGTGCAAAGTCTACTCAACAGCCAGAAAAGATAAGGTCAGCCTTGAAAATAAGTGTTGGCCCATTTTCCCAAAGCCCAGAAGAAACCAGGATGAGACAAATGAGATCAATAGTGTTTTGTGAAGACCTAGACATTTCCATAAAATATACAGGCCCCATAGTGCTATAGCAGTATTTGAAAGGTAAAAATGCCATTCGCTTGGTACCATTTATGTCTCCCCCACCACCCAGTGATAAAGTTGGTTGATAACTCCTCTTTTCTTTTCTCTTTCTTCTTTCTTTCTTTCTTTTTTTTTTTTCTGAAAATATAGTTCACATACTTGTCTTTAGCATTAATCTCATGAAGTTACTCCCATTAGGATTCCAGAGTCTATCTGAACCAGTATATGAACATCATAATTTTCCCCTTGAGACTTTAAAGTAAATCAAGGAGTGAAAGTACTCAATATTTACTATGTAATTGGATTCAGAGAAAATTTTGCCTGAGTATTTAGGATGAATATTGGGTTATACATGTTAAAATGCAGATAAACAGTGCATCAGAAAGAGAAATTTGAAGTCTGAGATGAAGTCTTTACATGTGCTTTCAAATCAGATACCCATAGTTAATGCCATGACTCTGATTTGCCAGAAAGCTTGGTTAAAGGATTAGACATGGAGCTAGTTAGCATTAACTGGTTCCTGCAAATGAGCAAGAGCAAGAGTTGCTCAGTGACCAGCTCTTCATTTGCACCCCATGCTACCACACAGAAAGACTCAGCCTAAGTCAGCAAGGGAGGGAAAAAATCCATAGCACATTTCCTTTTAAAGAAGTCTGGCTGACTGTGCTACCTTCCATTCATCCAACTATTTATAAGCAGCAAGATCCAAATCAAATTCAGTCCTTAAGTGATTGATGAAAAAGTTACTCTCACAGGTGGGATCAGAGAACAATGAACACATTGTTAGGAAGTGACAACCCGTCCTGGTTCTTAGCAACACAGTGGGTGCCACCACCACGGCGGCCCTGGCATGACCTGGAGTACCGCTTCATTTGCTGCTTTGTATCACATTGTGATGAAAACTGTCACAATGTGCCTCTTTAGGCAATGAGCAATCTGTGATTTATCAAAGTGCCATCTTGCTGATGAACTGAAAAACAAACCCTGTCTCATCAACAACTAAACCATTTTACATTAAAATTTATTCTCTAATAGTGTCTAAAATTAATCTTCCAAAATGGTTTCCTCAAAGAAAAATAATGATAGGGAGAGTATTTTCAGGGATTTTGCTATGACATTCGACCCTCAAGTTTCTGAAAGTGATCTCATTTAAACAAAACACATTATGTTAACTCTTTCAATTTTAGTATATGTGCTGTCGAAGCAAGCACATGTTAACTCTTTCATCCTGAGTTCCTCAGAATGAATTTTAAGCTCAACTGACTGGTGAGACATTCTGCACCAATCAATTCCCAAGTGCCTGCCTGCGGTCCTTGTCAGTACATCAGGAGGCCACTCCCACCCAGGAACAAGGGCTTCAACACCTCTGCCAGTAGGAGTCAGTCTGGGAAGCCTGGCTGGTGGGTGTTGATCATCATCTGCTTTTGAGATGCTAAGTGCAGGGGTGAGGGAGGGGAAAGCAGAGACACAATAGCTTAAGAAGTGCTCAAACAAAAGCCCTAGACTCTCCAAAACAATCAGGGCTCAGAAGGTCTAGAATTCATTGAGATACAAGAAGGTAAGTGCAAGAGAGAGTGAAAACGTTTGAAGAGTCGGATGGGAATGGAGACTAGAGCCAATCCTGTACTTTAAAAAGGATAATTATCTTTGATTTGGGAGGAAGCATTTAAGGATACTGGGTGTATAGAGGTAAAGCATTAGTCTGGTGATCACATATGATCTTGTTTTCAAAGTGTATTAACATATATTTTAATTCAGTAAACCTCTGCATTTCAGTTTTTTTCACTGGAATATACCATTGGTAGAAGGGCATGAGCAAGTTCTTCAGGGAGAATTTAATTGGATGTACTTGTTTTATCAGAAACATGCATTCAAAATGTTCATTCTATGTCATAGTGTATTTGCCAGTGTTTGTTTTAATATAAACATATATTTTTTAATCAAATGACTAATCTCAGTGACATGAGAGACTGTTCTTGTGTTATTCACAACTATGTCCCCCAAACCTAGTCTAGCACAAAGTATATGCCTTTAGCAAATAGTTCTTTTTTTGATACAATGGATTTCTATTTTTTATTATGTTATGTTAATCACCATACACCATAATTAGGTGTTTTGTTTTTTTTTTCAAGATTTTATTTCTTTGACAGAGAGAGACACAGCGAGGAGGGAACAAAGCAAGGGGAGTAAGAGAGGGAGAAGCAGGCTTCCCGCAGAGCAGGGAGCCCAACGCGGGGCTCGATCCCAGGACCCCGGGATCATGACCCGAGCCGAAGGCTGTCGCTTAACCAATTGAGCCACCCAGGTGCCCCTACATCATTAGTTTTTGTTTTTTTATTTAAGATTTTATTTATTTATTTGACAGAGAGAGACACAGCGAGAGAGGGAACACAAGCAGGGGGAGTGGGAGAGGGAGAAGCAGGCTTCCCACCGAGCAGGGAGCCCAATGCGGGGCTTGATCCCAGGACCCTGGGACCATGACCTGAGCCGAAGGCAGACGCTTAATGACTGAGCCACCCAGGCACCCCTACATCATTAGTTTTTGATATAGTGTTCCATGATTCATTGTTTTTGTATAACACCCAGTGCTCCATTCACTATGTGCCCTTTTTAATACCCATCACCAGGCTAACCCATCCCTCCACACCCCTCCCCTCTAGAACCCTCAATTTGTTTTTCAGAGTCCATCATCTCTCATGGTTCGTCTCCCCCTCCGATTCCCCCCTTCATTCTTCCCTTCCTACTATCTTCTTCTTCTTCTTCTTCTTCTTCTTCTTTTTTAACATATAATGTGTTATTTGTTTCAGAGGTACAGGTCTGTGATTCAACAGTCTTACACACTTCACAGCACTCACCATAACACATACCCTCCCCAGTGTCTATCACCCAGCCACCCCATCCCTCCCAACCCCCACCACTCCAGCAACCTTCAGTTTGTTTCCTGAGATTAAGAATTCCTCGTATCAGTGAGGTCATATGATACATGTCTTTCTCTGATTGACTTATTTCACTCAGCATAATACCCTCCAGTTCCATCCACATCGTTGCAAATGGCAAGATTTCATTCTTTTTGATGGCTGCATAATATTCCATTGTATATATACACCACATCTTCTTTATCCATTCATCTGCCGATGGACATCGTGGCTCTTTCCACAGTTTGGCTGCTGTGGACATTGCTGCTATAAACATCGGGTGCACGTACCCCTTTGGATCCCTACATTTGTATCTTTGGGGTAAATACCCAGTAGTGCAAATACTTGCAACACATGTGCTGAGGCAATAAGAAGATGCAAAATTGCACTGTGGTTTCTCACACATATTCCCAGCAACACTAATTGTACCCTCTAATGGTAAGAAACAGGTGATATGACATATCTGTCATCACAGTAACTTTCTTATGGTTAGGCATAATAGAAAGAAACCCAAATTTTCAAAAAACAAGGTGACTGTCTGGATTTTTCATGAATATGGGGATCCAGTGGCAATTGCTCTGGGATCGGGAACAGCACTTGTTCCAAAACAAAGTGTTGCTTATAAAATGGGTCTTCATATAGAGCAGCCTGCCTGTATACAAAGTTTTGCCAGTGTGTACTCTTATACTAAGCCTTATGACCTCAGACTTTTAAGCAGAAATGTTCTGCCATACATGCAGACTAAGGTCAGGCTTTAGAGCTGCCTCAGCAGCTCGCCCTTAGGACAGAACAGCATGTATAGGGCAGAGGCAGCATCCAGATGTCTGTTACGCTAAGGTGGAAACAAATTTGAAATTTATAGATCAAGGCATAAGGAGAACAGTACTTTCATTGACTACATTTCTACTTGCAAATTTTAGCAAAGAATCTAAAAGAGAGAATTTTTCTTTTTGTATCAAAGTAAAACTTGATATCACCCACGTGGGTTAAGATAGAGCCTGGATTTTTTCTTTTTTTTTTTTTTTTTTTTTGCCTGGATGAATGCAGTATTTGATGAGTGTGGTTGTGGAAGCTGACTGCCAGGGGTAGCAGTGAGCTTCCTTGGTGGGGTCCCCATTCACAGGTTGCCAAAACAACTTTTACAAAGCGACCACTAAATTGTTCCAAGGTTGATCTAGAAAGCAATTCTAGCAGAACAATCTCATCTGATTTATGAGAAAGCTGTGAGTTTGTTGGCAAACTGAGTAACTTTTAACTCCTCCTTATCACCACCATTGCCTTGCGAATATGTGATCAACAACAAAGACAATAATAGTAGCAAACACTTTCGAGTATTCGCCAGGTGCCAAGTGTGGGCTAAGAGCTTTATGTGAATGTCTCATGTCATCCTCACAGCAACTCTTAGAGGTAGATAATGTTGTCATCCATTTCATTGGATTTACAGGGAACTGAGATGGGGGCTGTTTTTGTGTCTTGCCAAAGACTATCCAGACAGTAACAGGCGATGCTGGGACTCCAACCTAAACAGACTGCAAAAGCTGAGTTCTTAACTACCCCAGCTGAAGCCATCTTCCTGTAAGTGAAAGTGAAGCCTCTCATACCAGTTTACAGTGCCCTTTGGAAAATTAAACCTGCTATCTAATTTGCTTATTGACTTCTCCATTGGCAGTGTTAGCTAGCCTAGTAAGACCATGCCCCTCAGTTACCATCCCCATTTCTAACTGCAATATTTTCCTTTAGCTTTAGTAACCATATCATTTTCTTATTTTATCAGCTCAGGCTTTATTCTACTAGTAAATAGAACTGAAATTAAATATTCATTAATATCCTGAAATAAATATCACTGAATGAGGATTGAATGGTACATTGAGCCATTCATTTCATTAGAGTGGAATGTTAGGAGCCATTAAATAGGCTTTCTTTAGCGTGCTTTTCAAAGCAATAGTCTCACATAGACTGGATTATTTTATTATATTTTACTTTTAAATGATTAGTCTTTATGTGTCCTTTCTTCCTCATCTGTCCCCACAGTTTCAGTTCAGATTGGGACCAAGCAGGCTTTTCTTCAGTAGTGGATGCAAAACTGTCAGCCATGTGGGGGTGAGCACTTGGTGTTCATGACACGTATGCATCCAATGACAGGACATCAGGATCAGGTTCTTCTACAAAAAGGATTTATGTTCCCCCCTCCCTTCTGTTGAAGTCAATTTGATTTCCACATATAATTTCAGGTTCGGTTCTTTTTTTTTTTTTAATTTCATTATGTTATGTTAATCACCATACATTACATCATTAGTTTTTCATGTAGCGTTCCATGATTCATTGCGTATAACACCCAGTGCTCCATTCAATACATGCCCTCTTTAATACCCAACTTCATATGTAAATAAATGAACCATATTATATTTTCTTCTTTATAAACCAAATGATAAGCCCTTTTAAGTGCCACTGAAATTCAGCTTCCAGAAAGGTTGCCATCTCATTTTTCTGATTTATCAAAGCTACTCTGAGGTAATTTTATAAAGCCTACTAAAATTAAAGTAACCCCTTGAAGTAAGACATGCAATTTTTTTCTCTACCAACAACTATTTCTCCAACAACAAAGGGTATTTACCACTGTTCATAATTTTCTCCTATATATTTGTGTTTTCCTTCCAAATGCAATATAAAAGCTACACTTATGTATGTATACTAGCTTACATTTTCAAATATTTTTTGCTTATTGCATTTTTTCAAGAATTTTTTTTAAGATTTTATTTATTTATTTGTCAGAGAGAGACACAGCGAGAGCAAGAACACAAGCAGGGGGACTGGGAGAGGGAGAAGCAGGCTTCCCGCTGAGCAGGGAGCCCGATGCGGGGCTCGATCCCATGACCCTGGGATCATGACCTGAGCTGAAGGCAGACGCTTAATGACTGAGCCACCCAGGCGACCCAACATTTTTTCAAGAATTTCAACCTGTCAATTTTTAAGAATTAATCAAAATACATTTAAAAAAAAAAACTAAGTCAAACTATTTTGAATGATCATATTATCACAATAGCCACTCCACATATATGTTTCGTTGTTATTGCTCTAAAAACTGCCTGGAGCTACTGAACACAGTAATAGTTTATATAGTCCACCAATTTATATTATGCTTCCCAAATCACTCTTCTATGTCTAAGGATCATTTTTATTAGTAAAAATGGCATATTACTTACCTAACATATTTTTGGTCCCTTACAAATGTCAGTTACTGTTTTTACCATGTCAGAAATAGTCTGCAAGGCTGGCTTCTCATTGAAATAATCAAATATTTTTAAAAATTTCAAACACATCTTCATTTAATCATGTGGATGCTAAACGAAGTGATCTCGAAGGTCCCTTTGAGCTCCAAAATAAATTAGCTGTGAGCATCTATTCGTGGTGACTCTAAGCCCTAATCAAAGGAAAATGTCTTATTACAGTAGTGCTCAATGTTCAGTGTGCATAAGAATCACCTGGGGTTCTTATTAAACATGCAGACTCCTGAGCCTCACCCCAGAGATTGGAATTCAAGAGGTCTAGGGCTTCAAATATTACATTTAAAACAATACCCTAGGTAATCCTACCATAGCTGGTCCATAAATCACACCTTGAGAAACACTGACTTACTACAACCAAATATATAGTTGAGCTTGACAGTAGAATTAAATAAAAGGAAAGTTAACAAATTTGCTTTTGGCCATGCACAGTGGTGGTCTAATATAGCTAGTACAGAATAAACAATCTCAGGCATAGAATTTAACAGGCCTGGTATTCTGGATCACGTTGCTCAACATTAGGAATTATGATTGGTGGAAACTGCTTATCAAAACCCCTCTTTAAGCCACAATTATGGTCTAACATAATTAAGCATTATTAGAGTTGGCATTTTTTTTAAAAGGAGAATCTGTTAAGCAGGTGTAGTCAACAAAGAAGTTAGGTGAAAGTGTCATCAAACCCCTCTCATCCTGATCTCCATGCTGATCCCAAAGCAGGATATTCTCGGTCAGGGTGTTCTTCCCTGAGTTGCATTGGTTGGTGATGCATAACTATGTTCACTACCTTTCCTTAGATGTAATTTGATTGCTCTTGGATGCTATGGTCAGGTATCTTTTCCCTGAGAGAAATCACAGGTACCAGAACATTCTATGAACTTGAACAAAAAAAAAGAGTACATGGCCAAAGTCCCAGTCTTCCATTAGAATTCAGTTCTATTATATTCCACTCACTCCTTGCTTCTACATCAGACCAAAGCAGGTTACTCCCCATAGCCTCACTTAGACATGAAGACTTTTCTCTCTTTACCTTATTTCCTCCTAAGATCCTCTCTAAGATGTCAGATTCCTATTACTATTGGCCCAGCAGCTTTTTTTAAATTTGGGGTGTGGGGGTAGAGCTTAATTGTATTTTATTACACTTATGTTTAGCTTAGAAATTAAAGCATTTTGATGATCAGGTATTGTTGACTAATTCAGAGGTATCCTTGATTGTTATGTATTCTAAATTAAAAGCATACTTAATATCAAAACCTCAAGAAATTCAGTATACTGTTCATTTTTTCCAAGAAAAATTATCATAAGCAATAATCACAGGAAATTCTCTGCACACAGCTTGTCAACTATTATCCTATACTCATTTTTCCAGAGACTGTGGTTCCAAAGAGAACATTAAGAAACACCTATTCATATTAACAGGACACTTAAGAGTATCTGATTTACTTAAATTTTGTGTTCACTGAATTAGAAAGTGATTCTCAGTGGCCAACATAGATATGTTGCATAGCAACACATACTGAGATTCTTAAGAAGAAATAGAACATGAATAGAATAGAATATCTTTAAACAACATTAGTAATATGTTCTGGAATTTAATCTCTCAGGCGTATGATTTTTAATGATATTAAATGATTCAGATCATAAGAATATTCTTCCACTTAAAAATATTTGTTTAAAAGTTGCCTGAAAACTTTCAGAATATCTTTATAGTGATCAATTTCCCAAGTGGTGCAGTTATAATTGGAATATGATATGAATACTTTGAAGATAGGATGAAAATATTTTCTTGTGCTTTTAATGACAATATTGTTTTTGTGATATACCAAATTGCCATTAAAGGATATTTTAAATCACTTCAATAAATCTTAAAGTGATTTTCAGATATCACTTAATGTTTCCAGTTGACATAACAAATGAACCATTTCAGATTTCACTGAAAGCTCTTTAGAACATGTCAGCAGACTATTTTGGAACAGTTTCAAAAAGTGACAAACTGCAGTAAATCATCTCAAGGAGGCTCAACATCACTGCAGCCATGACAAGGTAGAAGGCAGGCCTTTGTAAATCACCAAAGATTGCATATCAACCTAATATTGTCACACAGCAGAAATAGCAAATAAAGAGCTGTCAGGGTGAGATGTTCCTTTTCCTAATATTTCACTTTATTTAACTTTTTTTTTATTATATTGTGTTATGTTAATCACCATACATTACATCATTATTTTTGATGTAGTGTTCCATGATTCATTGTTTGCGTAGAACACCCAGTCCTCCATTCAATACATGCCCTCTTTAAAAACCATCACCAGGCTAACCAATCCCCCCACTCCCCTTCCCTCTAGAACCCTCAGTTTGTTTCTCAGAGTCCATAGTCTCTCATGCTTCCTCTCCCCCTCCAATTCCCCCCCCCTTTTTTCTCTTCCTACCATCTTCTTCTTTTTTTTTTTTTTTTACATATAATATATTGCTTGTTTCAGAGGTACAGGACTGTGATTCAACAGTATTACACAATTCACAGCACTCACCATAGCACATACCCTCCCCAAAGCCTATCACCCAGCCACCCCATCCCTCCCACCCCCCACCACTCTAGCAACCCCCAGTTTGTTTCCTGAGATTAAGAATTCCTCATATCAGTGAGATCATATGATACATGTATTTTTCTGATTGACTTATTTCGCTCAGCATTATAACCTCCAGTTCTATCCACATCGCTGCAAATGGCAAGATTTCATTCCTTTTGATGGCTGCATAGTATTCCATTGCATATATATACCACTTCTTTGTTATCCATTCATTTGTCGACGGACATCTTGGCTCTTTCCATAGTTTGGCTATTGTGGACATTGCTGCTATAAAAGTCGAGCTGCATGTACCCCTTCAGATCACTACATTTGTATCTTTGGGGTAAATACCTGGTAGTGCAATTGCTGGGTTGTAGGGTAGTTCTATTTCAACTTTTTGAGGAACCTCCATACTGTTTTCCAGAGTGGCTGCACCAGCTTGCATTCCCACCAACAGTGTAGGAGGGTTCCCCTTTCTCCGCCTCCTCGCCAACATCTGTTGTTTCCTGCCCTGTTAATTTTAGCCATTCTGACTGGTGTGAGGTGGTATCTCATTGAGGTTTTGATTTGGATATCCGTGATGCCGGGCGATGTTGAGCACTTTTTCATGTGTCTGTTGGCCAGTTGGATGTCTTCTTTGGAAAAATGTCTGTTCATGCCTTCTGCCCATTTCTTGATTGGATTATTTGTTCTTTGGGTGTTGAGTTTGATAAGTTCTTTATAGATTTTGGATACTAGCCCTTTATCTGATATGTTATTTGCAAATATCTCCTCCATTCTGTCAGTTGTCTTTTGGTTTTGTTAACTGTTTCTTTTGCTGTGCAGAAGCTCTTATCTTGATGAAGCCCCAATAGTTCATTTTTGCCCTTGCTTCCCTTGCCTTTGGTGATGTTTCTAGGAAGAATTTGCTGCAGCTGAAGTCGAAAAGGTTGCTGCCTGTGTTCTCCTTTAGGATTTTGATGGACTCCTGTCTCACATTTAGGTCTTTCAACCCTTTGGAGTCTATTTTTGTGTGTCGTGTAAGGAAATGGTCCAGTTTCATTCTTCTGCATGTGGCTGTCCAATTTTCCCAACACCATTTGTTGAAGAGACTGTCTTTCTTCCCTTGGATATTCTTTCCTGCTTTGTTGAAGATTAGTTGACCATAGAGTTGAGGGTCCATTTCTGGGCTCTCTATTCTGTTCATTGATCTATGTGTCTGTTTTTGTGCCAGTACCATACTGTCTTGATGATTACACTTTTGTAATAGAGCTTGAAGTCCAGAATTGTGATGCTGCCAGCTTTGCTTTTCTTTTTCAACATTCTTCTGGCTATTCAGTGTCTTTTCTGGTTCCATACAAATTTTAGGATTATTTGTTCCATTTCTTTGAAAAAAGTGGATGGTATTTTGATAGGGATTGCATTAAATGTATAGATTGCTCTAGGTAGCATTGACATCTTCACAATATTTGTTCTTCCAGTCCATGAGCATGGCACGTTTTTCCATTTCTTTGTGTCTTCCTCAATTTCTTTCATGAGTGTTTTATAGTTTTCTGAGTACAGATTCTTTGCATCTTTGGTTAGATTTATTCCCAGGTCTCTTGTGGTTTTGGGTGCAATTGTAAATGGGATCGACTCCTTAGTTTCTCTTTCTTCTGTCTTGTTGTTGGTGTATAGGAATGCCACTGATTTCTGTGCATTGATTTTATATCCTGCCACTTTACTGAATTCCTGTATGAGTTCTAGCAGTTTTGGGGTGGAGTCTTTAGGGTTTTCCACATAAAGTATCATATCATCTGCAAAGAGTGAGAGTTGGACTTCTCTGCCAAGTCGGATACCTTTGATTTCTTTTTGTTGTCTGATTGCTGTGGCTAGGACTTCTAGTCTATGTTGAATAGCAGTGGTTATAGTGGACGTACCTGCCGTGTTCCTGACCTTAGGGGGAAGGCTCTCAGTTTTTCCCCATTGAGAATGATATCCTTGTGGGTTTGTCATAGATGGCTTTTATGATATTGAGGTATGTATCTTTTAACCCTACACTCTGAAGAGTTTTGATCAAGAAAGGATGCAGTACTTCGTCAAGTGCTTTTTCTGCATCTATTGACAGGATCATATGGTTCTTGTTCTTTATTTTATTAATGTATTGTATCACATTGATTGATTTGTGGATGTTGAACCAACCTTGCAGCCCAGGGATAAATCCCACTTAGTTGTGGTGAATAATCCTTTTAATGTACTGTTGGATCCTATTGGCTAGTATTTTAGTTAGAATTTTTGCATCCATGTTCATCAGGGTATTGGTCTGTAATTCTCCTCTTTGATGGGGTCTCTGTCTGATTTTGGGATCAAGGTAATGGTGGTCTCATTAAATGAGTTTGGAAGTTTTCCTTCCATTTCTATTTTTTGGAATATTTTCAGAAGAATAGGTATTAATTCTTCTTGAAATGAAAGGTAGAATTCCCCTGGGAAGCCATCTGGCCCTGGGCTGCATATTTTTCTCATTTAGTGCTCTGAATATATCATGCCAGTCCTTTCTGGCCTGCCAGGTCTCTGTGGATAAGTCTGTTGGCAGTCGAATATTTCTACCATTGTAGGTTACAGATCTCTTCTCCCGAGCTGCTTTCAGGATTTTCTCTTTGTCTCTGAGACTCGTAAGTTTTACTATTAGATGTCGGGGTGTTGACCTATTTTTATTGATATTGAGGGGGGTTCTCTGTGCCTCCTGGATTTTGATGCCTATTTCCTTCCCCAAATTAGGGAAGTTCTCTGCTATAATTTGCTCCAATATACCTTCTGCCCCTCTCTCTCTTTCTTCTTCTTCTGGGATCCCAATTATTCTAATATTGTTTTGTCTTCTGGTATCACTTATCTCTCGAATTCTGCCCTTGTGATCCGGTAGTTGTTTATCTCTCTTTTTCTCAGCTTCTTTATTTTCCATCATTTGGTCTTCTATCTCACTGATTCTTTCTTCTGCCTCATTTATCCTAGCAGTGAGAGCCTCCATTTTTTATTGTACCTCATTAATAGCCTTTTTGATTTTGACTTGGTTAGATTTTAGCTCTTTTATTTCTCCAGAAAGCGTTTTTCTAATATCTTCCATGCTTTATTCAAGCCCAGCTAATACCTTTATAATCATTATTCTGAACTCTAGTTCTGACATCTTACTCACGTCCATATTGATTAGGTCCCTGGCAGTCGGTACTGCCTCTTGTTCTTTTTTTTTTGAGGTGATTTTTTCCATCTTGTCATTTTGTCCAGAGGAGAATAGATGAATGAGAGAACAAAATGCTAACAGGGTAACAACGACCCCAGAAAAATATACACTAAACAAATCAGAAGAGACCTGAAACCAGGGGGAAAGAAAGGGAAAGAAATTAAAAAGAAAAAGAAAGAAAAAGGTATAAAAAAAGGAATATGATCAAATATGATCAGGCTGGTGCATGGATCAGTGCCACACACTAGATTTTGGGTGTATTTTGGGCTTATAGAAGAAAGTGCCTCTGAAAATTTTAAAGAAAGAACAACTTATATATGTACAAAAATAAGGGTAAATACAATGAAGGGATGGAATATGATTGTAAAGATGAAAATTATAAAAGATTTTATAAAAGAAATTGATAAGATAAGAAGTTGGTTGAAAAAAGAAAGAACAGTAATTAAAAATGAAGGGGGAGAGAATGTGATCAGGCAGGAGACTAGAACAAAGCCATACACTAGAGATTTAGGGTATATTTTGGTCTGTTAGAAGAAACTGTATCCCAAAATGTTAAAGAGATAACAACTTTATATATATAGATATATAGATATATAGATACATAGATATATAGATATATGTTAACTACTATGAAGGGATAGAATATGACTCTAAAAATGTAAAATAAAAAAGATTTTTAAAAAAGGGATTGATAAGATGTTGGTTGAAAAAGGGAAAAAGAAAAATTCAAAAAAGAAAAAGAAAGAAAGAAGAAAAGAAAAAAAATAACTTTGAAAGACGAAAGAATCTGGGGGAATAAAGCCATGAGTTCTATTTGCTGTATTCCCCTAGTGCTGGGGTTCCACCATTCTCATTGAACGGTAAACTTGGTCTTGGCTGGCCGTTCTTGTTGATCTTCTGGGGGAGGGGCCTGTTGCTGTGGTTCTCAAATGTCTTTGCCGGAGGCGGAATTGTCCCACCCTTGCTGGGTCTGGGCTAAGTAATCTGCTCGGGTTTGCTCTCGGGAGCTTTTGTTCCAGGCAAACTTTCCATACAGCTTTGTAGGACGAGAGTGAAAATGGCGGCCTCCCAATCTCTGCCCAGGAGGAGCTGAGAACTCGGGGCCCTACTCCTCAGTGTGGCCCCAGAGAAATGGAGTCAGTCACTCCCGTCTCCCTGGTCTCCAGCCGCACTCATGCTCACCCAGCCTGTGACCGAGCATTTCTATCTCTGGCAACCAATGCCGTTTGGAGTCTCCAAACCCAGCAGATCCCTGCAGTGCACTCCCCTGCCACTCCTCCCAGGGGAGGAAGGGGAGTCTCCCTGGATCTGCCACTTGTTGGGTGCCTGCTGGAAGTGCAATGGCCCGATTATGCCAAGGATCATGGTTTATGGCAACCCTGAGCTGAGAGCCCACTCATCAGCTCCGTCTCTGCAGCCAGCTTCCCTGCTCTGATACCTGGGAGCTCTGCTGCACTCAGGCACCCCGGTCTTTCTGTGACCCCGAGTGTCCTGAGACCATACTGTCCCAGTGAGGGTTCCACCCCCCGCTTAGCCACTGAAGCGATGTCCCTCAGCAGAGCAGACTTTTAGAAGTTCTGATTTTGTGCTTTACTGCTCTATCACTTGCCAGTAGCGACTGACGGAGGCCCCTCCCTCGCCGTCTATCTTCCCGAATATTGCCTCAGATTCACTTCTCTGCACGTCCTACCTTCCAGAAAGTGATTGCTTTTCTGTTCAGAGATTTGCTGCTATTCTTTCTTCAATCTCCTGCTGAGTTTGTAGATGTTCAGAATGGTTTGATCCCTATCTAGCTGAATTCCTGGGACCAGACCTATTTAACATTTTTTAATGTTGACACATTATATGGATCTGTAATAAAGGAAGGAAAACATTCTCTACATTCATTTATCAGACATTTAGTGGGGTTGCCAAGGTATCACTGTCATAATGAAAGAGCTGACCTTAGGAAAAGGGTACCATCTAACTCCATACACACAGCATCTGATCCTAAAGAAACAACAACAAAAAAATCTTAGCTTTCTCAGTGAATATCACATGAGGAAACCTCACAAAACCTGTACTAAGATAGTACATGGAATAAATTATTTTTTGTTTCATGTCAGATCACTTGGTACAACTAGCCAAATATATTTTATAAATAAATGTGTTTCTGTTAAAACCCTAATGATTTTTCACAGACAGAGTGACAGTATCATACCTACCCTCCTCTGAAGATGAGTCAGTTGTTCATCAAAATTCACAGCCAAATTATTAAGCAAATTATTTTTCCATCACATGCAAGGTTTGTGAATGTCTGGTATACTAAACTTTTAATGCTAAAGATATTTGAAGAGATCCATGTTGTGATGATCTTCTATGATTGTTAATTATGCCATTATAAAACATTCACTCTTAAAAATTACTGTGATTAACATCCACATTTCCATGAATGATTGCATCAGTGATTTTCATTTAAAAGGACTCTCTTTCAATGCCTGATCTTTACTTGGAAAAATATAATAGAAGATGATAACTAGTTCAATGTTAATTCAGTATAATGTGGTTAACATGATTGAATAATTGTAGTAAATGGAAGCAGTACAGGAATGCAGAGGTAACATTTTAATGAGGCAAAATTGCTGAATTCCAGCCATGGACTAGCTTTGTGACCTTGGGCAAATCATTTTCTTTTTCTGTGTATCAAATCCTTCTATTGTGAAATGGGGCAGGTTTTTTTTTTTTAATATAAAGTTGACATAAACATCAAATGAATGGTAGATCTGGCAGCATCTCAGATGCAAATGACATGATCCATTTAGGATTTGATAAGGACATAATAAAGAGACTATTTGCAAAGGCAAGAAGAGTAGGGACCAGGGATCATGAATTTTTACCATCTGGAGGCATGAGGGGAGGGAATGAGTACTAACACCCAAAGACAGAAGGAGCTGTGGGGAAAGAGTGAATTGTTAGAAGCTCTGACCTTCCTTGGAGGGATACAGCTAGTCCCTGGTGAACACTCCTGTCCTCTGCTCATGCCAGTACTCCCAGGGATTGAATTTTACAGGCAGCCAGAGGCCAAGAGACCCAGCAATATGGCCCCCGTAGGTCAATCTCCCAGGACAAGAGCAGGATGCAGCAGGGAAAAAGTGAAGTTAGGGGTGCAAATGGAAGATATCTAGGGCAAATGAGGTATGCAAAAATACCCGAAAATATTAACCACCAGAAAATATTAACCACTAGCTAGAATTCAATGATAGAAGCCAGAAATTCTGAATTATCTCTTTTCCTCTCCTACTGTGTAACTTTAGATAAATATTGTAGTTCATTTTTTTGTATCAAGTGATCTATAGAAGCTATGAGCATCTTTCATGAGGCTTATAACACACAATTAACATTATTAGAAAACGTTAAAGCACAATGGTCACTTCTGAGACTACCAGGTGCAAAAAAGTCCCTGCTAAATTAGGCAAAATTTCTGAGCACTGATTTTATAGCCAAAGAAGTAGATACATTTTGAAGTTGCTGATGGTAACCACTTACCATCATAACTTTAAAAGATTACCCAGTTTAAGGAGTTATGAAGAAAGCATACTGTTTGAGAATGAAATTTTCAAATCCATCATAACACTTCCACTAGAAAAACTATAATTCACTGCCCATTGACCATCCTATCCAGTCCCTTATGCCAGACATTCTACTGGTACTGATGCTGAGTCCTTAAGGACAGAAGGGGCAGAGTTCTCTGGAGGTGGCACCAGAACACCTGCTATACTGCTGTTTTAGGGCTTCTTGAGCTTTGTCTCCATGGAGCTTAAACTGTAATGCGCCTGCATTCAAATAGTACCTGTCCAAAGCCCACGCTTCTTTTGTAGAACTGCAGGAGGTCCCTTATAAGCACAAGAATAAGGCTGGAGCATTGAATCACTCAGTTTCATCAGCACCCCATTTTAATTTCCTAATGGAACTCCCACTGAGATGATCACTATAAGGATGAATGTGTATGTGTAGCGGTTAAACCACATGCTTTGCAGGCATTACCAAGAGAAAGTATTACTGCTCCCTGGGAGAAAGAAGACATGAGAAGAGCAGCTATTTATTAAAAAACTCTCATGATGCCCATACCCACCTTCAACCATGAAGCAGGTATTCCAGCCTAAATAATAACACTTTCCTAGAAACTTAGTCTTCATTCTTGATTGTGTGCATTGTTCCACATTGGTCAAAGGAGGAGATTTTTTTCCCAAAAGTATGTAAAGACCAAACATAGTTGACTAAAGAAAATGGTACACTGTATTGAATTTTGTCCTATATATAGAACTGTGTTTAATATAGTTCAAAAATAATAAGCTAACTTTTTGGCTCATATTCCCAGTGCTTGTGAGGTTATCTATAAAAGAGAAACCATCATTCTAAAGTAAGTCAGAATAGGATAATTGTTGTCACAAAGAACCAAATATTGTGCTGGATTAACACAACAAACATTTTTTACTTACTCATGTTATAGTCCAGGGCGAGTTTCAAAGGTGCTTTGTTTCATGAAGTCATTCAGGGACCTAGGTTCTGCCATGCCTCGGGTTCTCATAGATTTCCCCTAAAAAGAAAAGGAGAGAGGGGCACCTGGGTGACTCAACTGGCTAAGCATCTGACTCTTGATTTTGGCTTGGGTCATAATCTCAGGGTTGTGAGATCAAGCCCTGCACGGGGTTCTGCACTGGGCATGGAGCCTGCATAAGATCCTCTCTCTCGGGACACCTGGGTGGCTCAGGGGATTAAGCATCTGCTTTCTGCTCAGGTCATGATCCCAGGGTCCAGAGAGCCTGCTTCTCTCTCTCCCTCTGCCTGCCACCCCCCCTGCTTGTTCTCTCTTTCTCTCTGTCAAATAAATAAATAAAACCTTTAAAAAAAAAAAAGATTCTCTCTCTCCCTTTCCCTCTGCCCCTCCTCCACCCCTCTTTCTCTCTCTCATAAAAAATAATTTTAAAAGAAGGAGAAAAAGAGATAAATAATATGAATGAAGGAAGGAAGGAATGAAGCCTTGAGGAAATGTAAGCACCATGCTTACATTTCATTGACATTCAGTCATATGGCCCCATCTAACTGCAGACACTGAGAAATGAAGGCCAGCTGTACGCCCAGAAGGAAATGGAAGCCGGGGCTCTTGAAGGTGCTGTGTTATCTCTGTCACAGTGGCTTTCAGAGCTTTGTGCATATCTTCTGTGTAACAGAGAAGAAAAGTACTGAAGAATGATAGACACAACTTTTGAAAAATATCTAAGGGTCTTCTAGATTTAAAAGTTCAGTAGTCCAAACAACAGCAATGTTTATCTAATAACTGGGATGACATGCTCTTCAGTTCCTTGGTGGAGATATGAATGTGTGTTGTGTACACATATACTGAGTGCTCAGCGATGCACAAAAATAAGATGGGGCTTTATCTTTGGAGAAACCAAAATGCATTTAGTGACATGCCGGGAAACTGCGAAAGAGCCCTTCCCCCACCACAAAATCTATTATTACACAGTGACTCAACTGCTATTGAGAAGTTTGAAATCTCCTAATAGTAACTGTATTATAGAAACATTAGACTGTTCTTCAGTATTACAAACTGATCATTGAATTTGGTTTTACAACTGTAATAATTTTTTTAACAAAATAATCTACTCTCCTCATCAAGAATCACAGGAGATATGCATATAATATACTAGATATCCCCAACATGTCTTTATCAAATAAAAATCATAAGGCAATGAGGGTATTAGGACCCTATAAATTTATCTTTGTCATCCTTTTATATCCCTTTTTAGTCCATTTACATGAGTTAGTCTGAATTATCAAATATGCATCTCCCAAAGTTTAGAATAGTTTACCAAACCTAGTCTGCCAGTATAATGTGCTAAAAATGGGGTAGCACCAAATTTGATTTGAAATCCATAGGTGTCTGTCCTGGCTCTCCCATTTACTGGCTCTATGTTAAAGAAGTAACTTGGTAAAGACAGCAACTTAATGAAGATAAGTATTATTATTATTACAGTTATGCTATTCTTAACGCCTAGTTTAGTTTTAATAATCAGATGTGATGTTGAAAATATAAGTAACTTCAGCCTAGAATGGTAGCATTATATTAAACACAAAAGGGCCTAATTTCTTAAATTTTTCAACAATTATTTATTAATCCTTACTAAAATATGGAACTGTTTATATAGAGAAGTTCTCTATTAAAATATTAGTTCTATATTAAAATGTATAACATAAACTCAATTGTTTCTCATGATGCTGGAAAAAAAGCAAGTTAAGAAATATACCTTTAAAACTTTGGATCCTGTCTTTGTCTCCCACATAAACACAATGAATGTACTATAATTTTTAAAAGTTAAGGCATTTATTAAAAGTAAAAGATATGAAAAACTGTCATGAGTTGCTTTTAAAACAACTGCAAAGGAATACATTGTGATATTTATAAATTTCTGGTACAGCCATCCTAAAAATAAGAACTGCCTCTGCATCAAGATATGTTTGAGCTTTATGTACAAATAGTACTAAAGGATGATGGTGGTGGTGGTGATGATGATGATGATGATGATAAATAATAATAATTTATCTAACAACCATTGAGAACTTCTCTGTGGCAGGTGCATAAGTGATCTGAGGTCACATAATTGCACTCAATTAACTCTCACCACATCTTGATGTGAGGTCCCCATTTGGGAGATAATAAAGTTGAGGTTTAACGTGGGTAATTTCATTGCACTTGCTTATTTATCTTTAGAGTTCTTAGATAAAATAGCCACATTTTGGGAGATTTTTAGGTATACAATGTTTCCAAGAAAAAATGCATTTGATTCAAAAGTGTTATTTTATTCATCTGTGTTGAAAAATCAAAACCTATCATATTAGAAGGTTCTTGATCTTTAGCATCAGAGAGATCTAAGAAATAACCCAGTTCCACTCCTTACCAGCTGTGTCATTTTTGGCAAGTGAAAAAATATTTCTGAACCTGTTTTCTCAACTGCAAAATAAGATAATAAGCTCTACTTCATGAATTCTTTTCTGGGGGAATCAAGACATTACATACAAAGAGTAATATTCAAGAAATGGAGGATGGTATTATTTACATCAGCGTTGAGGCCAAGTATAATGGAGATAAAGAAGAACTCCTTAATTCCTTGCTCTTCATAATTTTTCCAATCTTGTAGATAGACTGACGTACCAAGAATACAGCTAAAATCCACAACTGAGGAAGAAACACTTTTACAGAAGCAGAGTGTACGATGAGAGCACAATACAGGAAAAATTAATTCTGACTTGCTTAAGGTTTTTGTTTAATAATTTTGTTGTAGTAAATCAACTAAACTACTTGGTAATTGATCCAAGTACTTAGTCATAACATTTTATGATGAAAGTCATCTACAGATTTCAATATATACCTGTGGTTATTCGACAAAGAGTTAAAAATAATTTCATATATTCAGGGACATTAAGGCTAAGAGGGAATTACATTTCAATTTGTCCAGTATCCCAATGTTCAGACAGTAAATATGAAGACAGGATAAATAAAGTTTTTGCAAAAGTTTGCCAAGTGAGTTATAACTTCTTTATAACTTCTCAAGCGCAGATTGGACAGCATTGAGTCGAATAAGGTTTTCAAAAGAGAGCAAGAGATGAGAAGTTCAGGCACAATTGTCCCATCTGGTTTAAACCAACATAGGCCAAGGAAGGTAACACAAGACTCAAGGCTTAAATATAAATTATTGCTGCAATAGAAATAAAATTCCATGCATCAAAACTGAAATGCACCTATTGTAACAGGAGAATCAATAATTCCTCTTCAATAGCAATTTGCCTTACTTACTTGACTCTACATTCCATAAACCATGGAAACATTTTTCTGTGATTCCATTAGCAATAAATTACATTTTAGCAGGTGAAATCATGTAATTGGGTTTTTGAGATTGTTGAAAAAGCTGATGTTTTATACTTAAGGACTAAACAATAAACAAGAAGAAAATAACAGCCTCCTTTCTGTGCACTGCCATTGGGGATCTAGTTTATCCCTGAGGGAGTCAGAGAAAGAAAAAGTCCCCTATCAAGTGACAAACCGCGGGCATTTCATAAATTGGAAATAACTCCCATACTGATATTCTATTTATTTTACTTCCAAACTATTCCACGGTTCCATGCTCTTTTTACATTTATATTAAATTCATCATATAGACAAAAACCATAGGCTAAATTTTTGGCCATTTTTTCCTAAGGAACTTATCTGCAAGAGCAAATACGTATATTACCCTACTGACTCTTCTTTGAAATTCGTAGTTACATGGAAGCATTGTTAAATGGTTTACTGGAACTACAAAATTTTAGCACTTAGACTATTTGTTTTACGAAAGGAGGATTATTTTATGGAAAGTTTATCATTCTTGATTCCATATATTATTATTAGACATGCTAGTGTTTCTGTTTTTAATCTTCCCTTCCTCAAACCCAGATGGTGGTCATATTTGGGGTGTTCTATTAACTGAGTTTTTGTCACCCTATCCACATATATGCAAGAGGTCAGATGAAGATTTTTAAAGGGTTTGTATTTCATTCTGCAAGAATCTATAAATTTATTAACTTTTATAAGTAAATAATCAAGAGGAAAATGTAATAGAATGCTACAATGTTATAGTAAAGTAGTTAAACCACTTTAATCTAAAAGGTACTATGACTAAAAGTAGATGTTAGAGACTTAAAAATGAAGGTAGAACTAAAATGCTTGAGATCCTACTGCTTGCCATTTGTTTCTCCTTGAAATGAACATAAACTCCTTGCCACAGTGAATTACTCTCTTTTCAATATTCGATGAGGTTGGGCGCCTGGGTGGCTCAGTTGGTTAAGCGGCTGCCTTCGGCTCGGGTCATGATCCCAGGGTCCTGGGATCGAGCCCCACATCGGGCTCCCTGCTCAGTGGGAAGTCTGTTCCTCCCTCTCCCACTCCCCCTGCTTGTGTTCCTGCTCTCGCTATCTCTCTCTCTGTCAAATAAATAAATAAAATCTTAAAAAAAAAATATTCGATGAGGTTATGAAAGTTAAAAATTCACCTTCAGATATCACAACTCTACCTTACAAAATGAATAAAGATGTTTCATTAACAAAAGAAATAACTTGTTCTCTCAAATTACCGTTTGTGTGTATGTGTGTGTACATGTGTGCACAAACATGTGCACATGCATAAAGGCAATATACAAGATAGTTTCATATTAAAAATTGAATTTCATAGTTTTCTCCTTTATGTTTAAAACTCTGTCATAGACTAATGAACTTACTTACTCTAAAATATCTACTCAGCCACTGGAGAATAAGGGGGAAGATAGGGAAATTTTCTTTTCAATATAAATATTTCTAGTTATGGCCAGGAACAGCTAATATTCTTTCTTTAAACTGTTAAAAAATTATTTAATAAAATAATTCTTTATAATATAACTTGTCATCAATAACCAAATTTTGAATGTATAAGATACAATCACAATATTTTGACCCAAATAATTCTGCATAAAATGACTTCCTTGTTAGATTAATGTCAGCATTTCTCAGTAATTGGATTCAAATCCAATTGTTTCCCTCTTTAGTGTCCTTTATTATGCTTAGCATCCTTCTGGGCATGTAGTGGAGAAATAATGCATTGGAAGCCTTTCTCTTTCTGTCTAACACTGCCTCTTGCAATAAGAATTAGTTGACAGCAATGTGAAGATCTCATGGTGTCAGCCATCGCGGGGAAAATGATCCAGTCATCTTGAATGTCTTTAGACACTGTACACTCACAGTGATTTTGGCTGTTTTACTCAAACAATTCATTCCAGAACTAAGGAAGTCATATGTTTCTCTGAACCAAAGGATTACATAGGAAGCAATAAATCAAGAAATAGTTAATGTATTTTTTCTACTATGTGCAAAGGATTGTGGCAGTGTTGGAGGGATAATATGAAGTGTAAAATCTTCTGAGTCAGAAGTGCCGTTACTATGTCATTGCACAGGAAGGGCCTAAAATTGTTGGTCATGCTGTGAACACATTCTTTACCTCTATTTTCTGAGATAGTAACATTTTGTGGTGTAACCACAGATTTTTATTTAACATTATAAAATTATTTATTGAACACCAGCAGGGTGCTAGACAGGTTTCTTGGGGACAGGGGTAAAGAATACACACACACACACACACACACACACACACAAGAGTGTCTGTATACAAAAAACCCTGATTTCATGGAGCATGTAGTCTGTTGAGAAGAATCAATAATCAATAAAGCAATCAAATAATACAGAAATAACTAAGTAAAACAGATAACAAGTTAGATGATGAAAAGTGCTATGGATAAAAACAACGTATGCAGAGGGAGACGGGGAGTACTGTGGGAAAGCAGAGGTGGCTTTGCTGTGGCCATTTCAAATACCAACACTTTTACTCTCAAGGAAACCACTGTATTTATATGGAAAGGGTACATGATACAATTCAAAAGCATGATTTTGGCTTGGTCAGCATCAGAGGGACCTGTTTGATGGCTGTTGCAATATTCCAAGGTTGTGACAGTAGAGATGTGAGACGTAGTGGGGATATTTTGAAAGTAAAGTCACCAGAATTACTGATAGATTAAATGAGGAGAATAGGGAGAGGGAGGAGTCAAAAATGACTATATGGTCTATTGGAAGTTGCAGTTGTCATTAGGACTATAGAGTAGCAGGATTTGAGCATTGAGATCAGAAGCAAGGCTTTGGAAATCTTACTTGAGTGTCAGGTTAGAACATGAAAATCTTCCTGCTCAAGCTATACATAGCCTCATCCAGTTCTCTTTTCAGCAGTGTTGTAGTTTGGGTGAACTGGGGATGTGCCAATGCCCTCAAGAGGGAAGAAGACCATTCCTCATTCTGTATGTGCATGAGTAGCTCAGGCCTTGTCTCTTAACACCTTGCACTGTATTTCAATGATAATAAACAACTAGAAACTCTACGCTACAGGTTCAGTGATCATATAGGACACAATTGTTCAACAATGATTCACTGAGATACCTAATGTGTCCAACAGTGATTTTGACACAGTACTTACATCTCAAATTCCTGCATATCTGAATCTTCAGAATTAAATTTCTTATAACTCTCTTGACTTAAAAAGCTTCCCTCACACACATAACTACTTATTTTTTGTTCTTTATGAAATATTTTATGAAAATTATTTTTTTTAGCGTAAACACTCTAATTCTTAATTCCTTAGAATGAATTTGTCATTCTATATTAAATGGATACTAAATCAATGTTATTCATTTGGAGATAATGTTGATTAATACTTAGGGAGCTTCATATTATGCAAAATAAATGTCCCTGAGGAGCAGGTTGTTAGTGAAATAAATTTGAGGAAACTTGCCAAGTCTGGAACATCATCAGGGTAACCCTAGGATTCCCACATACCTGCCAGCCAGTGCCCACCTATACCTCCATGAAATTCTGTCACAGTGATTCTAGGATGGTTTCTAGGATCCTTCACATACACTTTCCCATATATTCTGATCAGCCAAATACAGGAAATTCTAAGCAAAGAATTGCTTTAATGCCCCTAAAAATAGCCATGGTTGCATGATATGAAATGGACAAGTAAGAAAATTAAATAAAATGTATTCTGTTGAAATACTACTCTTAGAGAGGCTTAAAAAAACTACTGTCTTTTTTCCATATATCAGACTTTATTTGATATGAAAAATCAATATAACTCAATTTATAATCTATATGTAATTAGGTCTCACCATGGATGGTTTTTTAGTCTTTTGTAGGCTATTTTTTAAACCACATATCACTTTTTGGTGGAAAAAGATGATTATTTAGCCTTATATATTTCCACACAAATGTTAATGTTCGTAGTGCATCCATCCCCTGAAGCGTGGGAAGGAAAGGATTTGGAATCTGCAACATTGCCTAGAGTTCATTTAATTATGATTGCATATTTGGTTAGGGACAAAGTAAATTCAATGAAGCATTAAAATCAAACATCCCTTTAATTAAACTGGAAAAGAGACTGACTTCGTCTTAAATATTGTTTATTTTTATTAATAGAATGAAAATACTATGTCTCCAAAGAAGGTATCATAATTTCTGTGAACTAAAGATACTTCTATCCAGCTGCATTGTCTGTAAGCTTGAGTTTGACCCATGTCTCATTCGGTTTAATATTTTCTGAACAATGGCTTTTAAAGCATGAAATGCTATACAAATTATTTTTTTTAATTTTTATTGTTATGTTAATCACCATACATTACATCATAAGTTTTTGATGTAGTGTTCCATGATTCATTGTTTGTGCATAACACCCAGTGCTCCATGCAGAGCGTGCCCTCTTTAATACCCATCACCAGGCTAACCCATCCTCCGACCCCCCTCCCCTCTAGAACCCTCAGTTTGTTTTTCAGAGTCCATCGTCTCTCATGGTTCGTCTCCCCCTCCGATTTCCCCCCCTTCATTCTTCCCCTCCTGCTATCTTCTTCTTTTTTTTTTTCTTAACATATATTGCATTATTTGTTTCAGAGGTACAGATCTGCGATTCAACAGTCTTGCACAATTCACAGAGCTCCCCATAGCACATACCCTCCCCAGTGTCTATCACCCAGCCACCCCATCTCTCCCACCCCACCCCCCACTCCAGCAACCCTCAGTTTGTTTCCTGAGATTAAGAATTCCTCATATCAGTGAGGTCATATGATACATGTCTTCCTCTGATTGACTTATTTCACTCGAAATGCTATACAAATTATTATTGTTACTGATATTTTATGTAGTAATTTGCACACTTGCAGATGGTACAAATGGACTTTACCCAAATCATGAAGGATTTAGGAAAATTCACAACCTTCAAAATGATTGGCCCATTCTTAAGCTCAATAGACTAAATAAGTTCTGCTCATATGAGAGAAACTGTACAGCTGCCTCTCAAATTAATTAAAGCAAAACTCACAAAGCGTTATCTCACTGATAACTTCACTGTGTTTTTAAACTTTTTGGTAAGTTATAGTAAGAAATCCATTTTGCTCTGAATCACTACTTACATACATCCCCAATCCTAACTAATTCTCATAGTGGAAGCACTCATCTGTCCCAGTAAATATTTGAGTTGGCTATCCATATGTAATATTTACATTATAAAGAAGCTTTTTACAAAGAAACTTTTTGGGCATAAAGAAATACTTCAATTAGTGTCAAATATACTACATACTTAAGAAAAGTCTAAGTAACTATTAGCAAAAGCATCTCTCTGTAAAATGGCAATTTCCCCCACAAAGCCTATTACAAACAGAGTATGCTAGGTATATACCATTGTGGGTCTTTTTCACTGTGGTAATGACCTACCCCTACAATGTGTTCCATGTGATTGTACTGTTTGAACTCATGTATGTACAGACAAAATTACAGACATATCTTTTTGCTGATTCATTGGTACAGATTTGTATCGACTGTAAAGAGGTAATTGTTTCTAATTAGAGGGTATCTGTGGCTACTGGTCATCCTTTATTTTGAAAAGTTTCTTTTGTTCTTTCACAAAAATAAAAATCTGAAAGAAAAAAGACTAATTGAAACAAAATTTAAATTGTACCCAAATATAAACAGCATAGGCAAATGCAAAGAAAAAGAAGAAAGCATTAAAAAGACTAGTATATGTAGGGTGTGTCCCCAAGTGTCAGTTTTTATTCCCTCAGGTTTATTCCTTACCTCAAGCTTTCTATTTCCCTTCTCTCTTCCCACTTTTCTCCAGATTTCTCTAACATCCTAGAAAAACCACTGGATTCTTTTTTTAAATAAAAGGTTTATCTTGTATTTAAAAAAAAAAAAAGTTACAGAATTCAAATTTGCAAAGATAAATGAAGATAGAATGAAGTATCCATCATGAGATCCATTAAAAACAAACTACTTTTAAATGGAGATTTGATTTATATGCAATTTCAGAGCCTACTCCTGATTCATAAAGTGGAGTATAACTCTATCTTCATCAAACTGGCACCTGCTGAGGCTAGCTCAGTAAAATAACTAACCAGAAATATCTTGGCAACCCAAAAATACACTCAACTAATTATTTGCTTTCACTTGTTTTCAATACAAGACTCAGGTAATCACAATACAGTGCTATCAGTGAGAAAGCCTTGTGGAAGCAAATAATACTCTCTCCCTCTGTGTGTGTGTGTGTGTGTGTGTGTGTGTTTATATATACAATATATACATGTATATTTATACACATATACATATATATTAAAATGGTCTCTTTCACTTTAGGCTAAGTCTGAATATGAGAACAATAAATATATGAATGAGTCATGAGGATTTAATATGCAGTATTCCTACTTTGGTTCCCAGATACTGATTTTTCTGGAATTTACTAGAAGGCCTTGTCCCCATAAAGAATACCTGACCAATGTATTGCTTGAATTGTAAACCATCAAGTTAGCAAAACATAAAACAGAAAGATGGAACTTCTGAAGAATTGAAATGATTCTGTTCACATGATTTCTTGGAATTCCAGTCATTTGGAATCCAGAAAGTCATCTGATGAAAGTCTTTAATTTTTATTGAAAATTTTGATGTTTCATTGTAAAGTAAGAAGTAAGTGTTCAGGTTTTTTTTTAAATATATAGTCATTACCCTTTAGTATTTGTCATTAAACCAGTTTTCTATATCTAGAGTAAATATTCCAAGATCTGGACTTACTCCTACCAAAGCACACATTCTTTTAAAATTATCTATATCATTCATGCATTTCCCCAGCCAGCCTGCAAATATCTTCAGTGCCAGATTATTATTTTCTAGCAGTGTATGTGGAGCACTTAACATAAGATACACAAGCACATAATAATAATTAAAATGATAGTATATAACATTAAGAGCCTACTATGTGTGACACACCCTTTTAAGTGCTTAATGTACCTTAAATCCTACTTATGCTCAGATGTTATTATTATTATTCAATATCAGAAACGAATAAACTAAAACAGAAAGAAATTATGTAACTTGTCCAGAGTTAAACAACTGGGAAAGCTGATATTCTAAACTAGAGAGTCTGCACTCCTCTAAACACTATGTTATAGTGCTTTGAATACAACTAAATCCAAAATAAATATTTGCTGATTGCACAAATAAATGCAGCTTTGATATGAATGCAGAATTCAGTCACACAGTAGATCTCAGTTACATAGTAGAAGGGAAAAGAATATGGCTAATAACTAATCCAAAAAATTGATCTTGAGATGGGTGTTTATTATGTATATAATATCTCCTACCTTTTTGGGAGTGTTACAGCTACCTTTTGGGGAGTGGAATATTACCCATAGTGATGTATAAAATTTTAAAATCCTATCAGCAATTGAAAGACATACCAGCTCTCAGGAGCTGAAAGCAGTAAGACTTCCTATGATTCTATTGGAGGAATGAGGGTGAGGAATGATAACCAAGGAATTAATTAAATATGTAAATATGGGAAATCAATTAATTAAGTTCCCAAATTGAATATATAAGTCAGGTTAAATAAAGTTTTGTGTTAGAACTATTTGTAAGAGCAATAGCCTCACTAAATTTGGATGATGTGGACATGTGTCAAAGCATTAAATAAAGCTGTTATAGAAATTTCTCAAGGAGACTCTTACTGTCTACCTGCTAAATATTCATTTAGTGTGACTTCCTTAATACCTTCCAGCATTAGAGAAATGCTGTTATGTTTAACATTTTTTAAAACTGAAGATTCATAATTTTTTAAATTATGCTCAGACCACAATGAAATAATGCTGTTTTCCTTAAGGTGTGAATCTTGCTAACTTCTCTGTTCTGATATGTATAATGAGTGACCCACAGAAACATAACTGCTGCTATAATTTAATTAGTCTTTTCTTTACGTGACCCTAAGGTCCTTTTCATCTACTTGTACCAAGTTCTTCAGATCCTTTGGTAGGCATAATCTCATCCCATGCATTATATACATTAACAGCCAAAAAATCATATAATATTCAGAAATTTTATGTATGTTTTTAAAAGCAAGTGCCTGTAGAAGTTATACTCAGAAACCTGAGATCGGTTTGTGCTAACTAGATGCCTGAATATGTTAGAGTTTCCAAATAATTGCACCATTTGACATCAAAATAAGTAAGATAATGGGCCATGAGGCCATTGCACATGCATATGTAACCAAATGCACGTTTTAAAGAACATGCATTCGAATATGGATACTTAACAAGTAATTCTGAATTAGAACCCCCAAATCATCCATTTCTAATAATTGGTATATATATATAGTATATATCAGAATATATATACTATATATATATATACTATATACATATATACTAATATATATATTAGTATATATACTAATAATATATATACTAATAATTCTAATAATTAGGCAGTGTGTGAATGTTTGTTTATGTATGGATAGGGAAGGTCAACAGGAGGCCAATGAGCTGAAATATGTTGAATTATAGATACATTTCATATTCAGAAAAGCCTATTAATGATGGTCTTCATTTGTGAGTTTCATATAAAATTGAAATAGTCAAAGCATCCTGGTCAAGTACATGCTTTAAGCTGATGATGCAGCATCTATTATGTCCATGAAGTAAAAGCATCTAGGGTTAAATAAACACATACAAAATATTTTTCATGCCCACATATTTCAAATATTGATGAGTTGTATATTCATTTTATACTTGGAATAAAATTGGCAGCCAATTTAGAATGTGTCAGGATGAATGGAGAGCTTGAGGTACATTGTTGACCAGATATTCTGGCAGGACCAAATTCTGGCAAACTTAGGAGACAGATGAAATTTAACCAACATGCTTTTTCTTGCTAACTTTCTATCCCCAAGGCATTCCCTCTAGTTGTCTTCATTGGTTTGTTTCCTCCAAGCTTATTTTCTTTACTCTCTCCTGAGGTGATCTTATCCAAAAGCTTGAGTAAATACTGATAATTGTTAAATGTACATCTCCAGCCTTAACCACACCCCTTAGGTCAAATGTGGAAGCCCAGTCATTTATCCAACTTATTCAGTCAAATGGCATAAAGAGATCTAAATTTGTCAGGTCTGAAACACAAGTATTAATTGCTCTTCATTAAAATGGAATAGACACCCATACCATTGATTGCTCAATCCAAACTTTCCAGTTAGATTTACCAAAGATACCTCTCTTGTCCAAAGACCTATTACATTCAATCTATCTGCAAATCCTTTCAGTTATACCGTCCAAATATATTTTTCATCAATTCACTTCTCTTCATCCTTTGACTACCCACCTATTTAATGCCACCATTATCTCTCATTGCATGCTACAAGGTTAACCAACTATTCAGCATCTATTCAGATATTATGGCCCATTGATCAGTGTCCATTCTGATTGGTTGATGACTTTTCTGATTGACAGGTATCAGAGGCTATAGAAGCTAATAAGTGTTTTGAATCTCATTCCTGTCTAATTGTTTTCCCTGATTCTTCTCTTGTTACTGCAAACTATTTTTCTACATCACTGATGAAGGCATCATCTATTTAAATAAAATAATGGCTTATATCACTCTTCTGCTTAAAACGCCACAAAGGCTTCCTTCCCCTTGCTTATAGAATAAAACCCCAGCTCTTAGCTTTGGTTTAAGAGCTCTGTGTAATTTTGTACTGCCTATATTGTAAATCTCATCTCTTACTATTCCCTCATTTGCAGTGCTCCAGACACAATAGCCTTCTTTCTATGCCTGGAACACTTCAAAGTCTTATCTTACACCAACTTTCCCTTCTGCCATGACCATTCTCTCCTTTCTGCTCACTTGACTAACTCCCTCTCATTCTTCAGGTCTCAGCTTAAATGTCACCTCCTCAGAGAAGCTTTCATATTCTACAACAGCTTTCCCCAGTCAACCTTTATTTGATTATTTTCTTTATGTTTTAATTGCTGTTATAATAATTAATTTGTTCTTCACTATTTGTATCATCCCTTGAGGACACATATTCTACAAAGACATGCAACTTTGTTTCTGCAATATACCTGTGTCTACTGTTTAGAATGTACTACAGGCTCAGTAAATGTTTGTTGACTATTTGTCAGGAATTCTCAACTGGGGAGTACGTTTTCTAATGAATTCATTTACGAAGTATTTCCTGAGCACTCACTGTGTGCACAGTATTTTGCTAGGTGTTGGGAAACTGAAATGAAAGCAAAGTCCCTGCCCTGAAGGCTCTCAAAGACTAATGGGGAGATAGCTTGCTCACCAGACAATGACAGCACTGTGACGGAAATCCTAGTTAGACACAAGCGTAGGTGTTGTGGGAAGAAAGTTCAGCTACACCTGAATACTACAGTGGGATAGCAGGTATGAGAAAGGAATGCATGAGACAATTCCTGCTGTGAGCCTTGATGGCCAGATAGGAAGGGCTCTAATGGTATGATTCCTCCCCTGACAGCAAGGTGCTCTCACAACAGTCAGTTTGATTGGGGAATCTAAAGTCAGGCAGGGATTTGTGACACCCTCTGACCGTGTGATCATGCTGCGTAGAAGCAGCCCACTTTGTCAAAGTAAGGAGCCAGTTCTGCTAATGATAGCTGCCGCACTGTGGAGAAATCCAGACTTGGGTATGTCACTGGCCAGTATTGGTTTAGGTGTCTTTTTTCCTGTTAGACTGTGAGAAGCTTAAGGGAGCCTGGCACACAGAAGGAAGTAGAGGAAGTGCTGGATGGGTAGACAGGAGGGAAGGGAGAAGGAAGGGAGGAAGAGAGGGATGAAGCAAGGAAGCAGGGAAACAAGGAAAGAGAAGAAACCAGTACAGCAATTTGTTGTTGCAAGGAGTTAACAAAATAGTGACAGAGATTTTTCAGTGTTTGGATTATTTTCTGCTATCAAGTATGTCCAGTGCTTGGCAACTTCTACAACATTTTTAAAATCTGTGTAAAACAGGGAAAATTGCCCAGATTTGTGACTTCTTTTGGTTTTTCTCCTATAACATTTTTGATGCAAACATAAAGCCTTATAAACTGGCAGACAATGCAACAAGGCTGAATGGAAACTGGCTGGCTTCAACTTTATTATTTGAGGTCAAAAAGAAATGAGGCTTGAAATAGCATCCAGCAGGTCTGAACTCACCAGGAATCAAATGAATCAGATTTGGTATGAGCTGAATTGTTTGGTTTTGTTAGTTCTTTTTACTAAAAACAAAAAACAAAACAGTTTAGAGCAGAGATTCTATAATTGCTTTTTTTTTTTTTTTCAGTCTTATAATTGTCTTGAAAACAGTTATGGCCATTTTGTCATTCTGTTCTGGGCTAAATTTCAGTCTGCATTTGACCAACCATATTAGAAATGCATCAATAAATATATTGATTATATGTGGTATTTCCTGCATCAGTCTCAGGAGTGTCATTTAGAGAAAGCCAGAGATTCTTACTTTAGCACAAGAAAACACACACACATATATGTATACATATATATGTGTGTGTGCACATGTGTATATACATACAATCTTTTTTTAAAGATTTTATTTTTTTTATTTGAGAGCGAGAGAGCCCAAGCTGGGGGGAGGGGCAGAGGAAGAGGGAGAAGCAGACTCCCTGCTAAGCAGGGAACTCCACATGGGGTTCAATCCCAGGACCCTGGGATCATGACCTGAGCCAAAGGCAGACACTTAACCAACTGAGCCATCCAAGCACCCTAACATACAATCTTATTACCATGTGTATATAACATTTAATGAGGATTAATTAAAAAGCTTACCTCTTTTTTCCAGAAATTCTCAAAGTATCTGTTGCTATCTAATGCCTTTCCCAAGAAAATGTCTACTGTTGGATCAAAGGCATCTATGCCATAATGCTTCATCATGTATGATGCACACTTAAGTTGATATGGCCCAATGTCTTTGCTTCCTAAGCATAGATATGCAGGTAGGATCTTATTTTCTTCCTGTTTGCCACATGCTTTGTTTACTAGCCATAATTCCCTAGGCAATTTTGGTAGTTCCCTCCCCCAACCCCGCCTTTTAGGCAAAATGCCTACATAAGCCAATAGCTGTCTATTGGTCAATTTACGTTTTCCAAGGTGTGCTTTAGCTTAGATATATTCCATTTCTTCTACTTGACTCATTTTACATCACTATGCCCCACATCACCACCACCTGTTCAGTGTGGTTGACTATGATTCATGATTCATTGTCCTGATTCATTGATTACTGTTGAACCCTTGTCAAAATGATGTTTGTTTTGTCCTAAATTTGTATTTGATAACTTTTAGAGTATACACTTCAAAAATATTATATTCCTTTTATTCTGGAAATATTCCATAGTATAATTTGAGATAAAGCAAGCTGTATCCTTTTGTTGTGAAGGAACCTAGGTTTTACTCTAGAAATCGTAATTGCTTTTGAACCCTCATTTTGTTAAGAAACTGTGTGTTCCATTTTTATCAGTCTATAGAGTGGTTACTTAACTAACAACATGTGGCTTTCCTGATGTCATTGGAAAAAATTTTGTCCTTCAGGACTTCTTTGATTCTATGTAACTGAGGCAGCAGAGTTCCATGCTGGCTTTCTAATCTGGACTACAATAAGGCTCATGACTTTATACGGCATGTAGCCAGTAGTCTCCTTCAAGCTGGTAGTCAATAAATGACTTACTCTACAGAGTAGTTAAATGAATGATGCTGTTTATGCCACGCTACATAGTACAGATAGCGTGAAACCATGTCTGTGTAATTGCCCCTAAATCTTACTATAAATGAAAATATTAGTGTCTCAGTTTTTGTTAAATGTCAGAATCTTTTCCACTAAAAATGGAGGATTCTCCTGCATGAACAGAGCAGTCTTGCTTTGACTCTCATCTCTGCTTCTCTCCATGGATCTCAGCCTTGCTAATCAAAAAAACAGTGAATTGAAGTGTCTTAGAGAGCAGACACAATAGAATGCCACTGTCCACATGTTGCCTCCTCTGAAGGTCTGTTTCTTTTAAAACAAATGGCGGTAAATATATTAATGGTGTTATGCTAACCTTTCTATACAAAGATTATTTTTATCACCATCAGGAATGAGGTTGAGTTTGTGTTGTTTATCCAGGTAAGGGAGATGAGTTTTTCCAGAGTTGTTTATAATCTTGTACATTATCCCATGCACTGGCAGAAACATTATTTGGGAGTATGGGAGCAGCCTATGTCTGTGAAACAGAATGTAGCTAAACAGGAAACACAGAATTTTAATCCCCAGCTCTCTGGAGAGCTGAGCCAACTAACCATATGTTCTTGATGTACACTGTAGCAAGTATCATAGTATTTCAAGATGGGAAAGAACTTAGAAACCATCAAGCTTAAAATCCTTTTAAACATTTAGTTAAAACTAAGTTTGCTGTGCAGAAGAGTCCCAAATAAAACCCAGCATGGAGATTTGACTAAAAGGGAAAAAACAGGATAGTGCCTCTTGATGGTTTTAAGCTTTCAACTAACTCGGTTCATAAATTTTGTATATTTACATAATAATTTTTGTTAAGTATGAAGAGTCATCTTTGAAACACTTATCATTGATTTTTGTAATTATGTAGATAGAAGTGAAAAAATGAAAAAGTCTTATAATTGTAAAAGGCTAATGTAGCCTCATATAGACTTATCTTTCCAAAGGTAGACTCTGTATAGTGTTGCCTCTCTTTATCAACAAAGCTAGAAATAATATCTGACAGGTAATGATACTCCTCTGTAACACATCATTTCTCTGTAAGATCTCAGAAAACCAAATGTCAGTGAGTGACATATGAAATCTGCAAGTGTTAATAGTGAAGGAACTTTTCAAGCATCTATTTCTTTTTCTAAAAGACATGATTAGTATAAGTTCTGTGGTAGACTGGAAATAGGTGTCTCCCTTAACAAACTTCTGGGAACATTAAATAAGTGACAATAGTGACTATTTTGTTATTCATCAAACATTTCTTGAGTTTATAGATTTCAAGAATCTTTAGCATAATTTATGGGTTGGATAATAAATATTGCTATGTATGTGAATCAAAAAATATCTGGTTAAGTTCTTTATATGGATAGAAATTTTCAAATAAGTAAAAATATCGATCACATTTTCATACATGGTGGCTGTATAGGGTCTGTGCCATTTTGTTTGTGTTTGATTTACCACAAGAAAAATAATCCTGACTTCTTAATAAATGTTTGAACTTAAAATTTGATTCCTAAAGGTGTTATATAACTTCTGTAAGGTTTGTTTTCCTCATCAATAGAAGCAAATAATAATAGCATCTACCTCACAGCATTATTATGACAACTAAATGAAATAATTCATAGAGGTGCTTAATATAGTGTGTGACACTTAATAAACAACCAGTAAGTACTAGCTTTTAGTTATATTTTAGATGCAAGCAAGAGAGAATTTTTAACAATGACACAAACCATCTTGGAAGTGTTTAGGCTTAGAAGTCACAATTTATTGAAACATTGTAGATGGGATCCTTGGAAAGTTTGGCCTAGATCAGTACGTCTCAAATTTGGTTCAGAAGAGAATTGTTGGAGGAAATTTTAAGCTACAAATATGAGTGCTATTCTAAGCCTAGTCTATCAGACGCTCCAGGACTGAGGCCTGAGAACCCGGATTTTTACCACCCTCTCCAAATGGTTTGCTTTCATGATTGAGAACTACTTGTCTAGATCTAAAATACTATACTATTTAGATATTCTACAAATCAATGTCTAAATCTAAAGAGGCAGTTTTTATAATAAATGAAACATGCACAGCTTTCATATTTGACAGCTTTTTATACTGCCCCAAATCTCAGACATGAATAATAATTTATGCTAATGAGACACATTGCCTGAGTGCTGCTGAGTTCATTGGAGGATGGTTGTTAGAGCTTTCTAAAGTACCACAGGTACCTGATGGCATATATCATTGTGGTCTACTTGCAATTACTGATTCAGCACTTCCTAAGCTGATGGTCCCTGGAACACTGTTCTGCAAAATGTTATTAAGAATCCACACAAATGACATTTTTCTTCAAATAAATTTGGAGAGCAGTTTTCTTCAGCCTAGTACTTCTCTATCCTATGACTTCTCAAAGCCTTCAATATGTCATTGTGGACTGTGACTCTCTCGGAAAGGGGTATAATCTGGCACATCACAAGCTATTTAGATCATGGGTTCTTTATGGGGTGTCTACCTACTGGCATTCTTAAAAAATGTTTTACAGAACAATTTGGACAATGCTATGACTTCAACCAATATGTCCCAAACACAAATTTAAAATGTTGAATAGTTTGAGATAGAAAGCATGACAGAGACTGATTCAGTAGTCATTTAATCTTGCAAAGGAACTATATTACAGGGAATATTTTTTGAGATTCTGAACCTATATTGGATTTTAGTATGAAGATCTTCAACTTTGTTCTGAAAATAGAGCTTCTTATAAATAAATTATAATCCAAGGAGTTATCACTTCACTACTTTTACTCAAATTTCTGAGACATTGGTGGAGAAACTAGTCTTTTGTTATTGTTAAAAGGCAGCACGTGGAGACTATACCAGCTAGTTTTAGGAAGACAATTAACTGGTTTACGCAGTAATTTATAGTCCACCGACAAGCTCAGTAAACCCATGAAGTAATAAACAGGCATAATAAGATAAACTAAAAAATGTTAAACCAATCCATTTCACTTCTACAGAGAATCCAGGATGCCATACTAAAGAGCATACTGGTTTGGCAGGGTATTTTTTTGTGTTAATGCAGAAGAGATTACAGATCTATCCATTAACTTGAGTGTCTTGGTCCTTCCATGTGACACAGAAATATGTGAACCTTAATATCTTTTTAGATGAATCCACAACCACAGTTTTAGGCCTACTAACTTTCTTTTGTAGTCATGGGATAAAAAAAAAAAAGTGTCATTTCATGTGCATAACTTTTGTCACAAGTAATGAGAGTGTTGGGTTTGTACTTTATTAAAAAATAAAGTGCTCTCATAATTTACTTAAAGGTAGAATGAGCCCGTCATCCTTCACTGATCATATGGAATTATGAAAAAAAGAAAATTAAAAAGGGCACAGTATATTGAACTCACACTTACTAATCACCTTACTTGTTCAATCATCAGCTGCTCATGCTTGCAGATAACTTCTAGGCCACGAGCACAACCCTGTCATTTCAACAGAGGGAGGCTGTATCTATATGCATTTACGAACTTTTATTCTCAATTTTTTTCAAAAGGTGGGACAGGATGAGCAAAGCTTGAAGATTCTAGTCTATTTGCATTGCACAGGCTAGTAGAGATAGTTGTTTAGATTCTTGACATAGAGAATAAAAACAGACATTCCTAGAAGGTAGATAGGAAGCCATGGCATGACTAAAAAGTTGCTGGGTACTAAATCACTGTGTGTACAGTGTGAAATTGGGCAGGATTTTTCTATTCCCACTTTAACTTCTGCAGAAAATGGTCAGTTAAGTGGGGCTAAATGGATTGTAGCTGTTCACTCAACCTGTGAATCCTTGTAGTATGGGGATCAAGCTCACCATGTATTCTCAGGAAATCACTTGGTCATGCTAATAAATGAGGAAGTATTTTTATTATCATATAATTTCTGCTAAAAACTTACTTAAATACTTTCATGATGCAATTCAGTTTTCAAATCCTGCAGAATCACTGTTGAGGGCTATAACAATTATTGTTTGGGTTCTGCAATGACCAGAAGACCCAAGTGTGGATGATTCTATAGTCTAAGCACCAGAAGCAGATTTGGCCTGAGGCTCATGAGCTTTATGCTTCAGCCCTTGTCTTGTGTGGTCCTATCTAAGGGCTTGCACCTAAAGTTGTGACTTTAAAAATTATTTTTCTGACAAAAGGGATCCCCCACGTTGTATAAAGTTCAGATGTTACAAAACCTGGATCCATCCTTTCTTGTTCCTTTCTTTTCTTTATCTCTACCATTACATATATTCAAGGTAATCCATCAATCTACTTGTTCAGGCAATGGGACAAATAGCCGTATAATTTCTGAAAATACTATGACCCATGACATTACAATTAGTTTCAAGCTGTAAAAGGTTTTTTTCTGACACATTAATATTTAAAAAAAAGCTTTTCAAATTCACTTTATTCTAGGAAAGTGTAGGGATCCATTTATTTATTTATTTATTTATTTATTTATTTATTTATTTATTCAGGACACTTTTATTCAGTAACTGTGTTGCAACGTGATTTTAGGCAGGTACAGAGATAAAGTGTAATTGAATAAGAAGAGATTTTGCTTCTCAATTTGTTCACCAGCTCTGCCCTGGGGATGAGCAAGGAAGGTACCTAGTGAAATTCTCAAGTATAAAGTATTTAAAAATAGCTTATGTGCATAGTATTTTGTGGGGTGTTGCCATTTTATGTTCATATCTCATTTGGATCATTTTATTATGCTTAAGTACAATACATATTATAAGTTATTAAAAATGGCAAATTATTAGGTATAACAAGATGTTAATGAAAGGAGTAAGGCACAATGGAGCTATGTTTTACAAATCTAACACTCCTTTTATACTCAAGAATTAATTACTTGAATATAAGTTGTGTGCATCCTGAAAAAAAATTAATTTCCTGAACTCTCATTTGAAAAAACATACTAAATTTAGATCAGATTCCACTTACTTATAACATACTAAAACTTCACAAAGAACAAAAAGTGCTTCAGAGTTTCTATTCGGTGCCCAGGCATTGTCCTTCTCCAAGAGTCACCTTCTTTTAATATATCTGGGAAGGAGAAATTTAGGCCCATGTCCATCCACTGGCTCCCATGTCGGGCTGTTTTCCACCACTCTGACCCCCGCTCAGGGGTGGCACTTTATCTGACATACATGTAATGAATTCTTGCCATGGATCAGACGTTGCATGAAGTGCTGGAGAACCAATAGTGAGCAAACTATGCTCCTGGGTTAATTATATAATCACCAACACAGATTACAAACTGTAGCAAGTGCAAGGTATTAAGATATGATTGAAGAATCTCATCCCCTGGGTGAAGGGGAGCATTTTCTGTGCAAGTAACATTTAAAGTGAAATCAGAAAGGTGACTTGAATATAATCACCCATTAAAATAAATAAGAAAAAGGGTTTTAGTTGCATCAGACTTTGCTAAAATGTGTTGAAATATGCAAATAATTATTCTCAAAATATAGGATTGTTTCCTAGATCAAAGAGGAAAATCTCCCAAATGAAACCCTCTACACATATCCCAATTTCTTACTTGCTTCCCTCCCTGAGGACATTCTTTTTCAATCCTCACTACCAGCATACCTTTCCCTTCAGGGAGTCAGCAAAACAGAATAACAACCAGTAATGCATTTACCAAAGTCTAAAAGTTATTTAGCCTAAAGCAGTATTACAGACTACAAGTAAGGGAGGTGATGTTTCTATACCCCAGCCTACGACAGCAATTTGAGATTGGTTTGGTCACTCTAAATCTGGCAGTCTGGAAAGTTTACCCACTGGTATGAGACAGAGATATGCCATTTCATAAATACATAGTCTCCTAAGAATAATGCTGACCCTTCAGCTCAGTAGAGTTTCAATTCAAATTCAGGGAGAAAATGTTTCCTTAAAAGGCCCATAATCTGCATAGGGGCCTCCACTCGGAGTAGAGGCAGTGCTTTATGTAGTCATCCACCTTTTAGATTGTGCCCAAGGCATAAAAACTGGGACTCATGTCAAAGCCATCCCCCACACACCAATGCCAACCATCTACCTAGCCATTGAAAAATGAAGCAAAAACTTTACATTGAATTTCCCTTATAGTTTGGAGCAGGTAAAATTCTTAATCAGGGGTTGCCTTGCTATCTTTGTAGTTGGAAAGAAGGCAGGTTAAGCCTCTTTTACCCCCAGTAATGAATGATTAGGAGTTGCTCTTACACCCTACACTTATATTGTGGATTGGGGTTTGTCAATATGTCAATATTCCCACTGATGATGTGGTTAAGAAAAATATTTAGCCAAGAAGAAATCGACTTATTCTTCTCCCTTTAGTCAAATATTTTGGGATGGTGCCTACCTATAGGACCAAATGTTCCCACTGAGGTTTTCTATCTCCCACAAGTCCTGAATAGGATTCTCCCTGTGTAAAAGGCCTTTCCCAGGCTGAGTATTATAGATGATCCTTATCATTTTACAACTCAGCACATTCATTGTTTCATTATGGAGCTATAAAGTAACAGGGCCCACAAGCAAACACAAATGCACTCATCTCAACTGTTTGACCATCAATACCCATCCCTGTGGGCACCCAAACCACTCTGCAGAAACTGAGTGAACGGCATGAAACCCTACAGGCAACATGATTGGCCTGTGGTCTGCTTGTTTGGTTTGCACTGACTAAGCTTTGAATGATAGTTTTTGTGTTTGACAATAGAGTATGGTTTACAGCTCTCCTGTTTGCTTTTTTACAACAATCCTCACCATTTTACTCTACTTGCCTGAAACAGCCCATTCATGAAATACATTGTGAACCTGGGAAAGAAATCTGCTACTCCTACCTTGAATGGTCCTTTCTTCTCACATCCTCTTGCTCTAAATATCAGACCCTCTTTTGGTGAATACTAAGTCAGTTGATACCTAATCATAATATATGGCCATCTATAAAGAAAACTGAGGCTTTTTAAAAATTTTCCTCTCTTGGATAGAATTCTTCAAAGTAAAAGATTTGCTATATTGCTTTTTAATATGTTGGGAAAATACTGGCTATTTCCTGGTGGTATCCTGGCAGCGATAGTAAGAATTCTGTAGTATCATTTTACATGTCATCCCTAACACTGTTAGAGATCATGAGTCATAATTTACAACACTTTAAAATCACATATCTTATAGGTAGTCTCAGAAATCTATTCAATTATTAATTCCATAAATTTGGGACTGGAGTTCTAGATGTCACTGCTTCAAAAACATCCTTTTTTTTTTTTTTCCCCCTCACTACATTTTCTTTCTTTTAGTGCTGTAGGAAGCTTCTCAGCTTCCCCTGGTTTTCTGGCCTTAGAACAACTCCATCAAGCCTTACTGTAATACTGCAAGTTCCCTCAGGACAAGATTTCCCTCTTTTACTGTAGATATTGTATATTTGTTAGTACCTTGTGTGTGGTCACTGCACATTAAATATCCAATGACTACGATTTAGGCAGCAAATGAAGAGACAGTGCAATGAGAATTCCACACACATAAAGGGAAGAAACAGGAGCCCAGACAGGGGGAGTTTGTCTTACGTTACTCTTATCAGAGAGAAAAAACACATTTGTTTTTTCCTCATCAAAAGTTTGTGATCCAAACACTGCTGAAGCAATTCAAGAGGTACAAAAGATATTTGCTATGGTCTCATGGATTTTATCGGTTTTTAAGTTATCTCATTGGGAAGAAGATTCAGAACCCTGATTTCCTCATAATTTCTTTCACAATTTTATTAAGACTAAAATTCTATGTGATTTTAAGCCTGTGCATTTATTCTCTTTCTTAAAAGCTTTTCATTTTGCCATTTGATGAATATTGGAAGTGAGTGGATTATCTGGATAAAGAGAATTAGTTGAGGTTTGCATCAGTCAAGAGAGTAAAGCCACCAGAGGCTTTGAAGGGAGTGCCTTACAATATAAATAGTCTTAATCTCCCACAAGCATTGACTTTCAAGAAAGAGAATTTTCTCAAGACTAGTGTTTTTAATCAGCTAGATCTGCAACAAGATTGAAAGTAATGCTGGTGATAATGGGAGCAGCCTGTGCAAGAGAAAAAGCAGCAAGCAGTCAATGATCTGATTCATGAGGAATGTTACAAGTTGGAGAGGAGGGGGAAATTAAGAAGTCTCTCAGATCCCCTAACTACTTCTACCTCTAAAACAGCCATCTGAAGACATCCCCACCTGAAGTGAAAATGTACCATTTGGACGGGAACGAGTTATTAGCTGGAAGAGGGTGCCCAGAGATGTTGGAAATGTAGACAGAGCTTTAACAGTCCCAGTGTTTCCATTTTTCATGCCAAAAAGGATCAGTGCCAGATACAAAACAGGTGGAATTATTCTAGCATGGCTTTGAAGGCAGAAAGGAGAATGGCATATGTGTTTTACCTGAGATAGTAGGATAGCAGTCAAAGCAGATAAGGTTACAGCAATATGAGAAGAGAAATGGCTCTGGCCACAAATTGTTGGAGTCTCAGTAATGGTGGTCTGGGCCCCCGTCCTGATACTTTTTTTTTTTTTCCTAGAAGAGAGAGGAAAGTGCTTCTGAAGTGCTTGTCTCCAGCAAGGGGAGTGAGGTGGTTTTTTGGGGGTTGTTTTCATTTTTAGTAGCATGCAATTAAAGAAGGGGAAAAAGTAAAGGAAATAAATGCCTCTAAAATTATTTTAGTTATATTTTCTTGAGTTTGTGTGATTTTTCAAATGTTTTCCTCAAGTGTTTCTACAAAGAGGAAAAGAATTTTCAGTGGGAAAGAGGAACACATAACCAAAATCATTTCACCTCCTACATGCAATTCTCCTTGAAAAATTTGTGGTGCATACACATTTTGCCACACACCCTGGGGCAAAACTGTTACACCAGTACTATTCTACTCAGGGCACTTGTTAACAGATGTAAAGTGTGATCTGATAGTCACTACTTTTGGCAACATCCAAAGCATATGTTGAGCTTTCAGGAAGAAATTGGTCTAGCATCTCAGTATGGAGTGCCTCACGTGCTCAAAGGACGTATTCCCACCACTGCCCTGTGTCACGTCTATAATCACTTCTAGAACTAGGACTTACTGTACAACCTGGACTCCCACTGGGAAGGGAGTGACCTGAAGGTCCCTGCTTTAAAAATAGGCTCAAAGGATTTCATGAAATGATTATTAGCCAGCTACACTGAAAACCAGAATGTACCGAGGACTTTACCAAGTACTGAGAGAAATTATATTAAATAAAATAAATGTTATTCCCTAAATAAGAAAGGGTCAGGGACAGGATTTGAGTGTAGTACTTTTCTTCTTTTCTCTTTGTCTGATGAATTTCTACATTTCCTTTGAAACTCTTGACCTGGATAACTGGGTAACTCACTTTATCTTCTGATTTTCCCTGCTGGACTGTAAGTTCCATGAGGATATGACATCTCTCTCTCCATGTATGCCCAGTGCCTAGCATGGGGTTGGGCAGAGCTTTGCAATATAGGGCCACCTAGTAAATATTTTAGACTTTGTGAACCATACAGTCTCTGTTACAACTACTCAACTTGGTCATAGTAAAGAAGAAGTCAAAGACAATATTTTTAAAAATGAGTGTGGCTATATTTTAATAAAAACTTGCTTGCAAAAGCAAGCCATGACCTGGATATACTCTGCAGTCTATAGTTTGCTGACTGGCCTAATACAAAATCTGGCACAAAAGAGTTGCTCAGCAAGAAGGTCTTTCAGTAATGCAGACTGAGCTGGTGGTGGTCTGTGAGGATGGAGAGAAGAGGATGGATTGGAGCTACTTGGTGATTGGATGAGTGGTGATTTGATATGAGGGGTGGGCAAGGAGAATAGGATAAATTTAAGTTTCTGGCTTATAAAGTTGGCCTTAAAGAGAAGACATTTAAGTTACAAATAGTGGAACTGGGTATGTTAGCAGAAGTGGGGAGGGAGGGATGAGTTATATTTGGAGATACTGAGTAGGAAAAATAATGTAATATATTCTATAACAATGGCTCTTAGACTTTAATGTGCATCAGAATCAACCAGAATGCTTATAGAAAACAAATTCCTGGGTTTACCTCCAGAGTTTCTGATTGGGGGGGGGGGAGACAATAATTTGCATTTCTATAATGTTCCCAGATGATGTTGTAGATGCTATAGAGGCCACCTTTTGAGAACAACTGTACTAGAGAGATGTGCCAGGGTATGTTTTGCATGTCATCACTACTGAGAGTGAATGAAATAGAGAAAGGGTCAGGGACAGGATTTGAGGATATCATAGATGTAAAAATGTGCATGCTATTATCTTTCAAGCAAAGATTTAGAGCCCTTTGAGACTAGAGAAAAAGTTGTTTCATCTTCCCATGCCAGACATCTTTCTGTAATGAGGAGTCATGATGTCATCCCTGCCCTCATCCCAACCTTGGTACCAAGCTCATTTGGTCCAGTCCTATCAGACTGAGGTCGCATTGCTTTTCCTCTGTTTCTATGGCCTCCACACAAATGGCCCTCTCATCTTCAATCTACATATCAATTTTCAACATCTGAGCCTTCTTTCCCTCTTGCTTAATGTTCCTGGCACATTCCTAGACTTTCCTACTAGATTGGGAAGGCCACCATCTCTAGTCAGAATCAAAAAGAAAAGAGACATTGCTATTAAACAATCCAATTCCCACTCATTAGCAAAAAGATGAAGAAAAATATTGGAAAGATGGCAAGCAAGAGGAATATCAGAGGAGGCCTAAAATCTCTGGAACTTCAATCTTTGGTTAATATTAATTAATATTAATAAAATATTAATATTGTTGAGAAACCTCTTATAAACCTTTCAACTACTAAAATTAGAGAGATCTCTGAGGTGTAGACTGTCTTCTCTGTTTTCTTTTTTTGTAGTTCTTCCCCCTTTGTCTGTATTGTAACTATTTTGGTCTTTAAGTTAACAATTAAAATGATAGCCAGTATCCATTGAATGCTTACTTCTAAGTGCATGTACTATTAATGTACATTTTCTTATTTTATTTTCACAACCACCACTGAGGTAAGTCTTTGTATCTCCATTTCAGAGAGATTCAGAGAGGCTAATTAACTCACTTATGATCAAATTGTTAATAGGCAACTGTGAGAGAATTTAAGCCAGGACCTGAATGACACCAAGCCTATTCTCTTGACCAATCTTCAGCTTCCCAGATTTCCTTTCTCCATCCTGCATGCATCAAAAAAAAAATGTACAGATGCTGTATTTTTAAGGACTTCACTGCTAATCTGTACATGGATGTAGATAAGGTATAAAAAGCTTAGCAAGATTTCAAAGTCGAAAAGCCATTTTAACATTTTCAAGATGTTGATCCACAACTGGATACATTCTTATAGATATAGACATCCAGTTGAAAGACTTCCCTCATCATTTATTGCCAAGGAAGGAGTCACCAAAACTTCCCCATCCTACTCCATCATCATTATTGCTCTTGCTTTCAAGAGAGGAACAGGCTGACTACTGCATAAAAGAAGAGCCCCTTTTTTTAACACTTTGCAAGGACAAGCAGGTGGTGAAAGGGAAACTTACTTTGGTTTGATGAGATGCCAGTCACACATATCTCTAAGTGGAGATGCCAGTTACAAGGATAACTTTGAACACTTAAATGCATGCTCACCCCTAAATATTTATTAGCATTCCAGTGGTGTGAGTAATATTCATACCAGAGGGCCTCAGCAATCATATAGCTCTTCCTCTATGAGAACACTAAGCAGAGACAGTCACAGCTCACCTGGTTTTCGTAGTCCACTTACAGTTAAGCAGGCATTGACTAGGTCTAGACAGTGTGCTATAAGGAGAAATAATATGTGTCACTTATGAGCAAAGCACTTAAGATCCAGTAGACAGCCTTCTAACTGTCCTTTACATGGACTTGGAAAACACATAGACCAAGTATTGCAAACGGCATAACCACAGGATAAAAGCAGCCTGGATTCCTGAGTCACCACATGGAAGAGAGCTATCCTGGACTGTCCCTTAGCCTTGGGTGGACTCCATATGAGTGAGAAATAATATTGTTGTTGTTTTTACTGTGGATTATTTGTTACTGTACCACAGCATTATTTATCTAAACTATTGCCAGTGGTTTTATTTTTACTAATTTATTTACTCTGGACTGGGTCAAATGAAGCGTTCTGTTGGTTCCACAATATATCTTCAATCTTAGTTGAAAAAGACCATGGCTAAGTCCAGAGCAGAAAATAAAAACAAAAGGTAAGAAGGAAAAAAAAATTCAAGAAATACCATTCAGAGTAGAGAATGCTTAATTCATATAGACAAATGCAAAGAACATAGATTTTAAATGAAAACCTATAATTCAAGAAAACCATGATTCTAACAGCTTAAAAACAGTATTGCATAATATAAGTCCTAAGGGCTTAGAGAAGTATTTATTACATTGCTTACTAAATGGTTTTCTTAATTTAAAGACATGACGAAGAAGCATGGCAACATTAGAATAAAGGAAAAAAGCAATAATGTTGGAAATTTTGAGGGAGAAAAGTGGTTTGAACATTTGTCACACATAAAATGTAAAAGGAAGAGCATTTAAACTAGATTTTTCTCTGAAATATACACAGCTTAAGCTTTCAAAGAACAAACAAAGGCATGTAAGCTGAAGAGGGTAGACTAAAGTAGAGTGCATTTTAACCATCAATCTTGGAGGTGACAGAGATCTGAACAACTGTAGTTAAGTGTGGATCATAAATAACATGTTACCATCTCTGCAGCCAAAGACAAATAGCTTGCTCACCAGTAAGAAATTTAGGAGAATTTGTGGATGAAAACTCTCCAACCTAAGGGACAAGGACAAATAAGCTCATATATAAATGGCTGGCAGCCCCATTCTGTCTCCTATTCCACTCCTACTATTTTACCATTCTCTTGTAAGTGTATCTGTACGTGTGTGCGTGCAAACATGCACTCATGTATGTACTCACACAAACAAGTTCCTGCTGCCTACTGGTCTAAAGCAATTGGTCATTTATAATTAGTAGGTGTTTTATGGTAAATAAAAGTTCTTAACCAACTAAGCCACCCAGGCGCCCTATGGTAAATAAAAGTTCTAAGTGTAGAGGCAAGTAAGAGTTTTAGGTCTCCTCCTATAACTAGGTTACATGAAAATGAGGCTTTAATAGAAGGAATTTGGTCACACATACTAACATTTACTGATAAAAAAAGTGTGCAACTTACTCTGTAAGCTCCTTTTAGTGGTTTGACCCTACCTATGTGAAAGATTTGCTTGAGGCAAATGCAAAAATATGTTATCAGTAAGGTTCAGCATGGTGACAAGTATGCTCAGAATCATTGGGTATACACCAGACCATTTCAGATTCTGGCCACTTCGAAAAGGTATAGGTAACCTGGTCTCTAGGTTTTTACACCCCATTCCTGCAAGGGCAAGAAAGTCTGCACAATATTTCTTGCACCCTTATCAGTAAAAAAAATAATTCATAATACACATTATGCTAATCTGATGCTAATCAGACATAAGAATATTAGCAATAAGGATAGCTGGAGTGCATATCTTTGGAATGTGGGCTTCTGATTAGAAGATTTAAAATGCTAACTATCCCTGGAGTATGTTCTCTCAATTAAGCCACTGACCTCCCATAGGGTGTAGATTAAATTAACACAAGATGCACATGTATATCACACTGCCTATGAAGAAATATTGTCAAGGATAATAAGAAGCACTTCATAAAAATCTCAATCCATGGGGATGGATAAGCCATAGATTTCAGGACAAATAAGGAGAACAATTATCACATCCTGATATATATATATATATATATATATATATATATATATATATATATATATACGTGTGTGTATAAACATTTAAACCACCCACTAAAGAGTTTGCCCAATTACTTGAATTATTTTGGTAAATGACAACTCTATTAAAGAGGTAAGACTCTGCAAATAAGACTTTTTTTTTCCTTTTTATTGTCAATGGAAGATAGGTTGAGTAAAGATAAATACCCTTATTGACTGTCTTTTATGAGAGCTTTTTGTGGTGTAGTGGTTAGGCATGTGACCTCCAGAGTCAGACGGTCTGGTTCAAATCTTTGTTCTGCCATCTATTAATTGTGACATTAAACATATTATGTAATGATGATTTTTAGTCTCAAAATGGGGATGATAACTCTTATGGATGCTGTGAAGATTAAATAAGATTAAAGATAAATAAATAAATAAGAAAGATTAAATAAATAGCATGCTTAAAGTACTTAGAAGAATCTCTAAGACATAGTAAGTAGTGCATACCTGTTGTTATTTTTATAATTGATATTTTTATTATAACTTTAGCATCCAAATTCTGTATACTTCTCTGCACTACAGATGTGATTTGAGAAGTATCAAGATAATAATAACTGTTTCATAAGATTTTGTGTAGATTAAGTGACATAATGTGCTTGAAGCTCTGGAATACATCAGTGACCCACTAAGCAATAATAGTCATGATGTTGAGTAACATTTCACACAGAACTGAGTTTTTGCAGTTGCTGTGTTCAATCCCTGGAAATTCTTCTGGGCATCCCAGCCTTTTCTGAAGGGCAGTATCCTAGAGGAAAGCATAAAAACTCTAGACCCTGAACATCTACAGAAACTCTGCCTTAGGAACCTGCATGCCTCCCCCTATTTCCCCTACCCTTCATGTACCAGAAAGAACACTGGGTGGAGAGAGAGATTATGCATCCATCATTGGGGTGGGGGGGTGAGGCAAGAGTGCAGATCCTGTTCTTCAGCACTGAAAATGGTGAAAGCCTTAAATACTGAAAGTCAGAGATGTAAAAGTCAAACTCTAAAATAGTACTGATACTTAAGCAGAGCCACATCAATTTCACTTTAGTTGAATGCATTTGAAAAGCTAAACTGATAATCCTGTGAACATTTTCAATGTGTAGCTCTCTCATTTAGTAGGTTTAATCCACTCTCCTAGATCATTATACAAGTGTTTTGTTTTGTGCCATGGGAAATTCTGATCTTAGCTGATGAGGTACTCAGTCACCTATAATCTTGTGAGAGCCACAAACGATGATAATTGCAATTTATGAAGTAACCTAGAACGAAAAACACAATATGCTGAGTTTGAGCTGAGGTAATTGTATTTTTACTTCAGATCAGCAGAAAATTCAAAAAAAGGTAACACCATTTGAGCACTATTTCCAATTTTATCTTCTCAATTTTATTAACTATAATCATTAAGGAATTGCTGAAGAAAAGATAAGAGCTCTGCAAGTTGACTTAGAGCATCTGCATAGAAAAGAGAGAATAAACAATGTACAATCAGTAAAAAGCTATGGAAGAGGCAAAGAAGGTTTAGTGTGTTGGAAACAATATTGAATTACTACTGAAGAACTTTGAAATTTAATAAGGTCACCTCTAAAGAGCTGGGTGACCTTGAACTTCCCACTTCTCCTCTCGGGGCCTCTTTTTCCTCATTGGTTAAATCTGAGAATCCAAATGAGTTACCACTAATCTATCATTCTTGAAATTCTGTGAGTATAGAATATGTAAGCTATTATTACTTTAGTATGAATAAATATTACGTGTATTATCTGAGGCTGTAGGCAATGAGTGTTCTTTTCTTTAAATGTCTTAAACAGATTAGTTTCTCTGAAGTCTTCATTGTACTTTCTGTCTTGCCAAGGCATCTTTCATCTTCCATGGTGTCCTGGGATTCTCTTCTGGTATCTCACACATATCACAGGGAGTCCACTATTAGTTTTTTTGTCCCATAGCTATTATAAGTATTTGCAGCTCAGGAATCATGTCTAATTTACCTGTTTCTTCAGTGCTTAAGAAAGGCATGGCCTTTAATGTGGAATGACAGAATAAACAAAGGAATGACTAAGTGAATAAATGACTGAGTGAATGGTTTCATATCAATGAAGCAGAGTATAAGAAAAGACACCCCAAGTACCAAACCGTTCAATGCAATTCACCATTAGAATGTATCTTCAAGCTCCTATTTCACAAGGTCCTCACAAGATACTCCCCAAAATGGTTCTTACAGCACTTGTTTTGGCTGACAGTAGTCACATTCCATGAAAATGACAGTGGGCCAGAGTATCTTTAGAAATAACTGTTTTGCAAACCTAATTACCATCAAACAGCCATCACAAAACACGTACCTGAGTAGGAATGCAGTATATATATAAACCAAGACTTCCTCATTTATCTCGGGGATTGGTAGGCTATGGTCCATTGGCCCAATGTGCTTCACCACCTGTTTTTGTAGAGCCTGTGAGCTAAGAGTGGTTTTTATAGTGGCCACAATAGCCAAACTATGGAAACAGCCAAGATGTCCATCGACAGATGAGTGGATAAAGAAAATGTGGTATCTATATACAATGGAATATTATGCAGCCATGAAAAGGAATGAAATCTTGCCATTTGCAGTGACGTGGATGGAACTGGAGGGTATTATGCTGAGTGAAATAAGTCAAACACAGAAAGACATGTATCATATGACCTCACTGATATGAGGAATTCTTAATCTCAGGAAACAAACTTGGAGTGGTGGGGGGTGGGAGGGATGCGGTGGCTGGGTGATAGACACTGGGGAGGGTATGTGCTATGGTGAGGGCTGTGAATTGTGTAAGACTGTTGAATCACAGACCTGTACCTCTGAAACAAATAATACATTATATGTTAAAAAAAAAAAAAAAGAAGAAGATAGTAGGAAGGGAAAAATGAAGGGGGGAAATCGGAGGGGGAGACAAACCATGAGAGACTATGGACTCTGAGAAACAAACTGAGGGTTCTAAAGGGGCGGGGGTGGGGGGATGGGTTAGCCTGGTGATGGCTATTGAAGAGGGCACGTTCTGCATGGAGCACTGGGTGTTATACACAAACAATGAATCATGGAACACTACATCAAAAAGTAATGATGTAATGTATGGTGATTAACATAACATAATAAAATTAAGAAATGTAAAATAAAAAAAAGAATGGTTTTTACATTTTTTTAATGTTTGGGGGAAATTTTTTAAAGAATAATATTCATGGCACATGAAAACTATATGAATTTCAAACTTCATTGCCCATAAATTCAGTTTTATTGGAACACAGCCATGCTCATTCATTTGTTAATGTCTGGTTGGCTTGATGTCACAACAGCAGAGTTGAGAGCTTATGACAGAGACTGTATGACCTGCAAGCCTGAATATTTACTGTTTAGCCCTTAAAAAAAAATTGCTAAGTTTTGTTTTATCTGACGTTCAAAGTTCCTTTTGTCCTATCAAAACCAATTTGCAGTGATGGCTTTGTGTTTAGGAGAGCTGCTTCATCTTCAAATGGAAAGTTTCAGTACCTGCAAAACTTGGAGAAGGATTATATTGTCATTTCTTTGTTTTTTTGTTTCTTTTTTTATGGAAATAGGATAGTTTAAAGAAGAGATTTAGTATAATCAAAGTTTTTTTTCACATTATTTTTATGAAATTTAAACCAAGAACTATTGTGAGCAATTAGCTTCTTTAAAATAATACATTTTCATTTAACTTACTTAAATTCATCACATATTTATTTATTTATTCCACATTTTCTCTTAATCCAAATGAGTTATCAATATTTTTTCATTCAAATTCAAGCAGGGGTCTGATAAATTTTTTTCTTTTTTTTTTAAGATTTTATTTATTTATTTGACAGAGAGAGACACAGTGAGAGAGGGAACACAAGCAGAGGGAGTGGGAGAGGGAGAAGCAGGCTTCCCGCTGAGCAGGGAGCCTGATGCGGGGCTCGATCCCAGGACCCTGGAATCATGACCTGAGCCGAAGGCAGACGCTTAATGACTGATCCACCCAGGTGCCCCTGATAAATCTTTTTCAAAAGACATTTGCTTGAAACAATTTATAAAGTATCATTGAGCTGTCCATAAAGTTAGTATGGTGAAGCACAAAAAAACTCTTCTTCAATGAAATTAAATGATAAAAAGACTTCCCTTAAGCCCTTTCTCTCTTGTGTCTGAGGGTTAACTGTTAGAAAATAATAATGACTAGCTGAGATTAGAAAATTATCTAACCCCACCAAATAAAAAGTCTAGAAAATCACAAATTTCGTTTTTGTAGCTATTTCATTTGTGACATTTTTACTTTTTATCAAAATGCTGTTCCCCAAATTGAGAAAAAGTCTCCACCAGATTAATTTACTAAATATGCTAATTTGTTCCATGGGAGCAAATCATTTCTAAGTAACTTCCATATATGATCACATTGTAAAACTACTGTACTCTGTATATTTAAGAAAATGTTTTTCCACATAGGCTAAATTATTTATGTAATAAGTAACCATGGTGGGAAAGCAAATCTTTCAGTTCCAAATCAATGAGAGGATGAGTTGTTATCTTGCTGATTGATAGTGATTAGGCTCTTGGAGCAGATCTGGCCTACATGCTGGTGAATGCCAAATGGCTGAAGGCCACCTCTCTCTATACTCCTTTGCTGGCAGTTATATTTCAATGAATTGGAAGAAGCCACAGTTCCAGCAGCATGATTTTGGTTCAGTGGCTCAAATTGGCCATTTTCTTCTGCTTAGATCATTGCCCCACCAGGTACTACCTGTTGGTGGTCATATTATATAATGTTATATATCAATTTTACTTCATTAAAAAAATAGCACATCATGACTTCCTCTTTCTTGCTTTTTTATCTGGGTGACAGGAAATACTCTATCACAAGACTCTCTTAAAAATAAAAAGCTATTAAAAATAGAGTAGCAGCTCTACCCTAGATATTTGTAAAACATATGCAATAAAACCCCAGCTGTGATCTTCAATAATCTTGTATAAGACTAGGAAAATATTTCAATATAAAAGGAGGTTCTATATGCTTGCCTTTGAGACATGGATAAGTATATTGTCTTGGCAGATGGTTATGATAAGTATCAAATCAAATCAACCCCCAAATGGTTGTGGGCTTTGTTGTTTGCTTGTTTGTTTGTCTTTCAAATACCATGCAAGTCAATGCAAGTCATAGCCTTGTCATGCCAGGGAGTGTCAGTATTTAGCTCATATCAAATTACTCAGGATAGGAGCCTTAGAAAAAAATACTAAAAAATTTCGTAATCCTAGAATTCTGGAATAATTGGAACTGGAGTTTCTATATGTACAGTCAAGGAATAATTTCTTCCCACATTAAAGATTTAAAGTAAAAAATGTTCTCACTTACTGTATATGTGGGTTAATCATATGGTTGTTTAGGCATAACTGAGTAGAGTAACATGCATAAGTGACAGATGCATATCATGTCTTTAGCTTCTCAAGTTGTTTGTGGATAATAGCATGGTTTTAATGCTTCAGAAATTTTTTAATCAGGTGCTACAAAAGATAATAATTCTTGTATTAGTTTCCCTAATTTATAAATGTCAGTCATGACAATCTTGTGCAGACACTTTGGTTTTATCATCACACCCTGCTCTGCTGCCTCTTTAATGCATCAAGAATATCTTAAGAATCCGCTTCCATCCTTATTCTTGATTTCATGGGAGGGGGGATACTAATCATATGTGCACAGGTGTATTTTTATAGAGCTGCCAGCAAATCCTTCTGCTCATTCAAGAACATCATCTGTCTGTCATTAAAGTTCTATCTGTCTTCTTGAAATAGAGAAACAAGGACCTACCTACTATCCCAAATTTCACCCAGCAATTGAATTCACTAACATCAATTTAAGCTCAGGTCTTTTTGAAAGATACTTCATTATGACTACAATACTAGTTGTTTATTTGCTGAACATAATTATTGTTTATTTGTTGAAGCTCTTGTTGTCTTTCTCTCTCTCTCTCTTTCTCTCCCTCTTTCTCTCTCTCTTCTTTATATTGGTCAATTGGTTCAAATTCCATATTAACTTCCTGTATGCTCTATGATTTTTAAACATTACCTATTTTATTCTTTTTAGATAACCAAGTATAATAAAAATTAACAAAATAAACCTGTATTCATATCAAGGAGTCTATATGTATGTGAAATCAAATTAATGAATTGTAAATTCTTAATGAAATTACTGTGGGTGATTATACACACAGTGCAAATAAGAACTTGGAAATCCAAATTGGAAATATAATATGAGATTAGGAACTATAAATTATGTCACTGTGAGTTAGCTACGGATTCTTATATCTAAAACTGACAAAACATAATATGAAAGAGAGAATGGACCTGGATGCAGGTCTCTGGATGCAGGAGAGAAACATTCCCTTCAGAATGTGGCTGCCATTTTCCCTGGACTTTTTTACCTTATCTGTAAAGATGCTAATAGTATCCATTTTTGCTGTCAAATTTTCCTTTGTTTTGCTCATTTCATTTATTTGGTACAAACAAATAAATGTGGTGATCATCTTCCTGAGCAATGTTCTGTTTATCTGCTTATTCTAATAGGATACTAAATTTTCTAGGTCATGTCATCCCATCCCAACATAAAAAAAGGAGTTGTGAGAATGGTATTCCCTCCCTAAAAACAGTGGTGGTTGAAGTAAACCCAGCTATTTACAAAACTCTGTGTCACTAGGGATACATTTGCAAGGCTCTTTTCAGAAATCAGTATATCTTAGGACATCATGCTCTTCCCCATAAATTCGGGTGCCAAAATGGAAGAGCTACAGGGTTGCAGGCATATTTGGGAGCAGATGGTAATATCTACTGCTGTGTCCAAATAGGCTGGTGGGCATATTTATCTGATATGTTTTTGAGCTATGATAAGAAGCCAACCATCTCTCTTTATTCACCACCGAGGAATACACTTTCAAGTAAAGATAACCCTTTCTGTAGAGCCTGCTTGCCAGTTAAAAATAAATAATACACCTGCTGAATTTTTGTCTTTCTTCAATTACAGTCATAACAAAAAGAATACTTTTTATGGCTTGTTTAATGTTTTCTTTTAAAAGTATTTCTTTAAAGTACTTGTGTATAAATAAGATCATTGCTTATTAACATTATGCGCTAATTAGAACACATTTTACCCTGAGTTGCTTAAAATATAGACTTTTTCAAATTTGCAGTGCATCCTAACCCTTCAGTATAGCTCTCTCTGACTCTAATTAATTCGCATTGCAAAAGAAATGAGTTTGATCTCAGCTGTAGAAGTCACAGTGACTTATCCTTTCAATGAGGTGATAATTGGTGTCTGGTTAATTCTATTCATAGAAACCATGGGCCATAAAAAAATAATCCTCTCTTCTATTACACAGCATGAAGCTTCCAGTAGCACCTATGCTGTTTCCTGGTATGAAATATTTTTATTCTTAAACCATAATTCACAATTGTGGAAATGCATCTTTTAAGCAAATACCTATCTCCCGCTTAATAGTTACTCAAGAAGACATTGTCATGTTGCTTTGCATGTGGTCACATGGCCTTTAACACAGAAAAAGATTATGTTATTTACCTCCATAAACACAAGGCCTAACAGGGCAGAAGTTAAGGTATCTCCTTACAAAAACAAAAACACGTACTATCCACAGACATTTATTCAACATACAGATGATTGGTGATATGCAAGGTATTTTTACATGGGTGCGTAACATTTTGAAACATATGAAAGACTATACATACTCCTGCTGTATATATTTGTAAATTATGAGGCAAATAAGAAAATTATTAATCACGAACCAGCACCAAAGTGAAGAGCTAAAATATCACCAGTATGATTGCATTTATTTGGGTGTTACTCCTTACCTCTTCTATCACCTGCCCCCAACAAATATGTGCATGACCTGCTTTGTTTTTATCATTGTTTTGGCTTTTACGAAGTTTTATCACATGTTTACACACACAAACACATACGCAACTTCTTTTCATTAAAATATCATCATACCCAGTATTATCTCTCACTTTCTTTTTCCTCTCAATATTGTGATTCTGAGAATTACCCACACCTTTTTATGAAACCACAGTTTGTTCTTTTTCACTATTACATAACTCCTCTCTACTATGAAGATTTGTATCCATTATTTTGTCTATCCACATCTCAGCTGTTTCCAGCTTTTTAATAACATGGACAATACCACCATAAACATATTTGTATATTTCTCCAGGAGAACATGTTTAAAAGTCTCAGTAGGAGTGGAATTGGTGGCTTGTAAGATGTTCAAATTATTAACTCTACAAAATGTCTAAATTTATTTCCAAAAATTTATCAATTTATATTTTCTTTCATGATATGTAAGATCCACATACTTGCAAAGAGGTTATAAATCATTGGGCTATCATAAACATAGTTGTTAGGATAATTATTTTATCATTAGTAACTTTGCTGATGTTATTACAAGTATACAGAATTATAATAATAAATGTAAATAATAACTAAGATAAATTACAATGACACTGATAATAATAAATATATTTATGGGACAAAAGAACAGAAATCAGGAACAGTAAACAAGAGAGAACATCACCATTTGGAGGAAAAGAAAGAAATGCAATGTGCAGACAAAAAAATCACCTTGATGAGTGCCTTTGGGAGATAAATGGATAATGAGTATTTGTTAATTTTTTAATAATTGCATAACATCTACATAAACACATTTTCTTTGCTTTATGTAAATATATTGATATCTGTTAAAAATGATTAAATCATTTAATCATTTCTGATAAATTAAACCCCTTGACCACTGGAGAGTCACGTCCTAATTGTAGTTCTCTCTCTAGTTATAATATTAAGAGTTTAGTAGGCAACTCTCAAAACTTATATATACATGTATATATATATAATATATAATTATATTGTATGTATATTGCATATAATTATAAATATATACACACACACAGAATAGTGTGGATGTTTTTATAAACATGGTTTTATACCAGAAGTTTGCATTTCTTGAATTTGCTTTCTTTTCTCAAATAAATGTCCAGAAAATTTTTCCTGTATGTATAGCTTGACCTCATTTCATATAAACAATGGATGTCCTATAATTTAGCCATTATAGTTACATGATTATATTATAGGACATTAAATAGTCATTCCATATAAATGATAGATGTCATATAATTTAGCCAGAATAGTTATCCTATGTGTGTATTTAGGTTTAAACAATGTTACAATAAATATCCTAATGTGCCTTTATGCCTTTGAGAGAATATGGTTCTAAATTAGATACTTAGAAATAAAATGTCCTGACCCAATTGCATATACATTTGAATGTTAATAGTTACAGCCAAATGTTTCTTTTAAAAGCGAGAACTGTGAAGGGTCTGACATTTTACTCTACATTCAAGCTATTAATGGAGCCTGCCACAATTTCATAGATGCTGGCAGAAGATACAACACTCTTGGGTCAGAGACAAAAGACTTTATTACTCACAGTAGTAGCAGTAGCCATTTTCTTATGCAGATTTCCCAAATCCAAATTCCCACAGGGACATGTGAAGAGGGTCTGGTGATACCTGCACAAGTAGTGTGTTATGTGAGAGAAACCTTGACCTTAGGGAACCTGACTCTTTCATGGTGGTCAGTAAGCATGCCTGTCCTGTGATCCAGAGGAAAAGATTGCCTTTATTGGGTTGAATACTATACAAACATTATCTTTACTTGTTAAGGAGGTACCATATCTATCTTCCAAAGATAGATCCAAAGCTTTTCAGTATATAAACACACTTGAAAAGATAGTTTGTAATACAATCAGGGCTGCTACTCACAAGATACACAGAAACACAAAGAATCATTTCCCAATAATTTCCATCAGAGAGGATTTCCACTTGCTTCCATTAGGAACCATGGTGGTTACTAACCTGTGGGTATTTTAAATCCTTTCCAGGTTAATTCAGGATTATCAAGTTCAGTACCCCTTAACTTTTGCTGCAGGATCCAATCTGAGTCTCCTAATTACAGTGCTGATACAGCATTTGCTTTTAGAATAAATCATTTTTTTCCCAAGTACTTAGCCACCATGGCAGGAATCAAGAAAATATAACACCTGTTTTCTGCAAATCCCAGAGAACATATCTTTTATGTATAAGGATCAGCTACTGCTCATACCCAGCTAATTTTTGCCCTGTATATGTGCAAACCAAGTGTTGCCTTATATTCTGATATTTCAAGAGAAGAGAAAAATCTGTATTTTGGTGGGAAAACACCCAATTTTCAAATTCTGGTGAATTAATTGTAATTGATTAATAATATTTTCAGTAATGTGTGATGCAACAGAGAAACTATAGGGGATAACTATATATTTGATATTTAGGAGTTCATTGGTAACATGCCAATTATGGCCCCATTCACAAAGATTTGATGGCATTTTATATACCTCCCCTATTTTATAGCATATCACATTGATTCATAATTGTTTTTTCAATTTAGATAAAATTTATGTATTGTCTTGGAGGAAATTAGACTGAAGCCTTTGGGAGTAATCTTTTGTACTAAACAAACTCAGCCCAGGTGGCTCAGTCAGTTAAGCATCTGCCTTCGGCTCAGGTCATGGTCCTAGGGTCCTGGGATCGAGCCCCACATCGGGATCCCTGTTCAGGGACAGAGCTCTGCTCCCTCTCCCTCTGCCCCTCCTCTCTGCTGTGTTCTCTCTCTCTCTCTCAAATAAATAAATAAAAATCTTTAAAAAAAATAAACAGAAATCATTATATCTTCATCTGACAAGTATAATTTATATGTTATGTAGTTTTCTACAAGCTAACATCCTCAAAAACATCAGGGTAGGTGAAAAAAAGGTAAACATCAAGGACCCTACAGTGTATGGTTACGTTTATATGCAATAGATAAAGGAAATACCATAGTGGTTGCCTAAGACAAGAGGCGGGTATGATGGAAACGGGGAGCAACTGCAAATGAGCATAAGGTGTCTTTTTGGGGGTGATGGAAATGATTTAAAATAAAATTGTGATGGTGGCACAATTCTTTATACTAATAATCGTATTAATATATATATACTAATACCCACCTTAAAAAAAAAAAGTTGACATCCAATGTGACAGACTTGCAGAAAGACTCATGACACACAAGAATTTCTAATCAGTATAGAAACTAGTGTTTGAAAATAATTGTCGAAACTTTTATTTTAACCATTATGTCACATTCCATAGTTCAGAAATGTCTATAATTGTCTCTTGGGAGTTCTAAAGACTTTCCCCTGCAGGAGGTCACATGGAGAAGGATCTCGGAATCTTCTGATTGTCTGTACTAGCAGTGTTCTTAACCACAAAGAGACACAGGAGACCTCCTTGGGCCTTGCCTATGACCAGATATATATTTTTTATTATATTACAAAGTATGTTGATTTTATAGGTAAGTTTGGGGAGAATCAACATCTTAAAAATAGAAATACCTCTCAGTTTTGTATGTCAACCTTGTATTTTACAGCCATAAACTTATTCAACTCTTATTCAACTAGCTTTTTTTTAAATATAGATTTCTTCAGATTTTCTATGTAGACAGTCATGCTGTCTGTGAATAAAGACCAGTTTATTTCTTCCTTTCTATCTGGGGGCCTCTTTTTTAAATTTTGTTATTACACAAAATAAGACTTAAATAGAAGTGGTAAGAACAGACATCCTTACCTTGTTTCTAATTAGAGGAAGAAGGCCTTCAGTCTTTGAACATTAAGTGTGAAGTTAGCTATAGGCTTTTTGTAAATTCCATCTATTAGCAAAGATATTACTTTCTATGCCTAGTTTGCTGCAGGTGTTTTTATACTATGAATGAACATTGATATCAATTTCTGGGTTATTTTCAAATCTTGAACCACTCTTGCATTCCTCAGAAAATGCCCATTTGGTTAGGATTTGTTTTCACATCAATACATTGCCGGATTTGATTTGCTATTATTTTTTTTTTTTTTTTTTGAGAATGTTTACATCTATGATCATGAGAGATATCGGTTTATAATTTTCTTTTCCTGTGATATCTTTGTCTGATTTTAGTATTAGCATAATGCTAGCCTCATAAAGTGAGTTGGCAAGTATTCCCTATTCTCCTATATTTTGGAAGAATTTGTGTGGAATTGTTTTCTTGTTAAGTGATTGAATTTACTGAGGAAGACATCTAGACCTGGAGTTTTCTTTGTTGGAAGGTTTTAAATTCTCATTTAATTTCTTTAACTGGCATAGGATTATTCAGGCCATTTGTTTCTCCTGAGTGAGCCTTGATACTTTGTGTCCTAAAAAGAACTAGTCCATTTTATCTAAGCTGTTGAATTTATGGTCATTAAGTTGAGTTTAATATTCCCGTTATTATTCTTTTAATGTATATAGGATTGGAGATCGTGTCCTCATTTTAATTCTTGATTTTGTGCTTTCCCACCTCCTCCTTTGATCAGTCTGGATAGAGGTTTATCAACTTTATTGATCTGTTTTATAAGTGTCTTTTGGTTTCATTGCATTCTCTGTTGTTTTCTACTTTCCAAATTATTTCTGCTCTTATCTTTATTATTTCCTTCCTTTTGCTTGTTCTTCTCTTTCTAGTTTCTTAAGATGTAAGCTAAGCTTAGGTATTGACGCGAGACTTTCTTCATTTCTAATATAATCATTCAATGCTATAAATTTCCCACTACATACTTTTATAACTACATCCAACAAATTTTGATATGTTGTTTTTTTCATTTTCATTCAGTTCAAAATGCTTCTAATTTCCCTTGTGACTTCTTGTTTATCAATGGCTTCTTTGTAAATGTGTTATTTAATTATAAATACTGGGAAATTTTTGGATTTTTCAGAAAGTGATTTCTACTGTTTTTTTATTTAACAAACCTGCTCTGTCTCCCTTCCCACTTTTCTTAAATTTTATTTTATTATGTTATGTTAATCACCATACATTACGTCATTAGTTTTTGATGTAGTGTTCCATGATTCATTGTTTGCATATAACACCCAGTGCTCCATTCAATACGTGCCCTCTTTAATACCCATCACCAGGCAAACCCATCCCCCCACCCCCTCCCTTCTAGAACCCCCAGTTTGTTTCTCAGAGTACATAGTCTCTCATGGTTCATCCCCCTCTCCAATTTCCATGCCTTCATTTATCCCTTCCTACCATCTTCTATTTTTTAATGTTTTATTGTTATGTTAATTACCATACATTACATCATTAGGTTTTGATGTAGTGTTTCATGATTCACTGTTTGTGGGTAACACCCAGGGCTCCATGCAGAACGTGCCCTCTTTAATACCCATCGCCAGGCTAACCCATCCTCTCACCGCCCTCCCCTCTAGAACCTACAGTTTGGTTTTTAGAGTCGATCATCTCTCATAGCTCGTCTCCCCCTCCGATTTACCCCCCTTCATTCTTCCTCTCCTGCTATCTTTTTCTTTTTTTTTTCTTAACATAGATTGCATTATTTGTTTCAGAGGTACAGGTCTGTGATTCATCAGTCTTACACAATTCACAGCACTCATATTGCACATACCCTCCCCAATGTCTATCATTCAGCCACCCCATCCCTCCCACACTCCACCACTCCAGCAACCCTCAGTTTGTTTCCTGAGATTAAGAATTCCTCATATCAGTGAGATCATATGATACATGTCTTTCTCTGGTTGACTTATTTCACTTAGCATAAATGCCCTCCAGATCCACCTATGTCATTGCAAATGGCAAGATTTCATTTTTTTTGATGGCTGCATAATATTCCATTGTATATATATACCACTTCTTCTTTATCCATTCATCTGTTGGTGGACATCTTGGCTCTTTCCATAGTTTGGTTATTGTGGACATTGCTGCTATAAACATTGGGGCACACGTACCCCTTCGGATCACTACATTTATATCTTTGGGGTAAATACCCAGTAGTACAATTGCTGGGTCATACAGTAGCTCTATTTTCACCTTTTTGAGGAACCTCCATACTGTTTTCCAGAGTGGCTGCACCAGCTTGCATTTCCACCAACACTGTAGGAGGATTTCCCCTTCTCCGCATCCTGGCCAACATCTGTCGTTTCCTGACTTTTAATTTTAGCCATTCTGACTGGTGTGAGGTGGTATCTCATTGAGGTTTTGATTTAGATTTCCCTGCTGTCGAGTGATGTTGAGCACTTTTTCATGTGTCTGTTGGCCATTTGGATGTCTTCTTTGGAAAAATGTCTGCTCATGTCTTCTGCCCATTTCTTAACTGGATTACTTGTTCTTTGGGTGTTGAGTTTGATAAGTTTTTTTTTTTAATGTTTTTATTGTTATGTTAATCCCCATACATTACATCATTAGTTTTAGATGTAGTGTTCCATGATTCATTGTTTGTGCATAACACCCAGTGCTCCATGCAGAACGTGCCCTCCTCAATACCCATCACCAGGCTAACCCATCCCCCCACCCCCCTCCCCTCTAGAACCCTCAGTTCATTTTTCAGAGTCCATCGACTCTCATGGTTCGTCTACCCCTCCGATTTCCCCCCCTTCATTCTTCCCCTCCTGCTACATTCTTTTTTTTTTTTTCTTAACATATATTACATTATTTGTTTCAGAGGTACAGATCTGAGATTCAACAGTCTTGCACAATTCAGAGCACTTACCAGAGTACATACCCTCCCCAGTGTCTATCACCCAGTCACCCCATCCGTCCCACCCCAACCCCCACTCCAGCAACCCTCAGTTTGTTTCCTGAGATTAAGAATTCCTCATATCAGTGAGGTCATATGACACATGTCTTTCTCTGTTTGACTTATTTCGCTCAGCATAATACTCTCCAGTTCCATCCACGTCGTTGCAAATAGCAAGATCTCATTCCTTTTGATGGCTGCATAATATTCCATTGTATATATATACCACTTCTTCTTTATCCATTCATCTGTCAATGGACATCTTGGCTCTTTCCATAGTTTGGCTATTGTGGACATTGCTGCTATAAACATCAGGGTGCACGTACCCTTTCGGATCCCTACTTTTGTATCTTTGGGGTAAATACCCAGTAGTGCAATTGCTGGATCATATGGTAGCTCTATTTTCAACTTTTTGAGGAACCTCCATACTGTTTTCCAGAGTGGCTGCACCAGCTTGCATCCCCACCAACAGTGTAGGAGGGTTTCCCTTTCTCCACATCCCCACCAACATCTGTCATTTCCTGACTTGTTAATTTTAGCCATTCTGACTGGTGTGAGGTGGTATCTCATTGAGGTTTTGATTTGGATTTCCCTGATGCCGAGCGATATTGAGCACTTTTTCATGTGTCTGTTGGCCATTTGGATGTCTTCTTTGGAAAAATGTCTGTTCATGTCTTCTGCCCATTTCTTGACTGGATTCTTTGTTCTTTGGGTGTTGAGTTTGATGAGTTCTTTATAGATTTTGGATACTAACCCTTTATCTGATATGTAATTTGCAAATATCTTCTCCCACTCTCAGTTGTCTTTTGGTTTTGTTGACTGTTTCCTTTGCTGTGCAAAGCTTTTTATCTTGATGAAGTCCCAATAGTTCATTTTTGCCCTTGTTTCCCTTGCCTTTGGTGATATTTCTAGGAAGAAGTTGCTGCGGCTGAGGTCAAAGAGGTTGCTGCCTGTGTTCTCCTTTAGGATTTTGATGGACTCCTGTCTCACATTTAGGTCTTTCATCCATGTTGAGTCTATTTTTGTGTGTGGTGTAAGGAAATGGTCCAGTTTCATTCTTCTGCATGTGGCTGTCCAATTTTCCCAACACCATTGGTTGAAGAGACGATCTTTTTTCCATTGGACATTCTTTCCTGCCTTGTCAAAGATGAGTTGACCATAGAGTTGAGGGTCCATTTCTGGGCTCTCTATTCTGTTCCATTGATCTATCTGTCTGTTTCTGTGCCAGTACCATACTGTCTTGATAATGACAGCTTTGTAATACAGTTTGAAGTCCGGAATTGTTATGCTACCAGCTTTGCTTTTCTTTTTTAACATTCCTCTGGCCATTCGGGGTCTTTCCTGGTTCCATACAAATTTTAGGATTATTTGTTCCATTTCTTTGAAAACAGTGGATGGTATTTTGATAGGGATTGCTTTTAATGTGTAGATTGCTCTAGGTAGCATTGACATCTTCACAGTATTTGTTCTTTCAATCCATGTGAATAGAACGTTTTTCCATTTCTTTGTGTCTTCCTCAATTTCTTTCATGAGTATTTTATAGTTTTCTGAGTACAGATCCTTTGCTTCTTTGGTGAGATTTATTCCTAGGTATCTTATGATTTCGGGTGCAATTATAAATGGGATTGACTCCATAATTTCTCTTTCTTCTGTCTTCTTGTTGGTGTATAGGAATGCTGCTGATTTCTGTGCACTGATTTTGTATCCCGCCACTTTACTGATTTCCTGTATGAGTTCTAGCAGTTTTGGGGTGGAGTCTTTTGGGTTTTCCACTTAAAATATCGTATCATCTGCAAACAGTGAGAGTTTGACTTCTTTTGTGCCGGTTTGGATGCCTTTGATTTCTTTTTGTTGTCTGATTGCTGTGGCTAGGACTTCTAATACTATGTTGAATAACAGTGGTGATAGTGGACATCCCTGCCGTTTTCCTGACCTTAGGGGAAAAGCTCTCAGTCTTTCCCCATTGAGAATGATATTCGCTGTGGGTTTTTCACAGATGACTTTTATGATATTGAGGTATGTACCCTCTATCCCTATCCTCTGAAGAGTTTTGATCAAGAAAGGATGCTGTATTTTGTCAAATGCTTTTTCTGCATCTATTGAGAGGATCGCATGGTTCTTGTTCTTTTTTTTTATTAATGTATTGTATCACATTGATTGATTTGCGGATATTGAACCAACCTTGCAGCCCAGGGATAAATCCCACTTGGTCGTGGTGAATAATCCTTTTAATGTACTGTTGGATCCTATTGGCTAGTATTTTGGTGAGAATTTTGCATCCATGTTCATCAAGGATATTGGTCTGTAATTCTCCTTTTTGATGGGGTCTTTGTCTGGTTTGGGGACCAAGGTAATGGTGGCCTCATAAAACGAGTTTGGAAGTTTTCCTTCCATTTCTATTTTTTGGAACATTTTCAGAAGAATAGGTATTAATTCGTCTTGAAATGTTTGGTAGAATTCCCCTGGGAAGCCATCTGGCCCTGGGCTTTTGTTTGTTGGGAGATTTTTGATGACTGCTTCAATTTCCTTAGTGGTTATAGGTCTGTTCAGGTTTTCTATTTCTTCCTGGTTCAGTTTTGGCAGTTGATACATCTCTAGGAACGCATCCATTTCTTCCAGATTATCTAATTTGCTGGCATGTAGTTGCTCATAGTATGTTCTTATAATTGTTTGTATTTCTTTGGTGTTGTTGGTGATCTCTCCTCTTTCATTCATGATTTTATTTATTTGGGTCCTGTCTCTTTTCTTTTTGATAAGTCTGGCCAGGGGTTTATCAATCTTGTTAATTCTTTCAAAGAACCAGCTCCTAGTTAGGTTGATCTGTTCTACTATTCTTTTGGTTTTTATTTCATTGATTTCTGCTCTGATCTTTATTATTTCTCTTCCTCCTGCTGGGTTTAGGCTTTATTTACTATTCTTTCTCCAGCTCCTTTAGGTGTAGGGTTAGGTTGTGTATTTGGGACCTTTCTTGTTTCTTGAGAAAGGCTTGTATTGTTATATACTTTCCTCTAGGACTGCCTTTGCTGCATCCCAAAGATTTTGAACAGTTGCGTTTTCATTTTCATTGGTTTCCATGATTTTTTTTAATTCTTCTTTAATTTCCTGGTTGACCCATTCATTCTTTAGTGGGATTCTCTTTAGCCTCCATGTATTTGAGTTCTTTCCAACTTTCCTCTTGTGATTGAGTTCTAGTTTCAAAGCATTGTGGTCTGAAAATATGCAAGATCCCAATCTTTTGGTACCAGTTGAGACCTGATTTGTGACCTAGGATGTGATCTATTCTGGAGAATGTTCCATGGGCACTCAAGAAGAATGTGTATTCTGTTGCTTTGGGATGAAATGTTCTGAATATGTCTGTGAAGTCCATTTGGTCCAGTGTGTCATTTAAAGTCTTTATTTCCTTGCTGATCATTTGCTTAGACGATCTGTCCATGTCAGTGAGGGGGGTGTTAAAGTCCGCTACTATTACTGTATTGTTGTCGATGTGTTTCTTTGCTTTTGTTATTAATTGGCTTATATAATTGGCTGCTCCCATGTTAGGGGCATAGATATTTACAATTGTTAGATCTTCTTGTTGGATAGAACCTTTAAGCATGATATAGTGTCCTTCCTAATCTCTTATTATAGTCTTTGGTTTAAAATCAAATTTGACTGATATAAGGATTGCCACCCCAGCTTTCTTTTGTTGTCCATTAGCATGGTAAATGGTTTTCCACCCCCTCACTTTCAATCTGGAGTTGTCTTTGGGTCTAAAATGAGTCTCTTGCAAACAGCATATCGATGGGTCTTGTTTTTTAATACAATCTGATACCCTGTGTCTTTCGATTGGGGAATTTAGCCCATTTACATTCAGGGTAACTATTGAAAGATAGGAATTTAGTGCCATTGTATTGCCTGTAAGGTTATTGCTACTGTATATTGTCTGTGTTGCGTTCTGGTCTGTGTTACTTTTAGGCTCTCTCTTTGCTTAGAGGACCCCTTTTAATATTTCTTGTAGGGCTGGTTTCATGTATGCAAATTCCTTTAGTTTTTGTTTGTCCTCAGAGCTTTTTATCTCTCCTTCTATTTTCAATGACAGCCTAGCTGGATATAGTATTCTTGGCTGCATATTTTTCTCATTTAGTGCTCTGAATATATCCTGCCAGTCCTTTCTGGCCTGCCTGGTCTCTATGGATAGGTCTGTTGCCAATCTAATGTTTCTACCATTGTAGGTTACAGATCTCTTCTCCTGAGCTGCTTTCAGGATTTTCTCTTTGTCTCTGAGACTCGTAAGTTTTACCCTTAGATGTCGGGGTGTTGACCTATTTTTATTGATATTGAGGGGGGTTCTCTGTGCCTCCTGGATTTTGATGCCTGTTTCCTTCCCCAAATTAGGGAAGTTCTCTGCTATAATTTGCTCCAATATACCTTCTGCCCCTCTCTCTCTTTCTTCTTCATCTGGGAACCCAATTATTCTAATGTTGTTTCATCTTATGGTATCATTTCTCTCTCGAATTCTGCCCTCGTGGTCCAGTAGTTGTTTATCTCTCTTTTTCTCAGCTTCTTTATTTTCCATCATTTGGCCTTCTATATCACTAATTCTTTCTTCTGCCTCATTTATCCTAGCAGTGAGAGCCTCCATTTTTTATTGTACCTCATTAATAGCCTTTTTGATTTCAAGTTGGTTAAATTTTAGTTCTTTCCTTTCCCAGAAAGGGTTTCTCTAATATCTTCCATGCTTTTTTGAAGCCCAGCTATTATCTTTTAAATCATCATTCTGAACTCTATTTCCAATATCATAATAATGTCCATATTGATTAGGTCCCTGGCAGTCAGTACTGCCGTTTGTTCTTTTCTTTTGAGGTGATTTTTTCCATCTTGTCATTTTGTCCAGAAGGAATAGATGAATGAGAGAACAAAATGTTAACAGGGTAACAATGACCCCAGAAAAATATACACTAAACAAATCAGTAGAGACCTGAAACTGGGGGAAAAGAAAGGGAAAGAAAGAAAAAAGAAAAAGATAAAAAATAAACAAACATACAAAAAAGGAAGAAACAGAATATGATCAAATATGATCAGGCTGGTGCATAGATCTGTGCCACACACTAGATTTTGGGCATATTTTCATCTGTTAGAAGAAAGTGCCTCCTAAAATTTTAAAGAAAGAAAAGCTTATATATGTACAAAAATAAGGGTAAATACGATGAAGGGATGGAATATGACTGTAAAGATGAAAATTATAAAAGATTTTGTAAAAGGAATTGATAAGATAAGATGTTGGTTGAAAAGAGAAAGAAGAGGATTAAAAAAAGGGGGGGGAGAGAATGTGATCAGGCAGGAGACTAGAACAAAGCCATACACTAGAGATTTAGGGTATATTTTTGTCTGTTAGAAGAAACTGTATCCCAAAATTTTAAAGAGAGAACAACTTATATATATACCAAAATTAAGGTTAACTACTATGAAGGGATAGAATATGACTCTGAAAATGTAAAATAAAAAAGATTTTTTAAAGAAGGGATTGATAAGATGTTCGTTGAAAAAGGGAAAACGAAAAATTCAAAGAAAAAGAAAATTTAAAAAATTAACTTTGAAAGACTAAAGAATCATGGGAAAAAAGCCATGGATTCTATGTGCAGTATTCCCCTAGTGCTGGAGTTCTGCCGTTCTCAGTGATTGATAAACTCGGTCTTACCTGGCTGTTCTTGTTGATCTTCCGGGGGAGGAGCCTGTTGCAGTGGTTCTCAAATGTCTTTGCTGGAGGTGGATTTACCCCACCCTTGCCAGGTCCGGGGTAGGCAATCTGCTGGGGTTTGCTCTCCAGAGCTTTTGTTCCCTGTAAGCTTTCAGTACAGCTTTGGAGGACGAGAGTGAAAATGGTGGCCTCCCAATCTCCATCCCAGAGAGGCCAAGAACTTGGGACCCCACTCCTCAGTGTGCCCTCAGAGAAAAGCAGTCAGTCACTCCCGTCTCCCCGGTCTCCGGCAGCACTCCGTGCTCACCCAGCCTGTGACCGAGCATTTCTCTCCCTGACACAGGACCCTGTTTGGAGTCTCCAAAACCAACAGATTCCTGTGGTGCGCTCCTGCACCGCTTCTCCCAGAGAGGAAGGGGAGTCTCCCCAGACCTGCCCCTTGTTGGGTCCCTGCTGTAAGCGCAGTGGCCCGACTATGCCATGGATCAGGGTTTGTGGCAACCCCAAGCTGAGAGCCCACTCCTTGGCTCTATCTCTGTAGCCAGCTTCCCCACTCCGATACCTGGGAGCTCTGCTGTACTCAGGCACCCTGGTTTTCCTGTTACCCCAACAGTCCTGAGACCACACTGTCCAGCGAGGGTTCCACCCCCTGCTTGGCCACTGGAGTGACGTCCCTCAGCGGAGCTGAATTCTAAAAGTTTCTATTTTGTGCTCTGCTGCTCTATCACTTGCCTGTAGCAGGCTGATGGAGGTTCCCTCCCCTCGAGGTCTATCTTCCCAAATATTGCCTCGGATTCATTTCTCTGCACATTCTACCTTCCAGAAAGTGGTCGCTTTTCTGTCCAGAGAGTTGCTGCTATTTCTTTGATTTCCTGTTGAGTTTGTAGGTGTTCAGAATGGTTTGATCCCTATCCAGCTGAACTCCTGCGACCAGACGAAATTTAGGACTCCTAATCCTCCCCCATCTTGCTCCTCCTCCTGATTTCTACTTTAATAAGTTACAGAAAGAAAACATTATTTATGTAATTTCTTTTATTTTACATTTTTCAGGTTTATTTTATGGCCCAGGATATAGTCTATTATGGTGAATATTCTTTATGCAATTAAAAATAATAGGTGTTCTGTGCTTGTTGGATGGATTGTTTTATTTATACCAATTAAGTCAAGTTAGTTAATAGTGTTACTCAGACCTCCTACATACTTACTGATTTTCTACCTCATTTTTCTATCAGTTGTTAAGCAAAGAACATCAAAGTTTTCAGTTAAGATTGCAGATTTATTTATTTGATCTCCTTTCAGTTCTATTAGTTTTTGCTACACGTATTTTGAAGCTCTGGTGTTAGGTGCTTACACATGTAAGATTGTTATGTCTTCCTGGTGATTTGACCCACTTTTCACTGTGGAATGTTTCTCTTCATCCCTGTTCTGAAGCCTACTTTGTCTGATACCAAAATAGCCCACTTCAACTTTCTTTTTGTTGGTACTTACAGATTATACCTTTTCTTATACTTTTACTTGTAACTAGCTATGTCCTTTTATTTACAGTGGGTTTCTTTTCAATAGCATTTTAATCCAATCTGAAAATTTTTGTATTTTAATTGTGTGTTTAGAACATTTATATTTGATGAAATAATTGATATGGTTGGAGATCATCATAATTTTTAATTTGTGTCTCTAAATTCTTAAGTATTAACCATCTTTATATTTAAAGCACATTGCACACAATGCAAACTCAGTGGATGTTTATTAAGTTCATATTTCTTTCAGATCTGTTGTCTTTTTCCCTGTACTTTGAATTTGTTCTAAATATCGTATCTCTAATATTTCCAAATCATAGCTTTTTTCATACAAGTTATAAGTGAAGAAAATAGCTATTATACTTAGTTTCTAAATCACATTTTCTTATGAATACATTTCACATACCCATGCAGGATAAGAGTAATATAGTAGCTGCTGAATATCAATCAGTGAATATTAGATTACTTATCATTCATCTACTTATTACATGCTGTACTTTTGATAATTATGAGTCTATTGAAACAGAGGAAGAAAAAAAGGAATAAATTTATACATGCCTTGCTGCAGAAATCAGTAGCAGCATATGGTCATGAATAAAGTATCACCATTTCAATATCTGTGTCTGCTTTAGTTTTCAGTAGTATTATCTATAGAGAAGACCTTTGCTCTACAACAGAGAATACTCTTAGCATTTGAAAAAGCATTATTTCTGAGAAATAGAAGTACATGATAGTGGTTTAACATTAGCATGTTTATAACAATAGTGAGCTTCGTGTTTTGTTTTCATTCAAAACATTATTAACCTTCCCCCCTGGAAAATAAAAGTTTAACTTAGGAGCGAATGTTCTACAGAGGCATTACTCTCTCACTGGAGGAGAATCCCAAAGGTGAACAGAGAGAAAAGAAGGTTGCAGAGATATTCAGTAACCAGTGTATAATCCTGGCAGATAGAATGTGACATTAGAGAGATAAGGGGGAAAAAGAATATTTTAATTTAGGGCGCCTGGGTGGCTCAGTTGGTTAAGCGACTGCCTTCGGCTCAGGTCATGATCCTGGAGTCCCTGGATCGAGTCCCGCATCGGGCTCCCTGCTCGGCAGGGAGTCTGCTTCTCCCTCTGACCCTCCCCCTTCTCATGTACTCGCTCTCTCTCATTCTCTCTCTCAAATAAATAAATAAAATCTTTAAAAAAAATAAAATAAAAAAAAAAAAAAAAAAAAAAAAAAAAAAAAAGAATATTTTAATTTAGTGATCTTGGTGTGTCTTATTCCCACACCCCACACAACAACCAATTGATTCTTAAGCATGATGGTAAATAATATATAGACTAATCCTGAAAGTAAGCAATATCCGATTTGCCCCAAATCTCAGGAAGCTCAGTGTTCCAGGGTATCATGCACTACACCATTGGCTTGTTCTATTAGGTTTTGTTTAGTTTCTTTTTGTGAATGAGAATTTGTGCAAATTTAGTGTTTGTTACTGTTTGCTTTGTATTTAAGTCACTCTCCATGACTACTCATTTACTTATTCCCCAATGGCGTGTTTGGAACTGTCCTAGGTACTGATAGGACCACTGCTGTGCAAAAGCAGTTTTAAGAGTTGATTCTGGAGATGAGAACCGTGTTTTGTTTTGTTTTGTTTAAGATTTTATTTATTTGACAGAGAGAGATACAGTGAGAGAGGGAACACAAGCAGGGGGAGTGGGAGAGGGAGAAGCAGGCTTCCGCCGAGCAGAGCCCGATGTGGGGCCCGATCCCAAGACCCCGGGACCATGACCTGAGCCAAAGGCAGACGCTTAACGACTGAGCCACCCAGGTGCCCCGAGAACCGTTTTTAATTATAGTGGGACAATTGCCCATATTAAAGTTACCAAGAATGCTTCCAAGACTATTGAAGTCTAGGAAATAATTTGCAATAGTAAAAATGTATTTTTTTATTAATAAAACTTTAATCAGAACCAGAATCTTACCATGACTGGAGATCTACCAGAAATGCAGAACTCCAGAAAAATGTGCCAATATTAGTAAGAAAAAAAATCTTTAATTTCTCAGTATTGTCAATGGAATAAGATATCATCAAAACTCATTAAGAGTTATTTCAAATGTGCAGTAACTCAATTGGAAGGATGCAACTTTAAATTAGTGATGTTTTGAGCAAAGGTATAGCCTTGCTCAAGAGCCATAATTAGTATTACCCCACTTCAGAAAACTGAAATGTTTGTCAAGTTTGTATAAAAGTGCCAGGCTGCCCAATATTATTGTTTTATCTGAAGCTGCCATCTGTCAACCAAATATCAGGCTTAAAAAATCACAATTACATCCACTCCAGACCTAAGTAATATTGACATCTTCACTAATCAACCTGGGCGTGGTTAGAAATGTGTGATATTTAACAAGCCATTATCAAGAAGAAGAAGAAGAAGAAGCAGAAGCAGAAGCCACCATTATTCATGTGGTCCAGTCCCAGAATGATTTTGTGATTAAAGACATACAGTTCATAATCAAAATCAATTTGAGGATCCTGACACTGGGCAGCGCCCAGTGAAGTGGTTGCAGCTGCCTTGGGTGAAGGCAATGGCAGGGGCAGTGGCTTTGGGTCTTGAGTCATAGATGGACGGATAGTTCCAGGTGCTGGGAGTGGACTGAGCCATTTAGGGCTCCTACATCTTGGTGTCCTGCAGGAGGAGGAGGAAGAAGAGAAGCGGGACTCTCTACAGGGTATCCTCCCTGCCTTCTTGGAAGAAGAGTCTCTTCTTAACATCTGCAAGGAGATTGTGGAACAATGGTCGGAAAGTCAGAATGTTCTTACCAAAGTGAAAAAAAAAAAAAGATGAAATACAGGCCATTGCCACCTAACTTTAGAAGCAGGCACAGATTGTGGTAAAGCCCAGGATGGTGTCAGAAGGGGAGAAGCAGGGAAAAGCTGCACTCCTGGCCCAGTATGCTGGTGTGACAGATGCAGAAGATGTGAAGGATGAGAAGGATGATTCAGGTGCCACCGCAATGAATCTTGGTTCTGATAAATCTCTATTCCGAAACACCAATGTGGAAGATGTCCTCAATGCCAGAAAACTGGAGTAAGACTCGCTTCAGGATGAGTCCCAAAGGAGGAAGGAACAGGACAGGCTGCAGAGGGAGAGAGACAAACTAGCTAAGCAGGAATGCAAGGAAAAGGAAAAAGAAAAGGTCACAAAGAAGGGAGTGGAAGCGATAACTTTGGTCCACTCTGTTTTTTTCTCTTCATGGAGTTGATCAAAGGGAGAACTGATTGTGCACAGGTATATTTAAGAGAAATGAGGGGAAAAAAAAGTTGTTTCCCAAGGCATTTCCCTCTGTTTACATGGTCCAAAGGAAAATCACAAACACTTCTAATTACAAAATGTGCCATGTCTCTGTGGTGTGGATAGTCAGATTATTGTAGTTGATGTCTGTACCAAAGATGTGGAATGGGGGCAACTTTTACATTTTAATACTGAAGTCCTGGCTCCTTTTGGCCACTTTAAAAGATAAATAGCAGAAATATTCAGAAAGCTGGCAGTTACAGTTTTCATCCTGAAGGAGCAGAATCATGACTACTCCTTTCCTGAGTTGAAGTGTGGGAGTATAAAGTACTTTGAAAGTAGTATTCACCCCTTAATGTATTGTTTTATGGATGAACTAGAAAGTTTATGAAGAGCCTACCTGGATCCAGATACTATGTTAACATGGCAATGAACTATGAAAATGGAAGAAACTATGTGGTAGATGTTCTAGATTTGAAATTTTTCTTTTGTTTGTTAAGTTTCAGCCCATGGGAGGAAAAGAAGTATCTTTTTAAGTAGAAATAGTTACATATTTTTCCTCATCTAGGCTATGATTTGAAGAAGGATGTGTATTGGGTGGAAGGATATCATTGTTAACTAGATTCATTTTTTATAATCATGAGTTTTTTGAGTGCTAGTAGAGATTTTATTCCTGATCTGCCCTAAAACATGAATATAAAGAACTGATAATTACAGGTTGAGAGAAACTGCAGGAACCATGTGTTTAAGAAAGAAACACTGGAAATCTCTGCAAACACAAAGATATTTAAGAGTGTACATTGTGGGTGCTCAACAAATTTATTTAATGAGTGAATGGAAAATGAACAGGAAAAATGAGCAGGAACTCTCTCCATTTCTACTTTTGTCACACACCACATTCAATTGTAAATAAGGCCTTTCTCTACTTCAGGCAGCAGACTGTCAAAAAGCCTGAAGGGAGCAATCTCCCAGACAGGTCAGAAAATAGGTATTTTATCCCTGAGGTTGGCAAACTACTGCAGGCAAGCAAATTTGACCCCATCTGTTTTTGTATGGTGCAAGTCAACAATGGATTTTGCATTTTTAAAAGGTTGTAAAAGAACAGATATGTGACAGAGATCCTTTGTGACCTGTGAAGCCTAAAATATTTACTATCTGGCCCTTTGGAGAAAAAGTTTGCCGACATCTTTTCACATCATTAACTATGAGCTTAGCAAACATTTTTACCTTTGTGAGGAAGATAAAAAGAAGCATGGTTAAGGAAAAGATGTGTCACCTCTATACACTCCTATAACCGTGGTATTACATTTTTAAAAAGTAACCACCTTTTAAAAGATAAAATATTTAAATCACAAAAACAAACAAAAAGCAAAAAAATCAAAATAAACTTTTCTCTTTGCAATTTTCAGACACCGTGAAAAGAATAAATATGTTACAGCATCACTGTTCCCCTTCTGCTATTCTATTCTTATTCTATTCTATTCTATTCTATTCTTCTATTCTATTCTATTCTATTCTTATTCTTATTCTATTCTATTCTATTCTGTTATGTTATGTTATGTTATGTTATAGATATTGCCTCATTTCTCACCTTTGGAACCTTTCACAAAACTATTTTATTCATCCCTGGCAAGTATGTCCATCTTATCCTCCTACCTCCACCCTTTTCTACTTACTCCATATAATAAAATCTCAAAATCATCAATCAAGCAAGGTTGGGGAAGAGAACTTAAGTAGGCAAAGCAGGATTCCTGTTAGAAGGAGAGGAGGGGAAAATTTAGTAATCTTAATAGAAGAGTAATTTTGGTTTTGCTACATGGGATTTCTAGGCCTTTGCATACTAAAAGTTAGTAGAGACTTAATCTGAAAGGATCTCCATGAAGCATTTGTTCCAACTCACAAATGAGAAACTTTGGTCATATAGTTTAAGTGATCTGCCCCTGATGACATAGTAATATTCAAGATGTATCTGGGAAGCAGTTGTCCCAGCTGTGTACTTATTATCTGAACACTGTGCCTCCTGTCATTATCTCTAGCAGAAGTCAGGAAACTCTGACCCTTGGGCCAAATTTGGCCCACTGCCTGTTTTTGTCAATAAAGTTTTATTGGAACACAGTCACACTCATTTTTTTACCTATTTTCTGTGACTGTTTTTATGGTATAACAGCAGAGTTGAGAAGTTGTGACAGAGACTATAAGGCTCACAAAGTCTAAAAAATTTATTATTTGAGCATTTACAGAAGGCTCCTTTTCAAAAAAGATATCTATTAACTTCTGCCAGGTCCTTCAAGACAGAGATAACCCTCATCCTGCCCACCTCCACACACACAGACACATGCATACAGCCACATTATAGGGTTCTGCTGACTCCTCTGGTAAGTCACAACTGATCTGGGAAAGGCCTGCCCTGTACTAAGGGGTAAAAATAAGAGTAGTATTGAATGAAAACTGTTGGAGGTCTTTTGAAATAGCTCAAATTTATTGATTGCTTATCATTTTCCTGGCACTGTTTTAAATATTTCACAGTATTAACTCATGTAATATTCACACAAAACATATATCATTATCTGCTATTAACTCATTATAGTTGAGGAAACTGAGACTAGAAAGGCTAAATAACATGCTTAAAGCAACACAACTGTGAAGTGGCAGTCAGGTTTTAAATACAGATACTGTCTCTAGAGCCCACAGGCTTAAATTTTTAAGTGAGTTAGCCTCTCCAGAAATAGTAAGAAAATCTGCCTTTTTGCAACTGCAGTAAGCGAAGCAAAACTGCATGTGGATAGCCAATGTTGATTTAGGATAATCTGAGATAATATTTGTAAAGCATAAATGTCCATTAAAGCATTTGTTCAACATATATTTCTTGGCCACTGACTGCATGCCCAGAACCCATTTTGTTAAGTGAAGATAGTTCCTTCTTTGACAGCATTTACAATTTGGCAGGGATTTGCTTTCTAGAAGGTTCAAGATAAAAGTAAAGGCAACAAGAATCAAGAGTCAAGTGTTCTTGTGGGCAAGAGGATTTTATGCTCTTTCTGACAGTAGACAATTATGGTAAATAAAGAGCAGGTGTTTTAGTTAAATGAAAGGAATGAGAGCATTATAGCCAGAAAGCAATGAATTTCATTTGCAAGCTTGACCTTGTAGAAGTTACTGCAAACTCCCTGAGCCTCACTTTTATAAAATTTATTTATTTATTTATTTATATCTATTTATTTTTTTGATGTAATGTTCCATGATTCACTGTTTGTGTATAACACCCAGTGCTCCATTCAATACGTGCCCTCTTTAATACCACATCACCAGGCTAACCCATCCCCCACCCCCTTCCCCTCTAGAACCCTCAGTTTGTTTCTCAGAGTCCACAGTCTCTCATGGTTCATCTGCCCCTCCAATTCCCGCCCTTCATTTTTCCCTTCCTACTATCTTCTTTTTTTTTTTTTAACACATAATGTATTATCAGAGAAAGACATGTATCATATGATCTCACTGATATGAGGCATTCTTAATCTCAGGAAACAAACTGAGGGTTGCTGGAGTGGTGGGGGGTGGGAGGGATGGGGTGGCTGGGTGATAGACATTGGGGAGGGTATGTGCTATGGTGAGTGCTGTGAATTGTGTAAGACTGATGAATCACAGACCTGTACCTCTGAAACAAATAATATATTTTTAATTAATTTTTATAGTTTAGAATATTTACTTCCCAGAGTTTTTCATAAGGATTAAGTGAGATCATATATGTGATGAATTCTAGAGTAATGGAACCAACTTAGCTGGCATTCAACCTTTTTTTAAGTTTCTCTTATCTTTCTTTAAAACATTTATCTATAATTTCTCATATTTCAGTCCTGGCTCTGAATTCTTCCTCTTTGAAATGCCATACACATTTGTTCATGGGAAAACATTCTCCCTGAACACACAGGGTTACAGCGGCTGCATTCAGGAATATATCACAACTATCTTCATTCTTGGGTATATCTAAAGATTATTGAAAAATTATTAATCATGGACTGTATGTACATATATATATATATATTCATTATTTGTGATTTATCTTCTCCTTTATGCACATTCTATTTCTGACAATATATTGCAAACCCTTCAGGGCCAAGCACCTTGCTTTGGTAACTCATTAAGGCATTTTGTAGATATTTTTCACATTTGTGGTAATGAAATATTTTAGACTATTTCAGAAAGAGACAGAAACTCACTAAATTCATGTTAAATAATGGATATTAGAAGACTATAATGGAGAAGTAATGGAGAGAGAAATTCAAGGAGTAGATGCATGGCCAATTCAGAGATCATGGAAGTCAGGGTTTTAGCTTTTCCAGGAATTTGCAGCTCTGATATAATTAGAAAAAGTGAGCCTGCCATTCTCTCTGTATATCCCTTCAGCCACGATGACTGTATTTCATTATTTCTCTTCTCTGTGTCATGGTGTTTATTCAGAGCTTTTGCTGCCCTATTGTTCCTACATACTATCTTTCCTCTATACCTCTTCTTGCTTCAGCTTGCTACAGTAAACTTTCTGTTTCACTGGGTCAAATTCCCCAGAGAAAGTTTGTGACTAACTTAACCAATCACTTTTGTTCATAGTTGGATAAAGCCTTTCCCAAAGCCACATAGGGTGTCATTGTTTAGCTCACAAATTGTCAATCATGGAATAGTTTGCCTATCCTTAGTCATTTCATCTGTGGTCAAGGGATGGGGTTCTATTGATATACAGAATTTGGCCACTTACTTTTTTTTTTAAGAACAGTGTAAAACCACATTCCATAACTGGGGTAGGAAGTAAGGACAGAGGGACTATGGCTTAAATATAACATACCCTTGGAAAGGCAGTTAAGGACTTAGTATGCATTTTGGTGCTTATAATGATTTATGAAGATCATAATAATCTAATGGGAGAGACAAAAGCAAATCATATACAGAGAGCCATGTGGCACAGAAATCAGTCTTTAGGCTCCCAGACTTTCTTGAGGAAAAACAACTTTTTCCTTTGTTTCCCTCGTAACTTGCCAAATATGTGGGATATAAAATATTATTGATATGTATTTGCTGAATGGGTAATGAATGGCATGGATTCTTGATTGAGCTGAGAATTTCAATGTTAAAACAACCATTACATGATGTTTTCATTCTCTATTGTTCTCAGTGGGTGGTATGAGCCAGCAAGAAGTTCAATATTCTATGCCAATAGATTTAGTTATTTATCTTTGTATTTAAGACTTCTTAAACGGACAGTGTATGGAGGCACACTTCAGTTCACTTGGTGCCACTCTGGAAGTGATCCTGATTTAAAAAGAAAATTTAAGTCCCAGTTATTAGCGTCAGTCAGTTAATCTTTAACAACATCACCTTGACAATGTAATCTATTTCTTATATAGCAGCACACAACTATGTGTAGGCTGCATTCATATTTGCTTTCGCAAAACTAGCCCAAATTGTTTCCACTGGTCTAGAAAAACAAACCCCAAGCATCTGCTAAAAAGTAAGCAGCTTGTAGTTGGAATCAAGTAACTGACAATCCTTTCTGGGGGCAATTTTGGTCTGAGCAGATGACCTCCCTCTATCCAAAAGGTTGAAACTAGTATAGAATTTGGGAAAGTCTGGTAGCCCACAATATATGAAATATTTAAAACTTTTGGACACTCTGTCTTATGGCAATGCAGGAAAGAGATGTGTTTGACCTTAAATCCCTGTATATAGCAATGAGGCAACAAACAGACAATTAAGAAGAAAAATCTGAAGGCCAAGTGTCAAAAATAAGAGTGTTAACCCTGAGTTGTGACATTTTAAAAATGTCCTTGGCTCACATTGAAGTGCAATTGCTAATGTAGCCATTTATTTGTCTATTTATAAGGAGAAAAAAGCCCTGAGATTTCTAAAATGTTTAGAAATGGATCTTATTCTCTCTGAAAATAACAACAAGCTGTTATTTCCAACCTACGGGTCAAAGCTAGAAAGAGGTGTCCATTAGTACCCATCAAAGTTTACACATGCATAGTGCATGTCTTAAAGCAAGAATTAGGACACTATTTTTTTTTAACCTTAACTAATACTAAAAAATTCTCTGAGACATAGGAAATAATTAGTATAAAATATTTGTTCTTAGTGGCAAGAGTATTTATTCTTGCAATCCTACCTATATGGCTGTAAAATAATTTAAAATATAATACGTTTATGTTTCATTGTTCTTCTCAGTTTTGATCATTAGCACAATGCCATTATAATAAGAGACAGTTCTTTTATCTAAGTGTTGATCAAAAACTCACAAGTACTTCTCAGACTTGTAAATAGCCACAGTAATTTTGTTTTCTTTTTTTGTTTTCTTTTTTTTTTTTTTTTAAGATTTTATTTATTTATTTGAGAGAGAGAGAATGAGAGAGACAGCACATGAGATGGGGGAGGGTCAGAGGGAGAAGCAGACTCCCCGCCGAGCAGGGAGCCCGATGTGGGACTCGATCCAGGGACTCCAGGATCATGACCTGAGCCGAAGGCAGTCGCCCAACCAACTGAGCCACCCAGGCGCCCCAGTAATTTTGTTTTCTAATTAAATAACTATAATATTACTACTGACTCATACACTTTAATCAATACCTCCTTTTTAATGTTTGATGCATTGGAAAGCAGAGGAACTTTAAAAAAAACAATATTTTTGGAGAAAAAAAATCATCTTGCCCCATATATGCTCGAGATGGCTCGCTAAATGTGTCTTCCATCCTTTATTCTTAAAATACACACACACACACACACACACACACACACGTAAGATAGTGTCTAAAAAATAAATAAGAGAAAGTACAATGTTGATATTTTGATGTAGAGATTTTTTTAGATGGCTCTTTTGATGAGAGATCAAAACAACAGTCCTTGAACTATGTTTCTAACTACCTTTCCTCTTTTGTAGAGTGGCCTACTTCAAAATCTTGCCCACATTTTGCTATACATGTGTCATTTGGAGTATACTTTTATTACTACCATTGTGAGGGACAAAGGCCAAAGCATTACCTCTGCTTAAAAATAACACTCTCAGAGTCTGTTCATTTTTAGTCCTTGAAAATTTCTGGATATTATACACGTTGACTTTGGCTCCCAGAAATGTGTGTCAATAGAAACACTTTTCTTTTGTAAAGAAAGAAATGTGGTATACCAGCACTTAAATCATAAAACATCAACACTTAACCCAAAGAGGCACAGAGCTTTGTGATTAAGCAGGAGTATCTGGAGTCACACCGCAAGAGACTAATGCCAAGTCTTCTACTTAAAGCTGTATAACCTTGGGAACTCACCTAACCCTGTCCATACCTTATTTTACCAATCTCTAAAGAGGGGATAATAACATGATAGTATATCCCTTTTAGAGTTGTGAAGAGTCTATTCAAGGGAAGTAATTCAAACAGCATGTGGTACATAGTAGCAAACTATATTTACAGTGAAATTAGTATTCATGTATGGCTTTTCTTCACTTTACTAGGCATAATTTTACATTATTTTTGCATATATTTTAAAAGATTTTTAACAACTTGTTCTGGACTGGAGTGGCAACATGGTAAATTGGGGAGGAAAATCTGGACTTCAGAGTCAAAGAGATTGGGAATAATTTTGTCAATCATGTCTTACACCTTGTGTGAATTCTGACAAGTTACATCAACTCACTAGACGTGAATTTCCTATTCTTTAAAGTAGGATTCATATATTGAAAAATAAATAATATAATGCATTCAGGAGTCTAGCCTAGTAATAAATGCTCAAAATATAAACTACTGAACTGGATGAAATCCCACCTCCCCCCAAAGTATACCTTTGTCTACAACTGCAACATAAGGACTGAATTTTGGTGGGAGGTAATCTGATACTCCCTAGAGTGTATACATACTGTGATGTTCCATCTCCAGATTTTGTCACTAATGTGTTTCTCTCAGCTGTCTAGAGCTGCTTGCCAACGTTTACGTCCCTCCCAGGGAAGATGTGACCTATAACTGGCTGATTGGAGGGATTTGAAGGCCTTGCTCCCTGACATAATTTGGGGCAGCTTTGAAGAGCCATCCTGGCTCCAGAGCTCAGTGTAATCAGCTGAGCCCTCTTTCACAACCACAGTGCAGACAGATTCTCCCTCTGCCCAGTTTGCCTTCCACCCTTCCTTACAGGTATATCTTCTGAGAATACTCCACAGTAACCCTTCTACTCAGGACTCTGCCCAGAGACTGCTTCCAGAGAACACAGTCTAAGATCCTCACTAGTTTGAAAGGTTTTAAAGCAAGAAAACATGAACCAAATATGTCTTTCTTTTCTATCATGGCACAGCAATGGATGAATTAAAAGTGAAGCTGCCTTAAGAACTTGGTCAGCCCTTTTGGAAGGCACAGCATGCATAATCGTAAACATATGAAAGCACACTCACATTCAACACTAATTATTTACTATAAAATTTAAGGAAAGAAATGTCATGAATTTGCTTTTGAAATTATTTGGCTATGTGTTATTGACATAATTTATGATTGGCTATGTTTTTTGACATTTTGTGGACTTAGAAATTCTTGAAAAGTGGAAAAATTTATCCACTAAACTGTTTTCAAATGTAATAAATCTTTTATGAATACTAAATTTAATAATTAATGAAGTGACATAATGTTATGCAGACTTTAATTAAACATTTATTCATTTTGATATTGTGGTTTCCTTTTTTGTGTTCTAGAACCAGTGAGTTTAATTTTAAAGACTCATATTTTACATGGAGATCTTTGAAAATCTCATAGGCTATTGAAAACTTCAAGTCCTTGAATATATTTGAGCAGAAATCCAGTATATTTTTTATAGAAAGAAAAACATAAATTTTTCTCTTTTCTTACTAATTCTCTCTAGATTAAAGCCAGATGGACACATCCTCCACAGTTTGCACCAGAGTTCACTCAAGCTTGAGAGAAAGGAGTAAAGGAGACAGAACTGGGGGGAAGAGGGTAGTGGGTATACTATGAGAACACAAAATTAACTCAGGTTAAGCATGGGTCATTTCTTCTCACTTTTCCAAGGAATTTTCCATTTTCTTCAGCTTTATCGTATATGTGTAGTCATATCTATGTCTATAACTGTGACCAGTCACACATGGTTAATCCAATAAAGTGATGTTTCACATAGCTCCCTAACCATGGCTTGTTAAAAGTAGAGCATAGATATGCACATATACTCACAAAACTTTGTGTGACACTGTCCTCTACTAGTCTCAGAAAACTGGCTCTTTAAGCCAGTTTTTAAACCCTTAAGTTACACATAAAGAATAATAGACTTGTGTTCATACATGTGTATGCTTTAATCGAGAGCAGCCAACCACATTTTATATTCAGTTTGCTCAATCATAAAATCACCAGAGTCAGAAATGGAAAAGACTTACTGTATTAGGAAATTAAAACCATCAAGTTTATTCAAGATCATGTCAGCCATTTGGATTCAGTCCTACTCTGTTTCTAGAAATCATGGAGAAATATGCACCCATAATATTTTTTCCTTTACGAGACAACCTTTGTTCTATATTATCAATATCTTTGAGAGGGTATGTAATAGGATAATATAATATTTTTAACCCAAAATTGCCCTAAACTAAATTTCACTATTAATTCCTCAAAACTCACTCTAAATTTGACCTAAAATTGATTATTTTAGATACGATATTTATTTATATGTTAATATTAAATAAAATACTAACCAGATTAAATATATATAATCATTCATGTCTTCATGTCATCAACTCATATTGATCTATATTTCAGTCAACACTAATTCTACCAGATGTACATAAAACATATGGACAAATGGAAAGAACCAATTAAACCTCAATTTATGATCACTTTGCGGAATTCCACAAGAACTCCTTTATCAATCCAAAAAACTGCTGTATATTGAAAGTGACCAAAATTTCCTCTTATGTGAATGGATCCTGAAGTGTTTTCAGTATTAATGACCATTTTTACACATTATTTCTTACTCTTCTTATATCTTGTGCTAGTCTTCCTCTCTTTTCAGTTTTTCTTTATGTAAATTTAGTATTTCAGCTATCAGCAGGTTTATAATACTGAAAGAATAACAAAACCCAGGAAGAAGAAGCTGTGTTAGGAAATGTAGCCATCATTTCACAATCAAAGAAATTATGTTAATGTCTTAAGAGTTACTTAACCTCTCTCAGCTTCAGTTTCCTTATTTATAAATAATGTATATTTCCAGGGTGATTTTAAGGGTATAAAATAGCTCATATGTAAGGAGGTCTTAGGTGTGTCAGGCACTGTGCAAGACATCATAGATTATCTCACTTAATTCTCACAAATTCTCTGGCAGGCAGTACTATAATCAGTCCTCATTTTACAAGTGAGGAATTGATGATATTAAGATTACACAGCCAGGGTACCTACTGTTATATTCAGTAAATTATATGTTAAGTGTGGGCTATCATGCCAAAAATGACCAATGAGGTTTTCTTAATGGATTTTGAAGAATTAGAACTGACTTTTAGCTTACTTGGTATATGTGTTAGTTGCAGTTCTCCAGAGAAATAGAACCAATAGGATATACATAGAATGAGAGGCAGAGATTTATTTTAAGGAATTGACACACATTTCAATGAGTTTGTGGGAGCTGGCATATCTAAAATCCATAGGACAAGTCAGCAGCCTGGAGATTCAGATAAGAGTTGCTGTTGTAAATCTTGAGCCTGAAAACTGAAAAGTCAAGCAGAATTTCTATGTTGCAATCTGGAAGCATAATTCCTTCTCTGGGAGATCTCTGTTTTTGCTCTTAAGGCCTTCTACTAAGTGGATGAGGCCCATCCACATCATGGAGGACAAACTGTTTTACTTAAAGTCAACTGGTGGTAAATGTTAATCTCCTTTAAAAAATACCTTTCCAATAACATCAAGACAGGTGTTTGACCAAACAACTGGACATTGTAGTCAAGCCAAGTGGGCACATAAAATTAAAAATCACAGTGTATTTTATTTAAAAAGTACTATATTGTCCTATACATACAGTCTCAGAGATATTATTCAAAGATATCAGACTGAAGAGTCTATAAGTTTATGACTGTTAAATAATTAGAACACATGTGAAAATGTCTTGCACAGTCTTTGACACAAAATGGGAAGTAAATAAATCTTGCTTGAATCTGAATCCAATATATATATATACATAAATATATATTCAGCTAGCTAGCTAGCTAGTTAGTTAGATCCACACTGACACATCATAATGACCCAAAGTCCATAAGTCCATAGTTTACCTTCGGGTTTACTTTTGGTGTTACACACTCAATGGGTTTGGACAAATGCATAATGACATATCCATCATAATAATATCGTATAGAGTATTTTCACTGCCCTAAAATCCTCTGTGATCTCCTGTTCATTCCCCATACATTCACTCCTGGCAATCACTGATCTTTATATTGTCTCTGTGCTATAGTTGGAATCATAAACTATGCAGTTTTCTCAGATTGAATTTTTTTACCTAGTAACATGTATCTGAGGTTTGTCCAAGTCTTTTCATGGCTTCATGCTAATTTATTTTCAGTGTTAAATAATATTCCATTATCTAGATGTACCACAGTTGATGTATTCATTCACCTACTGAAGGATATCTTGGTTGCTTCTAAGTTGTTGCAATTACAAATAAAGCTGCTATAAACATCTATGTCTAGGTTTTGTATAGACATGTGTTTTAAACTCCTTTGGATAAATACCAAGGAGCACAATTGCTGGATCATATGGTAAGAGTATGTGTAGTTTTGTAGGAAACTGACAAACACTTTTCAAAAGTAACTGTACCATTTTGCATTCCCACCAGCAATGAAGGAGAGTTCCTGTTGTTCCACATCCTCACCAGCATTTGGTATTGTCAGTGTTCCAGATTTGGGCCATTCTAATAGGTGTGTAATGGTATCTCACTGTTTCAATTCACATTTCTTTGTAGACATGTCATGTAGAGCATTTCTTCATGTGCTCATTTGCCATCTGTATATCTTCTTTGGTGAGGTATCTGTTAGGGTTTTTGACCTATTTTTAAATAAGGTTGTTTTCTTATTAATTTTAAGATTTATTTTTATATTTTGGAATAAATTCCTTTATCACATGTGTGTCTTTTGCAAATATTTTCTCCCAGTTTGTAGCTTACCTTCTAATTCTCTTGATCTTGTCTTTAGCAGGGGATAAGCTTGTAATTTTGACGAAGCCCAGTTCATCGATTAATTTTTTCCTGGTTCATACTTTAGTGTTGTATTGAAAAAGGTGATCATCTAGATTTTCTCCTATGTTATCTTCTAAGAGTTTTGTAGTTTTACATTCTATATTCAGGTCTATGATCCATTTTGAGTTAATTTTTGTAAATGATATAAGGTCTATGTCTAGATTCTTTTTTTTTTTTTTTTGTATCCAGGTATTCAGTTCTTCTAGCACCATTTATTGATGAGACTGTCTTTGCCCTGTTGCATAACTTTCTTATGCCTTCTTTTCCACCAAATGACCATCTATTTTTTGCTTCAGTTTTTGTGTGAACCAATATGGAAAAGAAGGGAGATATACAAAGTAAAATCCAACTCCATATAGTAATATAGTGTTTAAAAGTGTGGGCTCAGTAACTTAAGATCACTTCGGAAAGTTATGTAAGTCCTCATTGCCTAAGATCCCTCCTCTGTAAAATGGAGATAATCATATTAACACAAATCATTGGACTGTAATGAAGATTCAATGATATAATACAGACTGAGTATACAGAATTGTGTCTAGTGAATAGGTGTTACCTTATAAATGAAGAGATTTTTTTAAAGATATAATTAATAGGGAATTAAAAGACAACATATATTTCCAGTTCACTCCTTAGGAAAAGCACCTTAATCCAGAAAGTCAATAAGCAGCCTGAAAGAAATAGCAAAGAATGTCAATGCTCTATACAATGGTTTTTAAAACTTCTACCTACAAGAATAGCTTTCAAATGATAGTCTATAGTTTGGTATGAGTCTGTGACAATGTTTTGTCTGTTGTAGTTGAAAGCAAATGGGAAAATTAAAGAGTTAGTGAGTGTGTGTCTGTGTGTGTGTAAGTTTCAAACACTTCTTTCTTGAGAAAGATTCTTCTTTATTCTGAGATCATGCCCATACTATAACTTTTGGTATTATACTTTGTTTTTTTTAATGATAAAATTATTAGATACTAGTTGATGGTTTTGAAATGTCATTATGTTATAAAATCAAAGGTTGATACTACTATGTCTGTCCCCAAAATATATTTTAAAATTATTTTGTTTTGTGAAATCAGATGTCTGGGAACCACTGCCTGAGGATATAATCACTTCTTTAGTCTGGCCAAAGCTCTGAGATAAAGGTGCAGCAATGTTGAGAAATGAGTGCGATACAAGAAACAAGACTACAAAGGAGTGGACCATTTCTAAGTGTTATACACAAATAGGTTAAAAACATTTTTCTTTCAATAGAAATGAAGACTCTCACTTCAAGCACAATAGGTGTTTCGTTTGTCCGTCTGTCTGTAAGTAGCAGAATAACAAATTGCCACACATTTAGCAGCTTCAAACAACACACACTAATATCTCAGAGTTTCTGTGAGTCACAAGTTGAGGTTTGTCTTAGTTGGGTTCTCTCTTCAAGATCTTACAAGGTTACAATTAAAGCATTGTTTGGGATCTGTTTTCAACTGTAGGTTTGCCTTGGGGAGAATTTATTTCCAATCTCATTCTGGTTGTTGTCAAAATTCTGTGTGTGTGTGTGTGTGTGTGTGTGTGTGTGTGTGTGTGTATGTGTGTGTGTGTGTGACTGAGGGCCGCTGCTTTTTGCTGTTGGTTGTAGGCTGGAGACCAACCACAGGTGCAAGAGACCATCCATAGTTTCCAGGGGCCACCTGCAGTGTCTTGCCACTTGTGCTTCCTTAGTGTGGCTGCTTACTTCATCAAGCCAGCCAGGAAAATCTCTCCTGTTTGGAGTCTGACCTCAGAGTGGGGGCCTAGTCCCTCTTTTAAGGGTTTTTGCCAGATTAAGTCAGGCCTCTCAGGAGGTCTTTTGATTAACTCAAAACCAATACATTTAGAACATAAATTACATATCTGCAATATCTCTTCACCTTTGCCATATTCTATTCTTCAAAAACAACTCGCATGTCTTCACTCAAAAGGATTGATTATACAAAGCATGAACATTAGGGATGCAGAGAGATGGGAAATGGCCATCAGGGTCACCCTAGGTTCTGTCTACTACAGAAAGGATTAAATGTGTTTTCCCAAACCCTTTACAGGCAGCACTATTTGTGTAGGGAAACAAGCAGTTAAGCACTAAGTACTACAAGTACTAAGGTAGTCTGATTTTTAGCTTTATCTCTCACTTATTAGTGCTTAAACTGGACTGGTTGCTTAGCACATTAAGTATCTCACTTACAAAATAAAGATAAATACAAACCTTGAACTAAACAATTTTTGAAGTTTCCATACAACATCAAAATGCAGTGATTGTAGGATCTTCACCTGAGTGAAGTAGTAAGAGCAGATAATGTGTCCCTATGACTGAAATTCCCAAAGATTAGGTAAAAATTACATTTTCTGTTAAGAATACAACTAATCAAGGAAAAATTATACAGAACAAGATGGGTTTCTTCTCCTTTGTTAAACATGCAAAATAAAAGGGAATTTACCCTCAACTTTCTTTTTTTATTTATTTATTTTTTTATTATGTTTGTTAATCACCATACATTATATCATTAGTTTGTTTTTATTATGTTATGTTAATCACCATACATTACATCATTAGTTTTTGATGTAGTGTTCCATGATTCATTGTTTGCGTATAACACCCAGTGCTCCATGCAGAACGTGCCCTCTTTAATACCCATCACCAGGCTAACCCATCCCCCCACCCCTCTCCCCTCCAGAATCCTCAGTCTGTTTCTCAGAGTCCATAGCCTCTCATGGTTCATCTCCACCTCCGATTTCCCCTCAACTTTCAACTTCTTGTATATTAGTGCCTCTAGAACTTTGGTAAAGTTGACTGGATCAACTGGAAATTTTTGAATCATTTGAATCAATATAGGTATCTATACTCAAAGAGAAATAACAATAAGAATGTGTAATAATTTATCTCAATATTTCCATACCTCTACAAAGGAATGAGAGGAAAACAGCATAATATTTCTTGTAAAAGTACCAGACCCCTTATGTAAAATGGGCTTTATGAAAATCACCTTGATTTACTCTTTGACAAGTTGGCATCTTTGAATTGCATAAATTGCTTCTCCAACCTCTGTGTAAATCTAGATAATCAAGTGAAGCCGAGGCAGAATGTAGCTAATTTAAGTCAAGATTTCCTTGTGAATAAATAAAATGCTGAGAGTTATGTAGCTCAGCTGGTCTCCTAAGTTCTGCTTATACTTGAAATACATGACTGATTCCTCAAGGACTTTGTTCAGTGAAGGAACAAGTAGGGAAATATTTTACAATAAAGTGTTGATTTACTTTAAACTGTAATCTCTGGCAGACAATTGGGCAAAAGGCCATATATATATATATATATATATTTTGCTCCTACGTGAAATAATAAGCAATAGATGATCCTCAAACTGACATTACACAATAGCTGGGTGATTGAATCTGGCACTTGCTGGAGTGAACTCATTCTTATATTGCTCCTTTTTCAATGCTTCCAGGACAGGTTGTGGAGAATCCCTGTGTTTTCTGTATTAAATTAAGAGGTATACACATTTCTTTCATCTTCACATTCTAGTACTATTTTCGTAAACTCAATTTAAGATAGCCAAGTTTAGGAGGAGCTAAGTCAGGCACTACATTGATCACTCCAAGAAACTAAATAATTGACATTTAATAAAAGAGTTAATAATTTTGTTAGCTTGAAGTTCTCAAAAAGAGGCTATAACCAGGTATCTGGGGTTGTAATTTAACCGCTAAGGTAGCACCATGATAACTTTTCATGCTTTGAGTTTGTGACCTTTACATTATATCAGTAAAATTTTGAAATGAAACTTATATTTCTTCCACTTAAATCCCATATCCTAAAATTAACCACTTTTCTCTTATTCCAAAATAACTCATTCTAGTCACAAAGATCTTTAAGTAGTGAATGTATGAAAGCCAATTTTCTATGAATACTATTATGGATAATTTTATTTTCTGTTTTTATACCTTTCTATATTTTTTGCTCTTTTACTAAGCATTTATTTATAAATAAATTAATTCTGCTTCCATTTTGAAAAAATAGAAAAGTTTGAAGTCATTTTTACTTAGCAACAGTGTTTAAATATCTTTTTATTTCACTCAAATTAATTATCATCTTAGAAATTTAGAATTTCACCTTGGAAAAGATTTACTTAAGTATAGTAATTTTTTTTTACCTTCCTTTAGGTTTTCAAATGCACTACACTCTTGTTTCTTATAGAATAAAGACATATCCTTAATTATTTTTTCTTAAGAAGGTGGTTCCTATTTTCCTTTGTGTATTTGAAATACAATTACAAAACTAGACATAATAAAGCTATTTTCTTATCACTTAAAACTATTTAAAAACACCTAAACAGATTCTTATAAAGAAATTTCATGAAAATATAAATTTCAAGATAAAGATGAAAAAGAGCTTAACTGGGTATCCTGGAGATAAAATGTAAAAAGTGACACCAAATCAGTTATTAAAATCCTGGATGGTAGTGAATGTTAGAAGTTTTAAAACAAACTCAAGGCTCACTCATACATTGCTGGTGGGAATGCAAAATGGCACAGCCATTCAAGAAAACAGCAATTTCTTTTAACAAAACATGCAATTACAACATAGTCCAACAATTACACTCTTAGGCATTTATCTGCGGGAAATGAAAACTCATGGCTCAAATAAAAACCTGCAAATGAATGTTCATAGCAGGTTTATTCATACTATTTCCAAACTAGAAGCAACCTAGATGTCCTTCAACAACTGAATGGGAAGCAAACAATAGTATGCCCATACCATGGACTAGTATTCAGCAATAAAAAGGAACAAATTGTTGATATTCTCAACAACTTGGATGACTCTCAAAGGAATTATGTTAAGTGAAGAAAAACAATCCCAAAGGACTATATACTGTTTGAATCCATTTATATAATATTCTTGGAATGATAAAATTATAGATGAAGAGCAGAGTAGTGGTTGCCAGAGACAGGTGGTTGGAGAGAAAGGAGGTGAGTGTGGTTATAAAGGGGCAACATGAAGGATCCTTGAGGTGATGGCCCTTTTCTGTATCTTGACTCTAGTCATTGATACAGAAACCAACACATGATAGAATTGCATAAAATTAAATACACACACATACACAAAGAAGTAAAAAGAAAACTGGGAAAATCTAAATAAGAACAGTAGATTGTATCAATGTCAATATTCTGGTTGTGCTATTGTACTACAAGTCTGCAAGATGTTACCATTGAGGGAAATTGGGGAAAAGTTACAAAGAATCTCTCTGTATTATTTTTTGAAATTACATGTTAATCTACACTTTTATAAAATAAAAGCATTTAATTAAAAAATGTAATTCTTTTCAATAACCAAGGGATTAATTGAAAATGTTCTTGAAAAACTTGGAGTACAAAAATATGGAAGATAAGTACCCACTAAGGAAGGAAAGAGGCAAGAAGCATTGAGGGAAGAGGTACACTTGAATAAAACTCACAGACTGTTTATACCTAAAAAAAATTGTATATTATTCGATACATACATCATGAATAATAAACAAAATGAACAAAAGAAGGGCAATGAATCAGAGGGGCAGAAACATAAAAGCACAAAAAGTCAAACATAAATAGTAATGTTTTAGAAACTTAATTATTAAGTTATGTAGATACATGCAAAAATGTAGTCAGATCTTGTAGTTTTAAGGTAGGTTTTAATAATGATTGCCATGGAATCACTTATTTTTCAGTGGAAATTAAACTTTTAGAAAGGAAGTAAGCAGAACAAATGATTCCATGTTTTCTTCACAAGATTGAGTTGAGGTAACATCAAAGGTTTGTGAATCATCAGGAAATGTTGAAGAAAACTTGAAAAAATAAAAATAAGGCAAGAAAGAAGAGAGAACGGAATGTAGAATAGTTAAGACCAATAGGAAAAAAGTGTAAAATAGTAAAGTTAAATTTAAATAAACCAGTAAAATGTAAGTATACCAAATATTTTAATTAAAAGACAGAAGGATGTGACATCAACAGGATGTGGAATAGGAAGCTCCAGAAACTTCCCCCTCAGGGACACATAGGGTCAACAATACATGAGGCTAACTCTCTTTGTGAGAAATCCAGGAACCAGCTGAGATGTTTGTGCACCCCAGTGAGCACAAAATCAAGTACATTGAAACTGGTAGGGAAATTTGTGGCACCTTACCACCATTATTGATCCTTCCACTATAGCACTACCCAGTAAGAGAGTACTAGTCAGTACCCTCTCAGCTTCTCCCTGGAATGGGAAGAAGAGACTGGACCAAATATCCAATGTTCTGTTTTCCACAATTGACTACAATATGAGTTATGGGCTTTTCATATATGAACTTTATTATGTTGAGGTGATTCTTCATAGTTTGTTGAGTGTTTTTATCATGAAAAGGTGTTAATTTTGTGAAATTCTTTCTATTGAGATATTCGTATGATTTTTATTCTTCATTCTGTTACTGAATATCAAATTGGTTGACTTTTGTATGTTGAATTATCCTTGTAACCCAGGACTAAATCCCAGTTAGTCATAGTGTACGATCCTTTTAATGTATGGTTGGAATCAGCTCACTAGTGTTTTTTTTGCACAAGCAGCAAAAAACAAAAGTAAACAATGGGACTTGGATTATATCAAACTAAAAAGCTTCTGCACAACAAAAAGAAAAAAGAAAACAACAACAACAACAAAAACAATCAATAGAGTGAGTAGGCAACCTACATAATGGGAAAAAAATATTTGCAAACCACATATCTGATAATGGGTTAATATCTAAAATATATAATTCCTATAACTAATAGCAAAAAAGAAAATATAACCTGATTTAAAAATGGGCAAAGGAGTTAAATAAACATTCTCCAAAGAAGACATACAAATGAGTGATACGTATATGAAAAGATTCTCAGGATCACTAATCATCACAGAAATGCAAAGAAAACCACAATAAGATATTACTTTAAATCTATTAGGATGGTCCTTATCAAAATAAATAAATAACAAGTGTTTGTGAGAATGCAGAGAAATTGGAACTCTGAGCACTGCTGATGAGAAAGTAAAATGAGACAGATGCTATGGAAAACAATGGACAATCCTCAAAAAATTAAAAATAAAACTACCATCTGATCCAGAAATCCTACTTCTGGGTATGTTTCTAAAGAAATTAAAATCAGGATCCCAAAGAGATATTTGCACTTCCACATTCACTGTAGCATTTATTCAATATATCCAAGATGTAGACACAACCTAAGTGTCCATAGAAAATGAATGGATAAAGAAAATGTGATATATACATGCAATTGAATATTATTCAGCCTTTAAAAAAGAAGGTAATCCTATCATTACAACAACACTGATAAACCTTAAAGATGTTGTTAAGTGAAATAAGCTAGTCACCAAAGGACAAATACTGTGAGTCCATGTATGTGAGGTAACTGTAGTAGTCAAACTCACGGAAACAGAAAGTAGATCGATGGTTGTCAGGCTTTGGAGGAAGGGAGAAACAGGGACTTGCTGTTCAATGGGTATAAAGTTCCAGTTATACAAAGTGAAAAAAAGTGCTAGAGAGCTGCTGTACAATACTGAGCATATAGTTAATACAGTACCCTGCATTTAAAATTTTGGAAGAGAGTAGATCTTATGTATTTTTAAATCACATGCACAAAATTAGACAGAGATTATTAGACTTGAGCAAAGGCCTAATGTACAACTCTGTGCTATATACAAGAGATTCCAGCTAAGTAAAAGGAAATATAGACACAGGTTGAGTGAAAACAAAGGAATAAAAAGATATATTATACAAAAATTATCCAAAACCCATCAGGAATAGCTATAGTAATATAAGACAAAACAGACTTTAAGACAAGAATAATTGTTAGAATTAAAGAGGGATATTTCTTAATATAAAAGTGTCAGTTTTTCAAGAAAACATCAATTTTTATGTCTCCTAGTTCTAATAATATAGACAGAAATACACACATAAATCATTGACAGAAATATAAGAAACAATAGAAAAATCCACAATCATCATGGGAGACTTTAACATGTCTCATAGTGACTGATAAAACAAGTAGAAAAAAAAGATACAGAAAATTTGAATAGCAGTTATGAAATGCATCCTCGTTGAAATACATAGAATGCCATACCACACATTAAGGTAGTAGACATTCTTCTCAATTACATATGGAACGTTTATAAAAATGAAACATATCCTGGATGACCATGATGTAAATCTCAATGCATTTCACAGGATTCAAATCATAACAAGGTATGTTTAAGAATTATGGTAGGGCCGCCTGGGCGGCTCAGTCGGTTGAGTGTCCAACTCTTGATTTCAGCTCAGGTCATGATCTCAGGGTTCTGGTATCAAGCCCCACATTTGGCTCTGCACTCAGCAGGGTGTCTGCTTGAGATTCTCTCCTTCTCCCTCTACCTCCTGCTTGTACTCTCTCTCTCTAAAATAAATAAATAAATCTTGAAAAAAAATCATTGTAGAATTAATCTAGAAATCAATATATAAAGATGAAGAAAAAAAAATAAAGATGAAGAAAAGAGCCTCAAATGCCGAGAAATTAAGCATAGCATATATAAATAACCTGTAAGTCAAAGAAAATTGATATCAGAAAATATATTTTACTGAATAATCATGAAAGTGTGACATAAAACTTGTGGGCTACAGCTAAAGTTTAAATGAAAATTTGTGGCTTTAGATGCAATAGAGAGAAAAAAAATAAATGCAATAGAGACACTGAACAATGAACGACCTGATGTTTATTTCAACTAGTGAGAAAAGAATGGTACATTGAACACAAAGAAAGTAGAAGAAAGGAAATAATAAAGATAAGAGCATGAATTAATAAAATGGAAAACAATTTTAAAATAGAGTGAAAGAACAAGTCAAATGCTAATTGTTTGAAGAGTCTAATAAAAGTGATAAACCCTTGTGGAGGGAGAGAAAGAGAGGAACCAGTCGCCCAGTATAGCAGTTTCTTGTTATAGGGAGTTAACAAAATAGTGACAGACATTTTTAATGTTTGGGGTGGGGGTAGGAAGAGAGAGAGACACAAAGAAAGAAAACACAAATTATCAACATTAGAAATGCAAAAAGCAGGTATTACTAGAGATTGTAATAAAATTTTGACAAAAATTAGAGGTTGAATTAATTTCCTGAGGCTACTGTAACAAATTACCACAAATCTGGTTAGTAGTTTAAAGCAACAGAAATTTATACTTTCACAATTCTGGAAGTTCTAACCAGAAGTCCAACATTAGTATCACTGAAGCAAAATCAATGTGTCAGCAAGGCCACACTTCTCCCAGCAGCTCTGGGGATTCTAGAGAATCTGTTCCTTTCCTCTTCCATTTTCTGGTGGCTGCCAACACTCCTAGGTTTGTGGCTGCATCATTCCAATCTCTGCCCCCATGCTCCTTTTGTCTTCTCTTCTGTCTCTGAACTGTTTCTATGTCTCTCTTTGATAAGGATACATGTGATTGTGTTTAGGACCCACCCTGCTTATCCAGGATAATCTCCCCATCTCAAGATTCTTACTTAATCACATCTGTAAAGACCCATGTTTTTCATATAAAGTCACATTCTGAGGTTCCAGGGATTCATGTATGAATATCTTTTGGGGGACCCTATTCAGTCTACTACAATAACTATAAACAATTATATTTTAATTAATTTGAAAATCTAACAAAAAGTGAATGAATTCTGTGAAAAGTACAATCTACCAAAACTAATACAAGAATAGAAAATATGACTCTTCTTGTATTTGAGATTAAATCTATTTTTAGAAACTTCCCACAAAGAAAATTTTTGACCAAAATGGCTTTACTAGTGATTTCTTCCATATATAAGAAGTAACACCAGCCTTATGCAAACTTTTCCAGGAAATAAATAAAGAAGACAGACTTCTCAATTGATTTTATGAGGGCAGAACAACATTGACATCAAAACCTAGATAAAATATATGGAAATAATATTAACCTCAATATCTCTCATGAATGCAGATGTAACAACCTTAAGCAAAACATTTGCAAACTGAATCTCTCCAATCATATATATGGATCACCTCAAGGTTTCATCTTTGATTAAAGTTATCCACAAAAAAAAAAATCTATAGCAAACATCATAACCTAATAGTAAAATAGTTTAAGCTTTTTCATTGAGATGAGAAATGAAACAAGGATTCCTATTACCCCACTTCCATTCAACACTGCACTGAAATCTCTGGCCATTGCAATAAGGCAAGAAAAAAAAATAAAATAAAATGTGTAGCAATTGTGAATGATGAAATAAAACTGCCATTTTTGCAGAAGATATGACTTTATGTATAGAAAGCCCAAGGAATCTACAGATAAATAAAATTCATGAATAAATTTATCAAAGTAAATGAATTCACAATCCACATGCAAAAATCAATCATATTTCTATTTTATTAGCAATGAACAAACAGAAAATCATTTTAATGACACAATTTACAAGAATTAGATGTAAATCTAATGTGTGATTGCTATATTGAAACTAATGAACATTATTGAGAATAATTAAGGAAGAACTAAATAAATGAAGGTAAATATTTTTTTTTTTACTGAAATAGATTTTGTACCACTAATCATATTAACAATAACAGCTAGCATATATTAGAAACTTATGCTGTACTGTATGATGACTGTGCTGTGCTTTACATGCATATTCTTATGTAATTCTTCTCATCATTACCTTATGAATTAGGTGCTATTTTAAACCCATTTAACAAATAACAAATAAGTTAGATAAATGGATTATGTTTATAAATTACATTAATTATTGGCATAAATAGATTCTACTAGTGGAAAAACTCTGAAAGCCTTCCAGAGACCTTAAGATACGATTTTAAGGACAGAGTGAACATCTGTGGTAGGAGCAGTTTGTTATTTAAAACTCTGATCCATGCCACCATCATCTCACTCCTAATTAAACATTCTTCCATTCTAACCTGAAACCCCGTAATTTATTTTCACTTTGGTGAGAAAAGTAAGTCTGTTAAACTATAATTCAGATATTAGCACCCTTCTGTTCAAAACCCTCCATTATTAACTTCATACCATGTTTGGAGTAAAAGACAATGTCTTTATCATGGCTTACAAGATCCTACAGAATTGACTTTATATCTAACTACTACTTCCCTGTTCCATGGCACTCCAGCTACGCTGACCTCCTTATTGTTCCTCTAACATGTCAAGTACAGTCTAGCCTCCTCTGTGTACTGGCTACACAGTCTGCTTGAAACATGTTACCCACTGATATAGATCTCCCTCTCACTTTTTAATTTTTTCCACTGTCACTTTTCTAAAAGATATACCCTGATCTGTTTAAAATTGAGTCCTCCAACCCTGAGGTATTTCCCAACCACCCTCTCCTGTTTTGTTTCCATAGCACTATCACTTCCTAACACAGTGTTTGAATAATTCATTTGATATCTTTATCATCTATCTCTACCCAATGGAATATCAGCTCCAATAGAAATTAGAGTTTTGTCTAATTTATATACTGCTATATCCCCTGCTCCTAAAAGAGTGTTTATTTCATAGTAAATTCATAGTCAATGAATATTAGGGAGCTGAATGCATCAGCCGGAAGTTCTGATGAGTTTGGGACTGATTGTTCAGAGGACAGGAAATTCAAAAGTTCCTGCACATTTATGTAATTTATTGTAAAACGTGAAATTGGATGACATTGTATAATATCACTATGCTTGTCTGGATCCATAAGCTATTTGCTCATTTTGGTGTTAGACAAGTTCTTCCAAATCCTATATTCAGGCCACTTTTCTGAACACAAAACTACAGTTATTTAATGAAGTATTATTACCATCATGATTTTAAATAATTTGACTGAGGGTCCACACTAATTGTGCAAATCCATACCAAATACTGCAGTCAGATGAAATCATTGAGCTAACATTATTCCACTTTAGATAGTCTCAGTTATCTTTAAGCAAAGCAATAGAAATGTATTTGGTGTAGGGCATTTTTTTAAATATAATGGGCTCTTTTTTATCCCTTGATGTTGCATGCCATGTCCATCAATGTCAGACAGAAATAACCTGACCTTGAAATGTTTGGTCCAGGTGCCATGGATGAACTGAATCAGATCAATCAAACAGCTGATTGGATCATTGTGTGACAATCAGTTTTCAAGATGACCCAAGAAAAGGCATCAAGGAACAGTGAATTCTCTGACTACATAAAATATAACTATAGATTCCCTTTTTAAAAAATCTTGATGACCTATATACAAATCACTATTCTATGATAAAGTGGTCTGGAGCAATGCAGATGATATCCATATTTTTAATTCTGCTAAACTTGGGAATCTTTAAAAATAGATGCACAAATAAATAGCAATAACAAATAGGATCCATATGTTGTTGAAACTACAGATGCTGAGGAAACTTGCAAAAGCCATTTCTTATGCTTTACATTTTCTTTCAAGCCCAGTTATGGAAATTACTTTTCTAAAACATAATATGTAACAATTTGTACATTATGATATATTATTAGCTATATTATTAGCACAAAATGAAACTGATTCAAGCACTCAGATGAATTTTTTGTGAAAATTGGCATCTCACTTGTATATTTTTTAAAACCATGACACAGTCAATAAAAGTAATTACTCTAGGATTAATAAAACCTATCAAATTAAAACCATGTTATATAAAATAGAGGACTATTTTCATTGTATTATTGCAAAACCTCATCATACTTAGGCCATATATATCTTTAGAGACCTGATAAAAGAGTTTTAGACTGGGAAATCTTCCAGATATTTTCTATTGGTTTAATTCCGGCACATCATCTTTCCTTTTGGCATATCTAAGGAAAACAAAGTCTTCCTATATTAGCGTTCATTAAACATCTTTCCCTTAAACAGATCTAGCCTTATGCTACATTTGGTTAAATGGTTTTACTATGCATTCAGTTTCTCACACAACATATGTTTTTGAGTTCTAATACTGGCTAGGTTTTGCTCTGGGCACTAAAGATTCAGTGGTAAACAAGACAGCCTAAATTCTTTTTGAGAAAACAAATCTTTAAAAAAAGAAAATATATACTCACAGATTATAGTGAGTTAAAGAAAGTACATATGATGATGTGCAGAAATAATTGGGAACCAACCTGGATAGGATAAGGGAAGGCTTTTCTCATATCCTGAATCACTCCTGAAAGCTAAATTCAAATTACCTGATGGGAGTAGGCATTTCAGTGAAGATAGAACCTTAACTCCTAAACCACCATTCTGCTATTTACTTTCAAAAACAATTTCTTGCCTTCTTAAGTATGAACAATCACACCAAGTCATAAAATTCCAGAATGCTAAAGCTGGAAGTTACCTTCAAATTCATGTAACGTCTAGTTCTGTCTCATTTTAAAGATGGAATACCTGATGGAGTAACATAGAGGTAAAGAGTTTTATAAAAACTTACCAACGTTAGTTGGAAATAGAGCCATAACACACACTGGGGTCTCCTGACTCTCAGTTGAATGTGTATTCTAGCATAGCCCTTTCAAAGGATCTAGGTGTCCAGGGTGGCATTCCATTGAAAAGAAAGCATGAGACATCCTGTCCAGATAGATGGTAGGCTCAGGATCACCATATGAAACCCATAACCAATGTAATATCACATACTTTCCGACAAGTTATCACATTTATACTTAAAGCATTCTTGTGACATACGCAAAGGTCTTTTATTCCTGAACTTTAAGAGCTGCCTGGGATTGGGAAACAAGCCCCATGGTGCCTATTAAAATCAAGTCAGTATACTCATTGTGGATAAAGGCAGAAATCAAATGATGAATATAAGCAGTCATGGTGATATATACATGACATTTTAAATCACTTGTGCTGAGCTCACTATTGGCAATATCCATCCATTGAAACATATATTCAGTCCTACCTGCTAAGTCAGCTAAATGCTGGACATCATTTTCTTAAGCATAATTAAATAGACAGACAGACAGACAGATAGATGACAGTTTTCCTGTAGGAGTAGTCCATGGGGATACAAGGGAAGACTGTAATGACTGATAAGGGATTAAGAAACATTTCCAAGTCTTGAAAAAAAAATGGCTCCTATCAGTCACAAAGCATGCAGATGAATTATTAGCTGTATTGGTTGTTTACCGATAATAAGTTCCTTACTAATTTGACAGTGTCCATGTAGTATTTATGCATTATCTGCGTTTAATATTTTTTATATTTTCCCTGATTAGAGAATGAGGGTCAATTTTGTTTTGACATGCAGTCCCACCTACTTTTTATGATTTGGTTATACTGGATTCAAACTATATATATTTATACTTATAACTATATGTATATATATTTGTATGGTTAGAAAATAGTATAAGTAAGTTTTTATGCTACTAAGTAATCTTGAACTTTAACTATTGGAATATGAAATGGGGTAGAAAGAAGAAAGAGCATTAGGGATTAGAGATGATTTTTGGGAAAGGTCATTGGATGGGAAGAGATATTTGTGATAATGTTTGGTTTGTTAAAGGTTTATATGCAAAGGCATCTTTCTGTTTGTGCTCCTGCAGCCGATTCTTGGGGTCTATTATCCGCCAAAAACACTGGGATCTGGCATGTTTTCTTTGAACTTGCCAGGGATTCTGTTTGAAGGGGATTATTTGAGTTTGACAACTGGGAGCAGCCCTGCCTCTCTACAGGAGGGTAGAGGGGCTGTTTATTTGACCAGCTGAGAGGAATGTGCACAGAGACAGACCTGCTAGTGTCACTGGATCCCAAGGCCCTCAGTAGGATACAGAATAACAGCTGTTTGCTACAGTGAACAGATCAGAAGATTTTCATTTAATAAATTGGTACTCTACTTTTATTAATATTTAAATGGAGCTGGGCTTCATCATGTTCCTGCTATGACTCTTACCTACATTTTAGGGGTAGTCAAACTGATATTTTGAGCCATTGGTGAAGAGCCTTGGGGACATCTTATAAATATTAGCGGGCGCAGGTTATCCATGGGCTTTTAAAAGGGAAAAGGAGGAAGGCACCTGGAGTAACTGTTCTGAAATCAGAAAATTGTAATATATGCTATAGTTTTTCTGAACCCTCCTTGTCATTGTCGTTACTATTAAATAGGATTCTGGAATCTAAGGCTACATGTAAAAAAAGGTTTGAATTGCAATTGAAATGGCAATTTGCATTAGAAATACATTGTTTTGTATTTAGAAGAAATATACTGTCAAACATTCCATTCACGTGTTCTTTTTTTAAAACTTGTTATTGTTGTTAAAATATAACAAGCATCTAGAAAAGTGCAAAAAACAATTCACAGCTAAAGGAATTTTTACAAAGTGAATAACTCATGTAACCACCATCCTGGTTAAGAGATAAAACATAGCCCCTGCCCTGAAAGCCTTTCTTTTGTCCTCTTTCAATTATAACTCTTGCTTTCCTCCCTGAAAGTATAGTTTCTTAACTTCTAACAGGAAACTTTAGTTATGCTTCATTTTGAACTTTACATATAAACTGTAATAAGTGTGTGCATTCTTTTGTAGTTGGCTTTTTTTTTAATATGTTTGTGAGATTCCACACTGTGGCAAGCAGCTGAGTTTGTTCCTTTGTATTGCTGAATAGGATTCCATTCTAAGACTATACTGTGATTTGTTTTTTCCATTGTATTGCTTATGAACATTTAAATTGTTCCACATACCAAAACCTGCAACACATGATATGTCAATGACACTAACTTTTGCCAGTATAATGAGTGGGTCAGGTCTCTCTTTGTGATTTCTCTGATTAATAATGAAATTTAGTGCCTCTTCATGTGTTTACTGGCCACTTAGCTATCTTCTTTTAATTTCCTGTTCAAATATCTTGCATTTTTTTCTATTAGATTGGCTGTCTTTTTCTTAATGATTCCTAGGAGATCTCTATATTCTTTGTTATATATGATAAAATTATCTTCTCTGAGTCTGTAGTTTCAACTTTCTTCTTTCAGTGAACAGCAATTCATATTAAGTCTAATTTATTTTAAAATTTTATATATTTGAGTATGTCTATGTATCTTTCAAGTACTTGTGTAATTTTATGTATTTTGTCTCTATGAAATTTCAACTCCAAGGTAATGAAATTATCCTCATATATCATTTCCTAGATTTATTTTGTCATTACATTATGACATAAAAATCTTCTAGAAATGATTGTTTTATATAAGACTTTTCTTTCTCCATTGATCTGCTGCACACCTTTGTCATAGATCAAATATCTATATATGCATGGGTCCCTTACTGGCCTTTATTATGTCCATTGGTCAATTTTCTATGATGAACCAATGTCAGTTTTAGTTAACATAGTATTAAAAGAAACCTAGATCTCTGGTAAAATCCCCACCAACATCATTATTCTTCTTTAAGAATATTTTAGCTATTCTTAGACCATTGCATTTCCATAAATATTTTAAAGTCAACTTGTAAAGTTACAACAATACAAACAAATACTGATATTTTGTCAGGATTGCATTTAATTTATAAAACAACTTGGTGTGCCTGGGTAGCTCGATTGAGCGTCCACTTGATTTCGGCTCAGGTCATGATCTCAGCATCATGGGATCCAGGCCCATGTCAGGCTCTGCTCTTAGAATGGAGTCTTTGAGTTTCTCTTCCTCTGCGCCCCCCTCTGCTCTCTCTCTCTCTCTGAAATAAATAAATAAACCTTTTAAAATAAATAAATAAATAAATTTATAAAGCAACTTAGGGAAAATGGACATCTTTACAATATTGAATTTCCCAGTTCATAAGCATGGTGTAACTCTTCCATTTATTTAAGTATAAAATTTCACTTAAAAATATCTTATACTTTATGTATAGAGGTCCTATATACATTTTTATGGGATTTATTATTAGCATTTAAAATTTCTTCGTGTAGTTTCTTTATCATTTAATTTCTTATTTATTAGAGATAGAATTGATTTTTTTATGTTATTATGTTATGTTAATCACCATACATTACATCATCAGTTTTTGATATAGTGTTCCATGATTCATCGTTTGCATATAACACCCAGTGTTCCATTCGGTACAGGCCTCTTTAATACCCATCACAGGCTAACCCATCCCCCACCCCCCTCCCCTCTAGAACCCTCAGATTGTTTCTCAGAGTCCATAGTCTCTCATCATTTCTCTCCCCCTCCGATTCCCCCCCTTCATTTTTCCCTTCCTACTATCTTCTTCTTTTTTTTTTTTTTAACATATAATGTATTATTTGTTTCAGAAGTACAGGTCTGTGATTCCTCAGTCTTACACAATTCACAGCACTCACCATAGCACAAATCCTCCCCAAAGCCTATCACCCAGCCACCCCATCCCTCCCAACACCCACCACTCCAGGAACCCTCAGTTTGTTTCCTGAGATTAAGACCTCATATCAGTGAGATCATATGATACATGTCTTTCTCTCATTGACTTATTCCGCTCAGCATAATTCCCTTCAGTTCCATTCATGTCATTGCAAACGGCAAGATTTCATTCCTTTTGATGGCTGCATAATATTCCATTGTATATATCTACCACTTCTTCTTTATCCATTCATCTGTCGATGAATATCTTGGCTCTTTCCATAGTTTGGCTATTGTGAGCATTGCTGCTATAAACATCAGGGTGCACGTACCCCTTCAGATCCCTACATTTGTATCTTTGGGGTAAATGCCCAGTAGTGCAATTGCTAAGTCATAGGGTAGCTCTATTTTCAACTTTTTGAGGAATCTACATACTGTTTGCCAGAGTGGCTGCACCAGCTTGCATTCCCACCAACAGTGTAGGAGGGTTCCCCTTTCTCTGCATCCCCGCCAACATCTGTCATTTCCTGACTTGTTAATTTTAGCCATTCTGACTGGTATGAGGTGGTATCTCGTTGAGGTTTTGATTTGGATATCCGTGATGCCGGGCGATGTTGAGCAATTTTTCATGTGTCTGTTGGCCATTTGGACATCTTCTTTGGAAAAATGTCTGTTCATGTCTTCTGCCCATTTCTTGATTGGATCATTTGTTCTTTGGGTGTTGACTTTGATAAGTTCTTTATAGATTTTGGATACTAGCTCTTTATCTGATATGTCATTTGCAAATATCTTCTCCCACTCTGTCAGGTGTCTTTTGGTTTTGTTGACTGTTTCTTCTGCTGTGCAAAAGCTTTTTATCCTGATGAGGTCCCAATAGTTCATTTTTGCCCTTGCTTCCCTTGCCTTTGGTGATGTTTCTAAGAAGAAGTTGCTGCAGCTGAGGTGGGAGAGGTTGCTGCCTGTGTTCTCCTTTAGGATGTTGATGGACTCCTGTCTCACATTTAGGTCTTTCAACCATTTGGAGTCTATTTTTGTGTGTGGTGTAAGGAAATGGTCCAGTTTCATTCTTCTGCATGTGGCTGTCCAATTTCCCAACACCATTTGTTGAAGAGACTGTCTTCTTTCCATTGGACATTCTTTCCTGCTTTGTCGAAGATTAGTTGACCATAGACCTGTGGGTCCATTTCTGGGCTCTCTATTCTGTTCCAAAGATCTATGTGTCTGTTTTTGTGCCAGTACCATACTGTCTTGATGATTACAGCTTTGTAATACAGTTTGAAGTCCGGAATTGTAATGCCACCAGCTTTGCTTTTCTTTTTCAACATTCTTCTGGATATTCGGGGTCTTTTCTGGTTCCATACAAATTTTAGGATTATTTGTTCCATTTCTTTGAAAAAAGTGGATGGTATTTTGATGGGGATTGCATTGAATGTATAGATTGCTCTAGGTAGCATTGACATCTTCACAATATTTGTTCTTCCAATCCATGAGCATGGAACATTTTTCCATTTCTTTGTGCTTCCTCAATTTCTTTCATGAGTATTTTATAGTTCTGAGTACAGATTCTTTGTCTCTTTGGTTAGATTTATTCCTAGGTATCTTATGGTTTTGGGTGCAATTGTAAATGGGATCAACCCCTTAATTTCTCTTTCTTCTGTCTTGTTGTTGGTGTATAGGAATGCCACTGATTTCTGTACTTTGATTTTATATCCTGCCACTTTACTGAATTCCTGTATGAGTTCGAGCAGTTTTGGGGTGGAGTCTTTTGGGTTTTCCACATAAAGTATCATATCATCTGCAAGGAGTGAGAGTTTGACTACTTCTTTGCTGATTCAGATATCTTTGATTTCTTTTTGTTGTCTGATTGCTGTGGTTAGAACTTCTAATACTATGTTGAATAGCAGTGGTGATAGTGAACATCCCTGCCGTGTTCCTGACCTTAGGGGGAAAGCTCTCAGTTTTCCCGCAGAGAATGATATTCGCTAGATATCATACCATATCATCACACCATAGATGGCTTTTATGGTATTGAGGTATTTACCCTCTGTCCCTATCCTCTGAAGAGTTTTGATCAAGAAAGGATGCTGTACTTTGTCAAATGCTTTTTCTGCATCTATTGAGAGGATCATATGGTTCTTGTCCTTTATTTTATTAATGTATTGTATCACATTGATTGATTTGCGGATGTTGAACCAACCTTGCAGCCCAGGGATAAATCCCACTTGGTCGTGGTGAAATATCCTTTTAATGTACTGTTGGATCCTATTGGCTAGTATTTGGGGGAGAATTTTTGCATCCATGTTCATCAAGGATATTGATCTGTAATTCTCCTTTTTGATGGGGTCTTTGTCTGGTTTTGGGATCAAGGTAATGGTGACCTCATGAAATGAATTTGGAAGTTTTCCTCCCATTTCTATTTTCTGGAACAGTTTCAGAAGAATAGGTATTAATTTTTCTTTAAATGTTTGGTAGAATTCCCCTGGGAAGCCATCTGGCCCTGGGCTTTTGTTTTTGGGAGATTTTTGATGACTGCTTCAATTTCCTTAGTGGTTACAGGTCTGTTCAGGTTTTCTATTTCTTCCTGGTTCAGTTTTGGTAGTTGATACATCTCTAGGAATGCATCCATTTCTTCCAGATTCTCTAATTTGCTGGCATAGAGTTGCTCATAATATGTTCTTATAATTGTTTGTATTTCTTTGGTGTTGGTTGTGATCTCTCCTTTTCCTTTCATGATATTGTTGATTTGGGTCATTTCTCTCTTCTTTTTGATAAGTTTGGCCAGGGGTCTATAAATCTTGTTAATACTTTCAAGAACCAGCGCCTAGTTTTGTTGATCTGTTCTACTATTCTTTTGGTTTCTATTTCATTGATTTCTGCTCTGATCTTTATTATTTCTCTTCCTCCTGTTGGGTTTAGGCTTTATTTGTAGTTCTTTCTCCAGCTCCTTTAGGTGTAGGGTTAGATTGTGTATTAGAGAACATTCTTGTTTCTTGAGAAAGGTTTGTATTGCTATATACTTTCCTCTGAGGACTGCCTTTGCTGCATCCCAAAGATTTTGAACAGTTGTGTTTTCATTTTCATTGGTTTCCATGAATTTTTTTAAGTCTTCTTTAATTTCCTGGTTGACCCATTCATTCTTAGTAGGATTCTCTTTAGCCTCCATGTATTGGAGTTCTTTCTGACTTTCCCCTTGTGATTGAGTTCTAGTTTCAAAGCATTGATTGTGGTCTGAAAATATGCAGGGAATGATCCCAATCTTTTGGTACCAGTTGAGACCTAATTTGTGACCTAGGATGTGATCTATTCTGGAGAATGTCCCATGGGCACTGGAGAAGAATGTGTATTCTATTGCTTTGGGATGGAATGTTCTGAATATATCTGTGAAGTCCATTTGGTCCAGTGTGTCATTTAAAGTCTTTATTTCCTTGTTGAGCTTTTGCTTAGATGATCTGTCCATTTCAGTGAGGGGGGTGTTAAAATCCCCCAGTATTACTGTATTGCTGTCAATGTGTTTCTTTGCTTTTGTTATTAATTGGCTTATATAATTGGCTGCTCCCATGTTAGGGGCATAGATATTTACAATTGTTAGATCTTCTTGTTGGATAGGCCCTATAAGTAGGATTTAGCGTCCTTCCTCATCTTTTATTATAGTCTTTGGTCTAAAATCTAATTTGTCTGATATAAGGATTGCCACCCCAGCTTTCTTTTGGTGTCCATTAGCATGGTAAATGGTTTTCCACCCCCTCACTTTCAATCTGGAGGTGTCTTTGGGTCTAAAATGAGTCTCTTGCAGACAGCATATCGATGGGTCTTGTTTTTTTATCCAATCTGATAGCCTGTGTCTTTTGATTGGGGCATTTAGCCCATTTACACTCAGGGTAACTATTGAAAGATATGAATTTAGTGCCATTGTATTGCCTGTAAGGTGACTGTTACTGTATATTGTCTGTGTTCCTTTCTGGTCTATGTTACTTTTAGGCTCTCTCTTTGCTTAGAGGACCCCTTTCAAGGTTTCTTGTAGGGCTAGTTTTGTGTTTGCAAATTCCTTTAGTTTTTGTTTGTCCTGGAAGCTTTTTATCTCTCCTTTTATTTTCAATGACAGCCTAGCTGTATATAGTATTCTTTTTTTTTTAAAGATATTTATTTATTTATTTATTTGACAGAGAGATAAAGAGCACAAGTAGGCAGAGCGGCAGGCAGAGGGAAAGGGAGAAGCAGGGTCTCTGCTGATGAGGGATTCTGATGTGGGGCTCGATCCCAGGACCCCGGGATCATGACCTGAGCTGAAGGCAGGCGCTTAACCGACTAAGCCACCTAGGCGCCCCTGGATATAGTATTCTTGGCTGCATATTTTTCTCATTTAGTGCTCTGAATATATCATGCCAGTCCTTTCTGGCCTGCCAGGTCTCTGTGGATAGGTCTGTTGCCAATCTAATGTTTCTACCATTTTAGGTTACAGATCTCTTGTCCCGAGCTGCTTTTAGGATTTTCTCTTTGTCTGTGAGACTCGTAAGTTTTACTATTAGATGCTGGGGTGTTGACCTATTTTTATTGATTTTGAGAGGCGTTCTCCGTGCCTCCTGGATTTTGATGCCTGTTTCCTTCCCCAAATTAGGGAAATTCTCTGCTATAATTTGCTCGAATATACCTTCTGCCCCTCTCTCTCTTTCTTCTTCTTCTGGGATCCCAATTATTCTAATGTTGTTTTGTCTTGTGGTATCACTTATCTCTCAAACTCTGCCCTCGTGATCCAGTAGTTGTTTATCTCTCTTTTTCTCAGCTTCTTTATTTTCCATCATTTGGTCTTCTATATCACTAATTCTTTCTTCTGCCTCATTTATCCTAGGAGTGAGAGCCTCCATTTTTGATTGCACCTCATTAATAGCCTTTTAATTTCCACTTGGTTAGATTTTAGTTCTTTTTTTTTCTCCAGAAAGGGTTTCTCTAATATCTTCCATGCTTTTCTCAAGCCCAGCTCGTGTCTTTAAAATCATCATTCTGAACTCTAGCTCCCACATGGTACTAATGTCCGTATTGATTAGGTCCCTGGCAGTCGGTACTGCCTCTTGTTCGTTTTTTTTGAGGTGATTTTTTTCCATCTTGTCATTTTGTCCAGAGGAGAATAGATGAATGAGAGAATAAAATGCTATCAGGGTAACAATGACCCCAGAAAAATATACACTAAACAAATCAGAAGAGACCTGAAAACGGGGAAAAGAAAGGGAAAGAAAGAAAATAGAAAGAAAAAAAAAAGAAACAGAAAAAAAAAAGAATATGATCAGATATGATCAGGCTGGTGATGAGATCAGTGCCACACACTTGATTTTGGACGTATTTTGGTCTGTTAGAAGAAAGTGCCTCCCAAAATTTTAAAGAAAAAAAGCTTATATAAGTACAAAAATAAGGGTAAATACTATGAAGGGATGGAATATGACTGAAAAGATGAAAATTATAAAAGATTTTATAAAAGGAATTGATAAGATAAGAAGTTGGTTGAAAAAAGAAAGAAGAGAAATTAAAAAAAATGGGGGGGGGAAGAGAATGTGATCAGGCAGGAGACTACAACAAAGCCATACACTAGAGATTTAGGGTATATTTTGGTCTGTTAGAAGAAACTGTATCCCAAAATTTTAAAGAGAGAACAACTTATATATATACCAAAAATAAGGTTAACTACTATGAAGGGATAGAATATGACTTTAAAAAGAAAAATAAAAAAGATGTTTAAAAAAGGGATTGATAAGATGTTGGTTGAAAAGGGGAAAAAGAAAAATTAAAAAAAAAAAAAACCACAAAGAAAGAAAAAGAAAAAAAAGAAAATTAAAAGAATTAACTTTGAAAGACTAAAGAATCAGGGGGGAAAAAAGCCATGAATTCTTTGTGAATTATTCCCCTAGTGCTGGAGTTCTGCCGTTCTCATTTTTCAGTAAACTTGGTCTTGTCTGGCTGTTCTTGCTGATCTTCTGGGGGAGGGGCCTGTTGCTGTGGTTCCCAAATGTCTTTGCCAGAGGCGGAATTGCCCCACCCTTGCTGGGTCCCGGCTAAGTAATCTGCTCTGGTTTGCTCTTGGGAGCTTTTGTTCCCTGCAAGCTTTGGAGGACGAGAATGAAAATGGTGGCCCCCCAATCTCCGCCCTGGAGAAGCCAAGATCTCACGGCCCCACTCCTCAGTGCGCCCTCAGAGAAAAGCAGTCAGTCACTCCCGTCTCCCCAGTCTCCAGCCGCACTCTGTGCTCACCTGGCCTGTGACCGAGCGTTTCTATCTCTGGCACTCAACTCGGTGTGGAATCTCCAAACCCAGCAGATCTCTGCAGTGCGCTCCTGTGCCGCTCCTCCCGGGGGAGGAAGATGAGCCTCCCTGGATCTGCCGTTTGTTGGGGCCCTGCTGGAAGAGTGGTGGTCCGACTGTGCCGTGGATCACGGTTTATGGCAACCCCGAGCTGAGCGCCCTCTCCTCAGTTCCATCTCTTCAGATGGCTTCTTCGCTCTGATACGTGGGAGCTCTGCCGCACTCAGGCAACCCCAGTCTTTCTGTGACCCCGAAGGTCCTGAGACCACACTGTCCCGGTGAGCGTTCCACCCCCTGCTTAGCCACTGGAGCAAAGTCCCTCAGTGGAGCCGACTTCTAAAAGTTCCAATTTTGTGCTCCGCTGCTCTATCACTTGCATGTAGCGCCTGATGGAGGCCCCCTCCCCTGCTGTCTATCTTCCCAAATATCACCTTGGATTCACTTCTCCACATGTCCTACCTTCCAGAAAGCAGTCGCTTTTCTGTTCAGAGAGTTGCTGCTATTCTTTTCTTCGATCTCCTGTTGAGTTCGTAGGTGTTCAGAATGGCTTGATCCCTATCTAGCTGAATTCCTGGGACCAAATGAAATTTAGTTCTCCTACTCCTCCGCCATCATGCTCCTCCCCCTTAGATACAAGTGATTTTTGTATATTTACCTTAAATCCAATAATCTTGCTAAATTTATTCATTAGTTGATATTTTATCTTTGTATGTACAGAATTACGTCATATTCTTTTGTAAAACTTCCTGATTTTTTTCTACCTCCTATCACCATCAATTTCCAAACTTTTATTCTTTTCTAACAAGTTCATTTAAGGATATAAGATTTTTTTCTAAGGATGGTTCTAGCTGTGTCTGACAACTTTTCATATATCATAATTTTTTGGTTATTTATTTTTTGTTTTTTTATTATTAAGTATAATTAACATACAGTGTTATTTGTTCCAGGTGTACAATATAATTCAACATATCTATACATTACTCAGTTCCCATCACAGTAAGTCTATTCTTAGTCTCCTCTATCTATTTCACCTCTCCCACCTTTCCTCTGGCAACTACTGGTTTGTTCTCTGTTTTAAATGTCTCTCTCTCTTTTTTTGTTTTTTGGTTTGTCTTTTTTTTCTTTTCTTATTCATTTGTTTTGTTTCTTAACTTCCATATATGACTGAAATCATATGGTATTTGTCTTTCTGTGTATGACTAATTTGACTTAGCATTATACTCTCTAGGCCCAAGCATGTCATTTCAAATGGCAAGATCTCATTCTTTTTTATGGCTGTGTAACATTCCATTGTCTATATATACCAAATCTTCTCTATCCATTCATCTACTGATGGACACTTGGGTTACTTCCATATCTTGGTTATTATAAATAACACAGCAATAAACATATGGGTGCAGATAGCTGTTCAAATTAGTGTTTTAGTTTTCTTTGGGTAAATATTTAATAATGGAATTACTGGATCATATGGCAATTCTATTTTTAATTTTTTGAAGATCTTCCAAACTGTTTTCCATAATGGTTTTCTCCAACTTGCATTCCCACCAACAGTGTACAAGGGTTCCTTTTTCTCCACATCCTCACCAACAATTGTTACTTTTTGTCTTTTTTATTCTAGCCATTTTGACAGGTATGAGGTGATATATCTTTGTGGTTTTTGACATCAGTAACTATTAGTGATTAGTGACACATTTCCATGTATCTGCTGGACACTTGTAATGTCTTCTCTGGAAAAATATCTCTTCAGGTGCTCTGCTCATTTTTTAATTGGATTTTTTTTTTTGTCTAGGGTTCTTTTCAGTGTTGAGTTATATAAGTTCTTTATGCATTATGGATATTACCCTTTATTGGATGTATCATTTGTAAATATCTTCCCTCATTCATTAGGTTTCTTTTTTGTTTTGCTGATGGTTTCCTTCACTGTGCAAGAGCTTTTTATTTTGGTGTAGTCCCAATAGTTTAACTTTGTTTTTGTTTTCCTTGCCTGAGGAGACATATCTAGAAAAATGTGTCTATGGCTAATGTCAGAGAAATTACTGTTTATTTTCTTCAAGAATTTTTTGGTTCTGGCTCTCATATTTAGATCCTTAATCTATTTTGAGTTTTTTTTGTATGGTGAGAGAAAGTGGTCCACTTTTGTTCTTTTGCATGTAGCTGTCTGATATTAAAGTACCATTTATTGAAGAGACTGTATTTTCCCCATTGTATATTCCTGCTTTCTTTGTTGTAGATTAATTGACCATATGAGTGTGGGCTTATTTCTGGGCTTTGTATTCTGCTCTATTGATCTATGTGTCTATATTTGTGCCAATACCATATTGTTTTGATTATTAAAGTTTTGTCTTATATCTTGTAATCAAGAATACCAGATTACTATGATACCTCCAGTTTTGTTCTTCTTTCTCAATATTGCTTTGGTTATTCAGGTCTTTGTGGTTCCATACAAATTTTAATATTATTTTCTCTAGTTTTGTGAAAAATTCTGTTGGTGTTCTGATAGGGATTATATTGAATCTGTAGATTGCTTTGGGTAGTATAGACATCTTAACAATATTTGTTCTTCCAATCCATGAACATAAAATGGGGAAAAGAGTGTAGAGAGAGCCCCCTGCTGATCATTATAACTGTAGTCCCAGCAGGGGGACTGGGGGCATGCATCTGGTTTCACTGCTGGCCCCACCCACCAACAAAAGCCTCTCAGGGGACAGCACAGGGAAACCACCCTGCAGTCTGTTTGACTATAGCCCCAACACATGGACTGAGGGCATACATCTGTTCTGACTGCTAACATCACCCAGCCATTAGCCTACAGTGGCCCCAGAGAGTTCCCCTAACAGCACAGGGACAGAACACTGCCCAATGTGCACACCACAGACAAAATGAGTTGTTACAGCCAACTGTACTGAAGGCAAATGTGGCTCAGCCACAAAAGTAGCATGCATGCTGCCCACATAGGAGATACCTTTGTAGTGCCTCGTTCTGGTGAACAGGGACATTATGCTACAAGGCGCCACAGGACCTCTACTTTCAATATCAGGAAATGTTTCTGGCTTTTGCAGACAAAACCACAGCAAAAGAGCTAAATGAAACAAAGACAAACAATATGCCTGATAAATAATTCAAAGTAATGGTCATAAGGGTACTCACTGGACTTGAGAAAAGAGTAGATCAAATTGACACCTTCAACAAAAAGATATAAAATATTAAAAAGAACCCATCAGATATCTCAACAACTGAAATTAATATATATATGTACATATATATAATATATATATGTATGTAATATTAATATATATATGTATATACATATATATATGTATATATATATAAACACACACACAAGGGAATCCGTAACAGGTCAGAGGATGCAGAAGAATAGATTAAGAAACTGGAAGACAGGGTAATGGAAAGCAACCAAGCAGAACAGCAAAAAGAAAAAAAAAAGAGAAATAAAAAAGGGAATAAGTTAAAGGAACTCAGTGATACCATCAAGCATAATAACATTTGCTTTATAGGGATCCCAGAAGGAGAAGAGAGAGAGAAGGGAACAGAAGTTATTTGAAGAAATAATAACTGAAAACTTCCCTAATCTCAGGAAGGAGACAGACATCCAGATCCAGGAGGCATAATAATCAAAACAGTATGGTACTGATATATTGTATTTTCATTATCTCATTTTAGCATGTTAGTGGATCATTTCAGTGCTGCCCACATTAGGAACTTGTAGCTGGCTGTCTGCCTATCTTGAGCTACCTGCTCTGCATCTTCTCTTTCCTCTTTGACTAGTGCAAACATACTGTCTCACTGATTTCTAACTTCAACTGGGACGTCATTCCTCCCCAGCACCCTTTCTATTCTCCTTATATTTTTTCCATGTTTAGTGACTCACAGCCACGGTTACCAAACTGTTTCAACACTCCTAGGACCACTAAGTTTTTCTCCATCTCTTTTTCCTAAGCATAAGACCCACTTTTTACTGAGAAGATTAAAGTTCTCTGGCCTAAGTTCTGTCAAATCCCCTCTGCTCCAAATGAAAATGTTTTGGGCACTCATTTTGATTTCCACTATAAATATATTATGTATTCTTCCTCATTCTTCCCTCTTCTGCTTCATCTTGAGGGGAAGCAATTTTATTTCTTCAAAACCAACATGTCATTTATTCCTTCATGACTTGTTCTTTCACACTCCTCCAACACCCCCTCACATAAAGGAGCACTACTTACAATATTTCTCTGACCTATAGTATCATATAGAAATTATTTTTTTAAGCTCTTTAGGAGATTTGGCCAGTCCAATGCAAGTTCACACCACTCAGAACCAAAACAAAAGATCACTGCTTTTTTTATGGTTCATGAACCATAACTTTGCAAAGGATACTGCTTTATTCTAATCCAGTTCTTTTAGTGATGAGTGAAGTGAATCCACCATAGAGCATATTGCTAAAAAAAAAAAAAAAAAAAACACAGTTATAAGTACAAGCCTTATGCCCCTTTATTTTCAGTTTTCAAGATTTAAGTATATATTTATTTGCAATATTTCTCTTTCCAAACATGATAAGATAAATGATGTATGTTTAAGAAGTGCTATGAATTTTTTTCTTATAACTCCATTTTAGGATAGTCTGTAAATATTATCAAATTGAAATTTTTGTAAATGTTAGGAAATCCTACAATAAATGAGGACATAAATAATAGAAGCAGTTTTTTTTGCCTCAATAATACAGGCTATGCTCATTTTTTACAAAATATTTATACCCCTAATCATGTCTTACTTTGGCTAATATTATAATTATTTTCTATTCCTTGCACACACCTGGTATAATTATGGGGAATAGCATGCTTGGTGTCAGTGAGAAGGTTGGAATTAAGCATTTACACTATAAACAATCAGCTCTTAGAAAACAGAGAATTAAGAATTTTGATGATGCTCTCCACATTCTCTGCAGTTTCACTTACCCTCACACCTTTCAGATGTGTTTGATAATGACCATTTATCCTTTTTACATGTATACACGTTGCCGGACATCATTATGGTAACATGTCAGAAATTCCCAACAACTTTCTATTTTAATCCTTTTTATTCTTCACTTACCAAAAAATCCCTTAGGAAGTCTGATTCTTATTCTTGAATCTAAAACTTCAGGCTTCATTTGTGTCCTCATAGAATTGAAATCCATTTTAACATATAGTTTCCAAAGTGAAATCCATTTAAGCCATGTAGAAAGTTTTATTTTATGTTCACATTAAATTTTACATTATGGTAAGATGGGGGAGGGAGAATTAGGGCATTGAATTGGATGTTCTCCAAGGTCTCTTTCAGCTCGAATATACTCTGATTCTGAGGGGGAAAAAATAAGTAAAAGCATTGCCAACACTGATAGTCCCTAGAATAGACTACTTTTAACTCATTGGAAGAATAACATTTGAATGCATTTAACTTGTTTATTGACATACTGAGAAAAAAATCTTTATACATTAGAATATGTGATACTATTTCCTGTAATCAGATTATCATCCATAATGCTAACCGTATTTGTATAACCCTTTAAGGTTTATCAAGAAATTTTCATGAACATCTAATTATTACAAACACTGTATAACAGATACCCCATGAAGAAAGAGAAAATATTAAGATGAGGATATAAAAGCATAAGCAATCTACCCATGATCACTAAGTTAGTAAATGGTGGAGTCAATGCACACAGAACCTCTGCAAAAGGTCAGTATTGCAGTCAGTGGAAACATCATCCTGATATTTATACGTATTTATATATATATTTTTTAAGTAGGTTCTACACCCAGCATGGAGCCCAATGCAGGGCTTGAACTCAAGACCCTGATATCAAGAACTGAGCTGAGATCAAGAGTTGGAAGTTAACTGCCTGAGCCACCTAGACACCCCCATATATTTTGTTTTTACTTCCAGCATACATACTAGAAATTTTTTTCATAAAAACAGATGATACGGTAAACATGATTTAATAAACACATTTGCATTGCCAAATAAATAATAATGAAGAAAGAAATTCAATGGTGCACAGCTCTACCTGAAACATGGAAAATTTGGCAATGGTGGTAAAGAAGATTGGGGGCCACTGAAAGTTTTATAAGCATAAACTTTATTCAGCCTAGAATCCTAGGAATATTACTACCCAGTAAGAAAGTAAAATGGTCCTTGGAAGCTTTAAACCTCTCTCTTCTTAAGAGGTAAAAATGTTCATTGGCATAAATTCCCCATAAAGGACATTTATTTTTTTAAAGACTTTATTTAATTTAATTAATTAATTTATTTATTTATTTATTTATTTATTTATTTATTTGAAAGAGGGGGTTGTGGGGGAGGAGCAGAGGAAGAGGGACAAAAGCAGACTGCACTGAGTGTGAGCCTGAGGCAGGGCTCGATCCCATGACCTGAGCTGAAATCAAGAGACAGACATCCAATTGACTGAGCCCCCTGGTGCCCCTCCTATAAAGGACATTTAACTCACACTGAGATGGAATTGGGGAATGAACATTGAAAATGACCATGCCAGCAATCCCTTGAAAATAATGTCTGTGCTGTGCAGGTTAGTGCTGGATTTGAACTTCTAGGGCAATCATAACTGTTTCAAAATGTGTTTATGGCTCCTTTGCTTCACTTAAGGATGGAGCTTGAGATTTTGTACTTCTTATGGTGAGGCATATTATATTTCTGATCGTCGATAAATTTATTAACACATTTTCATCTTCTCCCACATATATGTTACTCCTTGAATAGTTAGCTGTTTTAGTCAAAACAGTGGTGGACTCAACAGATGATTTTATCCTCTTGGCAGATTGTTCTGATTATTGAGGTCTACAGATCTAGAGAACAACTAATGTCTAGTTGGCACTCTTAACGTTTAATCTTTCTTGGTGATAGACCAGCAATACCCTAGTACATTTTATCAGACATTTTGAATCAAACTGTTCACCAGAACACAAAACAAATGGCACGGGGAGAAACCCAACAGAGTAAACAATCTGCAGAATATTTGCTGAGTAATACTCATGAGCACTCACTGACTGAGAATGTATTCAGTGTCACACTAACTTTCATGACATGTATATGTGTATGTATATGAACATATACATACATATATGTCAGGTATTTTAAATCACTATGGGATTAATTCAAACTAACAAATATGTACTCAACTTTTACCATGATTTGAGGCTTTGAATTAGGACGATGGATTATTGCAATTATTCTTTTTAACTACTTTCTTGCCTTCACTCTTGTGATAGTTAACTTTATTTTTCAATTTGGCTGGGCCACAGTACCCAGATATTTGATCAAATATTATTTGGACATTTCCATGAGGGTGTTTTGCATGAGATTAACATTTAAATCAGTGGACTTTGAGTAAATCAGATTGCACCCCATAATGCAGATGAGCCTTATCTAAACAATTGAGAGCCTGCATAGAACAAAAAAGCAAAACAAAACAAACAAACAAACAAAAAACTGATCTCCCTTGAGCAGGAAGAATGGCCTTTAGATGTGAACTGCAGCATTGGCTTTCCTCTGACTCTCCATGATGATGGCCTTGGCAACATCAATGACATTCTTTGCTGGGTCTCCAGCCTGATGGCACACCCTTCAGATCTGGAATTGTAGCCTCCATAATCATGTGAGCCAATCCCTTAAAATAACCCCCCTCCCCTTATACACACACATATCCTATTATGTTTCTCTGGAGGACCCTAAAATAACTCTTATACCCTCAAAACCATTCCTGAAGCAACCATCTGTGTAATCTACCATAAACACTTACGTAATCATCTTTTGCCTTCTTGGAACCTCCAAAGGCTTTCAAGCACCTACAGATAAAATCCAAGTGCCTGAACTTGGTCTGTAAGGCTCTCCATAGTCTGTCTATTTATCTGTCATATTTTTCCTCCTGCCAGTTCTACCTCCCTCACACTCCATACTATTGCAGTGAATCATGTGTTCCCTAAACACCACAGCCTATTTCACACCACTATGTGTTTGCCCAGATCATTCCCACTGTCACATAATTTCATTACAGTTTTACTGGATTTTGCCAAACTGCTCTTCAAAATGGATACAGTAGTATTCACTGTCACCAGCAATATTTGACAGGTCCTGACCCTTGAAAACGTTGATATTGTCACATCCTTAATTTTCCTATTTTTTGATGAATATTTGGGGTTGCATATCATGTCTATATGTGGCTACCTGATCATATATCAAGACTCAGCTTAAGGATCATCTCGTTCAGAATACTTGTTAGCCTCCTTCTTTGTGTTGCCTTGCACAATTGTAGTAGAGTATATAAAACAGTATCTTAAAATCATCTATTTTCTTTCCTGCCTGTCCTACAGGACTATCATCTCTTCATGGGCTGGTATATATTTTTATTTACCTTTGAGTTACTAGATCACACAACAATGAGGAACACATGAGTATGTAAATGATAAATATGTTTAAGTGAAATAAAATATAATAGTGAATATTACCAAACTCAAAATGGATTTGGAGCATACTTCATGGAGATAGCTGAATGATAAGATAAGGAACATCAGGAGAAGCCATCAAATCCTTGGATTTATGTGTTTCTGTCCATAGCAAAAACTCTTTTCATGGACTTGTAATGAGGTATGACCTAGTAAGTTATGAAGGTCCAGATGCAGAAGGGGTCACAAAAGATTACTGGTAAAAGTCTTAATAATTTACATCTACTGGTTCAAAATTGTATTTATTTAGAAAGACACACTTCTTGATTATTATTTAAAAATAGTAAATTCCCTTGGTCTCTGAGGCCCTCCATAATCTATCCCTTCTATTTACCCATAAATACCCTTTGGCTAAACTCTTCAAAGTTGAATGAGGTACCACTGTTTCAGTATATTGAATTTCTCATTTATTAGTTTCATGACAATTGGAATGTGATTTAACTCTTATAAGTCTCAATTTTCTATTTTGTATAATTGAGATAATGATGGAACTCCTCTCATAGGATTGGTGCAGAAGATTAAATGAGATGATGCATTTAAATGCTTCACACAATGTCTGAGACATTTAGCACATGTACTGGGTGCTCAATTCGATCTAGTAGCTTTATTATTGTTGTTGCTGTTTGACTTTGAATTTAAAAGGAAAAAGTAAAAGAAAAAATCTGCTTTCTTGCTTATAATATTATTGAATTGATTCTTAACTGTATGAAGAATATTGATTTTTTAATAAGGAAATTAGCCAAGAGTCCTTTCTGATCTCATGTCCTTTTAAAAAATTGTCTAGCTAGTCAGTTAGATCTGGTTTCAATCCATAAAAAATGATTACATCATGAATACATTAGAATTACTTTCTAAACCTAATCTACCTAGACTGCTAATCAACATTTTCAGTAGCCTCCAATTTTCATTCACAAAAAAAACAAATTAATTTTGTATATGTGTCTTCTTTTCTCATGATATCCACAATATTCTAAACACACCAACTCTCCAAACCCATTGACTCAACCAGGGTGGATTAGTTGTATGGAACAGACATTATCACCACCACCACCACCACCATCATCATCATCATCATCATCATCATCATTGTCATTGTCACAGACTGAATGTTTCTGTCATCCCTAAGTTCATATGTTAAAATCCCCCAATGTGCTGGTATTAGACGGTGGGACTTTGGAGAGGTAGTAATGCCTGAGGGTAGAGGCTTCATGAAAGAGACTCCGGAGAGCTCTCTAGCTCTCTGCCATGTGAGAACATAGCAAGAAGACAACCATCTGTGAACCAAGAAGTAAGGGCTCATCAGACACCAAATCTCTTGGCTCACTGGTCTTGGGCTTTCCAGCCTCCACAACTGTGATAAATAAATATTTGTTGTGTAAGCCACACTGACCCTGGGTCTATGGTATTCTGTTACAGCAGCCTAAACTGACTAAGATCATCATCATCATCATCAAACAACTAGCATTTTTTCTGAACTTACAACATGACCAGTACATGGGTTAGAATTTTATAAGTATTGCCTCTTCATAACCCTAGTCATCTAACAGTTCTAAGTGAAAGAACCAGAATTTGACTTTGAGCCTACTGTGACCAGATTTCATGATCTGACCCACTGTGTTAAACTTATGTTAAATATTATGAAATTGCTGATATTCAAACATTTTGCAAAATGTTCAACCTACTACATGATGCTATTCTTTGGGAAACAAAAATCAATATATTTGAGTTTTAGACATGTATATAGAATATAAAGCTTGTTGTTCTATAGGAAATACTTTTTAAAAATTTTCCAGCTTTATTGAAGTATAATTGACAAATAAAAATTATATATACTTAGAGTATACTAGTTGATATGCATACATTCTGAAATAATTATAATTAAGTTAATTAACATATTGGTACCTTACAGAGTTACTGTGTGTGTCTGTGTGTGTGTGAGAGAGAGAGAGAGAGATAAGAATATTTAAGGTCTACTCTCAGCAAATAAGAAATATTTTTTGATATTTTATTTTTTCTTATTGTAAAATGTCATTCACTATCTAAAATTACTTCAAAGAACACTTAGCTCATTACATGAGTAAGTTAATCAGAAATTTTCAGTTAATAAAATTATTTGCTACAGACAGTGGGGAGATGGCAGGCATATTCAGCCAGTAAGCTAAAATGTCCCTATTCTTTTTCAATATTACTTCATTCAGCTTAATAAAATTATTTTTTTTTATTGCCATGAAAGAAACATATGCCTCCAGTGGCATAAAACTGCTAATGCAGGTCCCAAAAGAAGTATAAAGTTACCCACTGGGAGCCAGGGACTCCTTTATAGTTTCATGCTATGTGTTCAGTATACCCCTGTGAACAGTGGGTTAGGACACCAAAGGCATGGGTTCCGATCTTGGATTCAGTCTGCCAGTAGGATCATAAATAAATTATTTAGCCTTACCAGATTTCAGTATTCATGGTGAGAAACTGAGATAGTTGCATTTAGTTTCCATGCCCAGATTGCAAATATGATGTTTATTTTAGATTCAGTATGATGTTTTGTGGCAATAGAGCAATGAGATTGGGAATATATAATTTTGATTAGGTAGGATTAGAAGACAAAAAAGATCTGTTATTTTTGAGTGAGTACAACTTGCCCCAAAAGAATTTGGTTTAAATGAATTTGATAGAAAACAAACTGGTTAGTTCTACAAATGAGTAAAATAAAGACCTGAAGCCACTTGCCCTTCTCTTACATTTAAACACTCTGTAATCGTCATATCTTCTAGAAGCTATCAAATTCCTCTTTTTTTAATGAGTACGTGACAAACTCAACATTAATTTATATTCTACACCTGCAAAAAAACCTTTCTAAATGATTTAGATATATGAATTTCAAATGTTCTACCTCTAATTTTATAAGTATTTCCTAGAATTGCCATTGATTTCTGAATTTCTCTGTAAAGAAATGAAATAAAATAAAAAAGAATACCTCTAAATTTTGATAGCAGAATGTAACACCAAATGACACCAAGGTTGGATTTTACATTTAACTGCATTTGCATTTAGATCAATGTATTTGGAGATATGTAATATTCTGCATACTTTCACCTGAATAAACATGCTGTACTGCATAATGAAACATTTCAGGCAATGCATGTTGGCCAAACTGAAAGCATTCCTTTTAGTAAAATGGGCCCTATTTTAAATAAATCCCCTTTATGCTTAAAGACAAAAAAACTGCAAAACTATTATGCCTCATAAAATCATAATATTGTTATAATAATTTTTATTTATTACTTATTTGTTTTTGTTAAATATTGAATATCTATAAAGAATGACCTTGACAGCTAAGACACTGTATAAGAGCATAGAAAAATTCTTTATCAGAAGGCTACATCTTCTCTGTTAGGAAAAATTAAAGTAGTGCCCCTACATGAATGATGTGTAATTAATGTAATTTTTCTTTTAGTATTTTTAAATGGTAACTATTTTATCCTTGGTATGTAGGGACAGTGAACACATTGTCTTTGAGTGTTGGGAAATGGTGTTGTAAAATTAGAAAAGGGAAAAAAGTCTGCAGTTCAAGCCCAGGTCTTATCACTTTCTGTTAACTGTATGACTCAGCAGTTCTGGATGTCACTGCTTTCATTTCTAAAATGGAACTATTATACTAACATACTTTCAGTGTTATGACCCTATGGTTTCATTGATCCATTGAACACTGCTTTACCTCAGGAGATAAGTTAAAGGGAGGAAGTTTTCAAATGTAGTATGACATTTATGCCTCCTTCCTGTGTCAGGAAAGAATTTTTTGTAGTTTTTGGAGGTGAGGAAAACAAGACTTAGTGAGGCAATGAATTGCACCAATGCTCATGGCTGCTAAGTGCTGGAGGTAGGGGGCAGCCATGTCTCCTGCTTCCTGCTCAGTGTGACTGCCTTCCCGTTGCAAAATTTCACGGCATATCTTGCTACCTCTGAGATCAAAATGGGAAGTGATATGGGAAGCATTCCTCTCAAGGTAGCTTCAAAAAGTTATTTCTAACATCCAAGATGTTAGGGACTAGGCTGTCTCCAATCTCAAAGTCCTAGGGTCTTTGAGTTTCATTTGAGTGGAGGCGATGTTAATGATTTTATTGAAACACAACCAAGCTTATGTTTTCCAGATTGCCTGTGGCTGGTTTCCCACTACAACTATAACGTTGTTTGCATAGATGCAGAAGCAACCTTAGCATCCTGCAAAGTCCAAAACATTTACTATGTAGTTCATTAAAGAAAAAGTTTTATGATCCCTATTACAGAGTATTATCATTTATTTGATTAGTTTTCAATCCCCCCTAAAAATTATCAGTAAAATTAATAAGAAGAAATGAGTAATAGAATGTGCATAAATGCTCTATTCAAACTATTTGGAGTGCGATTTGAGTTGTTTTTCCAGATATATCCTCAATTAAGTCTCCAAATGGAAACAGTGTTTATTCAGTCCTCAATAACAGCCACCAATATTTCTTAAAAGAAATTTCACATTATAATCACCACATCTCCCTCTTTGACATAATGTTTAAGTTACATATTATTAGATATTTTTCCTTGGAGGATAGCAAAAGACTGGCATTTTAGTAAAGTAATTAGCCACAACTTAATATAAACTATGTCTTCGTATAACTTCTAATTATAGCAACCAGCCTTCCTGTGTATTGGAGGCATGAAGTGTGCATTCATGTAATTAGAGAGACATTATCAAGTGACTTCCGCTTTCCTTTTGAAACTGAAAAATATAGATAATAAAGTTTGTGGCATTTTTACATAAAAATAAAGCATGAGTGCTATGTTAAGATACTTATATCTTTGTCTATATTTTTAAGCTGGGACTTTATCCTTTCTTTAGTACACAACAAACAAAACTGGATTCATTTACAGACTATGCAGAACTGAGGCAGCTAAGGAGTGTCTGGATAAACTGATCTCAGCAAAGTGTATGGTGGTGTATGATTGATGGAAGCCTAATCATTTCCTTTACGCAGGTCAAATATTCACCACCCTAAAACATCTGCATATCTCAAGCATTTTGCAGTTTTTACAGCTTTCTGATCATCTACTTTTTTTCTTTAACATGAAATGTTTCCAGGACCCAACAGCTGGTACTTGCTGGCTGAAGGAATGAACAGGAAGACAATGTGTTCATAGGATTATGGAACAGGCTGAGAGGGAGAATTTATGCAGAGTTTTATAAGCTTAGTCAGGCAGAAAATAGATTGGGGTGCACAGAGGAAACAATGTGTCATTCAAAGCTCAGCTTACACATAGCTTCCATAGCATAGGAGAAAACACGGGCTACCCTTGCTCCTGCCACTTCAACTGTGACCATAAAGTCCGGTGAAACCACAGAAGCAGGCTGCACTGTGGTCTTTCTCTCTAACAGCTTTTATTGTTTGACAATCAAAAGCAATCAAATCACCACCCTCCATCCACCCCACCCCAACGTACTTACAACTTAAAAATTTGCACTAGTTGTCAATACTACAGCAACAAGATAACTGAGAAGTGGTAAAGTAAAATGGATTATTTTTAAGGAAGATGAAGAGCATCGTCCAATCAAGATGACTGACCCCTGAAGCCTTTTTTTTTTTTAAAGTTCTGATTTCTAGCAAACCCCCTGGGTGCTCATAACTTCACCTTCCTTTAATGAGCTCCCATATGTCACTCATGATTCATCTAAGTGCTCCAAAATCCCCTGGGTAGTAGAGTGTATTTCATGTACCTAATTTGGACTGTAACAGAACATGTCTAGTTCTTTAGCTGAAAATGACAATCATGTTTCTTTGGCATTGTTTTTCTGAATGGTTTGAGTGACTTTCTATCATCAAGAGCCTCCACTTGATTCATTTGTTTCTTGTTTCTGTTGATTATCTTGATTCTGTTTTATAAACAAAATCATTGTCCTAGGTACTTCTCAAAAAATGGTCTGACTAGTGTTATCTTGGGTAATGCTTATTAATAAGCTAATATGAAAATATACTCAAAGTAAATATTTCATTGGTATTCTCCAGGCCCGAGGAGACCTGTCATTCCTTCTAAAAGGTGATTAGATCCCACTAAAACTAATAGTAAAAAGCAGATGAGAAGAAGCTAGGAGCAAATGTTTTAAAAGGTAATTACTATGTAGTCTCCTTCTGTGGAAAATGACTTAAGTTCCTGGTATGGTCAGTATGTAATGACTTGATAGCTCCTGATAAATTCCAAGATCTACTTCTCTAAAGTGTACCATTTAGTTAACACTGCCATGATTATTATGTTAGACAGTCATTCTTTTTACACATGGCCCTGCCTTGGAAGAGACAGAAGTGCCTAAACTATTTAGTGCTCACAAAATGAGAGACCCAACACACCTACAGTCCATGTACTGCTGGGAGGCAGTGCAAAATCACATGGCACCCTGTTTGCTATATAAGTGTTCTCAACAGGACTGAGCCACACAGTGTGTTTAAATATTTGTGGCAGATGAACATGGGCCACTTGTAGGGGTCATTGACATCCATCCTTAGCAACACTGTGTCTGTGTTCACTTTCCAAGCAAACAAAGCCTAGAGAGAAGATAAATTAATAAATCTTTTGGTGACATGCTGTATATTTTCAGATGGTATTTAGCCTTTGCAACGGTTTCCTGTCATTACTTAGCAACTTCACTCTAAATTTTCATTTCCACCTAGAATTGTAAAAACAGACTGGAAGCTCAAGTTGTCATATTAAAAGCAACAGAGAAGGTTATGGTGACCTGGAGGTCATCCTGATAATGAAATCCAAGAGAAATATTGAACTTTAACAATGACATCTATTGGCTGGTGGATAGCATAGACTATCAAATATGCTTTTGGAATCATTTAATATGGATTGATGTAAGTCACATCAAGTATTAAAAACAAACTACACTTAATATAGGGCAAGTTGCTAATCAAAACTTGATAGAGGAGAGAGAAAGTAATTAAGTTTCTCAACAACACAGGGAGCTGCCAGAGTTTTCTGATCCTAGGACACTAAAATACATGAGTTTTCTGGAGCTTAGTTGCTTGCCACAGAAACTAACTCTAGATTGATTAAGCAGAGAACCAATTTGTTGTAAAGTTACTGGTAACTCATAGAATCACCAAGAGGGCTAGAGAACCAGGCTCAGAAATATGCAGAAGCAAATGAATTTGAGTAACAGGCAAGATCACCTTCAAATTCCAACTACAATTCTGCTCCCGGTTGGACACTGCTATTGCTACCTCTTGGTACTGATGCTCAGCTCGCATCCTCCACTGCTGCTGCCTGGGACTGAATGTTGCCAGAGAACTGAATATTGCTGTCATTAATTCCTAACTCAAAGTCTGGGATGTTGGCTGTGTCTAGCTCATTTTCCTGTGCCTGAGTTACATAGGAGGCTGGAAAACCAGGTATTTGACATCTTCAACTTCTCTGGAAAATGGGTAGTAGAAAATGGCTTATCCCTTCCACCATAAGGCTAATAAGATTCATGATCCCTAAAAGAAGGAAGGAAGTCCAGATGCTGAGTAGGCTAAAGGAATTGTTAAGTGCCTAGTGTATTCTCTAGGGGCAAAACAAGTCTTCAGTGTTGCTAACTTCTCGTCTGGCACCTGCTGTTTTGACCACCCAGCATATCTTTCCTCCTTGCTCTGTTTACCTCAGCTCCAGCAACTCCTTCAGGAACCCGCATCTATCAAACTCCAAGTGTCTTACTAGCCTGCTGTCTTCTGGTATATGATTCCAGTTAGAGTTGTCCTAGTACCAACCTCTCAGCCACAGTGGACCGTCCATAGATACTCATTTGATCTTACCAGAACCCATCCACATTTTTCCCTAGGATCTCCCTCATTATAACTAGCAGGGAGGAATTCTCCTTCTTCTTTAGTTATGAGGCAGTAAGGATGAAGCCTTGAGGTGCCTGAAGCTGATTCCAGCTATAGAGAGACAACCAGCTGAGAGACTAAAACCAGCTGTATAGGAAAGAGCAAGGCAGGAGATGTGGAGAGAGATCCTAATGATGTTTGAGATTCTGGGTCTATTTACCCATAGCTTGTACATGCAGTTTGGTTACATGAGCCAGTAAACTCCTCTTTTCATGCTCCAGTCAAGAGAAATCAGATTTCTGCCACAGCAATAGGCTTCTGAGAAATATATTGTCCCTTTTCTGCCAAGACTAAGGAGACCTAGAATAACTTCATACATTTTAGAGACTTCTTGTACAAACAATTCTAAAGGAAATGTAAACTTTTTTTTCTATTGGGAGCCAGTAGAGTTGATATTAATCTTACAGTAGGAGTTTAATTTGGATTTGGGAGTTCTGGTTGTTCCTCTCCACTCTGCTACCAATAGGTCTTGTGGCCTTGGTTCATCACTTAATGCTTCTAGGATTTATGTACTGCATGTATAATGGGAGAACTGGGTGGTCTCAGAGGTGCCTTCCAGTGCTAACTTTCTGTGACTATAATTTTCTGAATACCTTCTAGTTGTCAATGTATTTACTCATCTGAGTTCATGGCTTCTTAGGGTTTAGTTCTGTTTTCCTATATTAAAAAATGAGTGGAAGAACTTGGAAAATAAATTGATTATGGATAAGAGGATTTTTTTAATATTTCCATATATATTCACACCAATGATATACTTGTTAAAAGTCTCCTAACAGTAAGATGTATTGGCAAATATTTTTATGAAAGACCTACCATATGCCTAGCAGTACACGAAGTGTTATTGAGATGCACTTTGCCACCTAAGAGTTCTCATTCTAGATAAGAAGACAATAAGTACACTAAGGTAGAACTTTTACAAATCATATCAGGGCAGTGCATAGCCATTGTGTGAGAGGGTAGGACCCAGTCTATTTCTAAAGGCTGGTTTCCTTTTGCACTAAAAAAAAATAATAATAACTGAGAGCTTTTCAGAGGTTCTGAACTCCAAAAGAATGGGTCTCAGCAAGCAACATTAACTGCAAGTTTGCAGTCTATTTTATGTCAAAATTTCTTTGAATTTGGCTTGAAGGGAACATTTAATTCTTTTCAGTGTTTTATTTTAAACAGATATTATGACTGTGATTATGCTTATGTTATAGATAACCTTCCATTCTGTTCAGCTTTTAGAAATTCTAAAATATGTTCTTGCTGCAATGAATTCAAAATACAACATTTAAATCGCTTCAAGTACAAAACCAGTTTTAAAAAAATAATTTTTTTTCAGGAACTGTTATTTATGAACATCAGGCTGTGGTAGCACCAATCTCTTTATGCAAGAGCATGGTTGAATATGTAAAGTAGCTGGCTAAGATTCTATACTCCAGTATAAATGTTCAGGATTTGTTTTAAAATTTTACACCTTTAAAATCTCTAGGATTTTCTAACTTAATCCATGCTTGTTAAAGAACAACAATACACCTCGGTGGGAGGAAAAGACCAAGGCATATGGTGTTGCTTTCTTAAGCCTGGCATCAGGAGACTCTACCAGGCAGTACAGGTCGTGTGAAAACACCATAGAGTAAAGTATTCAAGTCTGAGCACCTGGTTTCAGGCCCTGGCTTTGCCAACAAATGAATGTGGCCTCACCCTTTCTAAGCCTCCAAGTCCACATCTGTAAAATATACACTTGAGGTTTATATCTCTTAGGTGGACTTGTGAAGATTGAATGGCATTACCTAGGAAAACAACTGTGAGCCTACCACAGAGTAGAAACTTAATAAAAGTTTGTCTTCTTTCTTCCAATCTCTGAATTCTAGCTTCCTCATCTGTAAAAGTAGGAATTGAAAAAATGCTGTCAGAAAGAAAAAATGCACTATTAAGTCCCAAAGTTAGCTAGAGAAGAGGGACTGACCTCCATACAAGCCCAAGTGATAACACTTTGGGGGTGGGCAACAGGGCAGTCTACTAGCTTTGAGCAGAGATATGGAAACAGTAGTCTATCCAGAGACTCAACCCTAACAGATAAAAAGAACTTTCGGCAGAGGGAGTTATTCTTACTCTGCAAGTTCTCACTCTCCCAGTACAAAGGATGCACAAGAGTAAACAAACATCGAATCGAAAGGTTGTTTGGTTAGCATGAAGTCAAGGCAAGTTGGCTGAATTATCAGGGGTCAGCAGACATTTTCAGGAAAGGGCCAGATAGCAAATGTTGTTGGCTTTGTGGATCACGCAGTTTCAGCCATAACTGTGATCACTCAGCTTTGCTGTTGTAGCAGAAAACAGCCACAGACGATACATAAGCTGATGGCCATGGCTGGGTTCCAAAAAAATTTATTTACAAAAACAGGCTGGCAACTGGATTCTCACAGGCCTTAGTCTGTGGACTACTAGATTACATGGTAAAAGTTATCCAGATGAGCACTCTGGGAGCACCTGCCCTCCCTGCAGGATTAGAGCTGCAGAATGGATTGGGAGGTCATGAAGCCAACTCCTTAAGTGGGGTAGGAGTTCATTTACTAACAACGTTTGTTTCCCAGCCTCCTGTGTTTCTATTGCTAACTAACACTCCTTCCTATTGACACATTTTCTCCAGGTAGGTAAATAACTTCGATTATGTTCCAGGTTAGATTTTAGCTAGGAGGACATTCTGCCTATTTAAGGATAAGTATAGCTTTGTATGCCTATACATTTATATAGCTCATTGTATAGAATTTGTATAGCTGTACTTAGATTCTTTATGTTTATTTCATAGTTTAACTCTCAGAAAGCAATCTTGCCTTAGTTTCTTATTTCCTACTTTAATATTTAGGGAGAGGGAGAAGTCTCTTACCATTATCTCCCTGTACTATTTATAAGTAATACTCATGAAAATATTATAACAAAACTCTTAAAAGTATGTGGCCCTCAGTAGAGATTCAAAAACACTTTTTGGCAGGGAAAATTTTTTTAAATAAAAATAATAGCTATCATATACATTGAACGACACTGAATTAGTCCCACTTAAAGAATTGTAATAGTTTTGTACATGTTCAGTTCTGTCAGGCTCCTATTGTTTCTCTTTGGGAGTGTTTAAAAGTAGAGTGGAAGGGAATTTGCTGAAGAAAATAAAAGGAAAGCAGCTGGGAGTATGGAAAAGTGATGGACCAGGCAGCCTAGAGCAAACTGATCTCTGGGGAGCCCCCCGCCGGCCGTCTCCTCTCTTGCCCCATTACCTGCTTTCACATGTATAGAGAGCCTTGTCACCTTCTTCCCAACTTCTCAGCCATGCTGTTTTTTGATTTCTTATTCACCCTACATCCTGCGGCCATTTGGAAATATTATGTGTCCTTGAGGATTTTGTATCCAGACATGACATAGGAAGTGGGGATAGAAGATGGGAAAAGAGGAATGTATTTAGCATTTAATGGGGTTTTCCATCATGTTATGCATTTTATTAGCTTGAATCCTCTACATAATGCTGTTAAGTTATTCACATTTTAAATATGATAGAACTGAGGCTTAGAAAAATTAATCGATTCTTCCAAGGTTACATAGCTTAAACCAGCTGCCTCACCACACACACCTGCTGCTGATGTTCTTGGCTTCAGTTGTCAGCCAGTCATCAATGCTGACTCTCACTGTGTCCCTAAGGTGCCCTGAAATCAGACCTCCTAAGAAATTGGTCCTGGTAAAAAGGAAACTTGTTCCACTCCTCCTAAGTTTTAAATGCTTAATCCTCCAATCATCTTTGGATTTCTCTCTGGCCGGTTTTGTTAATAAGCTTCAGTCTACCACCTGACAACTCTTTTAAAGAAGGGAAAGACAAAAGGAATCATTCCAAGAATATTTTTATCGTAAGGCCTTAATTATGGAATAAAATTGATGTTGCCTGATAAAGAAATTTCAGAGTTCAGTTGGGAGCAGGGATCCCTCTTCTGAGCCCTGAAGTTATAACATGTAAACATGTTACATCCTTGAGTAAACGAGACTTGCCATCTAGCATATTTATAAAGCTTAGTACTTCTGAAAAGTTCTTCCTGGAAGAATTAATCATAATGGTTGAGTCATTAAGGTCCAATTCACTAACACAGGCTATATATATATATATATTTTTCATTCTACTGTAGTTCTTCCTCATACTCTTTATGGGGAAAAGTGACATCTAAACATACAAGCTGGAGGAGTTTTGACAAACCAGGTAACATTCCAGGGCTTCAGCTTACTCATTCATAAAATCAAAGTATTTGACTAATAGTCTCCAAGATCCTTTCCAACTCCAACAGTCTGGGTTCATTTTATCCTGAGATACACATTCTTATGATCTCCAGTTTGGACTTGGCCTAGATTGAATGCCAAGTACAAAGCACAGGATGAATTACTTCCTGATATTAATGTTTATTAAAAGGACTTACAGTTGTGTAGATGAAATTTTATTTTTAACCCAGTACACAGTCTTGCAGTTTGCCTTGTGGGAGCAGAAGTGTTTGTGCATTCGTGTTCAAACCAATTTAACTTTCATTTTTAAGGACAGTTGGAAGCATCCCAGTTTTTGAAGTATGAGAAAATACCTAAAGGCTAAACTCTTGGCATAGGCTCTATGTTTTGTTCTTCTCAAACTTTGGCCAAGCTCAACCAAGAGGCATGGGACTCTCTCAACAGAATGGGATGTGTATGGGAGGGGAGGATGGGAAAGGGGTAGGAAATGGGGACTAACAGAAAAGGAGTAAGGGAAAATATTAAACAGAATTTTCATTCAGTATACACTGTGCTGGGCCTAGGGATAAAACAAACAAAAACAAACAAAAAACCAAATAAGACATTTTAAGATTTTCACCTAGGGTCTCTGCCTAAGCTCTACCCACCCACTCACCCCCAAGAGAGTTCCTTATACCTCACTCTCAGTTTCATTTATTATTCACGTTAGAATGGTACATTTATTTTTTTAAAGATTTTATTTATTTATTTGAGAAAGAGAGCGCATGAGAAGTGGCAGAAGGAGAGGGCGAAGCAGACTCCTCGCTGAGCAGGGAGCCTGATATGGGGATATGAGGTTTGATCCCAGGATTCTGGGATCAACCTGAGCAGAAGGCAGATGTTTAACCAACTGAGCCACCCAGGCTCCCAGAATGGTACATTTAATTACATTACAATTAATGAACTACTGTTGATACATTATTATTAACTAAAGTTTATACTTTATTCAGCTTTCCTTAGTTTTTACCTAATTTTTTCTCTATTCCATAATATCATCCAGGATCCCAATATTACATTTAAAAATCATTTCTCTTTGGTTCTTCTTGGCTATAAATTAACCACTTATTTCTTTTTAACAATTATTTTCCTTTTACCTCAATTATCTTCACTTATTTTATTTGGGTAAGCTGTCTTAAATCCTTCCTCTATATATCAGAGCATTAATTAGTTATTCCATTGCTTAGAAATGGCTCTGGAAGTCCCCACTTTCCATGTTAACTGCCAAGCATTTTTTTTTTAATTTCTGGAAAACTTGCAGGTAATGAGGGCAACCCTACCCAGAGACCAATAAGAATGTGTGATTAGTGAATCAAGGTTTTCTTTGGATGGCAAAAGAGAAATCATCTTTATTAGTGAATAAATGAGTTGAAACTCTTAAAACTTATTTAATTGAGGAATAATCTAGTTAAATTTTAAAAGAGGTAGACATATTTGTTGAATGTTTATAATTATACAAAGAAATAGTTAAGAACATTAACAATTAAATTGCCTTCATTAGTCTTCATCTCCCCTCTTCAGGAAGGGTAAGAATGGTTCATACCCTCTCAATTTTTCTTATTTAATCTGTTCAACAGTCACTAAACTAGGTATGAAACTGGGCTTGTATCTATTTCAGATAGAAGGGCCAGGAACTCCAATGTTGTCTATCTCCAATGCAGTAATAAAAGCTGTGGCAGCTTCTACATGAAAGATCCTAGAAAAGGCAGCATATTTTCGAATACAGAGCATAGCAGTCAGGTTGATAAGAATTCTTACAGGCCATTTTTTATGTCCTTAGTCATCAGATACCATTTAGACTGGGATACATGATGCTCTGCTTAACAAATTGGGGACTCTGAGAAATAAACTGAGGGTTCTAGAGGGGAGGGGGTGGGGAGATGGGTTAGCCTGGTGATGGGTATTAAAGAGGGCACGTACTGCATGGAGCACTGGGTGTTATACGCAAACAATGAATCATGGAACACTACATCAAAAAGTAATGATGTAATGTATGGTGATTAACATAACATAATAAGATAAAAAAATTAAAATAAAAAAATTAAAAAAACAAAAAATCTTATCCCAACCCAGAAATCCTCTTCAAAAATGTAATAAAGAAAGCACACTTATTTTTAAACAGTCATTAAACCAGAATGCAATATGCATCATAACCAATCCACTGAGATTGCAAAGACAGAAAGAAATCTCAACCTTTGGTATGGCCAGGCAGAGGTATCCTGTTACATATATGTTTCCAAGATCAAAAAAATAACTTGTCCTCAAATGAGAGGACTTGACAGCATCACTGGTCATACATCATTACATTTTAAATTTACCTTTGTACTTGAGGCGACTATCTATATTAGCTAATTGACTTTATCCAAACGAGGCTGTGGGGTAAAGAAAAAAAACTCGTATCTTTACAACAAGGAGTTTGAGAACTTGGAGCAAGGGTCCCACCAAATTTCAGCCCCTACCTTCCCATAGAAACTGGGCAATGGAGACACTACCTCCCTTGGTACTTATATTTCCAAGACATGGCTAGTTCTTGAGAAAGAAATTCCTAGATCACAATGTTCATGAAAAGGCTTATTTAGTTCCTAAAAAGATAGATTTCAAAGAGACAGAGGAAGGAACTTATATTACAGGTTTCTAAGGTAAATATTTTGATTAAAAGAGAGGAGAGGGAAATCTTAGTTTCAACAGGAGGAATTAAGCCTCATATTTTTTTATTCCTATTTGTCTTTATGCAAAACTGTGCACAAGTACAGCAACTAAGACCACCCAAAGGAAGAATAAGCCCTCACATCTGCAATGTACTTAACAGTTTCAAGTCACTTTTGTACATGGTTTCATTGATCCTCACAAGAATCCTGGGAAACCACAAGGCAGGTTTTTAAAAACCAATTTGAAAAACCAATCTGAAACCTGAGATTCAGAAAGGTCAAGTAACTTGTCCAACATCAACCAGCTACTTAAGGAAGAGCTAGGACTCCTCTCTAGCTCTCTCAACCACTAGTTATTGGTGGCTTGAAATTGGAAAATCTCAAGCTGACGACTTATTCTATACATGGATTTCTAGCAGAGCTATAGAGTTTCCAGGATTCACCTGGAGCCTGATATCTATCCTAAGAGTTGAACTTGAATAAGTATGAGCTCTGTCAATTCTGGACTGTACCAAGTAATACTCACTTAAGCATTCCCTTTTGTTTTCCTCCATGTGACTTGTAAATAAAATTATTTTTGCTTGATAGTCCCTGTGGCTAAAATGTTTAAGTTTTTTCAAACTTATTTTTACTGTGCTTTCTAAAGAATGTTGTACACTACTTACCCCAAATTGGGCCCTGTTCTGCAGTTTTTATTCAGGTAAAACTAACGGCATTTCCCCAGAGTGAGGAATGTGTAATCAATTCTATTGTTTGATTTCAATGGCTTATTACCAAGTGGGAGAATTGTTATAGCAGAGGCAATTTAGAAAATCAGGTACAATTGACTCCAGTCAATTTGCATGCTGCAGTCCCAACAGCAAGAATTTATGGCATTTTATGCCAGAGATAGTGCAGTCTCTCTGGGCAACTAATCCTCAGAGAGAACAGACGTGTGTGTGTGTGTGTGTGTGTGTGTGTGTGTGTGTGTGTACAAATGTGCTTGTGCACATGCCCACATGTGTTTAAACAAGAGTGCATTCAGAATTCTTGCCAATCAAAGAAGGAAAAAGTGATCTTCTGAGTGGTTTTCTGTAGTATTTTCTGAAAGATAATCACAATCAGAACAATCCCTTTACAGATTCTCATGTGGCTAGCCTTGAATGTGACATTTGGACTTCCTGTGAGTGTATGTTCTTCCGAACATGTTGGAAAGATGCCTCTCTCTAAGAGGTATGGGAATGCTCAGGAAAACTCCCTGAGCAGAAGAGCAGAAATCTGGGTTCTCATCCAAACCTAACCATTAACTTTCCTGAAGTCTTGGGTGAGTTCGCTAGTTCTTAGGCCTCTGTTTCCTGGTCCATATGAAGAGTTTGGATCAGATGTCTTCCACGGCTTTTCCAGCAATAATATATGGTATTTCCAAACCTTTCATATCCTTGGAAAGGAAAGCCTTTATCTGTAAACACTGAGTTGAGTACGGCACAATTGTATGGCATGTCTATGGAGAGAAATGAAGATCAAGGAAGAACAGAAGGAGAGAGTACAGGTGCCCATCCTAGCATACAAGTGCATCTCCATTAGGAACGGATAAGTACATGCACAATCACTACAGATGGTGGGTGATTAGCACCGTCTTCTCAGTGAAAGATAATGCAACCTACATTTCAATAATGTGAAGTGAATCTACTGGTCTGAGAAGTCCCTTACAGAGAGGTTTCCCTCGTGTGGTTGATGGAGAGGGTAAAGGAAGGCAGGCTGGAATATAAGATGTTGACTTTTGTTATGAACCAGCTAGGTTTACAGATTTTATCTCAATCCCCTCACAGCAACACTGAGGAGTAATTAATACGTATGTCATTTGCAGGAAACTGAATTTAGAAAGGTTAAGCAACTTAGCAAGTTAAATAAAAACAACAAAACCTGGTAAGAAGCGGAGCTGGGACGCAACCCTTGGCCAAACACCCGAGGTCTTCCTAATAGCAGATTATATATGCAGGAAAGGCCACCTCCTTTCAATCGCATCTATTTTTTTTCTAATACCCATTCCACCCCCCTATTTATGCACATCTTTTCAGAGCATCAGCCAGAGGTGGAGAGTATGGCCTAGTCCCTGGGGGCATGCACGAGGTCTCCGTTTCTCTCTCTCAAAATCATCTTTACTTCATGACTGCCCATTGTGTCCATTGCAGCTTCTTCAACACAAGGCCTCACCATGTTTGTAGAATACTCTTTCTATTGTTGGGAAAGAATATCTTTAATAGTTCAGAGGCAGGCGGGTGTCAATGCTGGTAGCTGCATCAGCACAGAGACAGCAACGGCCGCATCATGAAAAGCAATTGCATTTTTGAGAAGCAGCAACTTTTTGCAATCCTCATCTCGAAAAGATCACTTTCAGAATGTGGCATTGGGTGGAAGTGGATGCAGTCATCATTTTCAGGGGTTTTGTTGGGCTGTGGCAGCTGGGAGCTCTTTTCTCATCTCCTACAACCCACAGACCCTCACACAAAACAGGAGGTAAAAATGCCATTGTTCTTAAAATAAAACTCGGCTGTGCAGCTACATATTGTAAGGGAGTTTTTACGGAAAATAAAAAAAGTTTTTTGTAAAGGAAAAATGATCACAGGATTTCAAGTAAAAACTAACCTGACATGGAAAGTAGGTATTTTTCCTTAATAAATAAAAGGGAATAAAAATTCTTATATAGGACCAATAGGCACTGTTCCCTTCGGTGACATGACCCATTTTCACCCTTCCAGTTCTATCCTCCCGGTCTTGTTCAAATACAGCTTCTTTAGGAGGCTTCTCACATTGCTTCTGGGAGACATTTTTCCCACTGAACTTCTAGTATGTTTTTTACCTGAGTACTTCTTTGGTCAGGCATTTTCTTCCTATTTGTACTCTGGTTATTTGTGCACAAATTTTGTCTCCCCTGCTCAGTCTGTAAGCTCCTTCAGGAAGGAATTCACACTTTCATTGATTTATATATTCATTAAGCAAATGTGGTTTGACAGTCAGGTGCCAAGAACCATCTAGGCTTTAAGAAGACAAATATTGGTAAGGTATGTAATAACCAGTCTCTTTTCTCAAGGATCTGACATTCAAGTATGGAAGAGAGACATATAAACATGTATGTAAATTATAATCAAGGATAAGCAGGATGCATATTGAATTCCATTTATAACCTTCTAAATATTTTAGTACCTTGTTGAATGAGTAAGTGAATGACAGTTCCACTCTTAAACAGTAGTAAAGGCCCTATAGAGAAACAAAGGATACGAATTGGTGGAGAAATGAAAAACCAATGACATATGGGTTCTTGGGAGCACTGTGACTCGTGACTCTAAGCAGTCCAAATTAAGTATTCCTGTGAGCCTAAGCCCTGAATCTTTCTTTATTGTCTCTGTTTCCTCTATGCATGACAAATTTTAAGCAATAAAGGCAATCCTAGGGATGCAGCCAGGTGGGGTACAAAAACATAGCTTTGGAGTCAAAAGAAATAGTATATACAAAAAAGATAATATTAGGCAGTCTGTGACCAGTGGCGATTGAGGATGCAGGTACTAAATGCTACAAGAAACAATAAATCTGACATTATTTAGGAGAAACTTTTATGGCATAGGCATACTTACGAGAAAATGAGAAAAAAAAGTCAAATGCATATGGAGAAAAGCCCAGGCATGAACCATGTTATCCAAAGGCAGAAAGAAAGACCATGGAAATTCTGGCATTTCTTAGTTTCACGGTTGAAGATTCCTGCCTGGTAATATTCTTGCCCGGTAATATTTTGATGCTAAATAGTAAAACGCTATCTACATTGGTTTATACATTTCCTATAACATTTTCTCCTGTTGGCTGGTTCTTCCTCCTTGATATTGTTTAATTCCTTAGGCTACATGATCCTATACCATCTTTGTTTTCTTCCTATTTCCATAACTGATCAATTTATCTTTGTAGAATGTCCTCCTCCAACCTCTAAATGTCAGTATTCTCCACAGTTCCATTCTTGGCTTTGCATTTGAACTATCAAAAAAATATTATCACCTGAGATCACACTGTCACCCTTAAATTCAACATTCTGTTCTATTAAGATGGTTATCTAATTTTTATTATCAACATGACCATTTCCTCCTTAAATTCCACTTCCATTTTACCAGAGTCTTAAGTACATTTATTCCTTGATCCACACTCTTTTATCAGACTTAGTGATCCACCTGTTCTTCACATTCTTCCTTTCACCCAGACAGTAATCATCATCAGAACTCCACTGCTACTGTATCTTCCAGGACTTAAAAACTTCTCTCCACAAAACAGATTCCCCCATCAAATTCCTCACTTCTACTGATTGTATCATCATTCTCCCTGTCTCCCCAGTTTACAATATCAGGCATATTTGATTTCTTCCTCTTTCTATCTTTATGCCTAGTCACTGGAGTTGATTATTCTGAAAGTCTTCTTTTATAATGTCTCTGGCACTAGGAACAATCTAAAAAAACTATTTTTTGAGCAAAAGTAATCAGACACAAAAAACTATTATTGCCACGCCATCTCTCCCTCATTGCCACCTGCTTCATTCAGCCCTATCTCCTCATACGTGGGTCTTTGTGTAGTTATCATTCCCTGCATCTCTAATCTCTGGCTTCTCCTAACCAGTCAGCACTTTTTGGCCTGATTATTTTCCTTAAAAATACATATTTAATAAACCCAGCCTCTTTACAATTACTCAGTAACTTGATGCTGTCCAACAGAAATACAAATCAAATCACAAATGGGAGCCATGTGTGTAATTTAAATTTTCTATTAGCCACATCATAAAATGTAAAAACGAACAGGTGAAATTAATTGTCATAATGGCATTGTTATATTTAACCCAATATATCCCAAATATGATCATTTCAACATGTAATAATTGCTAATAATAAGATATTTTACTTTGTTTCATACTACGTCTGAAATCACATGTCTCAATTCAGACTAACCACATTTGAGGTGCTCAAAAGCTGTATGTGGCTGGTGGCTACCATACTGGACAATGCAACTCTGCAGTATACCTTGTGCCTCTCATTTACATTCTTTGCCTATGCTCTCACCCTTATGTCCCTCCCTTTTTCAACATAATGAGATCTCAAGGCTCTCCCAGCTTAAGTTCTAACTCTCCTGGGTAGATTTCCCTAACCACCACAAGACTATGATCTCATCTCATGAGATGTAATAGCTATACCATGCAGCTGGCATGTCCTACGTCTGCCTTTTGTAATTAATGCAGGAGAACTGCATCATGGCCAGATTGTCAGTATCCTGAGTGCTGATACTTCTCTCCGCCCCTCATATCACTTAGCAGAGTGCCTTTCATAGAGAAGACACAGTAAATATTTGTCGATGGAGTGATGATAGTAAAGTGTTACAGTAATTTTAGTATATAAATAGACTTTATTAATCACCAGTCTTGTATTATTTACCAAGTGGCTGTGATAATATTATCACTGATTTCATTATAAGGTTAACTTTATAGGTTTCAGTGAAGATTTATTTTCTAAAATGTAACACTCTTGTTTTAGGATAAATGAAATATCAGAACTAGGATAACCTACAGTAAATGGAAAGTCAAGTAAAACTAGTATAATTTTAGCTCTGTGATTTATTTGTATATAGAGTGATGAGAATATTGATAGTTGAAAAATGGTGAGCATAATAATATTATGGAAGACATAATTTAGTGAGCTCCAACAAATATTGTCTGATTATCTTACCGGTATGGAGGAATTCTCGGAAACAAATTTAGAAGATTTAATAAAAGAATGTGTTGGAAAAAGTGATTTGATAAGGGATCTCCAACATCAGTTTTTATAGGGAGGTTTTGTGCAATCACTCCATGGACAGGTTTAAAGGCTGTGGCAAATGCTTTATCAGGGGATTGTAGATCCAATGGGGGGCTATGTATTTACATATGCAAGGAGAGCTTGATGAGATTTCACACAAAGAATTACTGATTAAAGTAATGAATCCTGGTGTAGAGGGTAAAGAAGCTGAATGTGGGTAATATTTTCTTTATCATGGGGGATTTGCTTATATTACTATCATTTCAGGTAAGATAGAAACTGCCAGTAGGCCAAATGGTGTTTAGTTTGAAGGGCATGACTCATTAACATATAACAAAAATCTTAAGGGTAAATTTGACAAAACAAATCTTAAAGAAAGTGTAAAATAAGTGAAATCTGTCCTTAGAAGGCACTCAAACTCTACCATTGCCAAATACTATATTCTCCCTTCAGACCTATTTACGCCCACTTATTACCCACACCACCTCCATTTTATGTGATAGGATTTTTCAGATGTACTCTGATTTTACTGAGAGACTTTGAATCTTAAAGATTTCAAGATACAAATACATGGTATAAAGATCGTCATTAGGGAAACTAATCTGGTTGAAAGCCCCACATCAACTCTTAATATTATACTATAATCTTCCTGCAAAATAAAACTGATGCTAAAGTCCAAAACTCATAATATTTACAAGAATAGTTTAGAAAAAAAATTGCTTCCTAAACTCAATCAGTATTTTTTGAAACTCCTAGATGACTACAAATAAAATTACAGTATTTGTACCATGCATATGCATCTGTAAGGATTTGTTGTTCATATAACAGCTATTGTCAAATAGATAAAACCTAAGTTGCAAAAGCATGAGTTGTATATATATTTATTCTTCTCATAACTAAGGTTGTTTGTTTATTTATAAATTTTATTTTATTTAAATTCAATTAATTAACATATAGTGTATTATTAGTGATCTGAGGGGTTATTGTTTCTTTAAATGCAGGCAAAAAGTGCTATATGGGGGGCAGGGGAAAACAAATTACATCCTGGTTGACAGTTACATTTTGTCAATCCGTCTGGAATAGCGGAGGGTGTGAGTAGTAAATGGGTTGGACAAGATTCATGATATATGCCAGAAGCTATGCAGGAAAGCTGAGGTACAACCTGAAATAGCGTTGGGAAGAACACAGCAGGTGCCAAAGCCAACGATAGAGAGTGGATTATCCAGTCAAGGGGATAAGCCATAAATGAGAAAAAGAAATGGATGCTCAAGCAGACGAGGCTCAAACCAGCAAAAGACATAGTTTAGGAGATAAGTACTTCCAAGAATGTCAGTTGAAGCTTTTGTTTGTTTGTTTGTTTTGTTTTGTTTTGTTTTTTGGCGGATAGGGCTAACATATATGAGTAGTAAGAGAGACACATTTAAAGAAAAGGGATGTGGGGCATGAGATAAGTAGAAAGTGGGAAAGCTATAAAGATGTCTGTTAATTATAGCTGTTATTAAAATAAAGCAGTTGAGAATGTTAGAAATCTAATTTCTAAATAAATCTATTGAGTCTTGTAAATGCTTCTTCAGCACTGAAATCAATGCAGAAAACTGGCACACACCTTAAGAAAAGAAATACAAACAAACAAAAATCAAGAGCAATAATCAACTTTCAGTTTAGGAGGTGAAAAATCATCATTACTACAGGCAGCAACAAAACATAGAGAAAATAAAACTGAACAGAGTCTGAACGGGAAACCAGACTCAGTAGCTGGTTTGCAAGATAATATTTAGGCCAAAAACAAAAACAAAAGACACAGTTTCCTAAGCTATTGAATTAATAATGAACTTGACCTTTATTGCTTCCTATTCTTCCTCCTTCTCATTCTCCTCCTTCTCCTCCTCCTTCTTCTTCTTCATTGTCATCATCATCATCATAGCTCCCTCTTACCTTACTGCAGCCAACCCCTTGTCATGACTACAAAGTCTTCTGTAATCTATGATCTGGCCTACGCCTCCCCTCCCACTGCTGTAATACCAGGCTTTTTCTGGCTCACTATACTGTAACCACACTGGGCACATTTGTGTTCTTCAAACACTAAGGTTTGTTCCTATGTCAGAGTCTTTGCACACATATGTCCTTTCTAGAGGTCCTCACCCCTTTCTCTTTCCATGGCTGTTCCTTCTGTTATTCATGTCTCAGCACAAATTATCATCTTTCAACAAGATTTTCCTGACTACTCTATTCAGCATTACCCAACACTTCCTATACAGTAGTTTGTTTTATTTTCTTCATGGCATTTAATTCTATCTGAAGTCAATTCATCTGCTTGTCTGTCCATCTGTCTATCTACAATGGTTGTTTATTACCTATGTTACCTACTAGCATATAATCTGTATCAGAGCAGAAACCTTGACTTTTTCTTTTCCAAACTGTAATTCCTAGTGTCTACAACTCAAGGTAGATGTTCAAACATATGTGTTAAATAAATCAATGAACAAGTTAAGTATTAAGTGATGAATTCCATTGTATTTTTGAAACTCAGAACAGCCATGAAAGATAAGTATCATTTCCTTTGTTATATCTATTTTACTGAAAAGGAGACTGACTACTCTGTGAACTTAATTGACTTGCCAAGATCATGTCGCTAGTAAATATGTCTACAAAACTATTTTTTGCCCCCTACAATATCCTCCTTACCTACCCCTTATGAGGGTCACATAGGATAGTGAACGATTTTAAAACACTATAGTAATGTGAAATATTTTACTTCAGCTCTCATAGATATGACATACTTATTTGCTAATCACTAATGAACATCAGCTGATTTATAATCTTGCAGCTGCATAAATTCCTAATTTTCTTGTTTTTATCATGAAATAAAAATGCCTCATCAGAGTCTAGGGAAGTATACCTAGGAGTACACACCTGAATTCCCTTGAGATTACATTGAGCTTAGCTGCTGATCTCAAAGGTGTCGCCTTCCTTATAATGATGTCAACACCTACCTCAAAGAAGCCACATTCTATGTAATGACATCAAAACCAGGACAAAGCATCAGACGCCGTGGGTGAGCAAAGAAAACCTTACACAAAGATAATATTGAAGGCTGGCTTTTGTCTTAACCTTCACTACACCAGTAAGTCCTCCCACTTGGGTAACATGTCAAGAAAAATTTAGTTTAATTCAGTTTCAAGAGAAAATAAAACATAACCAACATAATAACAAATAAAAATGTATTGATGTAAACAATCTAAAAATTTATGCAAGGGACTAAACAACAATAAAATAAATTCAACTTTGATTCAAATTTGAATGAAAATGGGGTAATAAAAAATGAAGCATAAAACTGAACTTACTTAAATTCATTCACCTACTTATAATCGCTTTTGTATCTCAGTAACTGAAGAAAGCTGTAACTTTCTCTTGGGTTTTAGGATGAATCTTGCATATGTTAATCCCGGAAACATTAAAGTCATCATTGGTTTTCTTAATCAAATTTCTATGTTTTTAGTTAATACTTTAATATATAAGAAGTTAATTTAAGTGATTATACCAGAGACAATGCTCTAATAGATAACAATGAATTATAATCAGCATTTCAGAAACTAATAAATACAAATAAAAGATATGAAATTTTTTTCAACTCATCTGGTAACCAAAGAAATATATTAAAACAATAAATGACGCAATTTATATATCAAATTGGCAAAAACATAAAATTCAAATATGACAGTATCTATTACTAACTTCACTATGAAGAAGGAGGTATTCTCATACCTTGCTGGTAGGAGTATTATATGTTATAACCTTTTTGGAGTGCAATTTGGCAATAGGTATTATAAAATTTATAATTTGATATGCAGGCTTGACTGAGTCCAGCATTCATCCTAAGGAAATAATCATGATTAATGCAAATATATAGCCTTGAGGATGTTTATCACAGGGCTGCTTATACAAGAAAAAAGAACCGACAACAGTCTTTTCGATGGGTTTATCAAATTGTGTTTCATCTATAAAATTAAAATTTAAAATAGCTATGCAGTACTTAAAAATGTTGCAGAAAAACAACTCATATTATTAAAAATATTCATGGGAAAGTAAGTAAAAAATAGGAGCAACAAGATGCCATTACTGAACTTATAAAATCTATATTTGTACATAAAAAACAAACTAGTGGTTATATACCAAAAAGTCAATAGCAGTTGTCTCTTGGTGATAGAATTATGAATGATTTTTGTTTTCTGTTTCTTCATCAAGTCTCAACAGTGAATATTGAATTATTTTTTAAATACTAAAATAAGTATTATTTTTATAAAAATAAATTAAAGACTAAGTAATTAAATTATGATTAATGATTTAATCTTGAACAAAGGTGAGATAATGAGAAATTGGGCAATATCACACAGCATCAAGAAAAGAATAAAAAATAAATTAGAAAATTAGAAATGTAACTAAGTATAAAGAGAGGGCTGGGAGAGATGGGAGGACCATATTTCAGAAGTATGTTTCAGTCCAAGCAATGCACTGTGAGCAAGTAGTAGAATTTTCATTTTTACTATGTAGGTCAAAAATTCACAGTCAGCAGTGTACAAGATTTTTTAAAATGTGTGTTTCTTTCATTTACTTTCATTAATATCTCAAGAGTTGGTGTTATTTCTTTATAGGTCTTATTAATGACTTGGATAATTCTAAATTAAATTAAATATAGTACACAAATCAAATCCACTGAATATTTCTTATGTGTAATATCAGGTGCCACCGTTAGCCATAATGTCTCCTTATTATTATTGTAGTGGTTTTATTTCTGCAGTCTATAGTACCATGCACTGTGGAAGGCATTTTTGTGTACTTTGTAGCACTTATTCTCACCAAAACCCTTGAAAATATTGTATTATTTTCATTTTACAGATGAAGAAACAAAAATCTAGCAAGTTTACATGACTCCCCAACATCCCAGCAATGCTCAAAACAAATGGAAACTAACAAAACCAGGTCTATAATGAATCATTCTTAAACTGAACATGACTTTGAAGAACACCATTCCATACCAATCCATGAAATTCCTATGTTTTATTTTCCTTTTATAATAATAAACTGTGATTCCAAAGTTATTCACTCTATTTCTATGACTGATTTCTAAGAGTGTGTAAGAGCTGCTGATTACAGAACATCACAGTATGGAATTTCCAGCTACTTTCTGCAAATTATATCACAGTTTTTTCCACATTCCAAGCACATGTTGCAAAGAATGAATGTTCAAGTTCTGCAAATTATTTTGATTTCTTTTCAAGAAATTTAGCAAAGCACTATTCTTCACTTGCAATTTGATTTAGAAAGTATATATGTAACAAAAGATATATAAAGGTTATTTAAAAGATGTACTTTAGGTGAGATGATTATAAACATCTATAACATCCAAGAGCCTTTGAGGTTAATTTCTGAGGGTTACAGAAGGGAGGGAGTGAGGAGATGGGGTAATCAGGTGATGGGTATTAAGGAGGGCACATGTTGTGATGAGCACTGGGTGTTATATGCAACTAATGAATCATTGAACACTACATCAAAAACTAATGATGTACTATATGTTGGCTAACTGAACATAATAAAAATAAATAATTAAATAAAAATAAAGACACACACACAAAGATTAAACTGGAGGTAGATTAGATTAATTTACTAAAATATTTAATTTTTGTTTTCTATATAACAAAACATACTTTTATATTTTTTTATATTTTTAAATATAAAAACAGAAAGAAGCCTCAAATAAGCATGAAAAACATAAAAATTATCCCCTGACTTATTGAGTTCCTTTTTACCCTTGCTCTGGTTATTTGGAGGAGGGAGGAAGGAAATAAGAATCAAGTAGATAAGTCACCTAGCACGCAGACTCTGGGTTCCTTTATCTATTCCTATTCAGTGGCATTTGCCTCCGTTCCATGGGAGTCATCTACTCATTTACAGGCTTGCAAATGCTCAAAATTATTTGTGTAGCTCAAACTTCTCCTCTGAGTTCTAGAAACCTTTACCCAACTTAAAATTCTCATTTGGTTGTCTCATAGACATTTCACAAATAATATGTCTAAAATGGACCTCTTCTATCAAATTGAATGTATTTCCAATCTTCACTATCTCAGGAAATGGCAGCACCATACATCTAGTAGCTAAAGCTACAAACCTGGCCATCATCCTTCATTACTTACTCTGCCCTACCTCACATCAGTAAGACTTTCCTTTGCACCTATTAACTCCATCATCAATCATCCAGCCATCTTTTTCCTCTCCTGCCAGTATGATAGTCCAAACTTCCTTAGAGAATTTCATTTCCATTTCCAACCATCCTCTCCCCAACCTGGTCATCACACAGCAGTCATATAATCTTTTAAAGCAAAATTGCAACAATAACAACCTCCATTAATTTTTCCAAAGGGTTAACAATACATTCATGTCCTAAATTAAATATGTATTTTACATGCTTCCATTTATTTCTTTAGAGCTTTAGTAAGGTAGAGTTAACACATAATATACTGTACATGCTAAGGCATACAATTTGATGAGTTTTGACATATATATATGCCTAAAAAGCTATCACAACAATCAAGATAACAAATATATCCATCAACCCCAAAAGTTTATTTATGGCCCTTATTTATGCCTTCTTCCCCCCTTCCTTGCCCACATCTACAGATAATCATTGATCTTATATTACTCAAGATCAGTTTGCATTTTCTAGTAATTTACAGAAATGCATTAATATTTCCACTTGCCTAGGCTTCTCATATGGAGTCCTAATTGATTGCTCCAATTTTACTCTTGCAAAATGAAAAACAAACAAAGAAAAACAACAAAAAAAATAGGTTTACAGGTTTGATGAAAGTCATTGGAAAAATGCCAGCATGGTTGTCTAGTTTTGAGAATGGCTTATGAAACTTCTGAAACCCTATCAAACTTTTATGGACTTGTATCTTTTTCAAACCCAATTTAAAATGTATATATACTACTATAATTGTCCACGTTTTAATTAAAATTTTAATTAGCCTTTTCCTCAGCCCAGTTGTAAGATATAGATTTTTCTTTCTTTTTTCACATTATGATCATACTTCGGAAGATTCTGTATTCTAGAGACCCTGTGATGTTAGTTAAAGCAACTGAATGGGCTTTGTGTATATTTGCCAAATAACTAAATCTTAACAAAATTTTACAGTGCAAGGAGTATTTCATTTTGAAAGAATTTTTCACAGATTTATGAATGAAGGAGGGGAAATCGGAGGGAGAGACAAACCATGAGAGACTATGGACTCTGAAAAACAAACTGAGGGTTCTAGAGGGGAGGGGGGGTGGGAGGGTGGGTTAGCCTGGTGATGGGGATTAAAGAGGGTACGTACTGCCTGGAGCACTGGATGTTATACACAAGCAATGAATCATGGAACACTACATCAAAAACTAATGATGTAATGTATGGTGATTAACATAACATAATAAAAAAAAAAAGAATCTTTCACTGATTTTTCCAACAGAAATTTGTTTTTTTTATTTAATAACATTTGATGCTTATGAATATTATTCATATAAAATTGTGATTACAAAGCATATTGAATTAATATTCTAAGGTTATCATTTATCTTTCCAGAACAATCATAGCATGTTTTGCTTCTTTCTTAAAAAGGAATATTTTCAGTTGCTCTTTACAACAATGAATATGAAAGTAATGCCAAAATATAACTAATCTCAGGTTTTTTTGGAATTTGATATTTTTTACTACCTACATAATATAAACATGCATCACCTAGGTGAACAGTTTTTAATAGCATCATTTTCACAACATTTTAATTATTGTCACATTTCTTCTTTGTTTAGGGAGACGTCTGGTAAATAGCCGTGGGATCTAAACAAGTAAGACTTAAAGCATGCTGTTTTTTTGTTTTTGTTTTTGTTTTGCCTGACTTTCAAATTGTTTGTTTGATTTATTACTTAATAGTATTTCTTTATTACTTGGGGTTGTAGCTTTTTAGAAAAGTGTGATCAATTTTATTATGGAGTATAAGGAATAAAAGTAAACTTTTAACACTTTGAGATTATCTGGAAACTTAAAAAAACCCACCTGAATTTTCTGTATATGGTAGGCAGACATAAAGACATTACAAATGGGGCAAAATTTCAAGCCCAAACATGGGCATGTTTTTATAAGAGTGAATATGAATCCATACAGTGAATTTTTCCAAGGTAATTTTTTTTTACAAAATATATGTTGCTATACTTGTCTTATTCTTACCACTTGCTTGTCAATAGAATAGGTCAATGAGTGGTTGATTTGATTTCCCAAACCACCTCATGTAGAACCATGACTCAGTACCATATAGTTTGGATAATGTGAGATCCACACCCAACATTGGAATGAGATGTGTTGGGATGTTGAGGGGAAGAGGTTTCAGTTAACAATGTTAATAATGGAGTAGGAAGGAGAAGAGGTGGAAGGATGGTCAAAAGGAAAGCAAATGAGCAAAGGGAGAATTACACATAATAAGAAGGAAGAAAGTAGATCACCAAAAGAATAAAGAGTAAAAAAAAACAAAAAACAGATGACATACATTCCATGCTTCATTTGTCTCTATTTGGAAGAACGGAATTTGAGATAGAAGAACTTAAGAATAGAGAGCAGATATTGGAACAAATTAAGAGTAGAGAGTAGATACTGGAGAGACAAGATATGCCATAGGTTGTGCCTGAGAAAAAGGGAAACAGAGAAGAGTAAATGGTAAAAGATAGGGGAAGAAAGTTTCATTTTAAATGTTCCCTACTTAGTTGACAATTTAGTTTCTTGAAGCTAGAACTTAAATGGTTTTAAAAATATAAGCATTGAATATTTTTATCTGTCTTATTGAAGAAAAAATTCTAGATATTGTATAATTATGGGATGTTTCTAAGAATTCTGCTTTATGCTCAGTTTAAGCCATGCTTAAATGAAAATGTTTCTTGATTTGTTTCAAGTTTTCTTATGAGTATTCTAAACTTGCTCTACTCTTGAAATCCCTTGACTTCTGAAAAAAGGAAAATCATACATTTGGAGAGGTGAAATAAGTTATTAAAATGTATTTCTAATTTACAGAAAAAATATGTTAAATAATTCAAATTTACAGTCAGAACAGTTCAAATTAGTCCTGCATTCAGGGACACAAAGCCTAGATTTACCCTATAGTTATCCTGTAATTGCTATTTGCAGGCAACGGGAAGGTTACTAGTGGTACTGATCTCAATCATAACGTACAGATTTACCAGAGAACCTTGTAGAATTGACAATTTTTTTGTCCCATGGCATAAATCATAAAGATTCAACAAGATAATATCCTTTGTATTGGCATAATGATATAAATAAGTAAAAATTCCTTTTTAGCAGTACTTGGGAAGTGTGCTTTAGTTTATGGTTGTTGTTGTTGTTTGTTGGTTTTTCAGTGGCTATAATGTGTTAATCATTGATCAACACAATATAAGGTTTCTTCTTAACAGTTGAAGTATCTTGGGGAAAAGATTTTGCTTATTTATGATCCATTATGTATAAAGTTATCACTAGCAGAGTTCAATGATGGTACAGTAGAAAGTTCCCATTGATTCTGACTCCAAAATACTGGGCAAAATCCCAACGTCACCATGAAGATCCACTTAATCAATCTGGGCCTCAATGTTTTCATGTTCAAACAAGGATAATACAACCTACTCAGGGATTACTATCACATTTGAACAGGTCATCAATCTGAAAGTATTTGGAATGTAGTCAACATTAGTGGGTGAGGCATGGGTTTGAGCACCCTGGAAGTTCCTGTCCAAAAGCCCATGAGCCACACAAATAACTTTGCAACATTGTTACAAATGTTTGTACTTGTAATTCAACTTTATCATTACAAAGGCTACTTGGGGGGGGGGGTAAATCAATCTATCATTTAAAAAGCTGTAGTCATCATCTTCATGGCTCTACATCTGGAGTACAGGAAAAGTTTTTCAGTCTCACAAAAATCTCTACCTGCTGTGTGGTGCCTTACATTCCTCTCTTGGAATAAAACTAGGACCTCTCCTCTATTTTTGTAGCACTAGGCTAGGTGGTTTATATACATTTCCTCAGATAATTCTCAAATCAATCATGTAAAGAATATATGATTGCCCCCCTTTGCAGATGACTCTCAGAAAAGCTGAATAATGTGACTGAGTTCAGCTAGACAGAAAAGGGACAGAGTTGCAATTAGGATCCAGAACTCTTTTTTTTTTTCTCTCTTTTTTTAAATTATTATTATGTTATGTTAATCACCATACATTACATCATTAATTTTTTATGTAGTGTTCCATGATTCATTGTTTGCCTATAACACCCAGTGCTCCATGCAGAACGTGCCCTCTTTAATACACATCACCAGGCTAACCCATCCTCCCACCCCCCTCCCCTCTAGAACCCTCAGTTTGTTTTTCAGAGTCCATAGTCTCTCATGGCTCATCTCCCCCTCCGATCTCCCCCCCTTCATTCTTCCCCCCTGCTATCTTCTTTCTTTTTTTTTTTTTTTTTAACATATAATGTATTATTTGTTTCAGAGGTACAGATCTGTGATTCAACAGTCTTGCACAATTCACAGCGCTCACCATAGCACATACCCTCCCCAATGTCTATCACCCAGCCACCCCATCCCTCCCACCCCCCACCACTCCAGCAACCCTCAGTTTGTTTCCTGAGATTAAGAATTCCTCATATCAGTGAGGTCATATGATACATGGTTTTCTCTGATTGACTTATTTCACTCAGCATAACACTCTCCAGTTCTATCCACGTCGTTGCAAATGGCAAGATTTCACTCCTTTTGATGGCTGCATAATATTCCATTGTGTATATATACCACATCTTTTTTGTTTGTTTGTTTGTTTGGGTTTTTATTGTTATGTTAATCACCATACATTACATCATTAGTTTTAGATGTAGTGTTCCATGATTCATTGTTTGTGCATAACACCCAGTGCTCCATGCAGAACGTGCCCTCTTTAATACCCATCACCAGGCTAACCCATCCTCCCACTCCCCTCCCCTCTAGAACCCTCAGTTTGTTTGTCAGAGTCCATAGTCTCTCATGGTTCATCCCCCCCTCCGATTTGCCCCCCTTCATTCTTGCCCTCCTGCTCTCTTCTTTTTTTTTTTTCTTAACATATATTGCATTATTTGTTTCAGATATATACCACATCTTCTTTATCCATTCATTTGTTGATGGACATCTTGGCTCTTTCCACAGTTTGGCTATTGTGGACATTGCTGCTATAAACATCGGGGTGCACGTACCCTTTCATGGCATCCAGAACTCTTTACACAGCTCATGTACATTGTGAAACGCCCCTGCCTTTCTTAGTGAAATACAGTAGTTTCAATACAAATATTGGTGGAAGGATTATCACATGATTTTATCAATATTGGTGTAGAGAAAATGCTTACTGGAAAAGAGGAGGGAGAGCAAAAGTGATCGCTAGGTCCCAAGGATGGGGAGGACTGCTGGAAGGGTAAGTAGTTAGTCTCACCAACTCAGTGTTGTGTCTTCAATAAGTTCTGTGGGAAGGCATTAGTGATAATTAAAAAAAAAAAAAATCTTCAATTCTTTCCTACTTGGCCAGTTGACAACAAATTCCACAAGTCCTCCTGCATGTGCCTTTAAGATCCAATTCATCAGTATTCTTATGATAGTTTAGCAGAGAGAAGTCCCAGGTCCTATATTTCTTTCTTCTTATTGGCATTCCTCTCCTCATTAAGAAAACTCAACGATCCTCTTTTCTGTATGCCCCTGCTTTCCTGCTGATGGTATGAAATTTGTGGTTCATTTGAGTTGGTCTAAGTATACTTACTGAAGTCAGAGAAGAGGATAATTTTTATATACAAATGCATTCTGAATAGTCCCTTTGAGACACCAGCCTCTTGAACCTCTTTAGGAGAAAAAATAAAAATGAGGCTCTTATGTGATTTGTTAATAGTTTAATTGAAAAAAAAACATTTGTTTCTAACTGACTTCACTAAAATAAACCTGTTTTATCTTTTTTTAAGATAAATTGTCCTAAATAATTATACTATTGAGCAAAATTAAGAAATAATTCTCTTTCTATTCCTTCATATACACACATACACTCACATGCACAGACATGCTGATAGACACAATTACATGTGCACAGAGACTATAAAATGCAGGCACATGGAGACTATAGCAAGATCATTCCCTCCTTTCAATGAAATATATAATATTATGTATATTTTTTAGAATACTTTGAAAAAGTGATCTTGGAGAACAGTTAAAATGATTGAGCCTTAAATGTATTACACCATTTTTAAAACTTTAATAATCCAAGCCTATGTAAATACTGTGTTTTAAGTTATCATCGTTGTGCTTCATAAACAAGAGGCTGGCTGTGTTTAGAAATACACTCTCATTGTACTGATATCACAGTACAGATTTCTCTTTCCTCAGATTGTCTCCAGTGTAAACATGCTGCTTGATAAAGATGACCATAAAGCTAACTTGATTGCTAGGCAGCTGCATTGTTATTACCATAGATAAACACACTTATCTCCTCTTTGGAGTATTCCTGGTAAGGAATTTCTGGACAAGTATAATGTTTTCTTTTGGGTTGATTATGATCTTATTTATTTTAGGTAATCACATAGGTATCCTGTATGCTTTTGTAAGACTGGATTTAATACAGAGAAAAGTTCAGAGGGAAACGGTGAGCTATTAAATGGTGTTTTTCAGGACATGATTAGAAGCAGGAATGTTATTATTGGAGTCTTATACAAAAGGAGGAATCAAAATTGCACAACATAAGCGCGTTTCCATCTAGATTGTGAGACCTAAGTGTTATCTTGGGATCATGAGGGAGTTTTATTTACAATATCAACTTTGCTTATGAAACTCAAATAAATGCCTCCAGGAAGAAATGAGGTAATAGTAATGGACCAAACAGTTGTTTATTTTGCATGGCTACCTCTTTATTTTGAAAGAGAGTTATTGTTCCCCTGTGAATCTTATATAAAGCTTACAATTTACTTGCTATAGAAAAATGTTCATTATCCGCAACAAAACTACTGATTATGAGGATCCGCAGGCTTCAGGAGGGCAAAAGGGCAGCAGCAGGTTCGGGGTGACAAAGCACTGAGTGTGCAGTCTCTGTGAGGCTGGTTAAACTGGAAGATGCACCTGACAAGGATCATGTTACCTACGAGCTCTGGCTCGCACCTTGACACTTCCAGATAACTAAAGTGCCTTGAGAGTCTTTTCGTGATGGGAAGGAAGGGTTGATTTAGTGGGACCCCAGCAACGGAACTAATGCTGACGATGGCACCTTCACCGCCACTGTGAAAAAACACAACGGACACCTCCCAGGCCTGATACAGCCAACGACTCCCTGAATGGTGATGTCACTCTGAGTATCTGGCTCAGGGTAGAATGGGTCCTGCCTACAGTACCCATACATACAATACTACTAATACTTGGATAATCTCTTAGAACCACATATTTACATCTGGGAAAAAAAATCAGTATCCAAAGGAACGATTTTAGGATAGCAAATTAACTGGCCTCCCGTACCCTCTACAATGCAGCAGGGAAAGGAAGAAAAGGAGGCTTGTTGCTTGTGCCCTTTGGGGCAGTAAAAAACTCATTATTCATTTGACATGGATGGTGAGCAAACATAGAAGTGAGTAAAGATCCTTCCATATTTGAAGACTATTATTAGTTCTGTCTTGTGAGTGATCGCTTCTTTGCTATCATCAGTGATCAATGATAGAACACAGCAATGATGGTGCAGCACTATGGGTTACTCCCACAGCACGTTTATTTCCCCATCACCTTGAGAGTGGTTTCCAAGATTAATTCTCGTGTCAGTGCCCCTTTATATTAATTATTGGCTGCAGAAGCTCTTTATCATATATCAGGGTTTAGCCACTCTTTTGTTACTTTGATGTGAAGTCCCTAAAGCCTCAGAAATTGAAAACATGTAAGCAAACAAACAAAAGAACTGGCAAGAGTTTTCAAACACCATTGTGTATATCTTTTGAAAATGAGTATCTGTATTATCTGCATCCCTCTCTTTAATTCCCTTTATTTTGCCCCTGTTAGTATGATTTGTTTTGTTCACATATTTCATTCAAGAAATTCAGACACTCAAAAAACTTTGCTGAAAACTTCATCTAAGACAATGAGCAACTCTCTGATGGAATTTGACATAAATGTTTGGCAGTGTAGGCTAGTGGTTAGTGAATGCAAAAACAAAGCAAGTGCTCACCCCAGCAACATAGATACTAAAATTGGGACTGCTCAGAGCAGCTTAGTAAGGCCCCTGAGCAAAGGCAAGTTTTTCTATTAGCATTGCTGAGTTTTGTGAAATTGTGTAAAGTTTACTCTCCTACCTGATGTTACAGGATGAAATGGCAAGGATATACATCCTCACATAGTAGATAATCGTGATCCCTTATCCTAGATGTCGGAATGGCAAAAATACACTCATGTGGAATCAGACTTTGACTGAAGGAGCTGAATAAAAATTCCAATACTGTTGGGTAAATCTGCTTTGTTCTTATATCCACTTAAAGTAGAGTTGTCATTTAACATTGTAAATAGTTGCCCTCTATCTATGCATGAGAGAAAATCTTACATGTTTGTTGGTTTTTTTAGCCACATATATTAAAATCATCAGCATAACTTCCTTGAGTGCATGGATTTATCTCTCTTATAGTCTTCTCGAATAGAGTAAATAATTCTTGGCTCATAGTATTTAGCCAACGCTTATTAACCAAGTGTGTGTTGGGTGAGTATATTAGTTTCCTCTGCTGTGTAACAAATTACCACAAACTCAGTGGCTTAATACAGTGTATATCCATTCTCTCACAGTTTCTGTGGGTAGGGACAGGCACTGCTTATCTGGGTCCTTGAAAGGATGTAGTCAATACATCAGACAGGCCTAGTTCTCATCTGAAGATGCTACCAGTGATGGATCCACTTCCCAGTTAGTTCACTTAGGTTGTTGGTAGAATTCATTTCCTTGTGATCGTGAGAGCAAGGGCTCCAACTTCTTGCTGCCTGTTGGCTAGAGGCTCCTCTGAGCTCCCAGAGGCTGCCTCAAGTTCCTTGCCTCATGTCTCTCTCCACAGGACCCCTCACAGCATGGCACTTTGCTTCTTTAAAACTCTAGCACCACTCTGATAGCAAGATGGAATATTATACAATGCATCATAATTGGGAAGTGGACTCCTATCACCTTTGCCAAATTATATTGGTTGGAAGCATATCATAGGTCCTGTCCATACCAAAGGGAAGGGACCCTGGGGACCACCTTAGACTCTGACAGCAGCTATCATCATAAGAACCAGTATCAGCCCTGAAATCCCAATTTTGAATTGGAATTTAAAATAATGTTACAGGGAAAAAAAATGTTAGTTTGGTCTTAGTGAAGAAAATGTAAAATAGCTGTTACATAGCTGTAGGGTATAGAGTTGTCACGACACTAGATTTATGAAAGCACCATACCCAACAGCATTTCCCATTTTAAGAGGCTGGATCTTCAGGAAATAGGAATGTATTCTTAGCTACTTCGACAATGAATAACATGTGAACCTCTTTCCTTGGTGAGTGCATTCTGAGTTTCAGGACTCTGAATAACACAGTTTGTGCTTAATGTACACCTCACTTGTCTACTATTGTTTGGCCTGTAACAACCACAGAGGTGATTATATACTAAGTAATTATACGCTGTAGTTAATACGCATTTTACCATCTATTTATCCATAGGTCTGTTTTCTCACATAAGCACTTAATTCTATAATATTTAAATCAAAACTCCAGGCTTACTAGTCTTCCAGGATGTGACAACAATGGATGAATTATAAGCTGTTCCCCCAAGGAACAGTGAATTGGGACATGTGGGACCATGTAATACTGGAGCAGCTACATCTGGTGCTCCCTGAAAAATTCCACAACTTCCTATCTTCCTGTAGTTCAAAAACAGATACTATTTCTGAGTGCCCCTGCAGACCCTAAGTGCCACTTTCTACTTAGGAAAAGCAGTCTCTAAGGTAACCAGGATATACACTCCATAGCAATTTATAACTAGGGCAATCTAAGATATGAGCGTACTACCTTTACTAATGTAAAGATTTTTTTTTCCATACCAAAATAACATAAACAATTGAATTTTACAAATATTTGTATTTATCCACATTAACTCTTGTTGGGAAACACTGTTCGTGTCTGTCATGTAATAAATGTGAAATTTTCAGCCCACCGCTAACCCTACTCACATGTAACAATGATCATATGGCAACTTACTGCATGTATTTCAGTCAGAACCCTGTCAGAAAATTGATGACACAATTGAAAGGGGTTGAAGAGAGTTTAATAAAGTGACTGTTTACAGAGGGATAGACAGGATTAAAGGATAGTGAAGCATCCTGTGCTAACTACAACTGGAAGCTACTTCCATGCCCAGGCTTGATGGGACATACAGTTAGTTATCAGGCACAGAAAGATCTCACCTGTTTAAGAGGACCACCCAATAAGAACCTGACCTTAAATAAAGAAAAACATGACAACATGTGTTCTGGCAGGTAAAAACAAGGGAAATAAATATCATAGCTCTTCATTTCTTTTACCTTTTAATAGTCTGCTGATGCTTCACACTGCCTGAACCAACAAGAAGCAAGGAAAGAGAACCTGGTTGATACAGGGCATAAACATTGGGCTCATAAAGCACAAAGCAAAGGTGTGCATGTCATGTTTTTTTTGCGGAGGTACAATGAAGAATGGATCAGGAGGGACAAGCAGGGATTAGCCTATCACATATCAGTGTATATCAAAACTTAGAGATAGTTGTGGAGAATTTTGTCTTATTTTTATTAAAATTCAACTTTTGTCCATGGTCAGAATTCTAGCAGTTTCTTCCTTTTACACCTGGGGAATGTTGGTCAAAGATATATTGAATCTGTTATTTTTTTAACATCACCTTAGGAACTGCATCAATCATTTATTTCATTTATTAATATTCTGACCTCTTTTTAGAAATCATGGGGCTTCTAACTTCAGAGGTTGTTGAAATCTTCAATGTTCTTTTAACCATTCATAACTAAAGATGCCCCCAAGGCAGTTTCTAATGGTTTCCATCTTCATATAGGTTGCCTAGCTTTAAGATACTTCTATAATTCCAAATATTCTATAGAGGAAGTCCCAAGGACTATAAAGAAAAAAAATCACCCAAGATTTCTCCACATAGGCTCCAAGTCCACAAAAAAAAGAAAAAATTCAGAACTCCTTAAAAGAAAGCTACTCAAAATCTAGAGAGAATTTCTGAAGGTTGCCATAAATTATAGTTTTTTACCCAATGTTTTTACAATCTGCCCTTGTACTTCTTATGCAAGGAAATTAAAAAAAAAAAAAAAAGCTTTATGCCTAGATTTGAGATATCATTTTAAAAAAGCCTTTTGAGATAGATTCAAAATTGGCACATAAATCACAGAATGAAATCCTCCAGCTTTATCAATGGAGAGACTAATATCTACTATATCTAAATTATATTAACTCTAATCCAAATCATCATTCAACATTTTTTTTAAATTTCTAATCACTCATCCACATTTGGATAAATCATTCCCATTTTTTTTTCTTCATGCCAACTGACTTTTCCTCATGAAATCTTTCTCACTTCCACTTTTGAATTAAAAGTTACAACTAAAATTTATGGATCACTTAGTCATTAATATTAGGACTGTGAAAGCATGCAAACCAATGTTTCACTTCTATTGGGTTCTAAGTTTAGCCTTTGTATGACTTTAAACAAGTCAATTTTTATTAATTTTCAATTTTATCATTTCTTAAGTAGATGATATTCCTGACAATCTTTTGTTGTGTTTTTTAAGTTTTCATTTAAATTCCAGTTAGTTAACATACAGTGCAATAGTAGTGATTCAATACTTCTGTACAATACCCGGTGAACAATATAGTGATTCAACTCTTCCTTACAACACCCGGTGCTCATCACAAGTGCCCTCCTTAATCCCCATCACCTATTTCACACATCTCTACAACTCACCTTCCCTCTGGTAACCATTAGTTTGTTCTCTGTAGTTAAGGGTCTCTTTCTTGGTTTGCCTCTTTCTCTTTCTCTCTGTCTCTCTCTCTCACTCTTTTTCCCCCTTTGCTCATTTGTTTTGCTTCTTAAATTCCACATATGAGTGAATATTACTGACTTATTTCACTTAGCATAATATGCTCTAGCTCCATCCATGTCCTTGCAAATAGCAAGATTTCATTATTTTTAAGGCTCAATAATATTCCATTATATAAATATACCACCTCTTATTTATCCATTCATTAGTCAATGGACACTTGGGCTGTTTCTATAATTTGGCTGTTGTAGATAATGCTACTATTAAACACCAGGGTGCATGTATCCCTTCAAATTAGTATTTTTGTATTTTTTGGGTAAATACCAGTAGTGCAACAGCTGGATCATAAGGTAGTTCTATTTTTAATTTTTTTGAGAAACCTCCATACTGTTTTCCAGACTGGCTGCATCCCTTTCTCCACATCCTTGCCAATACCCGTTTTGTCTTGTGTTGTTGATTTTAGGCATTCTGACAGGTGTGAAGTGTTAACTCATTGCAGTTTTGATTTGCATTTCCCTGATGATGAGTGATGTTGAGCATCTTTTCATGTGTCTTCTGACCATCTGTATGTCTTCTTTGGAGAAATATCTGTTCATGTATTCTGCCCATTTTTTAATCGGATTATTTGTTTTTTGGGTGCTGAGTTTTGTTGATTGTTTCCTTCATTGTGCAGAAGTTTTGTTTTGTTTTTTGTTTTTGATGAAATCCCAAAAGTTTATTTTTGCTTTTGTTTCCCTTGCCTCAGGAGACCTATCTAGAAGGAAGTTGTTACAGCTAATGTCAAAGAAGTTGATACCTGTGTTCTCTTCTAGGATTTTGATGGTTTCAGGTCTCACATTTAGGTTTTTAATCCATTATGAATTTATTTTTGTGTGTGGTATAAGAAAGTGGTCCAGTTTCATTCTTTTGCATGTTGCTGTCCAGCATTCCCAAATCCATTTGTTGAAGAGACTGTCCTTTTCCCATTGGATATTCTTTCCTGCTTGGCTGAAGATTAACTGCCCATATAGTCGTGGGTTTATTTCTGGGATTTTCTGTTGTGTTCTATTGATCTGTGTGTCTATTTTTGTGCCAGTACTATACTATTTTGATTATTACAGCTTTGTAATATAACCTGAAATCTGGAATTGTGATGCCCCCAGCTTTGCTTTTCTTTTTCAAGATTGCTTTAGCTATCTGGGTTCTTTTGTGGTTCCATACAAATTTTTGGATGGTTTATTCTAGCTCTGTAAGAAATGTTGTTGGTATTCTAATAAGGACTGTATTATGTGTAGATTTCTTTGGGTATTATAGACCTTTTAACAATTTTGTTCTTCCAATCCATGAGCATGGAGTATCTTTCCATTTCTTTGTGTCAGCTTCAATTTCTTTCATCACTGTTTTATATTTTTCAGAGTACAAGTCTTTCTCCTCTTTTGTTTTTATTCCTAGTTATCTTATTGTTTTAGATGTAATTGTAAATGGGAATGATTCCTTAATTTCTCTTTCTGTTGCTTCATATTGGTGTACAGAAATGCAACAGGTTTCTGTATGTTGATTTCGCATCTGCTACTTTGCTGAATTCATTTTTCAGTTCTAGTAGTTTTTTGGTGGTGTCTTTCAGGTTTTCTATATATAATATCATGTCATCTGAAAATAGTTAAAGTTTTACTTTTTCCTTGCCAATTTGGATGCTTTTTATTTCTATTGGGCATAATGGGAAAAAAATCCCAAAACGAATATTAGGTGAATGAGAGAATTTTTTTGTACTTTTCTAGAGAAGCTTACCATATTTATACACACATTAGCTTGATATTATGGGTTTTTATTGTTTAAACAAACAATCTTTCAAATAGATGGATTTCTTTTTAAAGCAGGGTGCTTAGGAATACTTTTATTTCCTTCTCTAATTATATAACTTAAGATTTTTTTTCCTTTTAAGCATAATATCATTAAATTCATCTTAAGCAAAATTGTTTTTTACCTGACATGATACTTACTCCATTATTATTATGATAAAAGATTGTATATAGTTTAAGAAAAAATAGTTACAGTAATATAATTTGGTTTGAAATTATACAACCAACAATTCCCAGTATATTATTAATGAAGTTATTTGCAAAACTCCAAAGACAATGTTAAATAGTGGTTGGAATATTTTAACCCATAATTTCACCTTTTGATTTTCTTACGCTTTTTTTTCTCATCAAAACCACCTGTTACTGATGTAACAGGTGCAAAATTCATACCCTCACTTTTTCCATAAAGTTGACAGACTGGGGACTCTAGAATGCATTCTTATTAAGTGATGGGAGAGAAAATGCCTGGTTAATTGACAGCCCATCCTGGACTGTAGCTTTCTTAGCTAGAATATAGGATAAGTAGGCATTCAAAATGGTTAAAAATATTAAAAGATACCACCTTATAATTTTGTCTTTTTATCAATTTCTTATATGTTTCCCTCAAGCACATTTTTTTTTTAATTTCTGATTTTTAAGTGATACTTGTTTTCCATTTTTAACTGATTTTAATTAGCCTTCTCTTCCAGAAGTATGGGTAAGAAACCTAAACCAGAGGTCTATAAGAATGCAATAGCTTACCTGGCTGACTCTCTAGCTCTTCTGTAAGAAAGATCACCTCTGTTTGTATCATTGGGTACCTTTGTTTGGCTAGAGAGATTTGTCTCTTTGGAAAAAAGACTTGAATTCTATCTATAATTTTATACTTCTTTTTTTTTATACTGCTAGAGCAATGATTCTAAAATGCAGATTATTGTGTGTCTCATCCCTGCTTTGGCATAGGCTTTTCTAAAAGAATTTGAGACTTTTCATGAACTGATTCCTTCCTCCATATCTAGCCTTATCTATCTACCCTATTCCCACTTGCATACATCCTGTGCTGCAAGAATTTACTGACATTTTATCAAGCAGAAGGAATCAACCTAATTTTTACCACAGTCACAGTGTTGTATATAGGAAAGTGGGTGAACATTTGGGACAATTGATAAGACCTTGTATCTTTTTGTTTATTGTTTGAATCAGAAAGTTTATATCAATGTCTGATCTTATCTCTAACTTAGTTTTCTAGGTTTCAGCTAATAATGCTTCTAGTCACAAGAGGGAAAGAGGCCCAGAATGCAACATTATGCATCATTGTTGTAACAGAGACAAAAATTAATATTTGTCAATTCAGTCATAATTAACTTGTATTTTAAAATTGTTGGAGAGACGCCTGGGTGGCTCAGTCGGTTAAGCGGCTGCCTTCGGCCCAGGTCGTGATCCCAGAGTCCTGGGATCGAGTCCCGCATCGGGCTCCTTGCTCAGCGGGGAGCCTGCTTCTCTCTCTCTCTCCCTCTGCTTGTGCTCTCTCTGTCAAATAAATAAAATCTTAAAAAATAAATAAATAAATAAAATTGTTGGAAATACAAGTAGTAAAAACAATACAAAGTTATATTGATTTAATGTCACTATTTTAGCCAGTCACAGGAATCCGTAAGCATGCTATATACTCATTGCATATTTGTTATGTTTTCCATATCTAAATGATAATGCTGCACTTTGAAAGGGATATTCTTATAAATATGATTGTAAAGTAAATTTAGTGTCTTATTTATTCAACAAAATATTAAATGAGAGCAGAGGAAAAACATATCTATTATACATATATTACATGCAATACACATGTCTATACACATATATGCACATCTTTTCCTCCCATCAGAAGAATACAGAGTTTAATATATGTGAAAAAAAACACATTTAAAAATACTGAGAAAGTTAAAAAATATTTAAAAGAAAATTAATAAAACTTAGTTGAGTGGTGCCTGTGTAGATCAGTCGGTTAAGTGTCTGCCTTTGGCTCAGGTCATGATCCCAGGGTCCTGGGATCAGGGTCCTGGGATCGAGCCCCACATCCAGCTCCTTGCTCAGTGGGGAGTCTACTTCTCCCTCTCCCTCTGCCTCTCCCCCCAGCTTATGCTCTCTCTCTCTCTCACTCTCTCTTCTCTCAAATAAATAAAATCTTAAAAAAGAAAACTTAGTTGAAAAAAAGAAGATTAAATCAGAAGAGTTTCTTTTTAATTTCTTATAAATTCTTTGGTCATTCACAGTATAATTATTATTTGAAGTACTTTTTAAAAAGAAGGAATATTAAGTGGCATAACTTGGTGAAGACATTTCTCTCAATGGGTAGAAATGAAGTCATGATTTCCTAGAAATTCAACTTTCATGTTAAGTAATTTCCAGCTCATATCTTAATATCATATGGCTAATAAAACCACACCATCTCTTATTCTTGAGTTTCTCATTCAAATTGAATCCTATCTTACATTATGTAATATCAAGAAACATTTCTGTCTGAGTGGTACTATGCTATTAGGAGTTAATTAGAATACTAAATCTCGTATTAATATAAATCTCATATAGTCTATAGTCTTCAGGCAAAACTTGGCATATGGAATTCAAAGTTTTCTGCTGCCTTCAAAAGCACCTCTAAAATATCAGTTAAAAAATTTAAAAACAATAATGCAAAAACAAATTGAAAAAGAAAGTGATAAAAATGATTAAGAGATGTCTACAAAGTTTTGGAAGATGGAAGGTGGATGAATAGCAAAGTAAAAATATCTGAATACTATGTGCCAGTAGCTTAGATAATTGTGGTGTGTACCACTCTCACCACTTGGACTTACCTTGTATATAGGAGTAAAAGAAAGTGCTTAACCCTGAAAAACAAGAAGGTTATTTGAAGTTTTTAGGATATGGCTAGATCACCAAATCCCTTCCCATGTTCATATATGGCTATAGGACCACATTTCCCCCTTTCCCACAGGATATCAGAAGTATAAACTATAGGAAAAAAATCAAAGCTATCAAAACAAAAAAGGCTGAGGATGGAGCACTGGTCAGAAATCATGAAAAAAGAAACTCAAATATCTTTTCTAGATACCAACTCCCTACTCCCAGCATATCAGAACCAGGAAAAATTAGAGTATTCTTTGGAAAAACATAATGTCCCTGAGAAAATAGCCACATAAAATAATATGTAGGAGTTGTTATTCCAAAGTAAAATTATCTCATTACACATCACCCTATCATAGAGCCCCTGACCACACACGCACGTGCACACACACACACACACACACCAACACAGAACTTCCCATAAAAACTTTTTATGGTGCCACTTAGGTAGTCAAAAATCAGTTATATGAAGAACAGTTTTAACTTAAAAGAAAACAAAACAAATAAATATACAAATAAAGATATGAATCCTAAAAAAAAGAACAACCAAAGAAAAACTAAAGAATCCTGCATGTTTAAAGTATTATAGTAGATAGGCAAAAATACAAAACAGAAGAGCTGAAAAATAACATTTCAGAAAAATAACCAAAAAGAAAAGTGATGGTCAGTGAGAAAATATTATTTTAATGAGAGAATTAATTCAAGATATCCAACATGTGACTAAAATGACTTCCAGAAAGAGAGATCATAAAAAATCTAAAAGAATGAAAATAGCAAAGATATAGCAAAAGAAAATTGCCCTAGTACTAAAGGACATAATTCTCCAAATTGAAAGAATCCAATGACTGCTCAACATATGGATTTTTTAAAAGAGCTACTGTGAAGCAATCATGGGGAAATTATGGAATACCCAGGCTAAGCCCAAGGATTGTAGGCAGCAGAGAGGTCATTGATGATCATAGTCCCATACTAAGGAGTGGAAATAAAAATGGCAATGTAGTTTTCAAAATAATATTGAATACTCGGATGCTAAAAGACAGGACAGCTTCAAACTTATACAGGGAAAAGAACTTCCAATTTAGAAGTCTGTACCATCCACACTATCAATAGAGTGCAAAGGTGCAGTAAAGGCAATTTCAGATAGGCAAAATATTTTAAGAATCACTTCCTATCTACTCTTTCACAAGAAACAACTGTAGGATATGCTTGAGCAACACTTGGGAGTAAACCACATAAAATAAAACAAAGATTGAAGAAACAAGAGAGCAGATACAAAAAGGAAAGGTGAAAAGAAGTCCCAAGGAAACAGTTATACATTGGCATCTAGAGCAACAGGTTCAGATTAGAGTAGGGGGATAAAGGCATGGAGGTCTCTGAGAAAGTTATGGAAGTTACAGAAAGTTTGCAGCCATTTCTGAATGTTTAGAAATAAATATTGGTAAGTTTGTGTTAGTTCTATTGGACCATTTTAGAAAAAAAAATTGGGGCCAAGTACACACACACACACACACACACACAAAACTAAGTAAATTTTACATATTAGTCAGGTACTTATTCAAAGAAACACATTTTTGTATAACACACACTATTTTCTCTTATATTCTGTTATTTGCAGAGGCTTAGAGGGTGATGGGGATGACATTCTTCCTGTTCATCTCTCACCCTGAGATACCTTTGGAGCTGCCAGTTAACACAAATTAACTTGATGTGGAAAACAAAATCAAGTGGTTGAGGGTGGAAGGGTACGGCTTAAAAAGTCTATTGGGATTAAATTTTTACATTTTACCAAGACACATGACCATATATTTCAATGTATACCTTACTCACAACCTGTCATTTCATTTCTTTCTTTAATGCATGTGGAACGGAGCATACACTCTCTTAACTTTAGGCTTTAAAACAATCATAAAGTCAGAAGAGATGTGAACTTACTTTTTTTCTTGCTATGAATAGACAAATCATTAAAGGTTCCAAGTAGTCAGTCAGCTTCCTATACCTCCACTTGGTATAGGCCCAGGTAGAGGAAGAGAAAGTCCTTAGACTTAATTATCAATTTTTACCTGGCTGTACTAAATGTAAATATCACCCACCAATCTTTCAAAAAATCATTTCTCTCCTTTTTTTTTTTCTTATAAACAGCTACTGCCTCATTAAATAGGTTTTTTCTCCTACTCTAAAAAAGAAAAGACATATTGAAAAAAGTCTGTAAGGTCATTTAAATTACAATTAATTGTACTATTGATTACTTATTATGATGAAGTGTAAAACTTTTTTCTTTAAATATCAGGGAAATGGATTTAAAATCTCAATAATGCTCCCTAAAAATAATGATTAGACCAGCAGGCAGATGCTTACATAATATCTCTTTCTAATTTCAAGGTAAAAATAACAGATAGATTATGTGAATAAATATGATAATTGAAGCCCAATGGGAATTGCAAATTAATAGTTCAATCTCCATTTTAACAAGAAGAAGCCACTTACGGAGATAGAACTCTGGGGATCAGTGACTCTTCAGAATAGCATTAGCCTTTAAGATTGAATTCATAAATACCAAGGGAATGTATGACTCTTGCTATGTCTATTACCCAACAAAAAGAGAGTTCCTTTTAGAAGTTATGTATTTTGTTCATTTTTGAGGAGAAGAAAAAGAAGAAGAACAAGAAGAAGAGAGGAGAATCTAAATTTATAAATTATGCATCAATATATTTGCTCTCATAGCCTTTCTATTGTAAGAGGACCTAGAATGATAGATTCAGACTTTAATACTGAAAATCATATTATAGCATCAATTGGATACACCTCCAATCTTTCTTTTGACAGCTAAATTCATGTGCTTCAGACATGAGAGTGAAAGAAGTCCTCACTGAATCAGTGATACTGTGCTTCATTCTAAACCAGACAGCAGCCATCTTATGGTTCACTGATGCATTTCACTCTACAAAAATAAAAAGTTATTTAATCTATGAGGAAGCAAAAAAATCCAGGTTATTCAGATAGAAGCCCCGAAACTTTGCTAGTCAAAGAAATTCCCAAGCTCTATTTTACCCAGATAATCATTTAATGCATGGTTTTATTTTTCTAAAGCAAGGACTGCAGTTTAATGAAGCTAGTTAATTGGTCCAGAATAGTAAACCAGCCACTGGGCGATGAGAAGTATTAATTTGTCTTCCAGACATTACCCAATTATGATAAGAAATCTTGACTTTTTCTTTTGAGAAGAGTATCTCCCATTTAAGATAGTCATGGTTATAGCCACTGAAGCTTGCTAAAATGTATTAGAGAATAATAAAGTGAACTTTATTAAAAGGTACCCTTGGGAGCAAACCCATCATCCTCTACAGCTGAGAACAGCAGAAATTGTCTACTGGTCTTTCTCATACTTAGCTTTTTACAGAATGCCTTTTTACCAAAAGGATCTGAGAAGTATAATTGCAGTTACCTCTTTAAATAATCTATTAGTGTTGAGTGGCTCACCACTCATAGTTACAGATTAATTTCATACCTTCTTGTTTTATTCATCAATTATTTCAGACATTATGTCCCTCTCTCCCATATGAAAATTATGCATTCACTATCATCAATAAGGATATTATTCATTAAGCGCCTACTCTGTGCCATTAGACGTGCTACTTTCAGTTACATATGTTATTTCTTGTTTTCGCAACAGCCAGGTAGAGTAGTTGCCATTTTATCCCTATTTTATAGGGGAAGAAATTGGGACTTACACCAAGTTTTCTGTTTCTTCTGTATCATTTAAAATGTCTAGTAATGAACTAAGCAGATTGAAAATGGTCAATACATAATGTTGGCTGGCTTATTATTCAGGTTCCCTAGTTGGTTGAACTTACTGCCATTTCAACCAAAGGAAACAAACTGTAGTCATAGCAAAACTATTTGGATCTTTCCTCCTAAAGGTCTACTCAAAATATATGCACTAAAAGATGTAGTTAATGAAGGAATGAGTGATTCCAGCAAATGATGCTATGGTCTTTAATGGGTTTAACACCTGGCAGTTAATGCAAATGGCACTGAAAATTAGCTCATTTTTGGCTTCCCCATGCCCTGTTCAATTGAATAAAATGTGCATTGAAATAAGCCAAATTTTTTTTTGTATACACACGTGTTTTGAATCTGAGCTATGGCTCTGTTCAGTGCACTTACTCAGAAAGAGTAATTTCATTAACTTGTTCCTCTCTTCTTGCTCCATCAAGAGATGAGTTTTATGGGTTCTAGGGGAGGTTTAGTTTTTAATCCTACCTCTTGTACATGGGCAGTTTTGCCTTCTGTCCTCTAATTTGCATTGTGGTTATATCATCCAAACATAAATTTCTTTTCTCCTTGGCACTTTTTCACCTTTCAAATATGGGAATGATCCATATGGCTAAAGAATGTCAGGAAGGGAAACATTTGGGAAGAATTATATGGGATGCAGTCATCCCGGATCTTGATCATCCTATCCACCAGAGCCAAGTAAGAGAACAGCCACAAAGGGTTATGTGCCAAAAGTTTAGAATTCCAGGGTGTTTAGAACACAGATAGGTGATTTAAAATTGCTATGGTTAAATAGCCCCAGCAAGAAACATTGTTGAGATGCTTGAAAGATAAGAGGAAGATAAGGATTTAAAGTTTTTATTTTATATGATATTTTTTAAAAGTATTTCATGTACAGCCTAGAGATAAAATTTTTAAGTTTTTTGTGGCATATTATTAGACTTTAAAACGGGTAAGATAATGCTGTGCTTCCTAAATTATAGATCATGCAGATAAGAATAATATTGGATGTCAAGCTATTTAATAATTTGGGGTTTGGGTTGACATTAGCATTTTACCTTAAATTCTTCTAAGGAAAAAAGCGTGGAGTTAAAGAGGTAAAACTCCATAAGGACACCCAAAGATTTCTCTAAAGGAGAAATATAAAGTGCCTTTATTTTCAGTATTGGTCTCTGCAGTACAACAAAGGCTTTATGGCTGGATGGGACCATTTCAGGGATTGGGCCTGTTTAAGGGTTCAGGGGCTATAAGGCCAGTAAGTGGATAGCTTGCTTGAAAGGAACAAAATCACCTGAAGATTTTATTGATGTATTGCCATATCTTTACATGTTGTTATGTGATCAGGCATTCAGAGATTATGATGTTTTTTATTTTACTTATAGAGATAAATCGTTAATACTCATGGCAAGAAGGGAAAAGCCTTTTACCCGCTATCACAGGCCAGTTAAAAAATACATTTAGTTAAGGAGACCTGGATAAGGAAACTCAGTTTGAAGGAACAAGTATTTAACCAACCCTCTTGCTGATGGTAATATCAAAGCTCAGCATGGCGTCCACATTTTACTATCTATTGCTAAAAATACCCCTACAATAGAAGTAAGTGGGTGACTGTTTACCTGGTATTGCATAAGAGCACCAAAGACGACTTGGATGCCGTTGACAATTGCTGCCATAGGACCAGTCCTGTCTTAGCTTACATGCCTTGAAGTGTGTATTTCCCCAAACCATAGTCAAACTGTATTTGTATTAAAGAAGAGTACAGTTCTTTTTAAGTCTTTTACCACACTCTGGCACTTTAGAGGCCAAAAATACAAATAGATGTATTTTAATAGTTGGGGCCAGCAGAGGGAGGCTTTGGGTTACAGAAGGACAGGCCCAGGTGCAAGACAGACTGTTCAGACAGTTCAGAAGGTCACTGTTTCATGTTTCAGTTGCTCATAGAAGAATAAGGAGAGAACAGAAGGAACTAGAATCCGTAACCACACTGGCTTACTGAGGTCAGGTAGTCACTTTAAGGTAACGTAAGTTCAAAGTACTGGGACAAGATCCAGTAGAATATGATATAAAATAAATATTTCAATAATAGTTTATTGTCAGGAGGTCCAAGCACAGTTATCTAATGTATTCTGAAAGCCACAATTATCTAGTGGTGTGTTGGTAAACCAGTTCTCCAGAGGTAAAAAGCATTTGATGATCTCTTTGTTTTAAATAGTTTTACTGCAGCTTATTTCCAGCTATGGTTCCACTCACAAAATTGCTGAACATTTAACAACAGGCTTTTGCAAGCCAGTGAGATTAGGATCCAACATATAACTGAAAGTAACATTGAAACTCTAAAGAGGGAGGTAGGCAGCACAAGGAAGCCATACGGGCAGATAGCACATCGGGGTGACTCTTTCTTAATGGGGTGCAGGCAGGCAAGGACCCAATGTCTTGAAAAGAGCCTGTTGAGCAAGCGCAGCTTCCTCAAGTCCTAGAGGGAGTAGGATATTAAGCAGATTGCAAAAACATGGATTTGGGCCCAAAGAAGTAAGCAGAAGTAATCATATTTCCAGGCCAACAGTAAATTGTTGAGATTAGAAAAAAGAATTCTTGTTATATGTAAAATATCAATCAATATAAAGTAGACATCATAAAGGACCTTGTTGCTGATGTGGAAGATTCTCTCTGTAAAGGTATACCTCTGTACTATAAATTCTCTGCTTCTATGGGCATATAATTAATTATAAACACCAGCCATAACTTCCAAAGATGGCAAAAATAAGTTTATGTAATAGGATAATTAATTTTATTTTTCACTGTTATTGATGTAGCCACCCTTTGAATTTTGCTTCTGCAAATCGGTCTATAGTATTAGCTGACTAATTAACAACTTGATCATTACTTGGCTTTCATTTAATTCTTTTCGATATGTTAATTTGTACATGGTAGTTTTTAATATACTTTAGCATCTCACTAATATTAAAATCCACAAATATGATTTTTCTGAAAAATTTTGTGGTACTTTTTTATATTGAACATTTTGTTTCTTTACCTTACTATTTCCTTGTTCATTTGAAGAGGATATGTATCCTATCCTTCTATATAATATATTATGAGATTTTATGACTCCGACTTTGTTAATAATCTTTGTTAAGCAAAGGAAAAACTTTAGCTGTGATAGAGTAATTTGATTAAAATTCCAGAACATTGTGATATAAAAGTTTTTACCTGCCCCCTTTTCCCCAACACACACACAGGATGTTAGTGATAGAAAACAATTACTGCATGCAGAAGTCAAGTGGGCAGAAACTAGACAGTAATCATTGCAGGAGAATAATTCTGAAAGGAATAAGAACAATAGAAGAAGAAGAAGAAATGTGCTGTGTTTCTATTTTTACTCAGGATGACGTGAGCCGGAAGCTAGCATGGATTTTAGAAACCAGAGTGTTAGAAATCAAAGGTAGCAGATTGATAGACTCTAAAAGTTGATTTGCGATTCATTCTTTTAGAACTCTGAATTTGTTTTTCCCACCACAGCAGTGTAGTTCCAAAAATCCTATCAAAATCCTAAACTAGCTCAAAGTAAGCAGATGCAAGCTGTGAGCCCTGGGTTCCCTTAACTTCTCCTAAATCTCTACTGTTTAAAACCTGATCCGGAGTTTTAAGTATTGAATCCAGAGAGGGTTTTCTGTCCCAGTTTTCTCAGGGTGCCTGGAGTAAACAAGGCAGGAGGTTTTCGACTGGAGCAAGTTTCCTGATTGTGCAATGAAAGCGTTATGTTGGAGTCCTAGATTCTAATGACATTTCTATGACCTACTAGTAACTTTGTATAAGTCAGTCTTTCTCAGTCTGTTCCCTGTTGTGTAAAAGAGGGATTTAACTCATAAATTCAGAGACGGTCTAAAGGCTCCTGGTGGAACTTCAGTTCCAAAAAGGTAGGGATATTGTCTCTTTCACTTATTGTTGCATCAGCAGGACCTAGAATAGTACTTTGCATAAAGTTCTATATAAAACATTTCTGTTGAAAGTATTACATATACATAATACATTAGGTTGAATGAATGGATGTATGCATCAACAGTGCTTCATAAATAACAGGTGCCCTTTAATTTTAATTCTCCCACCTTTTCCACCACCTGCAGTAATTTGAGGGGTTATTGGCAAAGGTATACCTTCTGGTCTGGAAAGTAGATAACTGTTCCTCGGATGGGCCATTTGTTAGCTGAGCATTCTTTGCTGGGGCTATTTGTTAAGGTAAGTTAGGGCTCATCTGCAATACTGGCATCTCCCATGACCTCTCCATTGTGATTATGCTGCTGGCCAAAATCCAGCAGGTTATTTTGCATGGTTTGGTTTTGGTGAGACCATCACTCATAGTATTATAAAGGGTCCCCTCAGGTTAAGCTTTCTGTACAATACACCCATGCTAATATGCCCAATGTGATATTTCTGCTTAGCAAGTTGTAATTTGGCGAAATGAGGGCTGCCTGTATGTTTCGCAGTCAGACCTGCATAATAGCCATCTAAGGTAGAATTCATCAATTATGCTGAAATGTTTGTTTTTAAAATGTCAGGTGTCCAGATGGTGCCATGGCAATGGGGGTCATTAAAAATGCTTAGACACACAGAGAGTCTTAATAAAGAAATGTTCCTGCTAGTTGTACAGGTCCCTAGCAAAGGCAGATTTTTTAAAGAAGGTTAATAGGTCGAAGCTTCATAAAGGGATGTTGAAACAAGCACCTTGAGATGAACTAGGATAGGACTCTGCATTTATGTGCTTCTATTTTTCCATTTCTGTGTCTCCTCTATCAACTCCTACATGCTCATCTTCATCCAGGAATTCCCCATAATGTACATTAAAATGACTTTGCAAAAGAAAGAATTTATGTTAACAAAGTCAAACAATGGTGCTACTGTTATTTGGGGTTTACCTAATTAAAGAGTAAACCCCAAAGAGACTTGGATGTTAGCAGGACTGCTTTTCTAAAACAGTATCCTCAAATAGAAGAATTGTTATGCCAGTGACAGTTCATCCAAATGATAGAATATTATGGCCTTTCAGACTTTTCACAAATAAGGAAATAAGGAAAGAAATGAGAATTGGTGCAGGAAACTGGGAAAGGACTCTGAGAGGTTTTTTGTTGTTTTGTTTTTTTTAATTTTTTAAATTTTTGGTCAGGTTTATAGAAGTATAAATTACATGTGTAAAATCCAGCCTTTTCGGTGTACATTTTGAACATTGGCATACACAGTCATGCAACTACTACCTCCACCAACATATAAAACAATTCCATCCCTGCTCCAAATTCCCTCATGGCTCTTTGTACTTTGGCCTCCCCCCACCTCTATCCTTTGGCAACACCTGCTTTGGTTTTCTGTCCCTATGGTTTCCCTTTTTCAAAATGTCATATCAACACAACCATACAATATGTAGCCTTTGCGTCTGGCTTCTTTCACTTAGCATGATACATTTGAGATCCAACCCTGCTGTTCTGTGTATCAGTAGTTTGTTTCTGTGTTTTAACTAAGTAGTTTTCCAGGTATGGATGTATCCAGTTCATTTATCCATGAGCCAGTTGAAAGTCTTTTGGGTTATTTTCAGCTTGGGTGATTATGAATTAAAGCTGCTATACTATTTGAATACTTTGGGGGGAACATGAGTTTTATCTTTTTTTTCTTTTAAGATTTTTATTGATTTATTTGACAGAGAGAGAGAGCGAGCACAAGTAGGAGGAGTGGCAGGCAGAGGGAGAGGGAGAAGCAGGCTCCCCCCTGAGCAGGGATCCCGATGTGGGGCTTGATCCCAGGACCCTGGGATCATGACCTGAGCTGAAGGCAGATGTCTAACCAACTGAGCCACCCAGGCGCCCGTGAGTTTTATTTTCTCTTGGGTAAAAACTGAGAAGTGGGGGCACCTGGGTGGCTCAGTCATTAAGCGTCTGCCTTCGGCTCGGGTCATGATCTCAGGGTCCTGGGATCGAGCCCCACATCGGGCTCCCTGCTCGGTGGGAGGCCTGCTTCTCCCTCTCCCACTCCCCCTGCTTGTGTTCCCTCTCTCACTGTGTCTCTCTCTGTCAAATAAATAAAATCTTTAAAAAAAAAAAAAAAACTGAGAAGTGCCAGGAGTGAAGTAGTTGGGATGTATATTAACTGTATGTTGGATGTTAAGAAGTTGCCCGCTGTTTTCCAAGGTGGCTGCATCCTTAAATTCTTTCAGCAAAGCTTGACAGTTTCTCCGTATCTTCACCAGCAGTTGGTATTTTCTGTTGTTTTGTCGTCATTGTTGTTGTGGTTATTTAATTTTAGCTATTCTGAGAAGTATGTCGTGGTATCTTATTGCGATCATTTATTAACCAGGACAAAGATATTGAATCTAGGTCTAGAAATACATGTTTAATAGAAGAAATAGATTTTCCTTTTCGAGGCCACTCTATAATGTCACGTTGTCTCAGTTTGCTCTCTCAGCTCATGAAAATAGCCTTTTATACTTCACAGCATTGTAAAATATAAACTAGTGTTATGCATCCTAAAGAGAATTTTTAGGAACCAGTATGTATCACTGCAAAACCTGAAGCTTCTGTGAATTAGCTCTGTTCTGATTCTTTGGTAAGAAAACAGAAGTTGAGGGCAACTTCTATGTTAGAGAAATCAGATTTAACTCTCTGTGGGTGTGAATATTCTGGTTATTAAATGATATGGTAACACTATCTTGAATAATGCTCACCCAAGATGGTAAGCCAAGGTGCCAAATTGCTGAGGTCTATAAAAGCCTCATATGTCCTGTGTTAAGTTGAAGAATAGCTTGACCCACCACAGAAATTTTCAAATATCCCCATAAGAACGAATAATGGAAATCAGCATCCTAATAGGAAATTTCAACTTTTTTTCTTATCCCCAAATGGGTGTAGGGAAGAACATTATCCCTTTCTTTTTGCACCAAAGATGTCTCAAGAATTCTTTCTTGGCCGTCGGCTTCGAACCCTAACGTCGTCTTTCCTACATCATCGTTCGCCAAAAAACCAGGAAAAGGATTTTGGCAATAATGAGAGATCAGGACAAATATTGAAGACAAATATCATTAGCACTTTTTTTTTTTTTTTTTTTTTTTTTTTTGGTACTGAGAGATCATGAGAAAAGGCAAGGTGAAAGGGTAAACAGGAAAGAGTGAGGGATTCATGTTGGGTAATATTGAGAGATATATTAAGAAAGATAGCACTGGTCTGTGTCAGAATGTGGAGCATCAAGCTAAAGAATGTGGTTTTCATCTTATGCACAACAGAAAATGCCCTTGGTTGCTCTACTTGTATCCCACAGCATGCAATTAAGCTAAAGGGAACACCCTGCAATCATTCTGCAGTGTTGGGGGAAGATGGTGGTGGTGGTGTAATTTTTGAATCTCCAAATCTGCCCTCCTACTGTCCCTACTATAATTAGTTAAGCAATTGAAAGAACCTCTAAATCTAACTACCAGATATAGGAGACATGAGGGTACAGAAACATCTTTAACAAAACCAAAAGGATATATGAGAGAAATTTTATATGGAGATATGCAATATTCTTCAATAAATGTGTGGCATTTTAAAAGAGGGAGAGGAAACTTAAGAGACATACCAGACATAACCACCAAAGCCAATGTCTTAGGAAAATTTGAACATGGTACTAGGTGTTAGATAATATTACATCATTCTGCTACTTTATGAGGTGTGACAAGGACATTATTTTGTGTTAAAAATCATCATCCATTAGAGATACATGAAGATATATTTATAAGTAAAATGTTAAAATGTCTAGGATATAATCCACAAAATTACTGGGATGCCGTAATGGCATGCCTTTAGCAGGTATCATCATGCATTACATCAATTGCAATAGTCATTTGTTCATGGTCTTATTTGTGTCTCTCCTGCTAGTTATTGTAAATAAACTGTTGTACACCCCCTTGGGTCTGCTAGAATGTTACAGACATAGTAAGCACTTAAACATTTGATAAATAAAGAAAATTTTCTTTGCTGAAAAATAAACTCTTCCTTCATCAGGGCTTATGAAATAAAGTAGAGCAATAAGACTTTTAGATTTGGTGAACAGAATTGAAATAAATTCCAAGCAGAATTATAGAAATTTTCTTCTATAAAAGTAGGAAAATAAAACCATCTCAATTGATTTTTCCCTGAGGTTTTTAGGAAAATTTTGATTCAAATAAATCATTGCATTATATTAGTCATTTGATTATTTGGTCAATATGGCTTAGACTATGCATACATTATAGACAGATAAGGAAGTAAAAACTAACAAATTTTCAACAGAATGGTAAATGGGGAAAACACCTTAAGGAGAGCACACCACTGATTCAGTTTTCATGCTTGCATTTTGTGATAATAATAGCTAAAATTTGCTCTGTACTTCCTTTTACCAGATGCTACAAATTCTTCATATATATTAATTTGTTTACTCTCCAAAACGACACTATGAGGTAGATATTACTATTAAACCCATTTTACAGAGGAGGAAATGGAAACATGGAAAAGCTAACCAACCTGTCCTGAGTTACACAGCTTGTAAGCAGCTGCTAGAGATTCTAACTCAGCAGCCGGGTTCCCCAGATCCAGCATGTGGCTCCAGTTCCACACCTGTGAATCTGTGCTTTCATGTAGGTCATGAAACATAATTCTCTTCCTCTGAGTGATTACTGGGACAAGGTTAGGTAAGACCATTTAGTCACTCATACTCATCTTTCGTAGCCAGTCAGTAACTTCCTACAGTTGTGGGAAAATCAGAATATATGTCTTGTCCTCTATAATCTCTCCCCCCCCATAATCTCTATACCAGAGAGGGTGTTAAGTGAAAGAACATTGAAGACCACAACCAGCCCTATCAACACACACCCACAAGAATGCAAACATCAAAAAGACTCTACAACCTGTACTCTTGGAAAAGTCCCAAATGTCTTTTTCAGCCCCCTCGCAGAATCTCGTGTTAAAGTTTCCTTTGAGGCATGGCGTAATTTTGCTAACTTTCTAGTGAGGAATGGGTAACAGAATTTTCCAATGAATATTTAAACGAAAGAACGGATGAGAATCCTAAACCCAGGGCCATATTCTGAAAGGCTCTTAAGCTAGGAGTGGCTACATAATATTTCTGGCAATTCAGATATCTTGAAAACCATTCATGTCACCACAGAAAAATCTTTTTTTTTTTTTTAAAGATTTTTTATTTATTTATTTGCTAGAGAGAGAGAGCATAGGCAAGAGAGAGTGAGCGAGAGTACAAGCAGGGAAAGCTGCAGGCAGAGGGAGAAGCAGGCTCCCTGCTGAGCCAGAAGCCCGATGCGGGACTCGATCCCAGGACCCTGGGATCATGACCTGAGCTGAAGGCAGCCGCTTAACCGACTGAGCCACCCAGGCGTCCCACCACAGAAAAATCTTATCTAGTATCCCGTATGTTAAATCACCAAACTTCTGCTGTTGATCAGGTAAAAATAGCTGAAATTCTAATAGTAGCATCCTTTCTAGAGTAAGGACTTCCAGGCAACCACCCTGCTGGGAATATTCCCAATTAGTGTACTTCAAATGCTAATTAACCCTTCCCAACCCCCATCATCTCCAGCCTCCCTAGGAGAGTCTAAAATGAACTCTTAACAAATGTTTATCACACCCCTTATTTCACTACTATAATATAAATTATAGACAAGTTAGCAAGTAAAAGTGTGGAAAACCAGTATGAAAAAGTCTCTTTTTAGAAAGGAGGGTGCTTTGTCAATTTTAGTTGCCATTATTACAGTTTGATATGCTGACACCTGGCATTTCAGAATATTTCTTTCTATTTCCATTCTGAGTTAGAGTTATTTCCACCAGCAAATTTATATGTATGTCATAACAGTATCATCAGACTCGGATTCCTTGTTTAAGGCCCCAAACAGAAGACTATTCATTAGAGGAAGGTAAATGGGGAATTGTAGGAATATTTGAGCTGTAAACTCACCATCCCCACTCTCTTCTAAACCCTTTCCAGAACATTATTTTTGGCTTTATCCTACCATTCCGAGCATCATAAGCCTTGATTACTATTGTAAAAAAAAAAAATTTAATGAAAATAACCTTAAAATTTAGTGTTCAGTCCTAGCTAACAACTGTTTCTTTAGAAGTAGTCTAATAAATTAGACATTGAGGGACATATGTAATTAAATATTTCTCTGAATTAAGGCATATAGGCAGGTTTCCAAAATCTTTATTGTGAACTAGCAAATAGGTAATTAGCTATTTTAAAATACTGTTGATTTAAAATACTGATTAAAATACTATTCTCTCTCTCCCTCTGGCCCTCTCCCCAACACCCTCACACCCCCAGACCCCTCACACATGGATGGACAGGGCAAAATTACCTTAATTAAAATTACTCTAACAAGCATATTGTGCACAGCTAATGTGTACTCAAAGCTTCTCAGAAAGAAAACAGTTTCCCCAGTCTATTTTATAGAATAATCTAAGCCTCCATTTGCCTGTGTTTTCCATCTTACTCCCACACATATGAACCAGAAACGTGTAGGCCCATCAATCCTTCACACAAGACTGAAGGTATCTTGTGCAAAGACAGTGCTTGATGAGCACTATAGATTAAAATGAGGAAAAATGAAACCATACCCAGTACTCACTCATTCAAATATTTACTGAGTACCTACTATGTGCCACGCAATGTTATGGACACTATTGATAATAAGTTCAAGATCGCTGCTCTCTGTGAATTACATTTTAGGAGTTAAGTGGAAACACATATCTGAAACCTATGACCTTTTCTCTTAGATGGATAGTATCCCAACATATTCCATTTAACTGACACAGGATCACTTAGCATGGGCTGTTTCTAAGCTGTCCTATTGATCCTGTATTGTTTCACTATCTTTCCTTTCTCAATGGATCTTCAAGTTCATAAGTCAACTGAATTTGGTCAAGATTTTCTATGTATATTTATACTCAGTGTGAATAGAAGTACTTGAGGATATTTCTCTTGAATATTTTTGCACTGTTAAATTTGCTTAACAAATGCTTGCTTCATAAATAATGGGAAAAAGACAAGTCTAAACCTGTCCCTGTTATCTCAAATTTTGAGTGAGGTCAAATTAATATGGTTTTATTGTAGTTCATTTCCAAATGTTTCTTTTAGGGGCACCTGGGTGGCTCAGTCTGTTAAGCATCCAACTTTTTTTTTTTTTAAGATTTTATTTATTCATCTCACAGAGAGAGACATAGCAAGAGAGGGAACACAAGCAGGGGAAGTGGAAGAGGGAGAAGCATGCTTCCTGTGGAGCAGGGAGCCTGATGCAAGGCAGGCAGACGCTTAATGACTGAGCCACCCAGGCACCCTTAAGCATCCAACTCTTGATTTTGGCTCAGGTCATGATCTCAGGGTCATGTGATCAAGCCCCTGAATCAGGTGCTGGGCATGGAGACTGCTTAATATTCTCTCTCTCCCTCTGGCCCTCTCCCCACACCCTCACACCCCCAGACCCCTCACACATGGATGCTCTCTCTCTCTCTTAAAAAAAAAAAAAAAAAAAAAGTTTATTTTATTTTTAGCCTTTATACAAAAAAAGTCTGAATAAATGTTTTAATTAAAAACATAGAAGTAAATTCATACTGCAATTTGACTTCACTTTAACAGTAAATAGTGCTTTTAAAACTTTTTCTTAATGTTTCCTTTTTCAAGGTTCCATGGTATTTGGCATTATGGGTCTTAATTCTCCAGAGAACTTCATCTACTTTTTAAGTGTAAAACAAACAAACCAAAACATATTCTAAATGAGTCATTTCTAATTTTTTTTAATAGTGAGCTTGCTTTCATCACCTTAACTGTTGGTCGTACAACCTACAACTCTTTAGAATCATGGAGTATGATTTATTCACATAATTATACTGATTAAGAAACTGAGATGTGAATGGTTAAAATCTAGAGTCTGATTCATAACATTCACAGAAATTAATTATGAAATTCATGAGAATATTATTGAAAGAACTTGTATAAATATTCTTGTACTAAAGAAAATATTGAACTCTGCTTTCCCAATTCCGAATGCAGCTATTTCCATTAATTCACACCAATTTTCTTCTGAATTGATACCCCTAAGGACTGACTTCACTTTCTGGAACAATTCTATGTAGAAGAAAAAGTTGGTGTCTTCTTGTCTTCAGGAGAAAGACACATTAAATTTCCAATTAGGACTACAAAAACAAACAAATGAAAACAAACCCCATGCAATGAAGGAGACACAAAAAGCAAAATTTAACTCTTCTCATAAAACAATAGGTTGGGGGAAAGACTTTTAAAAAACAATTTTTGTAATGTTAATGAAAATAAAGGGATTACACTGTTAAACCACATCTATGTAAATTAAAAGAAGAGATTTTTTTTAATTTTTGTATTGTTATGTTAATCCCCATACATTGCATCATTAGTTTTAGATATAGTGTTCCATGATTCATTGTTTGTGCATAACACCCAGTGCTCCATGCAGAACGTGCCCTCCTCAATACCCATCACCAGGCTAACCCATCCTCCCACCCCCCTCCCCTCTAGAACCCTCAGTTTGTTTTTCAGAGTCCATTGTCTCTCATGGTTCGTCTACCCCTCCGATTTCCCCCCTTCATTCTTCCCCTCCTGCTACATTCTTCTAAAAGAAGAGATTTCTTTTTGGAAATAAAACCCATCATGAGAAGGGCTGCTAAAACCTGTTTTTAGGGCGCCTGGGTGGCTCAGTTGGTTAAGCGACTGCCTTCGGCTCAGGACATGATCCTGGAGTCCGGGGATCGAGTCCCGCATCGGGCTCCCTGCTGAGCAGGGAGCCTGCTTCTCCCTCTGACCCTCCCCCCTCTCATGTGCTCTTTCTCATTCTCTCTCTCAAATAAATAAATAAAATCTTTAAAATAAATAAATAAATAAAACTTGTTTTTCTCTCCATTAGCATAAAATTCCAGGTCACACTGACAAATACAGTCATTAAATAAAACACTTTATTACCTGACCCTAAAAAATGAACACTACTCAAAGATACCACTCATAGCTTTGATTATAAAAGCCAGGACTTCTTACGGTTTTTTCGAAAGAAAAATAGCTCTGAGAGATGTCACTGCAACAATCAATAGGAGTTAGAGAAACATACTAATCAGCCTCCATATCTCTTTGTTTTAATATCTTAAATATAACTATGCAGGGCCAATGATAGGTTAATCACTTTATTTAAATATTAAACTACTCCAGTCTCATTTTTTATTCTTTTGCCCAGCCACCAAAGGCCACCTTTCCTTTGGCCCAGGAGGAGAGTGTGGGTGGTATCTGTTTGTTTGTTGTTGTGCCTTTGGTTTTTGTAAGACTGACTACAGCTACGTCCTTGAAATGCTTTCCTGTCTTAGCTCTCATATATCTACACTACCCTGGGGAAAGCAACTGCATTTTCAATTTCTCTCCCCCCGCACCCAGTCCCACCAGCACCCTACATTTGCTTCATTATTCTTGCTTGCCTTACCTCATGTTCTACCATTATGGTTCCACTACCCGTCCTTTCCCCATTACCCTATTCAAGGGCTGTTCAGTCACGTAGCTTTAACTACTGTCTCCAGGCTGAGGATTCCCAACACAGGCTTCTAATCCTGCTTCACCTGAGATATATCTGCTTCCTATTAAGCATTTTCACTTAATATTTGCCACAGCAGTATAAAATTTCTTATCTTCTGCAGATCACTTCTTCCTCTCATCTGCTCTCTCTTAAGTAATATCAACATCATTCTTAAAAGCTGATTTGGCGATTCTTTTGGTTCATCCTCCTACCTCTCTACTATTTATTTTTTCTCAAAATATTGTCATCTCTTCCTTAAAAATGCCCCCTTTTCTAACCTTTCCCACTGCCAGCATGTTAGCCAAACATTTCCATACATCAGAATCCTGTCTGTCATATCCCCTAAATAGTTATCCTCATAAAGTCATTACCTGCATCCATCTATCTTGTACAATTTTACCTATTTATACCTAAACAGTACGTATTTTTAATAACTCCCCCACTTATGAAACTATAATCATCACCCTGTTGTGTGTGTCATCTCAAGTCTAAGACACCAGACGCAGCATAGACCAAGACCCACATACACACCGACACGCTAGCTCTTATCATTGCATCTGGCACATGTTAGGTGATCAAACATTTTGGTGATTGAGTAACACATACACAAACACACACCCTTCCTTTCTCTTCTCTACGAATGATTACCGCCACATTTCATACCTTTGTACCCTGTTCTAAAACTACTAAAAGGAGGGAGAAAAGCTAGGGTATAACTGCACCAGAGTAGGAATCATTGTGCAAATTAACTAAAATGTGCATTCCTACTAGAGATATTCCTGTTTGAGGGTGCTGTTAATAGAGCCAAAATACTGACTTCTACTTAGGAGAAGACAGTTTATGGAGGTGCACTGTCCTCCCCTGCCCGCCCCAGGTACCCGCACACACACAGTCGAGTCCACCTTCAACGACAGCCAGTGTGTCACACCTGGTGAAATGTCAGCAGAAACCTAATACCACGAATGCCAAAGAAACTGATAACACAGATCTTTCCCTTGGCTGTCCTATGTAAATGGGGAATATGCTCTAAGCCTAAGTAATTTTTAGAAAGTTTCTAAGGGTGGATGAATTCCAGTAGTGTCTTCTTTTTCTAAGAGAAATGGGTTCATGGTTTATTTATTAGTAACTATTTTTTGGATTGCCAAAAACAAACATAAGCCAGAAAGCACACAATTTAGAGGAAAGTAAATGTTAATACCTAATACTAAATGTTAATACCTAATACACATACACAAATATTTGCCTCTCTAGCCCTCAGAGACAGGCAAGTTTCAAAGTAATATGTCATTTTATTTTAAGATTTTTTTGGGGGGGGGTCAGAGAGAGGGAGAGAGCACAAGCAGGGGGGGCTGCAGGCAGAGAGAGAAGCAAGCTCCCTCTGAGCGGGGAGCCCCATGTGGGACTCGATCCCAGGACCCTGGGATCATGACCTGAGCCAAAGGCAGACGCTTAACCAACTAAGCCACCCAGGCGCCCCTAATATGTCATTTTCAAGTAACAAGTAGTGATGACTGAGAAAGAACAAATTTCAGTGAGTGCAAGAATTCCTCGAGATGGGCATTCACACTGCTGGTGGGAAGGAAATGATTTAGTGTTCGAGTACGAGAACCTCAAAAACACTAGTACATGTGCATCTGGTACCTCCCAGGCTAGTCATCTAGACTAATTAGTAAGCATATGATTTTAGAAGATTTTACAAAATTTATGCTCTTCACCATAATTATTTATAAAAGCTAAATGTCAGCATGGTTCAAAATGTTAAAAATTATCAAATCATATGAAGGAATAACATATAGCTACATATTGCTTTTAAATCAACAGCTTGGGTAGATTTTTATTATGTAATATTTAATGAAAAATGAGGATACTAAATGGTTTATAAGATATTATACAACTAAGAAAAAAGTATATAGGTATACATACTTATAAAATATATATACATATCTATTTTAAATACAGGAAGAAAATCATACAAAATCAAACCAGCTATTAACTCTTGATTTGAGTTATAGTAGTTTTGTTTTCTCTTTTATTGCTCTTCTGCAATGATTCTATGTCACTTTCATAAATTAAAAAATAACATTTGTTTAAATTAAAAATGAAATCAAAGTCTGGATATGGATTTCCAAAAAACAACAATGTTTGGATCATTTTGGAGAGTTCATAGAAAGCTGAAAGACAGATAACTGTAGCATAATGAAAAACAGTCCTGTCCTTAGCCCATGCTGAAAATTTAGTTTAATTGCAGAGCTCACTTTAAAAGTTGCTATTCTTTTTTTTTTTTTTAAAGATTTTATTTATTTATTTGACAGAGAGAGACACAAGCAGGGGGAGTGGGAGAGAGAGAAGCAGGCTTCCCGCAGAGGAGGGAGCCCGATGTGGGGCTCGATCCCAGGACCCTGGGATCATGACCTGAGCCGAAGGCAGACGCTTAACGACTGAGCCACCCAGGCGTCCCAAAAGTTGCTATTCTTATAGATTGATCCTTGTATAACTGAATTGTAAAGATTCTCCCAAGCCCTTACCAACATACTCAAAACATTAAAAAAAAAGTTTTATATTTTAAATCAACCACCATAAAAATGTTTATAGCTAATATTTGTGGAAACAGAAGAAAAAAGAAATAATGAGAACAATAGAACAAAGTAAGCCTTTTGCTAATGGAAGAAAATGATTTTGTTTCCCAGCTGATATTTTCATGAGAGTTTGCTTTAACTAGATGCATGTGAACATAATGTACTAGCCAGTATTTTATTTTAACTAGGTATTCAATAACTTAATTAACCTCAGGTTATAGGTACACTATATATTGTTAAAAAATGGGAAATTTAATCACAGCACACATAACCTCTAATAGCTATTCTTAAATGATTTTTTAAACACAATAGTTAAAGAGTACGGGCCCTGGAAACATTCTGGCAACAGATCGATCCCAGTTTCATCACCTAACACGTGTATAATTTTGAGCAAGTTGCTCAGCCATGCTGCATTTAGAATGGTTGGAAGATTAAATGATTTAAATAAGCCAAATGCTCAGAACAGAGCCAGGCCCACAGTAAGTTTTACAGGAATGTTACTTGTCACTGCTATTTGCTATTACAAACAATATATATTAATGTATCTATGCTGGTCATAGTTACTCAATGATTTATTAAAGGTTGATTAAGTATGGGAATCTATTTCAAAATAAGTTGTAATTTTACTGAAGATTATAAGAGATACACATTTCTTACATTGACTAAAACATCCAATCATCCATTTCTGCCATATCAGCAATAATTTACATATGTATATATATGTTTAGTATATTCTTAGTATGTAAGATAGTTTTTCTCCTATCTACTTTTAAAGATATAAATGAAATATGTTCCAAATCTAAACTTTTTAAAGTAAATATGCCCTTGTTTACAATTTTGCGTTTCTGATTACACAAGGGAAAAAGGAAAAACAACTCTCTACTGAGGGATTTTTGTCTTTTAGCCCATTGAACTGGGTTCTAAAAAGTGAGCCTGCAGGAAAGGTTAGAATGAAATGGATCAAAACCAAATTTTTTCCAACACATTTCAGTTATTTCCAAAGCCCAAATAAAGTAAGTCCTGAGTCAGTAGTTCTAAAAATACAAAACAATCAAATGAGTGACTTAGTGTACCCAACAGTGGAAAAAAGAATCTATGTTAAAAGAATTAAGGAGATTTTATTTAATATATGATCCCTGTGTCCAAGCTTTTATAAAACAAATGATTTTTCAGAGGAGTTGCATTCTTATCATAGATAAATTCTCCAAGTGACACCATAAATACAGAACCACTAAAGGAAGGACTGAGACCAAGGGGAAAGAAAACAGTTCAACCCAAGGCTGCAGATGACTTCTGTGATGAGAGTAAGAGGTTAAGTTGCCAATTGACTGGATTTATTCCTGAAATTAGCCTAATGTGCCTGAGAAGTCAGAAGGAAGATGGATTTTTACTATTGCTTACTTGCTTGTGCTTCTAGAAGTCTTCACATCCAAAGGAATTTATTGTATGTTTCAGAACAGTTCATAAATTTAGGTTTCAGTTTCCATAGTATAGAGTTCTATCGTTTTGTGCTAAATTTAAAATAACCTAAATGATTTTTTAAGCTGATACATCTGGAGAGGAATAGTAGCCATCAGAACTGGAGGTTCTTACTAAAATATTTATTGCATTTATTTATGTTTAAGAAAATGATTTATTTCTGCTCTTCACCTCTCCTCTTAGGACACATTTTATAACCCAGAACTCATTAAATATTACTAATTGTAGTATAAAATCTATGTTACTTTTGATGTTAGAAAGTTAAATTACTCACTTCATTTTAGTAGAAATTCTTATTGGGGCACCTGGGTGGCTGGCTCAGTTGGTTAAGCGGCCAACTCCTGATTTCAGCTCAGGTCATGATCTCAAGGTCCTGGGATCGAGTCCTGCTTAGGGCTCTGCGCTCAGCAGGGTATCTGCTTGGGATTCTCTCTCTCCCTCTCCATGTGCCCCTCCCCCACCCCAGCTCGTGCTCTCTCTCTCTCTCAAATAAATAAATCTTTAAAAAATTATTATTTTCATTGTTTTGTTTTTATTGTATTGTTTCCATTAGTGCTTACAAAATGGACTCTTCAAACATACACTTTAACTGATTCTATACTAAACAGAACATAAATATACTAAGCTATGTTACAGTAAGAGACTGCCTGCTATTGTTTTAAAATATATTTACAGTTGAAAGAGGTTTGCTTGAAATTTTAAAATGCTGGTTTTTGAATTCAGACAGACCTTAGTTTGAGACTCAGGTATACCACATATTAAGGATATGAAGTTGATTTTTTCAAACCTCTATTTTTTTACATGTAAAAAAGCAATAATAATAATAACTAGTTTATAACTTTGTGGTAAGGATGTGATGAAGAAAGTGTATAAAATAAATAATGTTTCTCAAATGTGAAAAAAGTACATAAACAGCATCTCCCCTTAAAGAAACAGAGGTACTGAATGGTAACAATGTAAGTTGAGACTTTTGATATTACTGCAGGAAAATATTATTATTCTCTATGAGATAAGAGCAAAATATTATGAATTGAGGAAATTTGCCACCAGCATCAGAAGTTTTTCTTCTGTGTGTTTGAAATTATCATCAGTTATAATTCGTAATGAAGCATTTTAATTTTCACCAAACTCTATTTTAAGGCGAAGATATCTCAATGAAATTTTCATGATGTGAAGAAGGTAGATTTCATCCATAGGTTATTAGGTTAATTTTGCCCATCTAATTATTACTAGTTACAATGTTATATGTGTGATGGGAAGCCACCAAAGTATTAAATAACTCATGATGAAAACAGACTAGAGAAAATAAAAAATGATTTATGAATAAAAGAAAAATTGTATCACATCAAATAGATTTTTTCCACAGTATGTTACAGAGTAATAGAACATGGTATGATTCGACTCATTGCAAGTGAGGTTAATTGATGATCTACTTCAACAATCTGAAATGTCAGTCCCAGTGTGTATCCCTATCTAGAGATATTATACTCTCTTTTAGAAGAGAGCCAAAAACATAATGTTTACCGGCTGTTGATGTGCATGTGAATAGTCCCAAAAAAGACCTCCTGAATAAAAGTAGTGCTGAACATTGTAAAAAATTATGAGGAAAATAAATAATATTTGGCTATAATTAGTCTAAAGGCATGGTAATTGCTGCATATGAGTGATAATTGAGAAGAAAATGGTGAATTTGCAGATAGGAATGAACTAGATTGGTGGGATGGATATAATTTTAGAAACATTTTATCTCGGGAGCTATAGATTGATGATAAAGATGATGATTCTGGAGTGTTTTGCTTTTTTTTTGTTTGTTTTTCTGTTCTTTCCCATTAGGTAGTATTTTAATTCTCTTAAAAATAGAATAAGAATCATATATTGAAAACCATCCTACGAATGTGGGAGAACACATTATAATGATTAAAATGATGATTTCAGGATTGAATTGCTGGGGAAGCAATTTGCTTAAGATAAAAGGTTATTTTTGGCAAGAGAACAGAGAGAAGGACTTCACTTATGAGGCCAATAGAAAGAAACAAATGAAGGTTTAAAACCTGTATGGTTTATACCCTAGAAAAAGCTAATACATGGGATTTGGAGCAAACCCAGAACATACAATGGAAAGAAAGGTCATATAATTTCTATTATGAGTCAGTGGGATATATGCATTTCATATAAACAGCATCCAATACTAAGTCAGCCAGATCATATGTGCAATTTAAGTGCATGACAATATTTTCTCCTTTTAACCTCTTTTCCCTTTTACAATGTGAAAATATTATATTCAGTGTGTTAATTTGATTATGGAATACCCGTTTTCCCTGTTATTTGTGGGTTTCACTATTTTTGCTTGTTGAGCTATTTTTGTTTTTTACTCTGTCCCTGATGAATTATAAACTTTCTTACTCAGATTTGAATTTTCATTCATATTAAGACTTTTAAAAAGTAATCTACCTTTGCTCTGATGAGATTATATGATGAAGGAGAGCCTGTGGAAAACTAATGAAAAGAAAATTTTTGAACATTAAAAAGACAAATAACTTTAACATTGTTTTTTGGTTTAGTCTATTCCTTATAGCAAGATGGTTCTATTTTCCAAATGTGTAGAAAGTTAGAAAGTTAATAATCACATTACCTTCTTACACACTATTTTATTTATTTTTAAAATTTTTTTAAAGATTTATTTAGTTTAGTTACACAATATTTTATATTAGATACAGTCACATACATTATCTCATTTAGCCTTCAAAAATCCTATAAGTAAGCAGGGAAAGAAGAAATTGATGTTCAGAAACATAATTATGTGTGCCCAGCCCTCCTCTTTTTGGTCATTTTTTTTCTAAATTAGCTATTATTTGTTCATTAATAGAGAATATAAGCCCTGGATTGCCATATAGAGTTGTGCCACTTGGGCGCTCCACAAAGGTGCCCAGCAGAGTAGATATCTTACAAGCATTTCCATGACTTATTTTCCAAAATATTAAAACCGCAAATCCATTGTTTCCATTGAACTACCATGAAGAATGTAAACACTTTACTAAATGATACCTGTTCAAAAAAATTTGAACTAAAGAAATGAATCACATGACAACATATGCTTTGGAATGATTTTGAGCATGCTAATGAATTCCAAGTATTTAGTGTATAGACATGCCCCCTCCATTAAAATTTTTTCCTGAAAAAATTGTAATCCTATTAATGACAAGCTGTGAGGTCAGTTGTAATAAAAAAAATTCTATTTTTATTATGCTCAGCTGTTTATCTAGCAGAGAAGTATGTGCTCATTGAAAAACAAAATGTATTTTATATTTTATAAGCTGATTTAGGTGACAACCACATACTAGATCAGGATCCTGAAAGCACTTGGTTCTTGAAAATAAAGGAACAGGAAATTCTGTTAGCAAGTTGATGGGGACAAGTAATTCAGCATGCTGCTCGAAGATTATGGGAGCTTTCAGCTTTGACATCTAGGAGGCCCATAATACTGAGGTTGATGCCAATGTCAGTTTTATACTCATTATCTCTATAGAAATCTACACGATGGAATTTTGGCCTGCAGAAACACATATGTTAACAGTTCATGGTCTCTTCTATTTCCTGTTGGATCCACCCTTTGCCCTGTATGCTTCATAAATCTATACGTGAGTTCCCAGAGATCTGCTTTGAGAAATAGCTATAAGCACAGAATTCACCTCCAGAAGGTTTAACCTTTGTTATTGTGTGTTACTCATGGTCAGGATTTGGGGTTACATACATGTAAGATGATGTTGTTCACTCTATCCTTAATGGAATGCCAGAGCCATCTTCCCTAACGGAAAAATTCCCTTTGTTTAGGAAAACGTAACTCTCAATTTGTCCACAGGGAATTTCTTCAGATCATTTTAATATTCTTAAGAATGTTTACAAAAAATTCTAGAAACCTAGTGTTGCTATCCAATAGACTTTTATATCATGATATTATTATCTGTTAGATTTATTCCCCAGTCCTTTAGGAATACTTCAGAATATGTCTGAATATTTTGGAATAATTTCATTAGTTGTAAAGGCTTTCAAAATCATCTAAAACCAATTTTGAAAAATGATTTTTTGAATTTAAAGAACTTACAGCTTATCTAGTGCGTGCCTGTATGTGGGCAACTGAACTGCTTTTAACCTTTAAAAAGAAACAAACAAGAAATGAATTACAAATCTGGGTTTGTTGCCAAAGTTCAGATTTTCAGCTTCATAAGAATCTGTAATCTAAAGTAACCACAACTAAAAACATAAGAAAAAAGAAAGAGAAAAAGATGACAGCCCCAGTGGACTGAAATTAATGTCATTCAAAGCCAACTCTAAATAACTACATGTGCATTGCCTTGCAAAGTAGTAGATATTGTCTGGAATCTTCAGCAGTGAAGTTGAACAGGTAGGACATATGAACATTTGCTTCTCTCAGATCAGCAACTTTTCAGTTTCTGAGACTCATTTGCCAGATCACTTAAGACTCCATGTGACAACTGTTCTTTCCTGCATTGTTCCTTGTGTCTCTCTCTCTAAGCAGGGTGGCCACCTAAGGCTGTACAGGTTACACGTGTCTGGCATGAGCCAAGGCAGGGGGTATAGAGAAGCATGGCTAATCTCCAACCCGTGTTGCACCACAAAGCACCCACCTTGAAGCAGGGCTATGTACCACTGGGTGGTTCACCCGTGAATGCCCATGGGGCTGGGGCTGCCTCAAGAGGGCACCTTTCTCAATTTTGCATGCAGGCAACCTGATGACCTTGACTCCATGTACTTAAATTTCACTCTGTAGTTTCCCATTAATTCATTCAGTGGGTATTTATTGAGAGCCTACGTGTGAAAGCTGCCTGGCTAGGCGTTATGGAAGGTACAAAGCTGGGTTCTGCAAAGGTGAGCATTTTCAGTCTAGAACCGTAACAGACTTACACAGTAATAACCACATGCAAGCAGGAAGTGAATTGGCTATGAAAGATGCTACCCATGCATCAGCTAACACCACCTTGCCCTCTGAGATTCAGACAAATTCAACTCAAGCCCCTCTTCCATACAATGTAGGAATTTCAAGGACATTCCCTTTCTCCCATATGTAAGGTAATTACCAAGGAATTGTGGATTTAAATTCACTCCTGGCTCCTGGTTTCTGCTTTCTCTGCGTTTCACCTCACATTTGTCTCATCTTCTAGAACTGCTCCCTTCTCTCTGCTCCATGCCATCCCTTTCCTTGATTTAGGGGAAAGCAAATAAAGTGAAACACGCCAAGGGATTTATGTGTGTAAAAGAGCACAATGTAAACAACTTAAAATTTAATATTAGATAATATTAGATATCTGTAACTAAGGATATTTTGCTGGCCACCTTTCTCTATAGGATCTCTGCTATGTTACACCCTCATTTTCATTTTCTCCTTCCCAGTAGTCTTTCCCCACCTCGAATGTTCCTTCATTTCTTTGATAGGTTGGTTCAAATCTGTCTTCATGTCTCCCTCCAAGACCAGGTCTTGGAGCCTCGCTTTCTATCTCTAGGTAGCCCACTAGTGTATTCTAAACAAAGACACTAGGAGACAATTGAGGGTTAGCAGATAAGATAAGAAGTTTTTCACCCTGTTACAGAGTAGTATAGATAAAAATGTTTTATAATTTTTGAAAACAGAGAAAAATTTCTTCGGGATGGCATTTTTTTAAATTTTTTATTGTTATGTTAATCACCATACATTACATCATTAGTTTTAGATGTAGTGTTCCATGATTCATTGTTTGTGCATAACACCCAGAGCTCCATGCAGAACATGCCCTCTTTAATACCCATCACCAGGCTAACCCATCCTCCCACCCTCCTCCCCTCTAGAACCCTCAGTTTGTTTTTCAGAGTCCATCATCTCTCATGGTTCGTCTCCCCCTCCGATCTCCCCCCCTTCATTCTTTCCCTCCTGCTATCTTCTTCTTTTTTTTTTCTTAACATATATTGCATTATTTGTTTCAGAGGTACAGATCTGAGATTCAACAGTCTTGCACAATTCACAGCGCTTACCAGAGCACATACCCTCCCCAGTGTCTGTGACCCAGTCATCCCATCCCTCCCTTCCCACCCCCCACTCCAGCAACCCTCAGTTTGTTTCCTGAGATTAAGAATTCCTCATATCAGTGAGGTCATATGATACATGTCTTTCTCTGTTTGACTTATTTCGCTCAGCATAATACCCTCCAGTTCCATCCACGTCGTTGCAAATGGCAAGATCTCATTCCTTTTGATGGCTGCATAATATTCCATTGTATATATATACCACATCTTCTTTACCCATTCATCTGTCAATGGACATCTTAGCTCTTTCCACAGTTTGGCTATTGTGGACATTGCTGCTATAAACATCGGGGTGCACGTACCCCTTCAGATCCCTACTTTTGTATCTTTGGGGTAAATACCCAGTAGTGCAATTGCTGGATCATATGGTAGCTCTATTTTCAACTTTTTGAGGAACCTCCATACTGTTTTCCAGAGTGGGTGCACCAGCTTGCATTCCCACCAACAGTGTAGGAGGGTTCCCCTTTCTCCACATTGGGATGGCATTTAAATGGCCTTCAGTGTTCAAGATAGAATGGCAGAGTATTCTGATACCTCGAACAAGGACACTTAGAACCTTATAGGAAACCTCCAATTGTTTAGCTTAAATGGAGCACAGGTTAACTAATATATTAAGAGAGCTAGAGTGGGAGACATTAGAAATGCAAAGTAGAAGCAGATCATTGAGGATGGGATATTCCAAATCAAGTTTTTATGAGGGCCTGGGAGCTTTTAAAGTATCTTAATTAGTGAGTGATATGATCCAAGTTGCACTTTAAAACCATGAATCTGGCAAGAGTGACTGGGATAAATTTTGCCAACAAGTTACAATTTGAGGAGGGTACACTAGTCACGTAAACCAGTTGGGAGTAAAGGAGGCCTGACTTTTTGAAGGTGCTAGAGGAATGGAGTAGACGGATAGATACCAGAGATATTTCCAGTGTAGAATCAACAAGACTTGGTAACTGATTGTTTATGGATGGTGAGGACAAGTAATAGAAAATATCTTGGGAGTAGCATATTTGGGAAGTGAGGAAAAAAGCTCATTTTGGGATGTCCTTTTTTTGTGGAGCCAGTGGTCATCTAGGTAGAGATGCTCACCAGGCCATTGGAGATGTAGGACTGAAGCTTGAAAGAAAAGTTAGTTTTAGAGATAAAAATGGGAACAGCAACCCCATAGTGAAGACAACATCTTGGCTTTCATCTTTAGAGGCAAGTAAAGTGTCCAGCTTTAACCACTCCACAAAATCAACAATATCTATCTCCGCTTCAAGCAGAAGGATGGGAATACTCTTCAATCTCATTACTCTGGGAGAAAATATATTTGGCTATTTAAAATCAGACTGTGGATAGGGTGTAAGCAAAATATGGATCAAATGTCATCAAAGGTTAGACTTCCCCAGTACAGGAAAAGGAAGAGCACAAGTTCAAAATTAAATTAAACAAAGCATTTCTTTACATTGGCAATCTTATACAATTGTTTTAAGTTGGGGAGCTACTTGGTATAGTCCAGATTAAACACATTGTTTTGGTTGTAGGAACATGATCTTAATATGCATGCTTTTACCTTTTATTTATTAAAAGACTAGCTACAATGCACTTCAAATTATTATCACTCAGATAGTCCTCTTGCATATTAATTTGGCACTGCAAAACAGCATATGGAGCCTAGTGTTTGATGGTGATTACTTAGTCATATTTGGAAATATGAATTAGATCCCATAAACATTTCCCAAGCACTTAACTATGTGCAAAATGCTATAGTAATTACCAGGGAAGGATTCAAAACTAATAGCTGTGTGATTACTGGCTCTCAATGAACTTAAACCCAACAATTCAGTAAAAGTAATCCAAATAGGGCAAAAGGAAGTCAGGGTGTAGAAAGAGACTTGAACTGAAATGAGATGTAATGACATTCAGTAAGTAGATATTTATTTATACACAAAGAATATATGCAGTGTATGTCCATTCCTTTCATCACCTTTTCCATGGATTTGATTTGATGAATGGCCTGCAAGAATCTTTCGTGGTGCCTTGGGTATATCATTATAGAGGCACTATTCCTGTCTGCATCTTTATTCTTTTGATGTGATTCTATAGCTGGTTATATTATACATGGCATAAAGTAAGCAAGGGTTAAAAGGGAGTAATAAATGAAAGCAGTATATGTGATCAATCCAGATAATCCAATGAAGGGAAACGGCTGTTCTCCAATTGATGGCAACAGGTGCCATCCCGAAAATAGGAAAGTGGAGATTGTAAACCAATATACCCAGGAGTCTTTGTAGTAATAGGACTCTAATAAAAAAGGCCATTTCCTTAATATGAATCATGATGCACATACTTTCCAGCAACAAATTTTAGCTATGAGAAGGATATCTTTTTCTCTATGAGTAGTCAATGAAGAATAATATGGGTGTAAATTAAAGCAGAAAGAAAATTAAATTTCATCTAGTAGTCCATTAAAGATCTCTAAGACATTGATCTATTCAAAAACAAGTTAACTAGAATAGAATTGCGTTTCCTATTTGGATGTTGTCACCATTTTATCCATAGTACATATTTATTTCTCAAGAGAGCGTACAAACCTTGGTAGATTTTCATCCCACTTGGGAATGTTCTTGGGAAATTTACAGAATAGAACAGAAGTCTGAACTTGATTGTGAAGAATCACTAGAAGTTTTATATTTGTCTCGGTATCAATGTCCTTAGTCATAAAAAAAAAAAATCATTTGCATCCATGAAGTCTTGTTCTAAGAATTAAGTGAGATAATGCATGCTAATATCAAGATCATTGATTAGCTCTCAGTCCTCAACAAATGTTAATTTTAGCTCCTTTTTTTTTGTTTTTTTATTCTTCTCTTCCTCTCTCCCTCTTTCCTCTTTCCTTCTTCCTTCCTTCTTCCATTTTGCCTGCCTTCTTTCCTTTCTTCCTTCCTTCTTTCCTTACTTTACTCCTCCAACATTAATTCTTCCTATTCATGGATATATTATAAGAAGGTGCATATATGACTTTATTTAAAAGTCTTCATTATTTTGGGGGGGATCCTTTAAATGAGAATGTTTTACTTTTCCATCATTATATTTTTGCCATTCTTTCATGTGTTATTCATGCCTAATAGAGCAATTGACTAAAGGTTTTAGGAAATGTTGTCAGCGGTCCTCAGCTAAAAGTCTAACATCCATTCAACACACATTTATTGAGTACTAGGCACTGTGTTACAGAGACAGACATGTCAAGAATGTATAGGTAGATAAGCTAATCAGCTTGACTGTATTAATCATTTCACTACATATATGTAATCAAAGCATCATGTTGTATACCTTAAATGTATGCTACTTTTATTTTAAAAATAAAATAAAACCACTTTGAAAGCTCAAATAAAAAAAAGAATGCAAGAGATAATGTATAATAGCTGCTACTGGAGAAGTATATGTAGGTCCAGTGTGTCATGCAGTGAGATAATGCTGTCAAAACTGACTCCTGGATTGGGTTGTTTCATGTTAGGTCATTTAAATATCCTTTTTTGTTTGTTTTGCATGCCACGGAATTTTATGCTGTTTAATATAATTACATTATATTGAAATGAAAAAAAGTCATACAGTGCAACAGCTTGTCTGACTCAATTCTGGTAGAGGATAAAAGGAAGAATTAACTTTAACAAGATAGTATGAAGCTGGCATGGGTCAATGTTCAAACCCCAGCTCTACCACTTGCAGGTTCTGGGACTTTGAAAGTTGCTTATTTCTTAGGCCTCATTTTCTTATCTATAAAATGGGGATAAGAATAGTATGTGCTTCTCAGATTTTTACGAGGATTAAATGAGATAATATAAAATACTTGCCATTCAGTAAATGCTCAATATAGGTATAGCCTTTTTTAATGCTATTATTGTTTGGCTTCAACATCTGTCATCTCATTAGTGTGATTAGTTAGGATGGTTGCCCCACGAAAACAGGTCAAAGAAGAAAACTTTGCTGTAGTTGCTGCTATAATCTAAAAGTATATTCTCAAGATTTTTAATAATTACGGATCCTACTCATTTGATTTCTACTATGTACCAGACCCTATCTGAAACAGTTACAAATATCATTTAATATTCACAATAACTTTGTGTAGTTGACATTATTACAACTTACCATCTTACAGATAAAGAAAATAAGACACAAAGAAATTAAGTAATTACAGGAGCCGGGTTCTGAACTCTAGCCGCCCAGTTCCAAAGCCAGTGTGCTCAAGCTGTATTCTAATATACTGACTTTTAACAGACAGAGGTGGGATTTTGGTTTGGGGTATTTTTCTTTCAATTTTTAAAATTTTTCTCAATTGTGAATTTATATATATTTATGTCTTGGCCCCCTGAAGTGTGTCTGTGACTAGAGATTTTCGGTAAAGACATACTTTCTGAGCGGCCTTACATCTAGTAAAGTTTTCTTTTGTACTTACGCATAACAGTAATTTGGCTCTAGATAAAATACTAGAGTTAAAATATTTTTGAAAGATTACATAGAAAAAAATTCTACAAATTTTAAGCATAATCTTTTAACATTTTAAAGTTGTAGAAGAAAAGAAGGGTGGCAGCTTAATATTTTTTTTGTTGCTGATAACCTGAATTTCTACGAAGATGCTTTCAAGCTTTTTAAAAACCTGGGTAACCTAAAAATGTTGTAAAAGCATATCTTCAGTTGATTATGTTTTGTTTTGTTTTGTTTTGTTTTGTTTTGTTTTGTTTTGTTTTGTTTTGTTTGTAGAATGCACACGCAAGGCTTTCTTAGGGATGTTTTCAGATAAGCTATTTTCATTACTGCATCTTGTTTTCTTCTGTGTGTTTTAGTTTCCTCTTGTTCTACTTTCTTTTTCAAAAACAACTGAAAATTTTAAGTTCAACCTGGTTTTCTATTTAGCAGGTTTACTTTGCAAGAGTGTCTAAGGTTTTTTTCTTTACTTTCACTGATTTGAATTTTTGTAATGTCAATTTTATTACTTCCACAATAGATTTTAAGTTAGCTACTGTAATGGTATCTTCTTATATTAATTTTTAATCTTCATTTCTTTTTTTTTAAGATTTTATTTATTTATTTGACACAGAGAGACACAGTGAGAGAGGGAACACAAGCAGGGGGAGTGGGAGAGGGAGAAGCAGGCTTCCCGCTGAGCAGGGAGCCCGATGCGGGGCTCGATCCCAGGACCCTGGGACCATGACCTGAGCTGAAGGCAGACGCTTAACTGACTGAGCCACCCAGGTGCCCCACTCTCCATTTCTTTTTTTAAAAAAGATTTATTTATTTATTTGAGAGAGAGAGCTCAGGAGTGAGGATGGGGGAAGCAGAGGGAGAGGGAGAGAGAGGATCCCAAGCAGACTCCCTGCTGAGCGTGGAGCCCAACACAGGATCGATCTCACAACCTGAGATCATGACCTGAGCAGAAATCAAGAGTCCGACAGTCAACTGACTGAGCCATCCTGGTGCCCCTTTAATCCCATTTCTATATTCTTTTTCATAGCCTATGGCTTTTTTCTTGTTATTTTTTTCTCTGTTTCATAGAATTCATGAATTCTTATATTTTAGAGTCAGTTTTTAAATAACTTTCTTATTTCCTAAAATAAATATTTTTTTTAGATAATTGACCTTTTATAATCTTTTGGAAGATGGACACCTTCCTTGGTTTTGCAGAATTTTTTCACAAGTCTGAATGCATCTTCAAACATAGAAAGCTTATCTAGGACTCACTCTTCTGAAAAGATGCTATTTTCAACTCCACTGTGTAGGGCTGCCATAGTGTTCTTTGGATGTACAGATGATAAGCTTTACACTCTTTTATTTAACATGAAAATCATGCCAGTAAGTCCATAACACTAGCCTAGGGAGTGAGCAAGAGTATTCATGTTCAAATTACTTCATAACATATATTAAGTTATTAGAAATAGTAATGAGTCAAGAATTTCTCGTTAAACACTGAGCACATGGCAACTTTATATACCCCTCAGTTTTAAAACTGTGACTCTTAGTCCAATTTCTCATATCACGTAAACATTCATCTAATGACTTCTTTGTTGATACATATTATTTTTCTCCTATACCTTACTATGCTTTTATAACACCCTATTCTATCATCTGTTATAGCACTTCTCAAAATAGTAATTTAAAAAGCAAAGTTGTAATTAGTAGTTTAATATCTATTTCCTGCCTCAGAATATAGTCTCCATAAAGTCTGGATGCTTGTTGGTCTTGCTTTTCTTATTTCTTTTTTTTTTTTTTTTTCCTCTTTATCGTGGACTTCAGGGACAGGGATATGACTTCATCAGCCCCCTTATTGAATGGCATCCTGTCATCATTGGTTGATTTTATTTATCAATTCGTCCATTTATTTATTATCTTTTATCCCCATTTCCAACTGGCATTCCTCTCCCACCACCCACAGATGGTCCTTCTGATGTGTTTCATTTGTACATATTCTTGTAAAATATGCAAGAATTCACTGTGTTTCTCACTATTTTTGCTCAACATTAATTTAAAAGTTCATCCATATTGTTGTATAGTAGTCATTGTCTATTGCTTTTCTCTCACAGTATTCTATGGTATGAAATTAGCATATGCACATAGAAAACCTCTAACTCCTCACTAACACAAACGACCTCCTGATAAACATCCATGTATACCAACCCTTTGGTATTTGAGTGGCATTGCTGGGTCAGGTATATTCTGAATTCAAAGTACTGCCAGATTGTTCTCCAGAATGTCTGTCTCCATCTATAATATCTACAGGAATTTAATGAGGGCTCTTACATCACTGCCAACACCTGGCACGATTCAGTTTTCCAATTTTTGTCAATGCAATAAGTGAAAAGTGATGTCAGTGATTTCCATTTGTCTAATTATATGAATTTGGGCATCACTTTGTTGATTACAAGTTTTGGGGGGAGAGTTCCCTTTCATTTATTGAATATCCTTTATCCTTTGCTTATTTTTTCAATGAGTTGCTGTCCTCTTCTTCTTGATTAGCAGGAATTGCTCAATAATCTTACTATAAATCTTGTCAGGTTTAGACATTGCAAATTGAATTTCCTCGCCCAGTTTCCCATCTGATTGGGAGCTTTTCCTTTCAATCTTCAGTAAATAAAAATATTAAATTCTTATTTTGTAAAAGGCATTATTTCCTTGCCTTAGTACTTGTGCTTTTGTGATATTGTTTAAGAAGTCCTTCCTCATATCTAGGTCACAGAGATTTACTGCAACCCACAGTTTGAATTTTCAGTTGTGGCTCCTTCACAAACTAACTGGGTAAATTTGGACAACTTAATCTCTATACACCTGTTTTTGTATGCAAAATGGGGGCAATAATACTAATGAACTCATAGGATTGTGAGAACTGAATGAGCTAATATATTAAACAGCACTTTAAAAAGTACCTATCCTTACACACTAAGCACTGTATATATGTTACTCTTATGACAAAAATGCCAGTATATATGTTTAAATAGGGATCCAGCTTTATTTTTCCACACTCTGTAAATCTATTTTCTCAATCCCATATACTAAAAAACTCATTTATGTCCTATTGATTTTTTGATGCCAGATTATCAAGTATTGACTTTCCAGATATTCAAAGATCTGTTAATAAACTCGCTATTTTGTTTCACTGTTTCATTTCAGGATGTTCCTGAACCAAAGCCACACTACTTTTATTACTGGCTTTTATCTTATTATCTGAGAGACAAAATATCTACTCTTTGCTCTTCTTTTTTCAAAGAAGAATCGTCTATTTGTTGTCTTTATTCTTCCATATAAATTTTAGAATGATTACATTGAGTTCTAAAAATTATCCAGATGAAATTTTGCTTTTTTTAAAAAAAAGATTTTATTTATTTGAGAGAGAGAGAGTAAGCAAGAGAGAGAGAACATGAACAGGGGGGACGGGCAGAGGCAGAGGGAGAAGCAGACTCCCCGCTGAGCAGGGAACCCAAAGACACAGGTCTGGATCCCAGGACCTTGGGATCATGACCTGAGCCAAAGGCAGATGCTTATAAGACTGAGCCACCCAGGCTCCCCTGAAATTTTGCTTTTGATTACATTGAGTTTATTTATTAATTGGCAGGGGATTAAAAGTTTTATTATTTATAATCCCAAATAAGAGCACAAAATGTTTTTCCCCAATCTTTTATGCAAATAATTTTTCTCCATTGAAATCTGGGCACTATTTGTTAAGTTAAAATCTATGGATACCTTATAATTTTATTGCTCTTGACCTTACCTTTTCACTTGGGATAATGTTGATATGAAAAAAAAAAATGCTATTGGTTTTTGAAGGTTGATCTTGTATCCAACAAGAAAACAAAAACAATACTCTGAATTTAATTGTGCTGGGTTTTCTACATAGATATTCATATCATCCACCAATAGTGACAATTTTATCTCCTTTCTTCCATTTTTTTTCAATCCTGTAGTTATTTTGCTTTCCTTATAGAATTAGCGAAGACGTTCAGTTCTGTATTAAGCAGTTGTGATAATATAGGTATCACTGTCTTGCTGCTGTTTGGAAAGAGAAAGTATCTAAGGTTTCCCTACAGAATATAATGTTTATTGCAGGTTTTGGTATATAACCTTTATTAAGTTTCATACTTTGCTAGATTTTGGGGGGTGTTTTAATTGTATATGGCTGCTGAAATTGAGAGAATCCTATTGACATATCTCTTGAGATAATACATGATTTTTTCTTCATAATCAATTTTTGTAATAAAGAAATGTGATAGATTTTTTAGACTGGATTTTTCTTGCAATCCTTAGCTAAATCCATTTGGTCGTAATGCATTGCTTTGTTTTATGCAATTTTTTACTGTGAAATTAACACACATACAAAAAAGCCCATAAAATGTGAATAAACACAATTCTATGAAAAATTATGAAGTAAATGCCCCGTTTAAAATAAAAGCATTATTAGTACCTCAAAGCCTTCCATGTATTACTACCTGATCTCAAGCTACTCAAGCCCTATTAGAGGTAACTACTTTCCTAGCTTTCCATTTTCTTGTTTTTCTTTATTGTCTTACCAATTACCACCAAATAACATATTTGGTTTTGCCTTTTTATTTTAACTGTAAAGGAATGGAATAATATTTTATGCTTTATTGTGTCTGCCTTCTGTCACTAAATATGATATTATGATTACACCATGTTGTTTGGTTATAGTTCATTCATTTTTATTGATGTATAGTATTCCACCGTATATTTACTTATGTCTTTTACTCTCGGTAGATAGTTGTTTTTTCTACTTTGGATCTATTGTAAACAATGCTGTTAGGAAACCTTTTGTGTATTTATCCTGAGCTTTGTGCATATACATGATTTCCTAAGAATTGAATTGCTTGTTCACAAAATACACATATCTTAGCTTTGCTGGATGATGCCACACCGCTTTTGAATAATGCTTATACCAATTTTTCAAAGCTGTCTTTGATAGCCTGAGTGTTAAAATGTAATAGGTGTGGATTAGTCTCTTTACTATGCCATAGCCAAATTCCTCATAAAGGAGAAATGAATTCTTGAGTCTGCCTCTCCTCAACGAAGATAATTTGGTATTTTATGATGTGACACTTGCAATACACCACATTCAGATATCAATTAAAGAACAAAATTTCTTATTAATTACTAATTAAATTAGAAATTTTTTAAAGGGTTGTAAGCACACTTAATACAAAGCTCAAATGATAGCATAAGGTTTCTCTTTAGTTCCCTCCCTCCCTCCTTCATTCTTCTTCAGACTTTTCCCCATCTCTTGGCTCTGGTCATTATATTGGGGAAGATGACTACTGAAATGACATTCAGAGTGCCACCCTTTCACCATAGTAACCCAGGTGGAAAGAGACAAACTTTCCTGCATGTTTTGGGGGTAAAGCCCAATGTAGCACATATTAGCCTCTCTGAATCATGCACTGTCCCTGAATATGAGGAGTTTTGAGGGACAGAGCACCCAGACTGACCACCTCATCAAAACCCCATGAAATGGTTCTCCAAAGAATGTGAAAATGTCACCTGTGCAGATACAATGACTTGTTCTCACCAAGTAGTTAACTGTTCGCTTATATCTCGCCTCCCTTGAATAGTCATGCATCTTTCTATTCACATTGTCCATCAGGATGATTAGAACCTAACTGGTTTTCAATAAAAGTTTGTTAAATGGATAAGAAACAAGAAATGTCTCTTTTTATACATTCTGATGTTAAAGATACTTTATGAGAACTCATCTTGATATAATGGGGAGATGATCTAAAATTATGTAAATTTGACTGGACTTTTCCTCACACAGTACATTTTATATATAGTCTTATATGGTTATTTTGGCAGAATATATACTTTTCCTTGTATTACCTTGTTTGGAAGTGGAGTTTTGGTGCTAAACTGTCACGTGGTGTACTTAGAGACACTGAAACTTCAGCCCTGGATTTTGTATGTTTCAAACAATGCCAGATGCCATGAAGTCATATACGGATGTCTCACATCCACAAAATTATAGTAACAGTTGGGTTTCTTCATCTGAATATTTCTGCTTAGAAGGGTTAAGTAGCCTAGCAGGCAGTGGAAACTGAAGCCTTCTGTTCAGCCACGGGGCAGAAATAATGCAATCAGCCACACTGGATATTCTAATATCCTCCGCCTTCATTGCAGAAAGGCTGCTTAATGAATGTAGAACTTGGCTAGGCAGAAGTCAGCACAGAGTGTGCTCACTGTTGGCTACTAGAGACAATGATATTTGCAGGTGCAAGGCTAACTCTGACCTAGTTGGCAGAATTACAGAACCTGGCCCAATGAGAGGAATATTCCAGGATCAAGGTCAGTCATTCTCCAACATGTTCTGCAACTGAAATGACCATGATGACATTGGAAAAGAATGCAGGCCGCAGAGCCTTTGGCTTGGTATACTTGCAACTTTTGTTTCTATTTAATCCACAAAAGATACAACTGGGCTTTGTGTACATTCTGCCCTTTCTCCCAGGAAAATCTTTCCCTCCCCCAACCACCTGGAAAGCTCCCAGTTGTCTACCAAATATCAGCTCACATTTTATCTCCTCTACGAAATCTTCCCTAAATTCTCCTGGGCAGGCTTGAGTGTTCCTTCCACATTGGGTTCTACAGAACCTTATGCATGTCTTTGTGAAAGCTGGTGTCTCATTATATTATATAGCATATAATATAATTGATTGTTCATAGTTGACTCCTTACTGGACAGTGTCCTAAAACAATAGAATATTTATTTTCATTTTGTATTGCAACACCAGGAACAGGATAAAGATTCAATAAATGTTGCTGAATGGATTTATTTTTAATTTAACATAGTGCTTTAGAATTTTCAAATACTTTCTTACCTATTACATAGTTTAGACATCACAACAATGCTGTGTGGTAGGCAAACCAGATATAATTATCCCCATTTTACTGATGAGGAAACTGAATCACAAAAATGATAAGTAATTTGTTCAGAATCAATAGCTTAGGAGTGTCAAGATTAAATGAGAAAGCAATCTTCTGACTTTAGCCAGCATCTATGTCAAGCCTAATTCTCCTCTAGACTGAGTTACTGCCTCAGGGCTACCAGATCCTTAAAATGTAGCTAGTCCAGCTGGAATATTTTCTCTAATACTTCAATATCAGATCTTCTGCTCTTGTTTGCAATCTTCCTCTGTCTTCCAACTGCATTTGGAATCTTAGATATCAGATTTCTGAGTCCACATGACAGAATTTTCCTGGATTGATGTACGGATGCTGCTGCCTGTCCAAAGCCCAATGTTCTAGTATGCATTCCTGTCATTAATTCCACTGCTCTTTCTGAGTGCACCCGATATTCCAAGGGAGGGCAGCCCAATGACCTTTCCATTTCACTGCTGCTCAATATGGATTGATACCTCTACATGCATTATGGATTAAAAATAATGACTACTACTAATAATTACTAATATGTCTGAGTGCTTGCTCTATTCCAGGCATATTGTTCAATAAATCTAATTTTGTTTGATCCTGAGAACAAAGGCTTGACATAGAACTAATATTATCTCCACTTTACAAAGAAGGAAATTGAAGCTTAGAGAAGTTATATAACATGCCCCCTGTGCCACAGCTAGTAAATTTCAAGGGGATTTTTAAATGAAAGGAATCTAATCCCTGAGGGATGTCTTAAACCCTACAATATTTGCAGAATTCTTTAAAATCAACTATTATGTATGGTAGCCAAATGAACATACACATGACACAACCGGGAAAAAATAGGTTGTGGAGCACACTTACCACCTGATAGATGAGGTGCTCGATAAATACTGTTGGAAAATAAAGTTTTCACCTCTGGACTTGAATTTGGTTAACTTTATAAAACTGAGAATGCTTTAGTGGCTTCATCTACATGCCCTAGGGGCAAGTATTTGTTTTGAATATTTTAAAGCACTCAAAAGATCTTGAAGATCATGAAACTTTATCCATCTGGCTTAGTGGAGGATTTGAAAGGAAATATAGTTGCCTTCCCATGGATATACTCATATGATTCTTTTATTAACATGAATTCCCAACTTCATACATATAAATGCAGACTTTCTTTTAAACAACTACAAAATGCAAATGGAGGGAATAGTGTCAATCTGACATTTACATCTGATATTTGCACTTGTGATGTTTCAAGACTTTAGATGAAGCCCAAATGCCTATCATGACTCTCAAGGTCTTGATTTCCTGGTTCTACTCTTCTCTCACTTTTGCTACATTCGAGCTCTTCAAGTTCTCAAAAGTACCACACTCCCTCTTTCGTCTAGGACTTGGTACGTATTGTTTCTCTGTTCTCACTCTTACCAAACCTTGGAGTACAAGTGGATTTATCAAGGATCTCTTCTCTGAGTTCTAACCATAGGTTGGCTCGCCTACTATGTCTTTCCTTAGCATCCTGCTCTTCTTCCTAACACTCATAGCCCCTATAAGCACCTATGTTCAATGTTCATCTTCTGGAATCTTTCACTGTGTTTTGCACGTCGTGGGTACTTAATGAATTTTTTTTTTATTTTTTAAAGATTTTATTTATTTATTTGTTAGAGAGAGAACACACAAGCAGGGGGAGTGGCAGGCAGAGGGAGAAGCAGACCCCCCGCTGTGCAGGGAGCCTGATAAGGGACTTGATCCCAGGATCCTGGAATCATGTCCTGAGCCGAAGGCAGACACGCAACTGACTGAGCCACCCAGGCGTTCCTGCTCAATGAATTTTTGATAAATTAACAAATGAAGACTTTTCTATACTAAAGCCACTGTTGTGTTAATAACAATTATCAAAACAAGACACATTTTAAAGCAGATACATCTTGGCTCCATAAGCTCATTTGACATTTGGAATCAGCTATGCTCTTCCTTTAGTATCAGTCTGAGTTCTCATGGTCATTGTATCACTTGTGGTACCTGGGACATAAATAATAGGAAACCCAGCTCTAACTTAAAACAGAATTTATGGGCTCACATAATAAGAGACCAGAAGGAAGAATGGGCTTTTAGGGAATCTGATCCACCTCACCTCTCAGCACTAACCATGATACTAACTTCATACCCTGCCCTTCCCTTGGTGTTGTGGGATGGTCTTAGAAGCAGTTAAGGATGCATGTTTCCTCAGCCATGTCTAGTGGATGATAGTGAGAGAGTTTCTCTTCTATGAATCTTGCATAGAAGTAAGAAATTCTTTTTCTTGAAATAACTAGGCTTATTTATCTTTGTATTTTATTGGCTCTCATTCAGCCGTGTGCCTGTTTCTGAAATGCTTCTATCACTAGGAAAAGCTCATTGGCTTATGCCCTGGTTCCTGGGTCAACCACTCCTGTCTCTTCTACTTGAAGAGTGAGTTTACCATGATGGGTTTCTGGCCCTGCTCCTGGAGCATCATATTGCTGATTCTAACTAGCCAGATATGAGGGGAAAAGGCCTACTACTATCATATACTGAAAATTGCACCTATATTACTCTCACGCTCTTTGATTTTTTTTTTTTAAAGAAAGCTTAGAAAGGGGCGTCTGTGTAGCTCAGTTGGTTAAGCAACTGCTTCGGCTCAGGTCATGATCCTGGAGTCCTGGGATCGAGTCCCATATCTGGCTCCCTGCTCCACAGGGAGTCTGCTTCTCCCTCTGACCCTCCCCCCCTCATGTGCTCTCTCTCTCTCTCATTCTCTCTGTCTCAAATAAATAAATAAAATCTTTTAAAAAAAAGAAAGCTTAAAAAAATCAAAGTTTAATCAAATGTTATATCAAAACAAAGATTCATTCTAGGAAAGAGGTAGAAATTATTCTTTTATAAAAGTACAGGAAACATTGTGACTCCATATCTTCCATGCTTAGTCAGATATAGAAGTGCTAAGCAGGACAGGAAAAGAAATGAGGCATCATGGGTACCCAAATAAATAAGTTTCTTTTGTGTGATAGCAAATTCTAACACCCCTCTCATATTAAAAGGACACATTTAACATCAACAGGATAGAGCGGTCTTGATTGCTCACTATAAATGCTGAATTAGAATAAAGATTAAAGCTTCATTTAAGGAACTTTTGGTTAGGATTACATTTGAAGGACCTTAAAACTGATGGTTCTTCCATGCTGAAGTTTTACTTTCCATCACTTTTTTGTGTGTGTGATCTTCTGGAAATCTAAATGCACTCTAAGGTTAAAAATGGTATTCTTTTTCTGAGAATGATTTTTTTTTTTTCTTTTTTGGACCTTAGCATTCCTTTCTGTTTTGTCCTCCATATGTCCTCATAAATATAATTCTGGCACTGGAATCCAGACAGCACTTCCCAGCACTTGCATACTCAGCATTAAGCCACTAAGATATGAGATCATGGTAGCTCTGTGCCATTTAATCACTTTACATTCCTTTAACAAATGAGTTTTGAGCACCTACTATGTGTGAGACACTGCACCAGGTGCTCAAAGCTGTAGATGAGATAACCTGTCTTGTCCTCTTAAAGCTTACAATAGCATTGGGAGCACAGTTGGACAAATTGAATGGTGCTAAAAATAAGTGTTAACGACAGTGAATTAATGAAAGTTGCTTGTGTGGTTGAGAAATGCTTTAGGAAGAAATACTTGAGCTAGAGTACAAAGTGGACAGGGTTTGATTTGGGCTGAACAGAGGGAGTCAGCAGTTTAAGACAAGAGCAAAAGGAAAAAAATCAAGATTGACTAAGGTGCTCAGGAAACACTAAGGATCTCTGCCATGAAATGATGCACTCTCAACTTGGAAAGAAAGTCTGGACTAGATTGCAGAGGTCCTGGAATGCTCTGTTTAATGAATTTGAATATTTTCGTGAAAAAGAAAAGAGCCACAGAAGATTCGAGGGCTATGTTTAGGGAATAAAATGATGAATGTTACATCTCTAGAAGATCCCTGCGTGTGAAAAGATCCAGCCAGAAGAGTATCAAGATTAGAAAATATTATCATAGTGCTCTTATGTCAAGGGAAAGATTTGACTATGGAGATGGCCAAAAGATTATTGAGGAATCAAAGGACTGGAGACTACCAAGAAGGAATGGATGTCCAGGGCTTAAATTGTTAGCCCATATAACTGACTTATTCTTGCCACCATTAAGACAGTAGGACACACAAGTGGGTGCCAATGGGCTGATCAGTAGTACCCAGTCCTGGCTTCACATTAGAATTACCTGCAGAGTTTTAAAAATACTAATATTTGGGTCCCATCCAAATAGTGTGTCTTGAGTGGGGCCCAGGCATTGCTTTTTTTTTTTTTTTTTTTTAAAGCAGACCATCTAAAAGGTTAAGAACTCTGGGAAACATGATGGTGGGTTTAGTTTCTGTGAAAATGCTCTCTCCTTATTGCAGGGTGTACAGTATTTTATCAGGAATTTTTAGAGGGAGGGAGGCAGGGACAGAATGAAAGAAATGTTCTGCTTCTGTCATGGTTGGTGGAGTTCAGGAGCTTGATAGCTGTTCTCCTATTGTGAAGCACGTTACACAGCTCCAGTCCTTGATCCTGACTTTTAAAAATACAATCCAACTCATGCAGTGTGCTGTTATTTTTCAAAGAAATTTGCACATAACCCACTAGTCACTTCTGTATTCTAAAATTACAAAATGCTTTTCCACTTTCAAGATTGTTCATTTGCTTCTTTTTTGTTAAAAAAATAAAAGATTTCTTTATTTGTTCAGAGGAAGAAAAACCCTATAAAATTGTAGTAATCAAATGCATTAAACATTTATAACTTTGAGTATCAGTCCAAAATGTGAGGTTTTTCTTATTCTTTTTTTCTTCCTTGAAGAGAAATCATCTTGTGCTTTATATGGATAAACATCAGGAGGTGATAGACTTTATTCATGGCTGTTTCCCTGCATAAATGCTTTATTCTTCAAGAAAAACATTTCTAATCAAGAGCTTTATCCCTATCACTCACCCCCCACACTGTTCACACTGGGAGGTCAGCACCTTATGTTTCTGACATTGTAATTTATTGCTGTTGGAAAGATTGGGTATTTGTATAGGATTTCCACCATAATTCAGCTTTGTTGCAAAGTCTTACCAAGTATAACTTCTTAAGAATACTTTCAGAAGAATACTCTGTAGATTTCAAAAATAACCAAATATATTTGGACATAGCAAATGGGTATAAATATAAATAGTATAGAGACAGATTTAATGTAAAATAAGGTGTGTGTATATATGCATAGATATGCAAATGAATGCTATATGTAGGTCTAAGGCTTGAGTTTCTTTCTTTCTTTTCTTTTTTTTTTTTCTTCAGCAAAAGACAGTTACATTTGAGACGGTTTAACAAGTTAGCACTAAATATGTTACAGGAGTTAGATGTGTGTGAAAACTTTTTCTTTTTTTTTTAATTAAAAGGCACGTAACTTAGATTTCAAGTTCTGATGTTTAAAAACGTTATAAAGAGGGACGCCTGGGTGGCTCAGTCCTTAAGTGTCTGCCTTCGGCTCAGGTTATGATCCCTGGGTCCTGGGTTCGAGCCCCGCATCGGGCTCCCTGCTCGGCGGGAAGCCTGCTTCTTCCTCTCCCACTCCCCCTGCTTGTGTTCCCTCTCTTGCTGTGTCTCGCTCTGTCAAATAAATAAAATCTTTAAAAAATAAACAAATAAATAAATAAATAAAAATGTGATAAAGAATTTAAAAGGTTTCTTGTCTTTTTGCCTTGTGTTTGGAAAATAAGCTTCTAAGGAAGACAATAAAAAGCAGAAATAGCCTCTCAGAGAAAAGCATCATTCTGTGAAAGGCTCAGGGGAAGTTGACAATCAAGAGAACCCCTTCGAGGGAACTCAGAAAAGGGCACTTCCATGTCCCTAGGAGCTGAACATTTATGCTGATGATTGTCTTCCAAATGAACCCACTGCTGTCCTTTACCAACTATTCTGAAGCGCCATACCAGAATCATGGGGTCCAAGAGCTTGAAGAGTATCTTTCATCCGATCAGATAATATCTCAAGATCGCCTGTTAAGAAGACAACCTATCTCCTGTCTCCAAGAATCTAGAAGTAACCTTTACTTTCAAGGCTTTCTCACAAATGTTTAAACAAACTCAGCCAACTTTTTCTTACTCTGACTTCAGTGGAGCCAAAGAGCAGCTGGTCTACATTTTCTTAATAACAGCTCTTCATAGTTTGAAGAGTTACAATACCCTTCTTCAGCCATCTCATTTCCAGACAAAGTCATGCAAACTCCTTCGCCTTTTAACAAGAGACTTCTTCCTCAATTTCTCGCTCTTTTCTTAGATGCTGCCTAGTTTGTCAACATCTTTAAAGTACAACAGCCCAGGGAGAACATAAGCTTTTCACAAGACTATAAAATGAAGCTGAGAAAGAATGTGGTGGTCTGTAGTTTGCATCATAGTAATAATCAACATTCGTACAGTTCTTTAACATAACTTGTATTTCTCACATAATGTTATTTATTTATATTGTTTATTTTTCTTTAATCAATCTTAAACATGGCTCCAAGAAGCCATCGTTTTTAGCCACATTGTACAGCCAATGAAGAAACCTTGACCAGTTAACCAAATGCCCAAGAAAACAGAAAGCAAAGCAATTACGACTGAAACCAAAAGACTTATTTGCATACTAACTAGTAGAGTGTTAGTTTTAAAGTTCACTCTGTTTCATCTCATTGGAATGGGCGGTTTTCACTTCTCAGCTCAAATGGCCCTTCCTCGGGGAAGGACATTTCTGAAACCCACGCCCCCGCCATTTGCACACAATATACCACAGGAGACTGCTTAGTCACCACTATTATGAGCTCCCATGGAATCTTGCATATCTCCTACACTAACCAAAAACATATGTTTTGATAGGAAAAAATATTGATTCTAACAGTATCACTCGCTGCTCTGTATTGTAAGTCAGTAACGTGGAGCTGGCGGCAACCCCAGGCTTCGGAGGCTGAGGACGTGGTGGTACGGTAGCTGCCCCCTCACATTGACTAAAAGCTGCTCTGGAGTACAGACTAAGCTGGTTCCTCTTTGCTTACACCCTTCTCGCTTATGTACATTTGGGGACCTCAGGCTATACCATATTCAGGGTGGGTAAATGTAATTTTTTAAAATTATTTTAATTCTGTTTCTTCCTCCACCGAGCCTTATTTTTTTCACCGTATGATCACTTCTACGTAGATTTTAATCTTCTATGAAAATCTCACTTTTTCAACACCTTTAAGAAACAAATGGAGGTTATTTTTCCTTTCTTTGAAGATACCATCTGTCCTCAAATAGCTTGATTACTTACTTACGACCTTTTGAATTATTTTGCTTGCAGCTTCCTGGAATATAGAATCCTATCATCACCACTTAGCTATTCTTTGGAACAAAGAAAGCTTCATTTACTCATGCTTTTTGGTTTGGGACACTTAGGGAAATGTGTACATATGTATGTGTTGAATATCAATCCAATATTTATGTTTAGTTGATACAGTGTAAGAATGAAGGTAGAAAATAGTTATTGTATAGTTAATTCAAGAAAAAGTAGTCCTGAGCACCATTCTCTAGAATAGTGGTAATAAAATGGAATATTTTGTTTACAGTAATGTGCTATATGCTTTGTTTATATTAATGTGTTGAATTTTTATTTTTATTTATTTATTTTAGTGTGAGAGCACAGGCAGGGCGGGGCGGGGGGGAGGGGGCAAAGGGGAGGATGAAGCAGGGGCTCAGGGCTCGGTCCCAGCACCCTGGGATCATGACCTGAGCTGAAGGCAGACCCTAACTGACTGAGCCTCCAAGACACCCCGATGTGTTGTGTTTTCTAAGTTCCATGCAATTTGATACATAAGAACAAATATAAATGATCAGTCCATTTCTTCAACATTTATTAATGGTTGGTACTTAGTGTGTAGAAATGAACAAAACAAATGAAGTCCCTGACTTCATGAAGCTCACATTTTAGTGGGGAAGCAGAAAATTTACACACACATATACATATACACATATATATACACATACACATATATATATATATATATGTATGTAGTAGTAATGTTAAGCATTACAGAGAAATAAGGTAATTAGTGATGGTCAAGCAAGGAAGAGTACTCTATCTATCCATCATCTATCTATTCATGAACAGCTTTTCAAAAGACTTGAATGAAGCAAGGAAGCAATGCTATACCTTATGATAAGGACTTTGGAATTTATTTCAAGTGTGATAAAAACCTATTAGAGGATTTGGAGCAGGAGAACATTTTTGCTGATGTGTAAACCATAGGATATGGTGGGGGGGAGAGGACCATTTAGGTAACTCTTGCTTTGGTTCTCACAAGAGATGATGGTGGCTTAGATGATGGTGGTAAAGGTGCTGAGAAGTTGACCCTGGGTATAATGTGAAAATAGATCACATAGGATTTCCTAATTGGCTGGATATGAAGTGGGAAAGAAACAGTATAGTCAAGGATGGTTTCAAGATTTCTGGTCTGAGCAACTCAGGTCAATAAAGAACACAGAGATAGATGAGAGGTGGGAGATCAAGCTTTCAATTGGGGCCCTGCTAAATTTGAGATCACTACTAGATAAAGTAGCAATATAATATTGCTAGCTATGTAAATTTAGATTTTAGTAGAAAGTTAAGTGATTGAAGTTCTAAATATGAAGTTAAATTAAGCCAAAGGTGATATTGGGATTTGATTAGGTTACCTAGTTAAGGGGGAAGAGAATGGAAAATATTGAAAATTCAGCATTGACATATTCCTATGTTTAGAGGCCTGGAAAAAGAGGAGGATCCAGCAAAGGGAATGAAACAAAAATGGCCCAAACTGTAATAAGAAAATGAAGGAAATGTGTTAAACCAGGAGGACAGTGGAGAAAATGTTTCAAATAATTGGTATCTACCAACAATGTCTCTCTGTCTTCTCATTGTCTCTCTGTCTCTCTCTCTCTCCCTCCCTCTCTCTCTCCCATTCACTCACCCTTATCCTAAATGAATGGCTTACTGCAATCACTCTAAAATGTATCCTTTAAACTATGAGTACTTCTAGTCTATCCCAAATAGGATTCAACTATCCAAATTTGTCTGAAATAACTTCATTGAAAAGCAAGCTAGAATTCTGAAGCTGCCTTCCAAAGTATATTTGCTGTGGTCAGCAACTGGCAATAAAATCTGAATAAGGAAGGTAAGCAAACTTGGGTCCTAGTCTAGGCTCTGACACTTACTAGCTTAATTCAACTAACCTCTCTGGCCTCAGTTTTCAGATTTCTGAAAGGTTCAGAGTAATAGAAGAGTTTTTAGAGTATTTCTGGCTCTAAAAGAACATGGTTCTAAATTTTAATGACTTCAAATGAGTGTGTAGTATCCTTGGGAATTCTACTTATTGGAAAAATCACAACTTTTTTCTGTCATACAGTTTTATAAGTGTAGTCTGACATCATGGTATATGATGTTATGACATCTGAAAATATGTTTCCATTACAATGAGAGTTTCTATCTAATATATCATAAAACCTTCCTTCCCCAAAACAGTAACAACTTGCTTGATAAACTGCATTGTGCTCTTATTTATTTATTTTTTTGGGAAGGTGACTGAACTAGTGCATATAAGCAGATGGTGTTGCCCCACAGCTTTCTCCTCAACTGGACTCAATACCCTTCTCCATATGTTCCTAAATTAAAATGTTGGATGTCAATTGTGAGCAATATGTTACAGAACTTTTAACTTTGTGCTTAAATTTATTTCCTAGCATGTTTTTCTACAACCTATTGAGACCCTAATTGGAGGAAGTGGAAGGCAGTTGGTAGAGCTACTTAGTAGGCTCCTTCCTCCTTCCCACCCAATGAGAAAAGTGGAGACACCATTAGAAATGAACAAATTTAGGTTTGAATTTCATTAATAGTTTCAGCTTGGCCAAGTCACTTAATCTTTCTGAGTTTCCATTTTCTCATTTGTAAAATAGATATACCAATATCCAGTTTTTAGAGTTGTTGAAAGGGACGGTGAGTTAACATTGGCAAAACCCCTAACAGTGTCACAAAGACGATAAGCAATCAATAAATGTTAGTTCCTGCACTACCCTCCCTTCTGTGCCTCCATCCATTCTTGAACTCAAGAAATGGGCAAATCAAAGTAATCAAGGTGAACAAATAAAATTTCTATTCACCTTCTGGATCAGCATTGTCATTTAGTTTATGATTCTAAGCAAAATCAAAATTCAAATTGTACCAAGTTTATGCCATATTTCAAAATATCAACTCATGGAAGAAAATAATCCTACAATGTTTACATTTTGTCATGCTAAATACTTAGATAGGTGTAATATTTTTGTAGCAGTTGAACTCTTAAATACAGAATTTTAAGAAAAAAACAATAAAGCATGCTTATGTGGGTGAGATAATGTTATAATGAGAGCCATACCTCTCTCATTTGCTGACCTCAATGCATTTAGATTTGTAACCTCAACATCACATTAGCAGGATGTTTTGCATATGAAATCTGTGCATGATTTTAAAAGTTAGCAAGCTTCTAGGCACCTTTTCAAAGGTGTTATATAAATGGAAGCGATTATTATTTGTGACTAGTCCAGCTATATTTTTACTGTTTTTTCAACTAAGGCTTTTCATGTAGATTAGGCTGTGACCCAAGGAGTAGAGTTGATGTCTTCATATAAATAAAAGAAAATAATTTCTAGGTGAAGTCTTTTCTTAAAAATAATAATACAACACTTAGTACCATAAGTTACTTTTACCACTCTTAACATGTTTTACCTATCAATTAGTCGCTCTCCATGGTGGAAATAAGTCTTTATTACACTATTTTTACAAATAGTGCTCACACTGGGGAAAACAAAAACAGAAACAACTGATCCACACACTGGAAGCCCTTGTCCAGCCATCTCTTTCTGTGACTCAGATTACCTTCATCGTGTCATCTGTTATCTTTCAAAAAGTACCTCAGAATTGTGGCTTTACCTGCCCTTTTCTGTTCCTTGAGTCACTAATTCCATAATCAAGGAGCATGTAATCTAGCAGAAATTGTGAAAGATACAAAATTACAGGTCCTATTAATAAGATTATTTATATTTTATTAATTGTTTTTGTGCTACCACAAAATATTGTATAAGGTAAGTCCAAAAATGCTCCACTGCTAAAATCAAGTAAGAGCTATGTTATTTCATTTTATCTGGGAAAAAGAAAAAAAAAACCCCAACGGTTACCAGTAGTAACCAATAACTTTGAAGCTTCCTGGGCATGGTAGTTAAGACCCCAGCCTGGGTGTACTGTCTGGACAGAACTCCCTGGTGCACATTCTTCCTCCTAGTAATAATAATAGTACTCTTAGGTAGTTGTGAGGAATAGGTAGGTCAATAGAAGTAAAACACTTAAAATAGTGTCTGGCACATTATAACTGTTTCATAAATATGAACTATTATTATTGTTGTTTTGCCAAAGACACATCTCCTGTGCCCTGTCTCCTCTTGAGATCCATGGAAAGACTATAAAATGTGTTCATAAAGCAAACTGAAAGTTGATTATGAGCTGAGATATTATCCCACCTACTCACCCAATGCAAATAAAACAACAATAAGCAGAGAACTCTAAGGAGTTCATCTGGAAGAAATTTCCTATGCCAGGGCAATGTGAATGCCCTTGAATATTAACAGGATGAAAAGACAGAAACCAATAGAGAGAGACTGATGGATAAGATTGAGGCAAAAAGAGAATGATAAAGATACAGAAAGGGAGAGACAAAGAGTCAGAGAGACTGAGCAAGAGACAGGTTTGAGTAGGCCCTGAGCTGGTTTGCCTTCTTTGGGCTCCTGGAGAGGAGCAGGCTGGGATTTGTTAAGAACACATTTCCTAGTCCTTTGCCCTTAAACCAGGCATGGTAACATCAGCCTTCAGTAGCACTCCACTTTCTTAAAAACAGAAGAAAACAAGAGTGGTCAGTGGTGAGCTTTGCACTTCTGTTGAAGTTCCAGTTACCAAGCTCATGTTATATGACAAAGGCCTTCCACGTGCTACATCATCTAATCCTTCCTCATATCCAGTTTTCATACCCCCATAAGGGAACTATAGTGCATATAGGTTGAGTGACTTTCCTAAAGACACAAAGAGGGGCCAGCACCTTGAGAAAACCCTTTAAACCTATACTCCACTTCCTCCTTAGAAGAAAATTTCTCCTTTGTAAGTTTCTTTTTTTTTTTTTTTTTTAATTGATTTATCTTAGGGCACCTGGGTGGCTCAGTTTGTTAAGCGTCTGCCTTCAGCTCAGGTCATGATCTCAGGGTCCTGGGATTGAGCCCCAAGTCGGGCTCCCTGCTCAGTGGGGAGCTGCTTCTCCCTCTCCCTCTGCCTGCTGATCCCCCTGCCTCACTCTCTCTCTGTAAAATAAATAAATAAAATCTTCTAAAAAATAAAAAATAAATTGATTTATCTTAATCCCTGATGACTTCTTTCAGTTTTCTGACAGTACAAACTAACACCAAAATAAGGGACCAAAAAGCAAGCAAGTATTGGTGCAAAATTTAAGAATAGCTTGCTGATGGTATTGATTTAACAACTGGTTATCTTTTTCTTCAACACAAAATGTATTTGGTTACTATTTTATATTGTGTAATAGACAAGTATTTAATTACATTTTGCTAGAAAGGATGTTCTTAGCTTTGTATGAGAAATTTAAATCAATATCTCATTCTCTTTCTACAGGAGAAACATGACTTAGGAGTACCTTTCTAAAGGAACAAGTTTGAGAAACTGAAATATCTCTAGGCAAGGAGGAGAAAATATTACTGGAATTAAGAATTTTAATGTAAACCTGTAATTGTTCACTGGCTTATTTGGGGAATGTTTCTTGAAGGGACTAGGTTTAACTGGACCTTTAAGAATGTATAGGATTTAGTTTAGCTAAAAAAAGGAGGGTGCATTCCAGGTGAATGGAACAGTACATCCAGAGTTACAGAGGCAAAGATGAGTGTGCTATGTAAGGGCATCAGTGCAGATAAGATTGTAGAATCATGTTGCTAAGTAATCATGATCAAATTGGAAATACAGAGTGAGGTAAACTGGCACAGAATTTGAATGGCAGTATATGGAGCATGGATCTGAATCAGTTACTAACAAAGGTTTTATTATATCTTTGCAAGAGAGTATCATGATGAAAACCATGTTGTAGAAGATTCTAGTGCACACAGTGGATTGCTACGGATGGCTAGGTACTGAAGTGATTCGACAACAGTGAACATGAAAAGGAAGGAAAGAACTTGAAATATAGAAAAAATGGGGGCACCTGAGTGGCTCAGTCAGTTAAGCATCTGGCTCTCGGTTTTAGCTCAGGTCATGATCTCGGGGTCGTGAGATGGAGCCCCACGTCAGGCTCTGTGCTCAGCACAGTGTCTGCTTGTCCCTCTCCCTCTGCTCCTCCCCCTGAGCTTGCTCTCTCTCTCTCTTTCTCTCAGACAAATAAATAAAATCTTTAAAAAATATATAGGAAAAAATGGAACAGAAGGAAAGTAAAAGAGGAAGAGCAACATTGGAGACTGTTCTGATATGGGCAGGAAATAAGAGGGAAGCAAAAAAGATTTACTTCTTTTAAACTGTCTCTGACAAATTATTCATAATGAAGCTGAAGGTCAGAATCCAAATATGCAGGTTGATCAAGGACAAGCATAAGAAGGAGATCACTTACATGTAGAAACTAAAAAAAAAAAAAAAAAGTCAAATTCACAGAAACAATAGAAAAGTGTTTGCCACAGGCTGGGAGTGGGGGGAAATAGGGTGAGGTTTGTAAAAAGGTACTAGTTTTCAGCTATAAGATGAATAAGGTCTGAGGATCTGAAGTCAAGCAAGGTGACCATGGTTGATAACACTGGGGGGTTGTATGACTGAGGTTTGATGGGAAGTGGAGTTCAGATGTTTTCCCCAAAGTTTGGGGAAAAAAAGAGAAGGGGTGGATATGTGAGGTAATAGATGTGTTATTATCTAGATGGAGAAATGCTTTCAACAGTGTGTGTATATATAAGGTTACCATGTTCTACATTAAATAGCTTACAATTTTGATTGTCAATTATACCTTATAAAATTATACCTTACTAAAGTTAAAATTAGAAGGAAGGAAGGAAGGAAGGAAGGAAGGAAGGAAGGAAGGAAGGAAGGAAGGAAGGAAAGAGAGAGAGAAAGAAGGAAAGAGAGAGAGAGAAAGAAAGAAAGAAAGAAAGAGGGAGAGAGTAAGAAAGAAAGAAGGAAATAAAAAGAAAGAAAGAGAGAGAGAGAAAGAGAGAGAGAAAGAAAGGAGAGAGAAAAGAAGGAAAGAGAGAAAAGAAAGAAGGAAATCAGTTACCTGCACCCATTGACTTCCAATTCTTTTTCCTTTTATTAAGAAGAAAAATTGTTTTGATTGTTGTATGCTGTTGTGTTCAATCAAATTGGCTGTCTTCTAATATGTGCAAAGGAATTGTCTTGCTTCACCTTGCTTTCCCTCAGTGTTAATTGGTAACCACTGCTAATTTCATTTCTCTGGAGAAGGATTTGTCCCTCGCCACATTCAATAATGTGTTTGATCCTGTCACTACCAGCAAGTGCAGGCTTCTGATGGAGGCTGGTCAGTGTCCACCCCTTTGTGTGACAGATCAAATTTTAATGCCCATGTCACCAACCAGGTGACACAGTGATGCTGTGTCCCATAAATGGGAGGCAGGGGTAGAGGCCAGGATTGATAACTTGTACCTATTTTAGACCAGCTTTATAAAAGAGCTTCAACTATACAACTGCAGAAGGAAATATATTGTTAAAATATATTATTAGCAATGGGGAAAGTGGACAACAGTTTCTAATTTCAGCAATTGATCAATGTGATGCCAGCAGGTTGAATTAAGACCTTCATTCTCTGTTTCATATTGAACAATTAATTAGGCAAGTCCTATTTTTGCTGTGATCTTTGTCCAATTTGTTTCATCCACCTTATCTCACTAACAGGTAGCTTTCTCTCAAAATTGTTTTAACTTTATTTATTTTGCCAAATGTAATATTATTATTTCTCACTAGTATATTACTTAGAATTTACACTTTCAAATTTAAGCTCAGTCTTTACAACAATACTGTAAAGAATTATTTCCCGCATTTTATAAAAAAGGGAACAAGTGAGGTTAATCTACTTACCCAAGATCTCACAGCTAGAATTAGCAGAGCCAGGACTCAAATACAGCTCTTGTTTTCTAACAAATATGTTTAAAATTCTATATCTAGATACAGAATTTTGTTCATACTCTAGAAGAAATTACACATATACTGCTTTTGTTGTGTGTTAAAGCTTTTAATAAATGCTTCTTCATTAATATAACAAGTTTAAATAAATAAATGTAACCAGTGTTTTATTTTACTTTTATATATTAGTTTAACTTAACAGAGGTGCTTATGAACAAAGAGAACATGAAAGGCATGTGCATCACAGCTGGGTTAGGTCGAGTTCCACAAATGACACTCTTGAGACAGATTTTTTTTTTCTTCAAAGATTTTATTTATTTATTTGGCAGAGAGAGACACAGTGAGAGAGGGAACACAAGCAGGGCGAGTGGGAGAGGAAGAAGCAGGCTTCCCGCAGAAAAAGGAGCCCGATGCGGGGCTCGATCCCAGGACCCTGGGATCATGACCTGAGCCGAAGGCAGACACTTAATGACTGAGCCATCCAGGCGCCCCACTTGAGACAGATTTATCAGGAATTCCTGATAAGTGACCACTGCTGTGCTAAGATAATGTCTAAATCTTCAAGCTGGAAGCCATACCTTCAGTTTATAAGCATTCATTTTGTTTTTGTTTTTGTTTTTTTTTTTGGTTTTTTGCTTGGAACTGCGTAAACTGAGCAGGAGGACTGTTGAGTCTAGGCAGTAGTATTGGTCACTAAGAATGGGCTGGCCTGGCGACATCATCATCATCATGTTATTTTTGTTGTCACAATTTTGCAGTAGCCGTTCTGTGAAGAGACAACAAGGTTCTGTCCAAGGCACAGTGCCAAAAGGGGTATTGAGGTCAAGTTTATTCAGAGAAATATGGATAAGTGAAAAGTAGACAGGGTCTCCAACCAGCAGGTCTGTCACAGCATCAAAAAGATGCCAGTTGGGAGTGTTGGTGGCATTCCTAACTCAGAGTGAGCTACTGAGGTATTGGGTATAACCTGTTCAATAAGAGATCTGCAAAGAGCTTTAGTCAGCTGCTGAACATATGAGGAGTAAAATTTATCTTGTTGGAAAGAAACAAAGCAAGGTATTAGAGACTAAACCAGATAGCCTGATGTTGAGTTCAGAGCCTCAGCTCTTATGGACTGGACTGGGATATAGGACATTCTACAGTCTCAAAACCTGTGTCTTCACAAAAATCCAATACTTTTTTTTTTACAAGTTTATTTGTAATTACCTAAATACAGAATTGATCTAAGTTTAAAACCCTAATACTTTAGCCTATTCTGATTTTATATTTTGCTACTGTGTTTAAAAAAGAGACCCCAAAACATGCATGTTGAGTTAATTTTTTTCTTAAGAAAGATTTTTTAAAAATAATAATGAATGAAGAGTTTAGGAAGATTATCACCGGGTACACCATGAAGCAACCCTCAATCTCCATATTATCAGTATTTATCACACTGATTTGCTTTGGTTTCTATTTAACTGAATCAAATGGTTGAGCATTTTAGAATGCAAGATGGAAATATTCTTAAGTATCTTCCACAATCCTTTGCAGTAGAAAAGAAATAGAAATATCATTTCTTTTTTCAGATTGCCTTTTAATTAAACTTGGAAAGATTTGCAATGCAGACACATTTGGGAATAAACAGGTGTGTGTGTGTGTGTGTGTGTGTTTTATTATGTATATAACATAGCACATACATAGATATATAGATAAGAGCAAATATATAGATGAAGCGGGGCAATATAATATATTCTCTTCAACAATTCTATGTATTTTTGCCCACAGTTCTTGATGAAAGGAAAAACATTTCTTGATCCCAGTAAATGATAGAACCATTTTAAATATTACAGAAATTTTTATCTTTCAAAATGAAGGTAAGAGTACTATCTGTCTGTTCACTTAACTGCCTATCTACTTGATGTAGTTATTCCCCACCTTAGTCCAAAAAGGCTTTGGAGTGTCTCCAGAGCCTTTAAAAATATTATAGGTATTTTCTTCCTTGCAAGCAATGGAGGAACTTAAATAAGCTGTTCAAATAAATATCAGTGGCAGTAAGGGAAGTATCTCCATTCTAAGAGGATGAGAAAGAGTTCCAGTGGCAATAAAAGATAGACTTAAATCATCACCATGTACAGTAGCAACATTATTATACCTACTAAGAGATTCAGAAAGATCTTGCAGTATTCTAAATCCTTAATCACATAATGTACACTCAAAATTCAATTACATACTCAAAAAATAAATAAAGCACCCAACGGCCAGGAATCCTTAACATACTTCAGTAATTTTAGGGCAGAACTGTGAGAGCCAGCAACCTTAGACGGACAGCTTCTATATGATGGAATTGTGTTGGACAAATGTTGAGTGTGTAATAATTATATAGCAATGAAGGGAAGAGGGCATTTGAACTTGTCTTAATTAATATGCTAACTAAGCTAATGTCTTTACTGAAAGCTTAGGCAAGCTTAGCTACAAATTTGCTTTGTAGAAAATTTGTCCACAAAGACAGTGTCTTGGGAAGAGATTAGAATCTTCAGAGTAATGGTACTGAGTTTTTATTCATAGTGGACTCTATACTGAGATATGTTGTCCCCTAAGAAACATCATTTTTATCCTTCACTTAAATGCTGTCAGATTAATCAGTAGCATTTTACCAACTTGCAGTTATGAGGTGGTATGTACCTAAATACTGTATGTGCTATATTAAATATTATGGCAAATACATTTCCAAACAAATACATTTCCAAATCAAGACATATATCCTCACAAGTCAGGGATACTTATGAATCAACAGGGCAAATTCTTTTTTTTTTTTTTTTTAAGAGAGGGAGAGAGAGGGCAGGGGGCGGGGGGGCGGGGGCAGAGGCAGAGGGAGAAGCAGACTCCCCTGCTGAGCAGGGAGCCTGATGCAGGGCTCAATCCCAGGACCCTGGGATCATGACCTGAGCCAAAGGCAGATGCTTAACCGACTGAGCCACCCAGGCACCCCTCTTTTTTTCTTTTTTAAACTAAGTATAAAGGTATATATGTAGGTTCATACTTATCATTTGAATCAGAGAATAGGTTAACATAATATAGTCCTTCCATTTTCATCACCCAGTGTTCTAAGACAATGCATAGAAAGAAACCAAACCAAACCATACCAAACAAAAATAGTTATTTAACTGTGATCTTTTGAAGAAAAGTAGAGAAAAGTGCCAAAGTTCAAACATTTATATATTGCTACTCTGAGTCTTGTTTGATTAGCAAGGATGAGGAGTCAAGGTTAGAAAAAGACATTTCATGCAGCACATGTAAAACTATAGAGCTGGAAGGACACAGGGTCTTGTTGAGAGATGAATATTGCTAAAAATACTAGACTATCAGATACAAAGAAGAGAGGATGGAAAAGAACAACACTGAAATGGATCTGTAGTCATCACCCAAGTATTTTCTTTCTAAATGAGCAAGGGCTTTTATAAATGCAGACTATAGGTAATTTCAAAACCTAATCTCTGCTTATTTTAATCATACTCAGTGTGATTCTGAAAATGTGGTTCTATAGGAAAGAGAATCTGTTATGAACTTACATGAAATGAGACATTTCTGTGTATGTGACTAAATGTAAATTCCACACATATTCTTGACTATTTTATCCTATATTTGCATGACTACTGTGATGTCACAGGTAATTAAAGTTACAGTGGCTGTCCCAAATTTTGTGGAGACTTTTTAAGATGTTACTCAACACAATATAGCTAATTGATGTTCTTCTCAGGTAGCCCATAAGTTATGATAAAGTAGAAAGACCATCATCCCTATTCTCTGATATGAGGAAGAATATATATCATTGGAAAGTGTTTATGTATGTAACACCTATCCAAGTATTTTAGTTCTTACCTATTACCAAAAACAAACCAAAAAGTGCCACTTTCACTAGATAAGTTGATAAAAATAGATTAGTAAATAAAATTCGAATTGCTCAATACTATTATTATTATGTATTTTTCATTCCCTTAGATTAATGTGGATCCCAAAGGGCACTCTGTTCAAGAAACCATTTTTAACTGTTTCATGTTTAACGTATAACCTTTATCCTTTGAATAGCTAGCAATAAATTGATTATAGCTAAGGTCTTAGAAGAAAACTGGATTAGTCAGTGCTAGAACTGACCCATGAAATTAAGCCCACGTTACAATGATTATCAATATTTTACTACAGGCAAGTTAAGCTTAACATTTTCATTTCTGTCTCTCACTGATTGTTTCTATTGCATGTGAATAGTTCTCATGCTTTCTAGTCCCTCAAAGCCAGACTAGCTTTCTAGTTCCTCAAAGCAAGGCTGTCTTAGAGATGAACTACTGAAAACTAAGCCAATTATAATTGCCACATATCCCAAACACTAAATTGCTTGTCTTACACAATACAGATTGGATAGCTCATTGTATGAAAGTTCTCTTTCTCTTGACCTTCCATCAATTGATTTGATGAAGCCTTCTGTCATTCAAGATAATATGTCAGAAGCAGAGGGAACAACAAACATCTTTCTGGGAGTTGATGGAGTGAATGTCAAACCATGTAGCCAAGAGCCTGGCCTCCACCGAAACTCTATCACAACTCTGAGAGAAAAAAAAAAAGGTTCAAGATTCACATCATGTAGTGAGGCTTCCGGCAATATTTGGAGATACAGGCATTGTGTATCATTATTCAAATTGGTAGTGGAACCCCAAAGGGAGATTGTTTACCCACTTTTGGAAAGAAAGAGAGTGATTATGAGAAGAGGACTAAATCACTCCGAGTAAGACTGATTATTCTGTTCTTTGGAACAGCTTTTGAAAAATATCTTTTTCCAGCTTCTCATTTCATACAGCATTAAGCCTCATGTAATTTCCCAGTGCTAGGGTTTTCCCCAGTGAAGCAAACAGTGGACTCGGATGCCTTCTCCTCCAGGGCTTCCTATAAAGAGAGAGCTGGTTATGTGAAAGAAGTGTTCATTATCTAGGCCTCCCCGGAGTCTCTTAGTATGATTGTAAGGGCATGAAGAAGAATAGACAGACTTTCTCTTTTGATGATATTTTAAACATCTATTATTTGCCAATACTTTAAATTCTCGAAGTATTTTATTTTAGAGATAGGGACCAGCTAAACTCGGTGTCTGTAGGGCTTGAGATGGAACTCAATTTAGAGGGTCGAGCCTTCTCTTAATTATACATTATTTTTATTTAAATGGCCTAGGCACCAAAAGCTTTGTCTCTCCATTCTTTCTTCTATATTATCCTATCACCTCAGTTAACAAATATTTTTTTGTAGCCAATTCTCTCTTCCTCCCTTGAGGTAGGAGACTTGAGAAATAAAATCATTGACCTTCCTTACACTTTTCATCTGAAGATCTAGGCTCCAAACTTTCATCTCCTTTCCCAGCCCTTTATTAACATAATAAAAATTTAATCCTGCCTCACCTGCTAAAGAAACATTCTCCTCCTGAAATGCAAAATGAAATGCAAAACCCAAATATGTATGCCTATAACACTGAGGTAGAGAACTTGCCACAGGAATCCTACCTTTGTGATTTACTATTTTTCAAGTCTTTTGACCATTAATGGTAGAAAAGTTTAAGATGTTAGGTTGCATCATTTTTTTTTTTTTTTTTTTTTTTTTTTTACTTACAGATGGTCAAACTGCTACCAAGTATTGAGTTCTTATCTCCTTATAACCCCCTGGAATTTTCTGATGTCAGTGTATCAAGCACAAAAATAGACTTGGCTGAAAGACCCAGAAGTAGCACATCAGGCGATGGCTCTGAGCCAAATACTCCTGCAGTTAAAAGCATTGAATACTTTGTATTCATTTTTAAAAAAATATATTAGGATAGAATAACTGTATCAGGTATCCATTAGCTCACTGGAAATCAGTCACATACATTAGAGAACTGACTCAACTCATTCTTTTGTTGGGAATGGGAGAGGCATGTTTTTGGTGTCAATGATAGAATATATGTATGTACACTACAGCTGATGCTTTTGTAGTCATTCAGAACAAAAGCTTAAACTTGCTATAACAAAGGAATAAGTGATTATTTGTATGTTACTCTAGAACCCTTTTATAGAAAAAAAATAAACAGTCGATACTGAAGTATGTCTTAGAGCAGAGAAGGGAGTGTAGGGTAGGTATCTTGCTTAAAATTGTTAAGCTGCAGTTTTGTCTTATTACTGTGTTCTTAAGAGCAAGTCCAAATACAGCTATTAAATCATTCTGTAACCCTGAACAAATCATTCAACCTCTCTGGACCACAGTCTAGTCCTCTTTTTAAAAAATGGGTGGGGGGAGAGAAAGAGAAATTGAATGACATATTTGCATAGCTCTCTTTGAGCACTAAAATTCCGTGTTCTGAAAGAAAGAAATTTAAACTGATTTATCATTCATTTCTGGGTCCAAATAATGTTTATTACCTCAAATAATGTTAATACTTAAAATTTTTAAATACCAGAAAGAGAGGATTTAAATGGACATTAAAACTTGAATTCCAAAGGTTTTGGAAGTGTCTGAGAGATATTGTCAAAAAGGATGATAAAGACGGGGTCCTTCAGTAACTGTAGACTGAATGAAGGGCAGCCAGGTTATATAGATATATGAAAATATTTAATATAAGTGGGGAAGGAATGCAAATTCTATCAAAGTGAAATTCAGACTTGAAAGTGATTGTTTCCAGCAGAGAGAATCAGGGTATTTTCCATGAAGAACAGAGTCACAATCTTTTAGAATATTCTGTCATTCAATGAACAAGGCACTGATTTAGGCTCAGAGAATAAGAAACATTAAGATATTGAGCACTGTGAATTGTGTAAGACTGTTGAATCACAGACCTGTACCTCTGAAACAAATAATACATTATATGTTTAAAAAAAAAAATGAAGGGGGGGAAATCAGAGGGGGAGACGAACCATGAGAGTCGATGGACTCTGAGAAACAAACTGAGGGTTCTGGAGGGGAGGGGGGTGGGGGGATGGTTTAGCCCAGTGATGGGTATTAAAGAGGGCATGTACTGATTGGAGCACTGGGTGTTCCACGCAAACAATGAATCATGGAACACTACATCAAAAACTAATGATGTAATGTATGATGATTAACATAACATAATAAAAAATGTTAAAAAAAAGAAACATTAAGATATAGAACCTTCCTTTTTAGAGTTCAGAATCTCATGGGAGAAACCATCAAGTTGGCAGACATTCTCTGTAAAGTATTAGAAATTGTACAAGGCAAAATTTATGAAAATGCTTATCACAGTGCCTAGAACCTAGAATTCACTCAGTAACTATTCATTTTCACTATTATTACTATTACTGCTATTTGTATTGAGGTAAGCATAAGATGCCCTAACAGGTTGTGCTGTTCAAGGAAGGCTTCCCAGAGGAGGTATCATTTGAAATAAGTTTGAAGGACACATGGAAGTTGATTAGGTGAAACCTGGATAGCAGGGACAAGGAAATGTGTTTTGGGTTGCAGTCAGGGCAAAGGCACTATGGTGAAAGGGGGCACATTCTGTTAAGGAGCCTACAGGAAGCTCAGGAATAACCAGAATGTGTGAGGGGAGAAATGGCACGAGGTAGCACTATCAGTCCATACCACGGCCAGATCTAATGTTGATTTTATGTCATTCTAGGTAGTTTGGGTTATGTCTTAAAAAGGAGAGAGTCTTTGAAATGATTTAAACAGGATTATTACTCTATCATATAAAAATGGATTCAATAATGGCAAACTTGAAAGCAGGTTAGTTAGTTTTGAGGCCATTTGGCACATTGAAGAGGACTTGCCCTAAGGCAGTGCTTCTCTAATAGTGAGGGTGACGGGGAAGAAAGAGATATGAGAGATCTTTACAGGTGGGAGGGGTGGTTGTGCCTAGATGCATGGGGTCAAGGAAAGGGAAAATTAAAGATGACGTCCAAGCTCTCAGTTTGGACATGACACAATATATTACATGCTGACTTGTGGTCTTTGTGGATGTCCATGTAGAGGTACCATCCTCATTGGATGAAAAATATCTTGAAGAACACAGATTGCCTAAACATGGTAGTGGTTAGGTTTTTTGTTTTGTTTTTCTTTATTTTGCCTTTTTTATCTTGTTGATTTTTCTTTTTTACCCTATCAGGACAGATACAGCTGTGTCTTATGCTTCAGAAATTACATAGGTGAATTTATACACTCGTGACATTTTCGTCTTTCTGACATTTGCATTTTTTTAACGTGGAAGCTTATGAGGAAGAGAATGTACCTTTCCCAAACTGCTCATTGCCTCCCTACACCACCATGCTACGGCAGAACCATTTTATGGAGAGAGATGACCAAAAACTAGCCGTGTATTTGGGTGTGATTCTCTGGAAAAAAACTCAAACTAGAGTTGAAGACTTCGGCAGCATCATCACATAGGAAGTAATCAGAGCTAGGGAGAACATGAGATTACTCGCAGTAGTGTAAGTATAGAATTAGACATGGACAGAAACATGGGACAATACCAATATTTAAATGGTCATAATAAGGCAGCACAAGCAGGGCCGTTTTATTTTATTTTCTGAACTCTCAAGACATCTTAAAATATTTAGGGAATATAAACATGTAACCCAACAAGTTACAGTGTTCATGTCCAGTACCTTCGTCAACAATGTAAGCAAATGTCATCTATGTCATAAAAGATAGCTTCCTGGGCCCATTCAGGTGATCCAGCTTTCCAAAATTTCATGAATACCAAGTATTGTCACATTTCAAAAAAATTAGAGAGACATTTCAAAAAATATATGTCCTATCCTATTTAACATCTGCTGGCTGACTCATGCTATGCCTTACTGAACGGTGGGGTTGGGGTCGATGAAGTGGAATGGAGCAAGGAGTCATTTAGAATTTCTTTCCCCAGGAAAATCCGTTCTGCAATTACAAGTGAGGAGTTGGTGAGCTTGCTAATGATGGACAGTCCTCCATGGACCCATTTGTCTAGGGAGCTAAGGTGGTGAGAAGCTAAGACAAGAGAAAGGGACTGACAGTTTTGTGAGATTCAAATACCACTTTTGATTCCCTGATTGTTAGAAGGGTGTATTTGCCTCCCCAAATAAAGTCTAAATTCCACAAAATGATGCAGTGTGCTGAAAGCACCTAGAAAGTACCTAATAACTGATTCCTCCTTCTATCCCATTGAGGACTAGATTTTTGTTGTTATTGTCATTTACTATCTCCCTTTGTACCAAACAGAAAGCTGAACAACTATTAGGAGTTCAATGAATACGTGATTGAAACATTGCTTGTTAGGGGAAAAAAAAAAAAAAAAAAAAAACCTCAAGAACATTTTTTGCATTAGCAAAATAATTAAATGTGTTTGGTTGGTAGTTTGCCAATGTTAATCCTTTTCAGCACTATAGACTCATAAGGAACTCCCTTTCTGAGAAGGTACTGAATCATAAGAGTGAGGAGAGAGTGCTGGATTTAATAGTGTCTTAAGTCCATTCCACTCCATGGGACTGTGCCTTTGTTAAGACAAATAGTAGATATAATAATAAAATTAAAATATTTCTACTGTTCCAAATTTAGAAAATGACTCTCTTCTTTTTATAAATGATGACTTGTAAACAGTTCGGTCTTTTAGCTATGTAAATGGTATAATGTTGTTTAAAGGATTTTAATTAAAACAATTGGAGGATCCAAATATAGACTGTATCTTCCAAATTTTACAATGCCTTGCTCGAAAATGCAGGACTTAAAATCACATATGACCCACTGAGCTGTCTTAATGGACTCAGTGACTAACTGGTGATGTGCTCCTTCCATCTGGCATGCAGAACCACACGTGTTGGCACACTCACTACTCCTCGGTAAGTACCAAGTAGTTTGTGAACAGACTACCAAAGAGATTGACAACATTTGTCGATCTCGCCTATGTTTTGTTATTACGTCAAAAAGGCTTAACATGTTATTATTTTAAATGGCTATAAGCAATTTCTAAATCAAAAAAGAAAAAAAAAACTAAGAGTTGCAGAGCTACGCAGGAGTAGTGACTCTAAACCCAACTCACATCCTTACGTATTAGGCCTCTGAATTGGTTCTCACACAGTTGGATGGCGGAGATAATAAATGAGAATTATCTAGAACTTTGAATGTTATTTTGACTCTTGCTAAAGAAGTAAGAACTTTCCTGATGATCTTTCTATTCTATTCATAGAAAGTCAGTGATATGAGCAAGGAGTAGTGATTTGTTTCATATGATGTATTTTTGTATGTGTGTAAGGTAAAAGTATAAAAAAGGAATATGGCTGGTTCAGGGACCATCGTGTAAGGAAAGAGCTTATTGACATATTTTTTCTGAAGGTCTTGGTATTGATAAAAATTAGCAATTGGGTCTCCCCTCTTCAGAAAGATTTCTGTAACAATTTTATATTTGTATATATGCATATAAACTTTATATATACACACACAATGGACTTTACAGAGAAAAGTAGAACTAGTTGAGAAAAACAATGCACAAATACATGCTTTTAGGTAAATATTAACAAGAGGATTGAAATCAGTATACTATCCATGAATTATCTGCCAGTTTACAGTATGAATTTGGTGTTAACTACTAATCCCTTCTTATTAGTAATAAGTGCCCCATAGCAAAGAAAGACTGGGGTTTTTAATCTGTCTTGATTTTTGGCCGACATTTTGTTTTATTGTTCTAATTATGCCTCATCTTCTTCTTTGTTCAGCTTTAGATCCACATCTCACTCTAGTCCATTCTAATTCACTTCAGACTATTTAATTTTACCAGGTTCACATATCAATTGCATAAAACAGTGGCTCTCCAAGACCAGGCTGGATTTACCACATCAGAATGTCAAAGGACAACCTTTTAAAAATACAGATTCGGGCGCCTGGGTGGCTCAGTTGGTTAAGCGACTGCCTTCGGCTCAGGTCATGATCCTGGAGTCCCGGGATCGAGTCCCGCATCGGGCTCCCTGCTCGGCAGGGAGTCTGCTTCTCCCTCTGACCCTCCTCCCTCTCATGCTCTCTGTCTCTCATTCTCTCTCAAATAAATAAATAAAATCTTTAAAAAAAATAAAAAAATAAAAATAAATAAAATAAATAAAAATACAGATTCATGGGGCACTGGGGTGGCTCAGCAGTTAAGTATCCATCTCTTGATCTCGCCTCATGTCTCTATCTCAGGGTGGCAAGTCCAAGCCTGCACAGAAAGGAGGCTACTTAAAAAATAAATAAAAATAAATACAAATGAATAAATAAAATACATAAAATACATGAATAAATAAAATACATAAAAATAAATAAATAAATAAAAATACAGATTCATGAGCCTCATACCCATACTATTATTCAAAAGATACAGCAAAAAGTACTGGGAATCAGTATTTTAAAATAGCTCCTCAGGGGGTGCCTGGGTAGCTCAGTTGGTTAAGCATCTGCTTCCCTCCAGCTCAGGTCATGATTTTGGGATTGAGCCCAATCTCCCTGCTGAGCAGTGAGCCCGCTTGTGCTCTCTCTGTCTCTCTCTAAAATAAATAAATAAAACTCTTAAAATAAAATAAAATGAAACAAAATGAAATAGCTCCTCAAGGGAATTTGATGGGCAGATATGCACAGCAGTCCTGGGAAAGTCTCTGTATGTTTGTATGAGCAAGTTCAGACTTTAACATGGAATCACTGCCTAGAATATATTTCTATTATACTTTTATAATTTACATTTACCTTATTTCCCTTACTAATTATTTGCTCAGTGAACCTGCTAGCTCCCCCCCCCAACACACACACACTGCAGTGACTCAGGTTAGTCTGTTCTACCACAATAAAAAGAAGACTAGCTGTTGGTTTTCAAAACTGCAAGTTATAACTTCACTTGTGTAATAAGCATAAACTAAAAAAGAGTAGCAATGTAATTTTTATCCACGGAGATATGGCTACAGCCAATATCAAGTAAGTAAGTATGTAAATAAATAAATAATAAATAAATAAATAAATAAATAAATAAACAAACAAATAAAAAGTAGGAAAGAGTGAGCAAATAACTTGGTTTTAATTTCAGACATCTCAAGAGTCTTAGGATGGATCATTTGGATGCAGGTGACACAAACATGCTTGGTTAGTTTTAGGAGAAGCAAAAAGGAATTTCTTAAAAACTCCCAATAGCATCTCATGACAGAAAAATACAGGAAGTGCTGTCAAGCCGTACAAGAGGCCATGCAAGGTCTGGAAAGTTCTTTGGGTCAAAGTCTTTCTCTCTCCATCTCTTTCTCATTCTGGGGTTACATGGATTACTCATCCCAATCTCTCTATACCTCCCAGCAGTCTTCCCTTTCTCTATACACAGGATAGCCCCAAATAGCTCCTCCATTCAAGTATGGACAAGAGATTAGGATTGTTGTGCCCAAATCCCAAATATCTGGGAGAAACAATTAGGTTGTCCCACCTTGTATCCATCAACTGAGGCCAGAGAAGCGAAGTCCAAAAGTGCATTCAGCCAAGCTGTCTCAGTATATTCTCTGAGAAGGGGACACCACTGTGTTTTGTTTGTTTTGTTTTATGGGTTTTGTTGTTGTTGTTGTTTTGTTTTTAGGAGAGAGACACAGCAAGGAATGGAATGAATGAGGGAGAGACCTAGTGGCATCACTTGAATATCAATATCAAATATTTCTGTAGCCAACTTTCATCCCTAGATTCAAAGCCCCTTGGTCTCTGATACTAAATAAATTTAGCAAAAAATAACCACTTGCTTAGTATGCGGAACTTGAGACTTAACACCTAGATACCTAAGGGTGGAAAGATATTAACATTATCAGCTAGCTATAGTAGAAACATTAAAGCAACAATCAAAATTATGTGACTATTAGCTGCCCTAGCTTTTAACACAGACACTGACATTTTCAAAGTCTTGCTAAGACCCATATCACGGGATCTGCACAGCAACATACATACATAAATATAGTCCATGATGCTGTGCACCTGAGAAGTCTATTTATTACAATGTGAGATAATGTTTTATTACACATACTACTTTTCTTACTTTGGTTTACCTTTGCATTATTCTAAAATGCAGCAATAAGTGTTACTAATGCTCACAAACTAGCATCTTAGCTGGTGAATCCACAAATGTTATTTCTTCAGATCTCTCTCCCTTCTCTTTCCATTTAAAGAGGTTTTGTACCTTTAACTAGTAGTTATTTCAGTGAAGGGAAAAAAAAAAGATTTTGTTTTCACAGTTTCTCCAGTTTCCTTTAGCAGCTGGTGGTTCCTGAGCAGCCAATCAGAACCTCCATTTAGTCAAAACTGACAGTGATTAATAGATGCCTTGGAGATCTACTTACTGATTATCTCCATCAGAAAACGGAGAAGCTTGCTGGGAATTATAGGCTCTGTTGTAGCATGCTTTAGTATTCTTTCTTATTCCAACATATCAATTGCATATAAGTGCTTAGGGGAAGGCTAAGTTTGGTTATTAATCATTTTGATTCAGCTCTAAGAATTTGACCAAGACAGATATTTTTAATGTTTTCAGTAGTTTTCCTTATTTCAAATACATCACTTCCTTAATATTTAAGAGAAATATTGTCTTATTAATATGATACACACACATACACACACGTGATTTAAAAAATACTATAAGTGTGGTTATACGTAAGGTGAATCTATATATGAAAAAGCTAGAAAAAGCAAAATGGTTCCATATGACATAAAACATCTTCAATGCACACAATGCCCTCATTAGTCAGGATGTTTAATTAAGCCAATTTGCCAGAATAAAACTTGAAAACAGCAAGTGTATGTCTAAATAGGCAGAGTGAACTGGAAAAATGCATAAATCTTAGATGGAGCTTTACCAAAGAAATTTAGAAAGTTCACAATTCAGGCCAAAATTTCTCCTTGATCTACTGTACCTAAATAACTGCTCTCATCCTTTCTTAACTACGGTATTATGGAGAAGAGCACAATAAAGAAGCAGAAAGTATCTACATGCATCTGTGTTTAGAAATCTCAGAAATAAAACTTTTGTTCCTTAGGATGTGTTGGGTTCTTTGTTTTGTTTTGGTTTGGTTTGATTTTGGTTTTTTGTTTGTTTGTTTGTTTGTTAAAACTTCTTAGATTTTCTGAAGTTTGTCAACAGACCAGCCCTGAAAAAAAATTAATACAATGTGTACTAGACAGAAAAATAACAGTGCAAGAGACTACAGTAGTGCAATCTGTCAAGTTAAAGAAAGTTTGATCTGCAGTATTGTGTTATAAACTACCCTTTGCTTGATTCCTTTACAACTTGTGAAATATAGAATATTCCTTCCCAACAGTTGGACTGTAATTAAGCAGCATTGTATGTTTTCGGAAAAACACTTTTTATGCATTGAGAAAAGGGAGATGTACAATACGTTTGCAAAATAGGCTAAGATAAATCATTCAAAAATTTAAAATATATATGTACATATGTGTTCAATGCTGCTTAATATCACCCTCTACAGATCAGGCTGTTATTTGTCTGATTCAAATTACATACTATTGTTCTGAAATTGAAAAGGCTGAATTTTGGGGGGAGGGATAAGGATCTCTAAAATGCACTGTTTAAAGAACGGTGGAACATGGTAACTACAGGTCCCAAAGTTAATGCCGATTTCCTGACAATTCATTATGTACTCCCAGTTTGGGATCTTTTCTTCTTCTTTGCTTGTTCTGTCTCCCCTTCGGGCCAAGGGAGGATCTGCTTTCTGTCTATTTTAGGAGCTTGATTTCAGTACATTTTGTTAGTCTGGGTAGGTCAGCAGGTGTGTACTCACACATTACCCAGGTGGCCACTTAATGCAGTGTGATTGAGCTTGGAGGAAATAAGCAACCTTTCCCAGCTCATGGGGCTGTCTGGCTGCTCTGGCAGGTGAATGTGATTAGCAACTGACTTTGGGTGGAGATTCCCCCGTATTCCCAACAGATGTCCCCCTAATTGAAAGCTTGTTGTGATGCTGTTGATTCTGAGAGGCCCCAAATTCCCTTTAATGTCTCTTGCTCGTTAAAAATACACTTCCCATCCTCAAAAAGGGAGGCTTATTTAACAATTACACGCATGTGGTGGGAGAGTGGGCCTGCACATGCACTCACACGCAAAATCGCCCTTTAAAGTAAAACTGTAAATCCCTTTCTGCCTTTCCATCCAATGATCTCTAGCAATAAACCCTGAGGTCTGAATCATACCATTTTGCCAAATGTTCCATTTACAGAAGTGAAATAAAACCAACTCTGTGTTCTGGAATAAAACAGGGCAGCACACTCACAGGTGCATCCTTCTGAACTGTATAGACTGCCAGGATTATTTGCTTATTATGTATACCCTGTTATTATGTATACCCAGACAAAGAAAATTGGGGTGATGAGAAAATAAGGATAAGGAAAAAAGAAACCAGGGATGAGCTATGTAGACAAAATCATGCTCTTCAGTTTCCTGTCTCTGTTTGTTACAAATGCACCACGGCTTAGCCCTGAGCTTCCTTGCCCCAAAGAGGAAAACACAGTCGGTTGTACGATTCCCATCGACTAAACAATAAAACAAGTCTATTCTTTGTGTAGAGAAAAGAGAGACATTTATCCCATGAGGCCTCATAAAGAGAATACTATTATAGGCAAAATCTGCCGGAACCCCGTGGTTTGTATGTACAGTTTGCCTTGGATATTTAATACCACAGGAGGTTTTATATGGAAGTTTTAATCATATGGTACATGCATTGATATATATAAATATTTATTATAATTCATTACGTATAATAGATTGCATTTTATAGCCCATCATTTCTAAGAAAAAAAGTAAAGCCATGAGTTGTGAATGGTTTTCCAGAGGGAGTGGTGTCAGACATTCAAGGATGTATTCATTCAACAGATATTTATTGAGCACTATGTGAACCATCTTGCTACTCTCTGATTATATTAGGTGGCTCATTGCACTGCATTTAGTAAGGAAGGAAAGTTTTACAACCGTATCACTGAGAATCTTGTCATCTATTACCCTATTTCTCTGCTCTCACACTTTTCTAAAAGCTCTCTATACACACTGCCTCTAGTTCATCATTGCTCATTTATGTTTCAGCCTTCTCCATATTCTATGACAGCACACCTGACCTCAGCACCCGCCCTGCTTCACCCTACCATAGGCTCAATTACACAAAACTCTCTGTGGTATGCCCACTACTTCTCTGACTGTGATTCTGTCCTGTTCGCAGGATCATCCTCCTGATCTAGTCATTCAATGTCATAATTCCCCAAGGATTGATTTTGGCCTTTTTCTTTCTCTCTTGACCTGTTATCGAACTTTTTCTTCTTTCCTGTCTACCCATGCTGATGGCGTCCAGTGACATCTACATGCTGTTGACTCCCATGTAATTCTTTCTAAACCAAATTTCTCTTCTGAGCTCAGACCATATATCCATTATCCATTGGTATACCCACTTGGATGTTGCTAAGTCACTTCAAACTCAGCAAGTTCAGAATAAAGTGTCTGATCTTTGACCTAAAATCTCATGCTTTTCTGGTGTTCTTAGCTTAGTGAAAACAACCACTAGCCACCAGATTATCCAAAATAGAAATATAGGCATCTTGCTAAACACCTCCCTCTATCTCAGCCCTATGTTCAGTGTGATGGTTGGCTTTAACGTGTCAATTTGACTGGGCCACAGAATGCCTACATGCTTGGTTAAACATTATTCTAATGTAGCAATGAGTGTGTTTTGGGATGAGTTTAACATTTGAGTCTATAGTCTGACTAAAGCAGATTACCCTCCTTAATGAAGATGGGTCATTCAATAATCTGAAGGCCTGAACAGGACAGAAAGACCAACCCTCCCATGAGTAAAGGGGAATTTCTGCCTGCCTGACTGCATTGAGCTGAGACATCGGGGTTTTTCCCCCTGACTTTGGACTTGAACTGAAACATTAGCTCTTCCTGGGTCTTGATCTTGCCAGCCTTTTGACTGAAACTACATCATTGGCTCTGCTGGATCTCCAGCTTGTTGACTGAGGATCTTGGGATTTGTTAGCTTCCATAATTGTGTGAGCCAATTCCTTGGAATAAATCAATCCCTCTCTCTCTCTCCGTATACATTAGATATGTCACTAATTGATGTTGATCTTACTTCTTCCAAGTTCCTCTTGTCATGAGCCACCTGGTTCTAATTCAGTTGTCACCACCAGGGTCCTATCTTTTACTTACACCAATGTTGTAGCATCTGACCTACAATGACACTGATTTCCACTCAATCTGTTCTCTATGGCTGGAGTGCATTTTTCAAAATATTGACCTGATTATGATATCTCTTCACTACCCAATCTCATTTTTCCACCAAAAAACGCTTCAAAGGCTTTCTGTTGTTTTTAGGATAAAGATCAAAATCCTGAATATGATGTATGTGGCTCCACATAGTCTTGTATACATATTTCTCCACCTGTTTTCATATTACTCCCTTGTTCTTCATAACACTGACTCATTGAATATTTTGCACTTGCTTGAACATATGTTCTCAGATGTCTGGAACACGCTTTGTGATTGAGTTCCTCTTGTTATGTATATGCCCTCCTTGTACCTGTGATGTACCAAGGGCAGGATGGTAGAAGGGTCTTCCAGGATGGAAACGCTAAAGGGGTGTACTGTCTGGAGAACTTAAAAGCAGTAATAAAACACACTAAATGTTAGTCTGCTCTTTATTAGCACCTTCTGTCAGCAATTCTAAACAATGTCTTTCCTGAATAAATCTTTTGCTGGTCTAAGTTCTTAATGATAGAGGTGATTGCTATTGAGTTTTAATATTTATATACACATTAAATTAGTATTTTTTTAAAAAAATTAGCCTTCCAGAAGCATTATATTCTATGTGGAAGTTAATTTGGAGAACTCCCAGCTGCATTCCCAGCCCTCAACATGGACTCAGAGACACACGTTTCTTAAGAGTAAGTTCATAAATGTTCACAACCATTACAAGCTCACCTCAAGTACAGGTTTGTCTCAACTTCTATCATACTATATACTTCAGAGTTTAAACAGTAAATTCTAAATAAACAATGATAGCACAGTAATTATAGGTAAAAGAAACAATTTGTGTTACCTCAGTTCTGCAATTTTGTATGACCCCTTGGAATTTTTATTTCTGTTCAAAAGTTGAAATGGCAAAACAGAGGACAAATGGCAAAGTGTAATATTTTTGTTTAGAAAGAACAATTTTAAAATATACATGAAATATTTTGCTTCATTTGAGTCATATCCTCAAAATTAGGATGTATTCTTTCACATTTATATCCAAATTAAAGAATGACTAAATGCAATAACTGACCCCTGCTTAAGCATAGCACCATATATATACATTTTTGCTTACCACTGCATTGGCAGAACTTAGCACAATGTTGACATGAAGCAAATACTTAATAAAAGCCTATTGAAGAATGACTACCTGAACAGGTAATACTTAGAAGAACCAGGATTTAATCCAAGTTTTTCTAACTCCAAGTGATGATAACCAGTATGCCTGACTAATTTTTGTCTTCCCCTCTTCATTGCCCACCAACAAGTGTACCTTTAGCTGCATAACATTGGTAACATTGAGGGTTGTTGTTGTTGTTTTTTCACTATTTCTAGCCATTCTTCATTTGGGAAATGGGAGGAAAGGAAGAGGGTGGAGAATGGGGAAGGGAGAGTATGCCTTAATGAGACTCTCATTCTTGCTAAACACATTCCTAAATTTGGGGCAGAAGCTTACCAATATAGAGCAATTAAGTAAAAGACAGTCATTATAACACGTATTCATTTAAATTAAGGAAAAATATGAGCTATGCCAGATGTATGTAGACTCAGAATAGAACCTCTCATGTGTAAATAATATACTTTGCTTGATTTTCAAGGCTTGATAAAAACAGATTGATGTTGCAAAATACTTTATTTTCTTTCTTGCTTTCTTGCTTTCTTTCTTTTCTTTCTTCCTTTCCTTTCCTTTTCCTTCTTTCTTTCCTTCTTTCCTTCTTTCTTTCTTTTTTTCTTTTTCTTTCTTTCTTTCTTTCTTTCTTTCTTTCTTTCTTTCTTTCTTTCTTTCTTTCTTTCTTTCTTTCTTTCTTCTTCTTTCTTCCTACCTTTGATGTGTTTGTAAACATACACCAGAGGGATGCTTTCAGCGATATGTCTTACAAGGGTGGATTCTAGGACTAGTAATCACTACAAAGGCAAAGAAAGAGGAACATTCACATTTTACCTTATAGATTTTTATGAAATACATGGTATTTTCCTTATCTCTTTGCTAATTACTTACAACGACATACCTAGTAATGTTATACATGTTGTACTGTACAATGATCAGATAATGTTCATAAAATTTTTTGTTTTGTTTTGTTTTATGAAAATTCTGTAGTATTTAGTTTGAAGGAGGGGGAGTGAATTACAAAGGTGATGTTATTGAGCTTCTCAGAATGGCAAGTTGTATGACCACGAAGTCTTTAAGCTAAAGAATAAAACGGACTGTTCAAAATTGATTCTTTATCAGGGAAGGTCATCATCATCATTATAATTAATAATTGTGTAGAGTTTTATGGCTTACAAGGCATTTTCATATCTCATTTGAGTTGCATAACAATGATTTCAAATGGGAATATAGACATTAACATCCTTAATTTTACCAATTAGGAAACTGAGCTTTAATCATGGTAATTTGACCAGATTTTTACAGAAATGTATTGAGCCAAGATTTAAATTTAGCTCCACATTTAATTCTTATTTTGTATAATAAATAATATAATTTTTTAAAAATTATACATTTTCTGAATTAATTCATTTTCTTGATTTTAGTAGAACTTTTCCTTTAATTTTTAACAGGCTTATCAGGTTATAATTTACAAGTTCCTGTTTTTAGTCAATTCCCATTTCTATCCTGGCCTCAGACAACAACTGATCTGCTTTCTATCTCTACAGACTTGTCCTTTCTGGAAAGTTCAAATAAATTAAATTATAAAATATGCGGTCTTTTGTGTTTATACCTGGCTTTTTTCACTTAGCGTAATGTTTCTGAGATTCATCCATGTTGTAGGGTTTATCAATAGCTTCTTCCTTTTTATTGCTGGATAGAGTTCTATTCTATGAATGTACCGCATATTGTTTTTCTGCTCACCATTTGATGGTCATTTGGATTGTTTCCAGTTTGGCTTATTAAAAATAATGTTGTTATGAACATTTGCATACATATTTTTTGTAGGAACATATGTTTTCATTTTTCTTTTTTTTTTTGTGCTTTTCTTTTTTTTTTAATTTTTTTATTGTTATGTTAATCCCCATACATTACATCATTAGTTTTAGATATAGTGTTCCATGATTCATTGTTTGTGCATAACACCCAGTGCTCCATGCAGAACATGCCCTCCTCAATACCCATCACCAGGCTAACCCATCCTCCCACCCCCCTCCCCTCTAGAACCCTCAGTTTGTTTTTCAGCGTCCATTGTCTCTCATGGTTCATCTACCCCTCCAATTTCCCCCCCTTCCTTCTTCCCCTCCCGCTACATTCTTCTTCTTCTTTTTTTCTTTCTTAACATATATTGCATTATTTGTTTCAGAGGTACAGATCTGAGATTCAACAGTCTTGCACAATTCACAGCACTTACCAGAGCACATACCCTCCCCAGTGTCTATCACCCAGTCACCCCATCCGTCCCACCCCAACCCCCACTCCAGCAACCCTCAGTTTGTTTCCTGAGATTAAGAATTCCTCATATCAGTGAGGTCATATGATACATGTCTTTCTCTGTTTGACTTATTTTGCTCAGCATAATACCCTCCAGTTCCATCCATGCCGTTGTAAATGGCAAGATCCCATTCCTTTTGATGGCTGCATAATATTCCATTGTGTATATATATATATATATATATATATATACATCTTCTTTATCCATTCATCTGTCGATGGACATCTTGGCTCTTTCCACAGTTTGGCTATTGTGGACATTGCTGCTATAAACATCTGGGTGCACGTACCCCTTCAGATCCCTACATTTGTATCTTTGGGGTAAATACCCAGCAGTGCAAGATTTTTAATTACCAGATGAATTTATACATCTATTGAGATGTTTTATTTCTTTTTCAGTCAGTTTCATAATTTGTGTCTTTCTAGGAGTTTGTCTTTTTTATCTAAGTTGTATAATTGGTTTTCAAAATGTTCATAATTACCTATCTTTGTATTATATGTAATTATACATATTTTCTTAGATATAATTGTGTATAATTCATGGTTTATATAATTATATCAAAATATAAGCCCTTTAATTTCTGTAAGGTTAGCAGTAATAGCCTTTGTTTTAGTCCTGACTTTAGAAATTAATGTCTCCTCTTTTTTTCTTGGTCAATCTGAAGGTTTTTCAGTTTTGTTGATATTTCCAAAGAAATAGCTTTATGCTTCAAAAATTTTCTCTATTGTTTTTCCATTTTATATATCACTGATTTCACTCTATTCAGTATTATTTTCTTTCTTCTGCTTGTTTTGAGTTTAATTGCTCTTCTTTTCCTAGTTTCTTTTTTTTAAAGATTTTATTTATTTATTTCAGAGAAGAGAGAGAGAAAGAGAGCACAAGCCCAGGGGGGTGATCAGAGGGAAAGGGAGAAGCAGATTCCCTGCTGATTAGGGAGTCCTATGTGGGGCTTGACCCCAGGACCCTGAGATCATGACCTGAGACGAAAGCAGACACTTAACCAACTGAGCCACCCAGGTGCCCTGTTCTTTTTCTAGTTTCTTAAGATGGAAGCTTAGATTATTGATTTGAGACCTTTCTTCTTACCTAATATAGGTATTTATCACCATAAACTATCCTCCAAACACGACTTCATCTGCCTCCCATAAGTTTTCAGTATGTTGTGCTCTCATTTTCATTCAGTTCAAAATATTTTCTAATTTATTTATCTCTTATTTTTCTTTGCTCCATGGGCTGTTTTAAATTGTTTGTTTAATTTCCACATATTTATGTATTTTCTAAATTTCTTTATTGTTGTTGTTATTGATTTCTAATTTGACTTCATTGTGATCAAAAAACATTCTTTCAATGGTTTCAGATTTATGTTTAGTGTCTTCATTTCTTCCTGAGCATTCCAATTATCCCTTAATGTCATTTCCTTTCACCCTCATGAAAGTAGTGCAAGTCTGCTAGCAACAAGCATCTTACTCTTTGTCTACTTTGGAATATCTTTATTTAACCTTCATTTTTCAAAGATAGCTTTGCTGAATATTGAATTCTTGGTAGACAATTTTTTTCAGCACTTTGAATACCCCATTCCACTGCCTTCTGGCCCCTATTGTTTCTAATGAGAAGTCACCCATTAATTGTTCTATTGTTTCCCTGCATGCAGAGTCATTTTTCTCTTCCTGCTTTCAAGATTATTTTCCTATAGATTTCAACAGTGTGATTATGATGTTTCTAAGTCGGAATCCTTTTGTGTTTGTCCTACTGTGATTCCTTTAGCTTCTTGGATCTATAGATTCTTTTTCACCAAAAGCAGAAAGTTGGGGCACCTGGGTGGCTCAGTCAGGTAAGCGTCTGACTTTGGCTCAGGCCATGATCCCAGGGTCCTGGGATTGAGCCCCTCATCGGGCTCACTGCTCAGTGGGGAACCTGCTTCTCCCTCTCCCTCTGCTGCTCCCCCTGCTTGTGCTCTCTTGCTCTCTGTGTCAAATAAATAAGTAAATAAATAAATAAATAAATAAATCTCAAAAAAATTTTTTTCAATGATTATTTCTGTTCCCTTCCTTTATTCTTTTCCTTCTGGGATTCACACTGCATTTTTGTTGGCTGATGTGACATTACCTCACAGGTCTTTGAACTTGTTCATTTCCCTTCAATCTTTTTACTTTCTGTTCTTCAGATTGAAATTTTTCTATTGATATTTCTTTAGGATCACTGATTCTTTCTTATTCTATTCTGCATCTTTATTGAGTCTGTATTGTGAATTCTGATCTTTGTTATTCTATCTTTCAACACAAAAATTTCTGTTTTTTAATAGTTATTTTTTCTTTTATTTATAATCCCAATTTAATGATTCAGTGTTATATTTTTCTATGATTCTTGAAAACATGGTTTTATTCTTTGACCATATTTGTAATAGCTTCACTGAAGCCTTTGCCTGTAAGTTCATTATCTAGGCCAATTCAGAAACAATTTGTTTTGACTGCATTTTTTCTGGGTATAATACACATTTTTTTCTGTTTACTTGCATATCCCAGAATTTTTTGTTGACAACTGAATATTTTAGATAATATATTGCAGTAACTCTGGATTTTGATTTTTTTTCCTCTAGGAGCTATTCTTTCTTTCTGTCTGTTTGCTTGTTTATATGTTGGTTTGTAAGTAATTTTCCTGAGCTTAATCTGCAAACTCTGTCTCTGTTGTAGTGTGCAGCTACTCCTATCTCTGCTCAGGTATTTCATCCATATTTTTAGTTTTTAGCCTAGCTTCCTAAGGATTGCCACTTTGTCTACTTAGCTCAAGTGTCTGCTTGGCTCAAATGTGTGCTCAAACACTTCAAGCCAGTAAGGCTTCCACACTCTGCTTATAAATGTGTGTGGGTGGGTGTGTGTGTGTGGGTGTGTGTGTGTGTGTGTGTGTGCAAAGCTCAGGCAATTTTCAATTCTGTCCTAACTTTTACTCTCCACTGCATCCTTCCAAGTCTCCCCTGCATATGCACTGGCTTCTAGACATCAGAGATATGTGGAGAATTTGGGTCCTCTCAGGTCTCCCCTGCCCATGTACAACTTTCCAACCAACCAGGAATACATAGAGTTTATTAAGCTCCTCTGCACCTCTTTCATTAGGATCTCTGTTAAATTTCTGGATAGTCATAAAGTCTCCCACTTGCCCCAGTAGAACTCCAATCTTAGAGAGGAGAGCTGCAAGTTTTTCTCATTCATTTACTATCAAGTTTGCTACTACTTCTACTAACAATTCTTTAGGCATGGATTTCTAAATTAAGCAAAGCTGCTGATTTTAACAGACAGCGCTGCCTTAACAGAACTATCATGCTGATCAAGGTGTGAGGGGAGGGGGAGGAAGTGGACAGAATGGAAGGAACTCTAGGCATTAACACCACCAACTCCCATTGTTCTTCCCTGAAGTTCAGTACTTTTTATTAATAATTGCTACTCAATTGGTTGTTTTTTATATTTCTGTCCAAAAATGTGTTTTATAATTGTTTTTTATGGAGATGATTTGTTAACTCCTTTAAATTTTTGTGCCTAGAAGACCCATTTTATTTTAAAGGAGATGGTTCCTGTTACCGAGTTAGAATGGTGATGGTGTCTTGATGATTTTTTAAATATTCCCTTTACTGTAGTATATTAGTGGGGAAAAAAAACAATAAGTAATGATAAGAATAGTAACAATATGATTTCTTACCACTTATTGGTCACTTATTTTCTGTTGATGTGTCATAGCATTATCTTGTTTACTTCTGTGATCACTTAGTAAGGTAGATAATTTATTCCCATTTTAGAGATGAGGGAACTGAGGCATATCAAGACAAAGTAACTTCCCCAAAGTTATACTGTTAGAAAATGATATTGCCAATTATCTGTCTTCCTTGTGTTCTCTTCTTAGTTCACTAAAATGAATTGCAAAAGAATTGTGGGACAAGGTAGAGTAGTCATTTTGCTCCATCAAGTGCCAAAAGATAAAAAAATAAAAAGAAGGCTGAGTCTCTTACAATTCAAATTTTTGAACTTTCATAAGTTAAAAGTAAACTTTTATTTTTGAGGAAAAATAAAAGATACTGATTTTTTTAAAGATTTTATTTATTTATTTGACAGAGAGATAGAGTGAGCAGGAGCAGGGGGAGCGGCAGGGAGAGAGAGAGGGGAGTCCATCACGGCGCTCAATCCCAGGACCTTGAGATCACAACCCGAGCCAAAGGCAGCCACTTAACAGACTGATCCACCCAGGCACCCCAAAAGATGCTGATTTTAACAGCATTTTAAAGGTTAAAAAATCATCTGAGCAGAGAAATGTCCAAACTCAGGGCATAAGTTCTTAAAAATACAGAATTTATCATGCTTACGTTGTATTCATTGCATTTAAAAAATTTATGCATGTGACTGTCTAAACTTCAGACATATACATTTATCTACATTTATCTATACATATGAAAATAAAATGTAAGCCTAAACAATGCACACTTAAAGACTAAACTTGGAAAACTTAAATTTTGGTATTCCAAAGAAGCTGGACCAGAATAATATTTATTTTTCTGCTTGATAATGCATGGTATACATTAGTAATATAGACTTGATTTGTTTTCTCAGGGTCATTTTGAATAAACCCATGGGGCAACCCATCTGCAGGGTATGGGCGATATCAAATTATTCTAAGCCAACCCAGGGAGGAAGAAAAGTAAGCTTATTCTTTATTCTCTGAAGTATGCTCATAGTTCCATATCTTTTTTGAACATTCAAAGGAAACACAGTGCATCTGGAGGGCCATCATATACACCAAAAGAATAATACTTCTGAGGGCAACCAGAGAATACCCATGGGAGAAAGACCAAGGGAAAGGCCAAGTTCATACATATCTATGAAAACAGGAACAGAAATGCAAACTGTGGCCAAATTAAAATCACCACAAAATTCTTTACTTTGGAACTGCTTGATTTGTTTCAGTCATAAACACTGGATTGATTTGCATGTTACATTAAGTTCTTTAACTTCAACTTGACTTTGGGCCACCCAATCAGAAGAGATGACTGGTAAAGGATGACCTTGGAGATAGGCAGTGTTTTATTTCATTTCTCCATACTCATAATTCAAATCTTTCATGTCACTTAAATCTTTAAGAATTTTTCTTCTAACCCTGGTTTTATTTTCCTACAATCTTGCCAAGTTTCAAGTTTGTATCCTCAGCCAATTTTAATGTGTATACACACCAAAAATGTCCAAACATGCTCATTTCAGTGGGAAAAAAATGTGTGTTTATGTACCAGAAAAAAATTTCAAAAATTTTCAAAAAAAATTCAATTGAATTTGATTTTACCTCAATTTTATGAAAATATGAATTGTAAGCATACAGATATACAGTTGCATTTATTCTTATAGAAAAATGTCAAAAAATCATAGTAATACATGATTACTTGTATTTTTTACAAATTAACATGACCATCTCAGTGTAATGTTCAATTTTCCATTGCATCCAAGTTTGAAAAATAAACAATGACAAAACTGGAAATTTTAATGTAAATTATATATTACATAATAGCATCATGTCCATGTTAAATGTCCTGAGTTATATAATTGTATTCTGGTTATCTGAAAAAATGTCCTAGTTCTTATGAGAAACTGAATTATAAAAGGATAAAGTGTCATGATGACTGCAAGTAACTCACAAATGATTCAGGAAGAGAAGAGAGAAGAAGTAATAAAACACATGTGGTAAAATATCCACAATTGGTAAAGAGAACGTGAGTGCTCATTGTAGTAAAAATTGGCTCCATACTTCTTCTAGCAATAATGGACCTTTTCCTTGGACATGTTTCTGGTGTTAACTACAAGTCAGTTGCCCATTATAATAGAATGTGATTAGGTTTTAGAATCAGACTCCTCAACCACGTATTAACTGTGTGACCTTAGGGAAATTCTGTAATGGATCTGGTTTCCTGAGTTTGGTGAGACTGGTTCACTATTTGACTTCCTATTATTCAAGACAATTAGGACAAGATGAGCTTTTGATCATCATTCTAATTTCATACATTTTCCATTACTTCCAAAAAAAATGTGAAGCAAGTGAAAAAAATAATAAAATATCTAACATTTTCACTACTTTCTGAAAAATCTTAATAGAGATAGAAATTAGACTTGCCTTTAAATAAGTTTTTAAATCATCCTTTACTACGTGTTATATACACAGTTACGAAGTCTAGTTTCTCCTTCCTAGAAGCTTATGATCTATGGTATTATTTCTCAAAATTTAAAGTACATGCAAATCACCAAGCATCTTGTTAAAAATGCAGGTTATGGTTTAATATCTGGGTTGGAACAGGAGACTCTGAATTTCTAACAATCTCCCAAGTCACAGTGATGTTACTGGTCTACCAACCATAGTTTGAAAAGCAAGGGAGTCCAGCACATGACAATGCTGCAAACAAACACATGCCTAGAAACTTGGGTAGAAGGCTAAATTATGTGAAAACTAATAAATGATAAATGAATAAATATATGGGTAGTATGTAATAATATATTTGTTAATAAACAACTGAATGGAGAGTGTGTATGTGATTGTGTAGAGAAGCACTAAACCTGAATCTGTCATTATTCAAGAAGGAAAATTGAGATTCAGAGAATTTCATGGACTTATTCAAAATTGTTGATATGAAGCCATAGAGCTGATACTTGTGCCCATGCCTCCAATTCTCATTTTGGGAAGGATTTTCTAATCTTTCACACATATGAAAACCAGCAGTATGACATTTTTTGAGAAAAATAAAGACAATGATAAAGTCAGGACAGTGAGAGCAATAAGATCTAGAATGAGAAGGTACCTGCAGATTTGCAACAATGAATAATATGATGTAGTTACAAAGTAGTTCCAAGTATTTTATTTTCTGGTTTAAGTTATACAAGTGTGTCTCATTGATTAGGGGTGGCCAAAGAAGTTAGGGAAAGAGCTTGGTTCTGGGAATCAGGATACCTAAGTTCTAGCATCAGTTCTGCCACTGTTTCTGCTGGGAGCTTGGACAAGTTACTTAAATTTCTTGAAGCATTTTGTCTGGTTTTCCTTTTATTTAATTTTTATTTTAATTCATTTAATTAACATATAATGTTATTTGTTTCAGAGGTACAGGTCTGTGATTCATCAGTCTTATATAATACCCAGTGCTCATTACATCACATGCCCTCCCCAGTGTCCATCACCCAGTTACCCCATCCCCTACTCACCTCCCCTCCAGCAACCCTCAGTTCATTTCCTATGATTAAGAATCTCTTATGGTTTGTCTCCCTCTCTAGTTTCATATTGTTTCCTTTTTCCCTCCCTTCCCCTATGCTCCTCTGCCATGTTTCTTAAATTCCACATTATCAGTGAGATCATATGATACTTGTTTTTCTCTGATTGACTTATTTATGAAATTGTCTTTGTTTTTCATCTGTAAATTGAAGATAAGAATCATTGCTCTACTTTCCCCATGCTGCTGTTGTGAAGGAATAGATGTAGAATGGATATGTGCAATTCACAGTGCTCTACAAGTATATCATTATTTAAACCATTAGTATTAATATTTATGAATACTGACCTTTCCACTATCACCATCAAGGAAAGGGAATTTTGCCTTAAACTTATTTCTCTCTTTTCTGAAGCTACATGTTTCTTTTTCTGAAATTATCCCAGCCAGTTTAGGTGGCTATCTGAGCTCCAGTTCTTATCCACCAGAAACAATCAGATGGAATCAGAAAATACAAATGTTGGTTCGGTCTCACGGTGTACATTGGTCCCTCACTGGGCCATGTGCAGAACTGTCGAGTTCCAATGAAGCCATCAAGATGACTGAACACTTCTCTTTGGCCTCTCTTCCTGTTCCCCCAGTCTTGTTGCCCTTCTCAGCTTCTGCTCTAATTCCCCCACTTACCCAGGTTGTCCTTTTCCTTTTGTTTTTCTCTACAACCTTTTCCAATCTGATAATGTCTGCTGATATCAACACCTTTAATTGTTGCTTACCTGTACTTATGTCAGCAGCACATTTTTTTATTTAAAAAAATAAAAATCAAAGTTGGAATGAACTGCATAAAGTGCCAGTTTCAGCTTTTATGGTCAAAAATTAAAGTTCAGTCAATACGGTTACCAAAAGCATCATATGCTAAACTGAACACTTGTTTTGCAACTAAAACCCCACTCAGGGGTCTCTTGGGTGGGCTCCATTGGTTAAGCTTGATTTTGGTTCAGGTCAAGATCTCAGGGTCCTGAGATTGAGTCCCAGGGCAGGCTCCCGCTCAGCAGGGAGTCTGCTTGGGATTCTCTCTCTCCTTCTGCCTCTGTTCCTCCCCCAAAAGTAAATAAATAAATCTTAAAAAAAAAAAAAAGAACCTGTTCAGTGATGGATTCTTTGAGCTCTATCTCCCCATGTTTAATTTTCATTCATTGCTGATTTGGTTTATTACCTACAAACGTGACCGTCTTTTCTTAGCATTTTGAAAATTCTACAAGAAGGCCTTGTAGCCTCATATGATGCTGTTGTTACAACAACATTATTACCATCCCAGCCTACTTAATTCTATCAGTATCATCATGACTGAAAATTGGCAGAGTACCACCACTCAGGGTCAGACTCTGACCAAACAGTGACCTGACCCCGGGGCTGATTATTCTAAAAGTAGTAACAGTATGACTCTCAAAATAAAGAGTCCGAACAACTCAGTTTGTAACATGAAATTTATGTTTGCCCTTTATTAGGATAAAGAGTGCACCTTTAAAATTGTTATTACACTGTTTTCAGATAGGCAATTAGGAATCTAAAAAATTCTAAGCAAAATCCAAAATGTTCTTTGGCTGCTTAGTCTTTAAAAGTCAACATCCCTTTTACTGTGCACATTTTAATGATACGACAACCTGTTACCTCCTGTAAGAATATATTTTTGATGTATTAAGAGAGATATTTTATTATCTTTTAATAATGGGTGTTCTCCACAATAATACCCTTGAGCCTAATTATTTTGCTCAAATGCCATTCTTAACAAATTACTTACATAACATTGTCACATAAGCCTACTCGTTGCATTAAAGATAACAACTGGTGAACCGCATAGGCCTTTTCCGTGCTTAGCAATGGTTTGATACACATCTACATTTACCAAAGAGCTTCATAAAACATTTCAAAAAGAAATAAAAATGTACTGAAAAAAAGTGCTCAAGCCTGTTTGGAATAATTTGGATTTGTTTATCATGAAGTTTCACGTTTCCAAATCTTTTGTTTGCTTCCATTCTAAAACCTTGAACAAACATTTACTGCTCTTTAAGTGTCTAGGTTTTAACACGATGAACTTTTCCTGTTTTATAGTCTAAGGCACCATGCTGACTGCCAAGCCCTCACCCACAAGGGCACCTAAAGCATGCACACACTAGCATCTGGGCAAGAGTTAGCAGTCCCCATTGTGACACATCACAAATGCTAGTAAAAGGAGAAACGCTCACTTTTGTGGGTTCCAAGCATCTACTCCAGTCTAAACACAGGCTGTTTCCTTTAAACCACCCTCAACAACCTTCCCACAACTGCTTCTGGCCATGAAATAACCATCTCCTGCAGGATGGAGAGAGCAAAAATGGAAACAATCTGTTTTGCAAGCACTATTCCAGCAAATCTCTGCTTTGAGACCTTCATACCACCATCCCCTTATCAGCTACAGTTGCTGTCTGTCCACACTCAGAGGTGGAGGATGCACTGATCTATATTTGAACAACAGCAACAACACTGCAGAAACCCAATCCCATCCTTGGAAATGTACCACCGCTTGAATTAAGGTTTGAGAGCACGGTCAATTTTTAAATTACAGAAACACAGAGTCCATTATGTTCAACTCACTTATCTTCAAGAAGGCCTGTTACCTTTAGTTTTAAAGTGCTGTAAGTTAAAAGAGAGAAGTACCACTTGAGGGACCCAGATTGGTAATTATGGTGCTCATGGATTAGAGTGCTTCGAAGCATATGCCAGATGACTTTATAAGCCCCACTCAGCAGATAAACAATCTTTCCATCTTACCTAGTTCTCTATTAACTTTGTACTGGAAGATAACAGCTTTAAAGAGAGAAATGATTTGACACAGGAGTTTATGGAAGGAGACAATTGATAGGTTGGTCACTGATGCAGATAATCCAAAACAATGAATTTTCACAAAGTGAAATTAAATGTTCTGTTTGTATTACATTATTGCCAATTTTCCTTTTTAGATATTATATTTTCCTTTTTTCAGTGAGTTGATTGAAACATGAAAAGTAGTCTTCTTCTACATAAAACAAATGCATCTTGTTAAATAGTAAAATCCAACATTTTATTTCCCCTATTTAATATGACCTTGCACAGATTACTTGTCTATCTGATATGCATGGTTTCTGCATTCCATATCATCATACCAGGGTTAGCAGTAATTGAACAATATATGTTATCAGTGGGGGAAAATAGTAAGCTGGTTGTTCCTCAGAATTAAAAAAAAAAAAAAAAATGCATCAAGGTCTTATCCTTGCTCAAGTCTTATGGATTAGATATTCAATTAGTTTAAAGTATTTGATGCAGAAAATACAAATCTCACCCAATCTCTGTTTTTTTAACTTAGTTTTTTGAATGCCATTTTGTATGTTTACAATGTAATGCAACATGTTTATTCACTGTGTTTATTATTTTGTAATTATTCAACTCAGTTCATATATACTGGAGATATGGACTATCTTCTTCATTTTATAAATAACTGTCAAGAAAAAAACAAGAATTGCCAGGCTACCTGTGATGGGGTCCATCTACATTAGGGTTTCCTCTGCCACCCTCCCTAAAGCCTCAGTCTTTCAACTTACTCTTTCCCCATTTCTTTGCTTCCAAGTATAGTTCCGGTGTCAATTTATTTTTATTTTTTAAAAGATTTATTTATTTATTTATTTATTTATTTATTTATTTATTTGAGAGAGAGCAGGGCGGGGAGGGGCAGAGGGGGGAGAGAATCTCAAGCAGACTCCCCGCTGAGTGCGAAGTCAACGTAGGGCTTGATCTCAAGACCCTGAGATCATGACCCGAGCCGAAATGACGACTAGGATGCTTGACCAACTCAGCCACTCAGGCGCCCCAGTTCTGGTGTCATTTTAAAAGTAAAAAAACAAAATCCCTTTCCTTCAGGAGTTTATAATTCAACTGAGAGACAATGCATCCTTATATAAAAGAGAACATGAGTTAAAATGAATAATGTGATATAAATCATGCCTAAGAGTTGAAGGCATGAGAAGTAAGCCTGACAATAGATATGTGGAGAGAGCTTCCCGAAAATAGTGGATCTAGTTCGGGGAAGTGAGAAATGGATGTGGATGAATGCAGAAGAGAGGAAGAGAGTTCTGATGGCCATGATTCAGCCAATGAATCAGGGATGAGGTGTCATGTATGTTGACTGCAAGCTTGAGCACGATCAACCTTAATGCACATAGCATTTCACAATTTACAAAGTACCTTTGCCTACATTATCTCATTTGTTTTTCACCAGAATTGTACAATGTATGTCAATGGAAGGGGTGTTACTTATCTTCACATGGCGTTAAAGGACTGAGGACCAGAGAAGTTTAGCCCATGCTTGAACTTTACACACTATAAAAGGGGCAGGGGCTTGAATCGAATATTTGGCCATCCAGCTGGGCATTCCTTCCAGCGGTGTTCATACCCACTTTCTCAGGGTGCCAGCCTCTCTCCCAGGTTCTCAGAGGAGGCTCTTTCCTCCTTGGCCAGGTCCCTCATCAGGGTCCCATGGAAGTAGTGTTCAGCTAGATATTGAGTTCTGGGTCCACCATGAGGGGTGCCTCACTAAAAAAAATCCCTTCTGTGTTGTGTTACTGGTATAGAGTATCTCGTGAGCAAGGGTCCCTTTGGAGATGCCAGAAATCTCTAGGACCAGTCCAAAATCTTTGGTAGGGCTTTTGTGTCTGCTTTTACAGCAGACACCACTGGCGCATGGCAGCTCCCCTCGGAGCTTCCCTTCGTGTTTCAAACCTCAGAAGTCCTTCCCTCCCGGTCCTTTCAGTCAGCCCACTCAGACCAGACCTTCGAGAAATTCTAAGAAAAAATTATCTCTCTTTTAAAAACTTTTCAAATGCTTACTATCTTTTCACTCATTTACCTGTTAGTCTTCAAGTACCTTGAGAAGAGCATCCGCATCTTAGGCTTCTTCTATATTCTCCACAGCAGGAAGCCAAGAATATTCAACCAATATTTCTTAATTGGTGGATTGGTGTCTCTGTTTCTACCTCAACAAAATAAAATCGTACAGTTATACTGTGAGAGTTTTATAATAAAATTAAATAAACATGATTATCAGCAAATATGATTTATTCTCATGCATTTAATAAGATTTTATATATATATTAAAGGTTCTTCCTTTCTTTTTTGTTTTTTTTTTGTTTTTTTTTGTTTTTACCTTTTTTGGAAAGTGGCCTTGTTTAATTCACTTTAGTTAACCATACAAAATTGGAGCTAATCTGTTTTGATCTCAAAATAACTATAGCTATCTCTTTGTTTTTACCAACTTGATTAGAATTATCAGTTTCCTTTTTTGGGAAAAAAATCTGAATCTATAATATAGATTCTAAAGAAACTAAAGGAGATGTTTTGTGTGCCTGAGGGAAGCTTTAGCACTGTACAAATTAATTGTACCCTTTCATAATCTTTCTGGGAGTTACATATACATAGGCCACTTGAATTATGAAATTAAACCTAAAATTATTCAAGTCACACGGACTATGGGGTGAAATTATCTTAGGATCACCTGCTCCTTCCTCTTTATAAATCTATTGCTAGAGTAAACAGTTTTATTACCTTTTGCCCCAGCATTTGTTCATGGTGAAAACTATTTCCAAAATTTTTACTAAAGTTAGATGTTAGATTGTGATTCTTTATAATGAAATTTCATTCATCACTGAGCCATTGTTAAATTTCTAGTGTTCTATGTGCTATTTTAGGCTTGAATCAAATTTCTGCCATCGATATTAGTTTCAGCAAATGAACAAACCACGAGTCTGTACTTTTCTACTATATTATTTTAAGCTTAATGTTATTAGAAGCTATTGAGCTTGGAGACAAAGCAATCATGTCCCACAACCAATTCAGAAGGCACTAGGAAATTGAGCAAGTAGTTTAATAAACAGATGCTTCCTTTGCCTTTTTAAAGAAAATCATATTTATTTGAGCAGCTTTCTCCATATAATACAATCTGCATGTTTAAAAGGCAATCATTTCCCCCAGTTTATTCTCTCCAGTGAAATCACAACTGCTCGTAGATGTACTCTGCCTCGCCCCATGTCCTCGCTCCGATGTGTGGAGTTGGGCTGAAAAGAGACAGAATGAAATTCCACAAGTGCTTAGGATTTAGAAGAGCAACTGGAGTTTTAAATAGCTCTCTTGATTTTAAGAATTTTTACAAGAGCAAACTACAGGGGGCAGCAGATATTAACAGGCTCTCAAGATCATGCTGAACCTTAACATGAACGAGTGTGGGGCTGCTCAACCTCTCTCTGATGGAAATGCCCAACTGTAACTTGAAATGTGTCATTTTTCTCATTTCTTTAGTTTCAAGATACATAAGAGTTAAATCTGCAAGACTTTTTCCCATCCAGTTTTACGCAGTAAGCTGAGTCCCGAGGCATCCCTCCCATTTCAACAGTGCTGTTTGTTTTCTTTAAATTCTGCAATCAAGTGTGATGCTCTGAAGTGACATGAATTAAATGCCCTGGGGTCATCTGAGCATTAAAGTGAGGGCAGCAGCCCACGAACTGCACAGAGAGGGGAGGCGGTGTGCTATACGGGGCATTGTATCCTCTCTCTATTTTATTTACTAGACGTGAGTTGATTACTTTTGGAACTTCCTGAAACATCTCCCACACTGTTTGAGGGTTTCACTATCTGAGACACAGTTTCCAAAACTTGGTGTATTTAAAATCAAACACACTGTCACTGAATTCCCCACACCATCCCCCCACCCCGCCCCAAAATTCACGGTGTTTTTCATAAGGTCAGAGAAAGTGAGTACCCATTACCCATCGATAGGGTTGAGCTTGACTTAGCTTTTATTTTGAAGACCAAAGAGGGTGAATGCCGGAACCTCTTTGACAGGTTTTCAAATCATCCCAGGGTGTCTTAAAAAATAATACCTTATAAAGACTTGGTGTGGTCCATTCCCCTTTTCTGGGAAAATCTGAAAAGTGGAGAAGGAAGCATTGTCATTCTTTCATCTACCTCAAAAGCAGTGTTTTAAAATATCAGCAGCTACTAGGAGGGTGGCAAAGTTCTTTCATTGTTGATAAATATAGTTAGTGACACAGAGTAAGGGCATTGCACGAGACTTAAAGGCAGAAGCCAGATGCCTTTCCAAAATAAAAAGTGAACACATATCCATGCAAGAGGACAGCACCACACTAGGATGACAAGCGAGGAGACTGGATTCCTGTTTTGGTTTTGCTTCAGCCCATCTTCTGTCATCTCTGAGCCTCAGATTCCTCATTTTCTATCACTGCCAACTAACTGGTGCCTTCCTCTATCTGTAATTCTTAAGTGGGCTCCTGGTGTCTTTTTTTTTTCGTAATGAAATATTACAAATAAACAGCAAGGCACAGGAAATGTAAAATCACCTATGAACCCATCACCTCAGAGTAAATATTTTTTTTTCCTTTGTCAAATAACATTTTTACACATTTTATTGCAGTATAACATACATTCAGAAAAGTAAACATTTAGTGAGTGTGCAGGTAAGTGACTTTTCATAAACTGGAAAACACCTCTATTAACAGGACCCAGATCAAGAGAGAAGATGTTACCAGCACTGTAGAAGACCCACTCTGTGCCCCTTCATAGCCTTCCACGAAAATATATTATCCTGATTCCTACCAAGATACACTGGCTTTGATTTTTTGGTTTTGTTTTTGCTTTCATATAAATTGTACAGTATGCACTCTTTGTTTCCTGGTTGCATTTGTTCAGTGTCCTGTGTGTGAGATTCGTCTGTACAGTTGCACGTAGTTACAGATCGTTTATTGTCATTGCTACATGGTATTCTGTTGTGTGCATATTTCTCAAATTATTTGCAAACTGAATGTTAAAGATATAAGATTCAGTAAGAGTGAACCGTGTATTCTGTCAATTATTTTTTATTTATTCCACATATGAAAATGTATCCATTTATACACACCGATCACCATTTGCTTTCTTCCCTCAGTATTGGGCTACAGATGTGTTTCCACTTTGATACATGCATACTGAGTCCGTTTTAACTTCTGGATGGTGGCTCACTGAATACGCCACATTTAAAAATGTCTATTGGGTTGATGGCCTCTTAGATAATATCCTCCTTGTGTACAGGAATGGTGCATACCTGGAAGTGTGATCTGGTCAGAGAGTATGCACCCTTCACCTTTACTGAGTTGTACCAAATTGTTCTCAAAGCAGGCATAGCAGAAAGATGCATGAGCTCCCATTGTTCTACGCATGTCAGCACTTGGAAGTACCAGATTTCTATTTGTTTGCTTGTGGCTTGTTGGTTTTTGCAAACTTGTTGGGGGTAGAAGGGTGTGTCCCTGGTCATGTTGAACGTTATGGTCATTTCAACTCCCGTTTCTCCACAAGTCTTTTCTTTTCTTCCCCATACTCCCCTTCTCCACTCTCCCTGCAGATTTTGCGGGCGGCAGTACAGATACGTATCTCCCTCTCTCTGCTGTTAATTAACAAAAGGCGACTGCAGTCCAATACAATGTTAATCCATCCAACGCTAATCTGTCCACCTATTTTCTTTATCATCCTCCTCCTTTCTCACTGTAGTTGGCCTCTTGCATTCCACTGAAATGAATGTCAAGATTATCAATGACATCTTGAGTCCCATGACTCACTTTATTGTCCTCATCTCATTTCATTTCTAGGCACCTCATGCCTGTACCTCCACCCTTTCCTCATTATCTCTTGGTCTTTGCATGTTACTACTTGCTAAGATTTCTCCTTCCTCCCAACCTCAGAACTAATGATTCCCCTTTTTTTAGTGGTTCCCTTTTTTGAGCTCCCGTGAAACCTTAGCAGATGTGTGTGTGCATACATATACATATATATCACATATCCATATACAACACACAAATTCAGGCTTTGTATTATACTTATAGTTAACTAAGATATGAGAGGTTCTGAAGGACGGGCATTTCTGCATCCCCAGTGCCTAACAAGAGTCTTGGCAAATGTTTGGGGAGTAAGTCAGTAAATCGGGCCAGCATTTCCTTGGGGTTTCTTCCAGTTCTAAGACACTGGTTCAGAGTCCGTGATGACAACAGCCGGTCTCCTTCCTCCCACACTGCCTCTCCTATCCATTTGCACAGTTAGCCCTCTCCCTGCTGGAGAAGTGTTGTGCCAGAACCCAAGGGGTACCAAGCGTGTTCCTGTCAAAGCTGAGAAACAGCAGGCTGGGTGAAAGAACTGGTCCTCCTGATTCCCCCATGCAGCAGAGGAGCAGATAAAACCCACTGCGGAATTTCATTCCCTCTTCTCCATTCTTTAAACCTCATATACTGAAAATAAAGATAGTAGGAAGTGAAGGAGAAGAAAAGGGAGTAAGAGAATGAAGAAGAAGGAGCAGCAAACAAGAGCTCACAAGGGAATGTTAAGAAGTGAAGATAATCATGAGGGTTTTTTAGCTTGCTCAGGATAAAATAAATGCATCTACAAGAGTCATAGACTTTTATTTAGATCACAGAAGTCTATGCAGCTCCAAGACTGCTGGATCCCAAGGTAGTTTTAAGCTGTCACAGAGAGCTACCTTCTTTTTTCAAGCAGTTCCTAGAACTCTGTGCTATTGCTTATAAATGTTTTCAGGGCCTCACTCCTGGAAAAAGGCACCATTAACACATTACTTGGCCCACCCAGTCTTGTCCTGTGAGATGTGTGAACGTATCCTGCTTCCACCACTACATGTGAGCAGCAGGGGGCAAAAGGCAGGCCACTGTGTGGCTTTCGTACTGAGAAGACATTGCTGTTGTCCAGAATCATCTCTTGCCAATCCTAGATTAAATCGTATGCTGCTAATTCGTGCATTTAGCAAATGACTCTTTTATGTATTAGCATTATAGTTTTTAAGATCATACTATTCCATGCATATTAGAGAATGCTTACCTAAAAAAATATATTAGACTGATTCAAAGCCCAGAAGTTCTAAGAGAAGTGTACCACACCGTATCTGTTCAAACACAAGGGCTAATTGACTTCCCAAAGATGTTGATCCTTATCCTTAAAGTAATACATTTCACTTAAAAAAAAAAAAAAAAAAACCTGTGATTTATTTACACTTTAAAAATGATAAACTTCACCCCATCAGTAATCCTAACAGGCTGTTGAACCTGGTCTATGCCTGATAGGCCTCTTTTGCCCATTTTCTCATGGAGACAGGCAGCTGTCAAATGTGGCCTCCACACTCCCACATTTTACCCTATTTCACAATAAAATAACAAATGTAAATAGGCAATTATAATAGCACTTTGCCTCTCAGAGCCCAAGGTTCCTGGAAAAACTGCTATGCTTTATAAATAGCAGATAGATTATCTGCTTACCTACAGTGGCATTGAAGACAGGATTCTCTTAAAGAAAAGAAAAGTCAAATGGAGCACAAAATGGGAATGGAGATTGCTCTAGGAATAGAGATGTTTAACCTCATCTGAAAATAACTACCTAATAAGTACATGAAAATAAAGACCTTTCAAAAGAAAAGAAAAATAAAATAAAGACTTTTCCATGTGAAGATCCAAGCCATCCTTTAGTTAACACACATTTTTTTTCAAACCACACTGCCATGCTGATTTGGTCCTGACCCAAGAGATGGATTCTACATAGCGAAGGGCTCTTTGTCACTTATGAGTCTTCAGGCAGAGGTGAAATGAAGCACTAGGAACTTATGGAAGTTGACAAGATCTCTGCCAGAGACTAATGACATCTTTTCTTTTTTTAATTTTTTAAAAAATATATCAGATTTTTAACTTTAATTCCATTATAGTTAACACACAGTGTTATATTAGTTTCAGGTGTACAATATAGTGATTCAACAATTCCATACATTACTCAGTGCTCATCATGAAAGTGTGCTCTTTAATCCCCATCACCTACTTCATCTATCCCTCCACCCACCTCCCCTCTGGTCACCATCAGTTTGTTCTCTATAGTTAAGAGTCTGTTTCTTGGTTTGTCTCTCTCACTTTCACTGTCTCTTTTTTTTCTCTTGTTCATTTGTTTTGCTTCTTAAATTCCATGCATGAATGAAATCATTGTGGTCTTTGTCTTTCTTTGGCTAATTTATTTCACTTAGCAATATACTCTCTAGCTCCATCGATGTTGTTGCAAATGGCAAGATTTCATTCTTTTTCATGGATGAATAATATCTATCTATCTATCCATCTATCTGTCTATATCCCATATTATATATATATGCACACACATATACATATATACCATCTCTTCTTTATCCATTTATCTATCGATGAACAATTCCATAATTTGACTATTCTAAATACTACTACAAAAAACATAGGGGTGCATATATCCCTTCAAATTAGTGTTTTGTATTGTTTAGGTAAATACCTAACAGTGTGATTACTGGATCATATGTTAGTTCTATTTTTAACTTTTTGAGGACTCAACTTTCCATACTATTTTCCACAGTGGCTGAACCAGTTTGCATTCCCACCAACAGTGCAAGAGGATTCCTTTTTCTCCACATCCTCACAAACACTGCTGTTTCTTGGTTTGTTTGTTTTTTTATTTTAGCCATCCTGACAGGTGTGAGTTGTTATCTCATTGTAGTTTTGATTTGCATTTCTCTGATAATGAGTGATGTTGAGCATCTTTTCATGTGTCTGTTGGCCATCTGTATGCCTTCTTCAGAGAAATGTCTGTTCATGTCTTCTGCTTATTGTTTAATTGGATTATTTGGGGTTTTTTGTATTCAGTTATATAAATTCTTCATATATTTTGGATACTAACCCTTTGTCAGATATGCCATTTGCAAATATCTTCTCCTATTCAGTAGGTTGTCTTTCAGTTTTGTTGACTGGTTCCTTCCCTGTACAGAAGCTTTTTATTTTGATGTAGTCCCAATACTTTATTTTTGCTTTTATTTCCCTTGCCTCAGGAGACATATATAGAAAAATGTTGCTACAGCCAATGTCAGAGAAATTACTGCCTGTGCTCTCTTCTAGGATTTTTATGATTTCAGGTCTCACATTTAGGTCCCTAATTCACTTTGAGTTTATTTTTGTGTGTGGTGTAAGAAAGTGGTCCAGTTTCATTCTTTTGCATGCAGCTGTCCAGTTTTCCCAACACCACTTGTTGAAGAGACTGCCTTTTTCCCATTGCATATTCTTGCCAGAGACCAATGATTTCTTAGACTTGTCACTTAGACTTAGACTTCTGTACACCCAAACAGGAATGTGAAATGGTAAAAAAAAAAAAAAAAAAAAGTAAGGCCTCCAATCCCTAACATATTGGATCTAGGAAAGGAACAGTTTCCTGATTTTTCTTTTTTTTCTTTTTTTTTAAAGATTTTATTTATTTATTTGACAGAGAGAGAGATAGCGAGAGAGGGAACACAAGCAGGGGGAGTGGGAGAGGGAGAAGCAGGCTCCCTGCCGAGCAGGGAACCCGATGTGGGACTTGATCCCAGGACGCTGGGATCATGACCTGAGCCGAAGGCAGACGCTTAACGACTGAGCCACCCAGGCACCCCAGTTTCCTGATTTTTGTAGGTAATGTTGTTCTTCTGTATATTTCATTCTCAATCCATTTTATTTGAAATACTATGCAAGTTTTTTGTTGTGGCCCTTGAAAAAGAGCATAAATGCCAAGTTACATGTTTATATATTTCTGATAAGAATATTCTCTGATGCATATATTTTTTGATCATGCATCCAATTCAAATATGGTCATTGAATTAGTCTGAGTTACCTAATAATGTCATTTGCTCATAAGTATTTGTCATTTGCTAAGTATGTGATTTTCTCATTCATTAATTTATATATACATAATCATTGTCTACTCTGTTCCAGGGACTTTGTTAGGAGCTGGGGATTCAGAAGTGAGAAAGACAAATGTGCTATGCCATATAATCTTACTCTCTCCCACTAGTTTTCTCACTCTCCTCCTTCATCTCCCTCTATTTCTAGTTTTATTGAATATCATCATCATCATCATCATCCTCTAGCTTCCCAAGACACAATCCAGGACACCATCCTCACTAAAGCTCTTTCCTCCTCTTTATTCCACTGAAACATGTTTCTTGGTCTATACCCTCTTGGATATCCGCCTATAACATTGCAGTAACAAGGAAACAGGCCTAATAATAAATGGGCAATGAATCTACTTATTATTCAATATCTTGTGCAGCAACTAAATGTTTACATGCAATATTACGACTGATACTCACAATAACCCTACGAAACATAAAGGATATTATCACCTTCATTGCAGAGATGAGGAAACTAAGGCTTAGATAGGTTACATGAGCTGACCAAGGCCTTCAAGTTAGTAAACAGAATAGCCTGGATTTTAATCAAAAGCATTTTGACTGCAAAGTCTGTGTTCTCTCCATTCTCCTGCACTGCTTTGCATCCACCACGGTATTCCCTGATTGTGCTTCTCACTCATGGAGGTTCCCAGTAGAGGTTCCTTCAGACACACCATTAGCTCATCTCTCCGAGATGATATTTTATATCTAAGGTGAGGCACCACAGTTAGAAGCAGCCATAAAAAAAAAAAAAAAAAAACAACAAAACGCTCAGTGTGAAGCACTTAATCTTACAAGAACTGACTGTTAAATTGTAGTCTGGCCCAGTTGGGAAAAATCCTTTAACAAAAGCCCCTCTTGTAAATTTCACTGTGGTTTAACAGTGGATGAGATACTGTTGTGGTGGTGTTGTTTTTGTTTTTTGTTTTGTTTTGTTTTATCTTTTTGTTTCTTTGTCTGAAATCCCTTTGGGACTAGAACAGTATTATTTTCTGTTACCTTTTTTTAGTCAAGGCAGTGCCTGAAAAGCATATCTACCTTGAATTTAGTGTTCAGAAAACAGTTATTGGACTGTATCTGGAGTATAATTTCAAGTGTTCAAATGATATCACCCAATTATGTAATAAATGTAAAAGCACTTTGGAAACAATAAATGGCCACATAAATGAAAGGTGTTATTATGTTGGTAGGTAAACATAGTCTTTCACATAGTATTTGATGAGCATTCTTTTCAAAGAAAGCAAAAACAACCTAACTAATGTCACTTGATTATTCTATTAAACAATGAGTGGCATAATTATCTTCCTTTTAAATTTTCACACAGAAAAATGCAGCCATTTGACTTAAAATCCCTGACTGTGTGGAGATGTATAATGAAATTTCTTAATGTGCTACATGTTCAATACACCAAAACCTGTGGTTTTCCAGGAAATGAGATGGCTCTTCCAGTTAGTTCCACTGAGAGGAGATAAGACTTAAGAGCAAAGAGCTGACACACTATTTTTCCAACTTGTTTGCATACATTGTTGAAATTATCAGTGGGATAATCATAAAAGGTGCACCCTTTATTATGTGTATTGTGAATTTTTAAGTGGCAATTGCAAGAAGTGAGTGACATAACAATCATTAAAAAACCTTAAGGTGGTAGTTTTGTGTTCTACAAGTGTAAATTTCATAACTACTTCCTTTGAAGTAAAAACCTTATCTCTTTGTAACTGGAATAGATTCTGAAGAAACAAAGCTTCAAGAGGTTCAGATGGGCTATAAAAAATGTTATAATCTCCTACAGGAGAGATGTGATTTATAAGGCAACGTATTTTTTATGACACATCGATGTTTGCAACAGACCAGGTCAGTAAGTAAGAAGTTCAAATTTAAAAGGAAAGTGCAGCAACATAACTTTCCTTTACAGGTGTCATTTGGCTTAAAACAACCTTTGCTAACCCACTGACTGAATCATTTTGAATGTGTGCAAGTGGGGTTTGTATACCAAAGGTGTACTTTTCCCCCCTATTCTGTCCACTTCATTCTACGTGCGGAGGCAGGACCTCTCTGCCAAAACTTTTTTTTTTTTTTAATGAAATAGTCATAAAATGATCTGTGCATGTTTGTGTTTGATGGTGGTCTTAAACCAGTCTTGGGGTTCTTAGCAAATTTGGTCTCTGCCATCAGATACTCATTTCAATAACAGGCAGCAGAAGGAGGCGCCTGGGTGGCTCAGTCAGTTAAGCAGCTGACTCTTGACTTCGGCTCAGGTCCTGATCTCAGGGTCTTGGGATCTAGCCCCATGCACTTAGTGAGGAGTCGGCTTGAGATTCTCTCCCTCTGCCCCTCCCCCACACCCGCATGCATGCGCGCATGCACTTGCGTGTGCTCTCTCTCTCTTTCTCTCTCTCAAATGAATCTTTTAAAAAAGAGAAAAAGGAAGAGGCAGCAGAGCATAAGAGTTAGTGCATGGGTTCTGGGGGCTAGACAACCTGGGTTCAAAGGTTGCTTCTGCCATATGTTAGATTTATATGACCTGAGGTGAGTCACTTGCTTAACATTTCTGCACCTCAGTTAACTCGTAGGTGAAATGGAGATAATAAGGCCACCTCAGAGGATTATTTTGTGGATTAAGTAATATTATACATTTTGTATGTTTAACTCAGTGTTCAGTGCATTGTGAGTAATCAGTTAAGGCTTGATATTATTTTTCAGGCACTTACAAAGCATTTATGCACCAAACAAAGTATACAAGTGTAGTTTGTATGTGTATGTCTTCCAGTAATGAAGCCTGCCCCACACCACCTCTGCATTATATAAAAATGTATAATTAGAGTTTTTAAGCAGTTTGCAACCACTAGCACATTAACAAACAACAAACACCGTGACACAGTGCAGAGTTTTCTTGGCAAAATGCAGATAATGCCGCTGCTCCACACAACAGTCAAACAGGGGGACAAGCTGAATGCGGAGTACACTGAGCCCTAGGACGATCTTTAGTTAGAGTGTGACATCATTTTCAAGTTTGGATTATTTGAATCATTTTTAAACAAGTTTTAAATATGTTTGCTTAGTTATTTAAGAATGCCCAGGCAATCCACTTTTCCTGCTTGAATCTAACCAAATAGAACTTAAAAAGAAAAAGGCTGTAAAGTAACTAATTTCAAAATCCACAATGTCTACCTCATGGCATGGCTATTTGGGTCAAGATAATGGCCTGGAACATAATAACCACATGCTATAAAATATAATTGTTATACCAGTCTAGGCCAACAGGATGAGTCTTCATTCTGTCCACAGACATTAGCGTTATGAAAGGTTTCCCTATGGCAACTGTGTCGTGAAACACCATTATGCATATCTTTCCATGTGCAGTTATGGCTGTGTCTGTATGACACCGAACATCTGTACGGAAATCAAAAAAGTTTGATCAACTCTCCAGATGTCCCCAGATAGCATCATGTTTGGCTTATGGACAAAACAGCTGGACTTTCATTTTTTGTTTCATTTTCTTCCAGATGTTAGTCTCTTGTAGACACAACCTCTTCTGGAGTTCTTTTGTACCACTGACCTTTGAGATTCTAACTGAGAAACTGAAAAATGAAAAGGTTTAATGTATAAATATGATTCTCCTGTGTTGAAAGAGGCTGTTAGTCAAAGATCTGCTAGATCATACATAGGGATTAGTGGTCAAGACAACAGCAATGAGCAAGTTAACAGAAGAGATGGTGTGGAAGTCATTTGATTCAAGAAAGAAAAACTTTATCATGCTTATGTAGTTAGAAAATATGTGATCTGATATTGTTAAGTTTGGGATTTCTAAAGACTGAGCAGTGTGGTATAATGGAAAGACACCTGGAAATCTTGGGCATGAGTTCATATTCTGTCTTTTTTGACTTGTGACTTGGTGATCCTTGGTTTCCTCTAAGATAACCAACCATTCCAGTTTGTCTGGGACTCCCCCAGCTGTAGCACTAAAAGTCCCCAGCCAGGGAAACCCCTCAGTCCCAGGCAAATAGGTGGTTGGTCATCCTACTCTTCACCAATAAAATGAGGGTAATAAAAGCTTACTCACAAAGCTGTAGTGCAGACTGGTGAATAAGTAAGGCATCTTGTACAGTCAAGAAGTCTAGGGTCCCCAAATGGGAATGATTATTTTCATTATAAATCTCACCCACATTTCCTATTCTGTTTCCTCTCAAAGCAAAGACTCTCCTGTTTCCATTTTATTCAACACAATCAACATTTCAGCTGCACTAGGATAGTCATCTAATTAATCCCATCTCATTCTCAAAAGCACTTAAATTTCCACAGTGAATTTTCCATCATTGATTCAATGGTCATCAATTTTATGTCACCTTCACTGGAATCCAAGAGATAACATTTTGTTTCCTCCATGCAGACCTGATATGCTGCTGTAGTTCAGCATATCCACAGCCAGCCTGATGCACAGGAGATACTCAGGAGATACTTATTAAGTGAAAGAATGAGGCCTGACAAATAGAGGTCGAGCTATGGTAGACCAATAGAGTAAACATTGACTTGTGGCCTTTCTCTTCCCTACAAACTCATCTTTTCTGTCATGGGTCTCACTTAGTGCGAAAACCGTGTTACTATTAAACAGGGATATTTCCTTTCCAGAATCTTCAATATACCTATTGATCTTTAACAAATGACCGGTCTAGTCTGCTCTCACTCTCTGGCTCCCAGATTGTTCTTTGGTTCTCAAGCATCCAGTGGTCCTCCTGCTGTGTTGAAACAACCACCAGCTGCCTCTAGCCTCATCCCTGGGTCCAGCTCCAAACTCAAAAAACCTTCTCTTGAATCCTTCAGAGTCCTCTTCTCACTCCACCTTATTCTACCCTCTGGGTTACTCATTTTCCTGTGCTTGCCACTTCAAGTAGGCCACACTCCTGCTGCCTGCCCTCCCAAAGCCTGCTGTCTCAGGAGCCAGACGTAAGTAGGAGGCAATCAAGCCACCTGTTTTTCCTTCTTTGTCTTCCAACTCAGGACCTGCCTTCTCCAGGAATGTTTTTCTGATGAGTTTAACCCAGTATCTAGTCTACAATGACCACGTCAGGACAATCACCCTCTCAGAGCTCTGGCTGCCAGAATCAGACAGAGCTGCATCTTGAATAACAACTATGTCATTTACTGTTGCGTGCCATTAAATCTCTGAGCTTCAGTTGCTCCCTTGATAAAATGAGGATAAGAATTGTACTTGTGATAAAATGAGAATAATAGTTATGAAAATTAACTGAGGTTCGATATACAAAGCTTGGGATAGAGTAGACAATTCACTCACTCTTATTCACCTTAATGCTCCTATCGTCTCTAAGATTGCCGACTTCCCTTTCTTAAAATTCTGTGGAAGAGATTAATTGTGAGAATTCTTGAATATGTATCCCCAAATACTTCGTGCTGCCTTTGGTAGGCTCCTAATATCCATCACCAAACTGATTCTAGAAGCTGTAGAACGTGAGGCTGTGAGGAAAGATACGTATTTGGGATGGATATAGGACCAGAATATTTAGGTTTCCCAAGTGACTTTAAAAGTGAAAATACAAGACCTGATTAAAAGAAAGTCCTCAGCGGGGACTTTTGAGAACCACAGGAGAGAAAGAGGAAAGCTTACACTCCTGACCTCTCACCTTAGCATTTTTCTTCCTTCTGCTTTCAAGCAGTGAATAATCAACATGTCAGAGTTCATTTAGATCTAAATCCAATTAAGTCTGACCTCAGGGATAGTTACTCATAGCTCCCAGCAGGTGTGTGCTTGGAAGAAATCACCATCTATGCCCTTTGTTCCATCTTTAAATTACCCAAGTTTATGGTCCAGACCAGTCAAGCCTAACAACGTTGCCCATTGAAATCCAAGGAAAACAGCTGCTAGTTTAAGTGTCTAGGCATCTGTGCTGGACAGAAATTTTAAGAAATCACTTCTCTTTATTCTGCATGGAACAAATCTGAGAGTTGAAAATTTTCCATAACTTTCATCTAATCCTTATGCTAGTTGTTGGACCATGGGCAACATTACTTAGCAACTAAGCCTCTAGTGTATACATATCACATCTGTGAAGTGATATGTAGGATCGCTGCCAGAATTAGAATTAATGTATGTAATCAAAGCGGCACAATACCGGACATACAGTAGGTGCTCAATTAATGGAATTCATTATTGATATAATTGGTATTCTTAAGGCATTACCAAGAACTTCAAACATATGGTCATTATTCACTGTGGGAGGAAACCATGTGTGTGTGCCAGTATATATAAGTGAGTGTGTGTGTGTGTGTGTGTGTGTGTGTGTGACTTCAATTCTCACATTTATCTTCCGTTATAGTGTCCATTATTTCAACTGGCTTCAGAATTCATGCTCTAAAATATCTTAATCACAGTTAAAGAGGCTGTAAAGGCGAGCACCTATGAGGATTCTGGTACTCTGCTAGGTGCTTTTCATATATTTTTCTCATCTATTACTCACAACTTCCCTGCAAACTATTATAATTGCCATTATACTGAGGAAACAGATACAGATATAAATAAGATCACAGATTCAAATGAGGTGTGAATGATTCTAAATTATTTCTACTTTTGGGGAGACTGGAAGATCTGATTTCTGGTCTCAACTTTGCCCCCTAAGTAATTGTTCTTGAACAAATTATCTCAGCACTCTGGTCTGTAATTTTTTAATCCATAAAACAAGGGGATTGGATTAGACCATTTTAAAGATCCTTTCCAGAACTACAAGTTCAAGATGAGGTACTCTAAAATAAATCTAAAAATAAATCTCATCAAGACAAAATAAAATAAAGGGACCACCGTTCTATTTTTAGTCCATGAGTCAACAATATTTCTCTAAGTGTTCACCCTTCCTAATATCATAAAGAGAAGAAGGAAAATAAAGACCCTGTTGGTCCTTGCCCTAATGTGCTTTTTTCACACCACTTTTATTTGCACTCTGGTTTGACCTTTGAGGCATGATCTTCAGCATACTGGGGCTCTTCTCTTTTCCCTATTTTTCTACCAGCCTTTTAAATGATAGTCAGCCCAGTCCCATCTAGAAGGATAGAACTTTGTTTATGGTGAGAAAGCTGAATGATGCCTCCCTGCTCCTTTCCTTGTTCTTTTGAGTAAGAAGACAGGAAGGAACCCATTAAGAGTCCAAGAGAACGTCTGGAAAGGGAATCGAGGCATTCTTTCCATGAGAGGACTGACCAAATACCCATAAAGAAGACAATGGCTGGGTGTCTTGAATTCTCTGTGAATTTATTCCTTTTCTTCACCATTTCTTCCTTTCTCTGGTTTATTCTATTAGTCCTTAAGAACCTGGTCCTGGAGGGTTTTTTTTTAAACTCTGTCCTCAGTGGCTCCACCCTTCATACCTTTCACTCTGCTATGGTCTCACATTTTTAGTAAAGCACATACATTGAATTGTGCTTAGTTGTCTATGCACCTGTTCTTTATTTAAATTTATATTATTGTAATTATACCAATACACAGTGATGTATACCATGGCTCCTTCATTGTCCTGTACTGAACGGACTGTACGTCTACATCACTATCCTCCACAGAGACCTTGTAGAAGGAAAGCATTCTCATGTTCAAGAAGAAAAAGGTGCCCAGCTTTAATAAAACCTGATATATCTGGCCTAGCCAAATAGATATATTAAAAGTCAGTGTTTTACCTTACAAACGTATTAATGGGGAACTTTGTTTTAAGACCACATTACCCTGTTGAGTTTTAGTATGAATTTATAAATATTTGATTAATACACAGCTTTTTAAAGAATAATCTCTCTCACTAGACTTTTAGCTCCATGAGAACAAGGAACATGTTTCTTTTCCACTGCACCCCCAGTGCCTGGCATACACTTAATGCTTAATAGGTATTTTTGAAGGAATGAGTAAATGAGAGAAGGGATGAACCATTACAACTATGATTTTTAAATGAGGGAGCATAGTGTATTGCCAATTCTTGCAGCATATCAGAAATGACCTTAGAAATATTATTTTAGGCTAAAGAAACAAAATGTATTAAAATATTTTAATTATCTTTTCAGGGGAGGTTGCATAACTTTGTTGTTATACACATGAATAATCACTTCTTGTTAATGCTTTAGGATGAGAAACAGCAGGCGTGAATGGATGGAGAGAAAAGTGCAGGGTACCTGGACCATTTGTTTGTTTCTGTCTTTGCAGTAATAACATTATTCCTAGTATGTGCCCTCAGATTAAACAGTAATAGTTATCTCTAAGCAGTTAGAATTTTGCTCAATAGAAATAATACTATTAAAAGCAGTGAGTAGGAGATTATTGTGTGCTGTGCCACATCATCATCTTTATGGAAGAGAGAAGGCATAAGCAGGTGGCCAGCCCTTTCCATGGATAACACTGAATGGGGATGAGCCAGGGGATGAGGCTTTGAATTGAAGCCTCCCTCAGAAAAAACAACTTGAGGATCTGAAATCCCTCCTTATCTTTCAAACAGTTGCCATTAATATGCTGTTTATTCAGTGATTATCAATGTGGCTACCATCCCAGTTTATACCAGATGTAACCAGGTAGATTACTGGCAGGAGATACTGTGTTGCTCAGAGTCAGGACTGAGAAAAATGACTGTCTTAATTTCCCTACAGTTTGACCTCTTTTCACCCAGGAATCCCCCCTGCCTTTATTTTTAAGACTACATTCCAGTCCCCACAGTAAACACAGGGTGTATTTTCTCTGTAAACAGTGTTACAAGTGGAGGGTTGAAATGTTTGCTTTGAAAATTCTTACTTAAGCAGTGAGACCAAAAAGGTTCACTCTCTGTCAATAGGTTTCTGATCTCCTGTGATTTGGAAGGATCACTCTTCTCTCATTACATGTTTTATAATACCTGGAAACACAAGAGGGTGTTTGGAGCAGTCTCAGAAAATGGATGACCAGAGCCTCGGCTTCTGGCTTTGGTCCCGCCTCTCTCCATCTCTGTCTCTCTGAGTAAAGTTGAAGCAAAGTCTAATAAACTTTAATGCTGGAAGGTTGTCATGACAAATTAAAAGAAGTTAGCATCAATTTCAAGATGCATGATTATATTTTAAATCACTGAAATTAAATAATACCCCCCTAAAAATGTTCAGAATCTTTTAATAAGTCTATAACTCACAATTTGGATAGGAAGGTGGACATTTATTATAAAGGGACTTCCAAAAGTAAGATAATAATCAGGACTGACTCTTACTGACCAGTGAGCTCCATGCTAATAGACCAGTGACCCGATTGTGTCTGTTTTCACTCATCATTGTACCCTCAGTGTTTTGTGGAGTGCCAGGCACATAGTGGGCTCTCAGTAGGTATTTGAGTAAATGAATGAAAAAAAAAGGTATGAATGAGCAAATGAGTGAATGCAGAGCCAAGCCTATCAGACCCAATCACATTGTTTTTTCACTCTTCATACCCCAGCCACACCCAGCGCTTTTATTTATTGTAAAAACAGGAAAACAGGAACATCCAGGACAGATTTGAAGGGCATTCTCCCTCCATACCCCTCACCCATCTCATAGATAACAGATCCTACTTCTCTGAGCCCATAATGAGTCCAAGAAAGGACAGCAAATTCCCAGACATGAGGGGATACTGGCCTCTCACTGGAATACAGAAAGGTGCGTTGTTTTAAGGAAGTTTTAAATGCATGTGTCTTAGGCCTCCTATTCCATCCTTGCCCATGGTAAAGGAAACTGCTCTGCACCTAAAACAGACAGAATGCTTATGTGATGTACCAGAGGAGCCTGGTAAACACAGAAGTATAGCAAACAGTTGCCTGGAGATGGTGTAGAATCGGCATCTACCTAGAGTCACCAAGGGCAGAGCTATGGTCATTCTTTTTTGTGTTGTGTACCCTAAAAGGGATTATAAGGTGCAGAGAATTCAATTAGAAGTAAATCAAATAATTCCTCTTTTCTTCTTAAACATTTACAACCCTTCCTTATTTAGTTTTCTTCTTCCATCTTTGTCTCCACTGTCCCCTGCCCTGGCCCCATACACTGACCCTATATCTTTTAGTTTGGATGGTTACAGAGGCAGCTGAGAGCACAAAAGATACAGTAGTCATTGTATTTACTTCCAAGTATTGTCTGTGCCTGGAATGAAGAACTGCACAGAAGGACATAGTGTGAAGCAATTTCCACTGCTTTCCGAGCTCCTAAACGATTCCAGCTATTGGGATCCCTGAGACACAATGTTTCATAAAATGACTTCAGATGACTTCCTGAAAATCAGGAATATCTAACAATGTAAGCTAACTATTCTCTCTAAGAATGGTTAGTATGCACCACTCCCAGGTGTATATCACAAAGCACTAAACAAATGCTCATCATTCCAGGATCTCTAGCTAATCTTCAAAGTCAATCATATAAACTGTCAAGTTTCCTTAAGATGAAGAGTACTAACAACGAAGGAAAGATTTGACCCTCTTTCTAGGCCATTTTGAGGTGGATCATGGGTGATACTTTCATGGAGTTCTGTCCGTAGATACTTTTACTTCCATCCAGCATCCTTCATAGGCTTCATGTTTAAGAAAGTGAAAATTGGATTATCTGAGAGGAGTTGGAATAAAACTTGTTTGCAGTGTTTAAATGTTAAAGGGGCAAAAAACAAAAGAATGACCCCTGGAAACTTTGTCTATTGGCCTGTCTCCTCTGTGAATATAAAATGTCACTGAGGGTTATCATTCTTAGCAAATGTTACTAGAAAATAATGTCAAGTTTAACGGATATCTGAAAGTTCCCTTGCGTTTTTGTTCCTGATAAAGTTCTATCATTTTATAAGTAGATGCAAATGCAAATTTTTATAATTTGACCTATTGTCAAAAAACATCATAAAAAATACCAACATAATAAAAGATAGCTTGATCATTAAAATATGTTAATCTATTTAGATATTAATTTAATTTGCTAATTTTTTTTTGCTCTGAAATCCTTTACAACAGAGAAATAAACTACCACTGTAAAGGTCCTCCCATGTCAATGTCTCATAAGATTCCCAAAACAGCTAAAAATGTGACATTTATCTACTCAGATTATGCAGTGTTCTAATTAAGCATTAATTTGACATAGAAGTTACCCTGAATTCTTTGTGTGTGACTTCATAGAACAAGGCCCAAATTATCTTTCTTCTTCTAATTTGGCTAATACAAAATATTTAAAATGTGAAGCCAAGTGGTAAAAGAAAAAGACAAGAAGGACACTTTTAAAAGGACACATTTAAAACATAATCTACTCTGGTCATCCACCAGGCCGTGATCTTGAACTTTGTAACTTTTAAAGATGTATGCAAACATACTTGCATTTTTCTTTCAAATATTTAAAACTAGTCCTTGTTTGCAAAGGGTACCAGGTCACTCAGTGAAGTTTTACTGCAGTCCTTAAAGAACAACAAATGTGCTGAGTTATTTTTGCAAGTAAATTTCACAGATTTAAATAAATGATCAGAGTATATTAACTTAGAATTATAAACCAATTAATTCTTCCTGACTAGGTTTCTGCCAGAAGCAAATAATGAAAGCTTTAACCAGGAAATGACAAACCTCCAAATTCTTCTGAGGATATTGCAGTAAAATGATTATCCTGTAATATTAGAGTGCATGAACATTACAAACGAGGTTTAGGGGCAGAAGGAGTTTTCAGGACTCTTAACATTTTTTCCCAGAGAGAAGCAGTTTCCTGGTCTATTTCCAGAGGTTAAACGAAAAGATAAACTGATGTTTAGAATATGAGCCTTTTTTTTTTTTTTAAAGAGGTGTTTGTTGCTGTGAAGTCTCCTTCCACACCTCTATTCTTTTTTCTTTTTTTAAAGATTTTATTTATTCATTTGTCAGAGAGAGAGAGAGAGAGCACAAGCAGGGGGGTGGCAGGCAGGGGGAGAAGCAGGCTCTCCGCTGAGCAGGGAGCCGGATGCGGGACTCGATCCCAGGACCCTGGGATCATGACCTGAGCCGAAGGCAGACACTTAACCAACTGAGCCACCCAGGCATCCCTAGAATATGAGCTTTTCATCGACTCATTTGGTTTGATGACTATTCCCCAATATATACCTCGAGTGTATTATTAATAAAACCAATCTCAGTGAATTTTTTCAGCTATGTCTTATGAGTTGTTTGAATAGCAACACATACATGCATGCACACACACACACACACACACACACACACACACACTCACACTCACATAGGCTCTCTTGGTTTGGGTTAACCTGACAAAAAACATTAGAGCATTAGTGGTAGAAGCCACAAGATCAGGCCAGTTCTGTGCTTGGTTCTCTTACGTATATGCTCACATTCCAAAGTACTGAAAAGAAGAGATGTACCAAGTAAGATGCTTTGAGCTCCAAGTAAGAGAGAATGCAACAAAAATGTTATTTAAACAGTAAGGACACTTATTATCTCATAAGAAATGGGCTTAAGTATTTGTTAATTCATGGCTCAGCATTATAAAAAAACCTGTGATCTTTCTACATGTCTCACACCAACTGTGAAAAGTGTGTATATTTTTCCTCCCTTCTCAAGGACAGTGACGCTCAGAGAGCTCAAGGTTAAGCTCAAAGTCACTCTGTTTATGGCTGAGCCAGGAGTTCAGCCCACTCTGAGTCTAGAACCTATTTTTCAAATCACAGTAAAGTCATGATATACGTCACAGATTTTAAACATCAGGAAGGAAATGAGATAATGCTTATTATTAAACACAATGATATACATGAGCATCCATACAACTAGATTTGTCTATTTCACAACTATAAACTCCCTGTCCCCGCTACACACTTTAGAAAATATACTTCGAGTGGTGGAGGGTGGGAGGGATGGGGTGGCTGGGTGATAGACACTGGGGAGGGTATGTGCTGTGGTGAGTGCTGTGAATTGTGTAAGACTGTTGAATCACAGATCTGTACCTCTGAAACAAATAATATGTTACATGTTAAAAAAAAGAAAAAGAAGATAGTAGGAAGGGAAAAATGAAGGGGGGAAATCGGAGGGGGAGACAAACCATGGGAAACTATGGACTCTGAGAAACAAACTGAGGGTTCTAGAGGGGAAGGGGTGGGGGGATGGTTTAGCCCAGTGATGGGTATTAAAGAAGGCACGTATTGAATGGAGCCCTGGGTGTTATGCACAAACAGTGAATCATGGAACACTACATCAAAAACTAATGATGTAATGTATGGTGATTAACATAGCATAATAAAATTTAAAAAAAAAGAAAATATACTTCGAGATGCTCACCTTATACTTGAAATAGGGTTGTCCATGATCATAACAGGTTAAAAATAATATGAACTAATATGGCCCGAAGGAATCAAGTAAAGAGTTCCTAAAGTCATTCTAAAGTTTTCAGTTACATTTATTGCGATTATACTAGAACTCCCAGTCTCAACACTAGAAAGAGCCAGGCAGATGAACAATTTTGTTATCATAATTAACTTCATTTAATACATTTAGTGATTGGCATTCTACTGTCTCATTTCATCATCCCCAAAGCATTAAGAGTTGTTTTTTTTTTTTTTTTTCCTCCATTTTCATCTTCATTTTTTTTCCCGTTTCACAAATGGATGTGTACCTTCAGGGTGTCCATGTATGGTTGTATAGGTTGGGGACTGAACAACTGTCCATCAGGGCCCTAAATCTTCCACTTCCTCCCCATACCACCCTTGCTGCACCTGAAGGAGTCTCCTCACCTCCATTAGAAAAATGTCCTCCACATTTCTGTTTTGAAAATTTCATTAGAATTACCAACGTAGGTCAGAACAAATATCCAGACATTTGCATCCCAACATTTCTTAGGAGGTACACTCTGCGTGGAAATTTCAAGTACATGATTTAATGTAGTCTGTGCAATAGCTCTGTGAAATAAATATTACTATCTTTGTTTTTACAGATAAAGAAATTAGGACTCCGGCGATTTCTACAGCTCACCCCATGACACACAGCCATTAACAGAGTTAGGGATTATGTTCTCTCATTTCCAATGCAATTTCCACTATATTAAATTAGGGGAGAGATAAGATTCGTTAAGAGAGCAAGGCAACTGAGTGGTTGGCCAGCCTAGAGTATGAAGGGGATTGGGGTCAAGGTAGAGAGAATGAGATGCTCAGAGGAGGCCTAGAGTGGAGAAAAGGGGCAATAGAAGGCCAACGACACACATTTCCTACTCAGTGCTTTTTTTTCCAGACTTAGACACTGTAGCTAGGCTACTTTCCTATTTATTCCAGTTTCATTTGGTGATACCCAAATTGGGAAATTGCAAAAATAAGTATGTTCAACTGTCATCACATATTATGGGCATCTCCAAGGAACAAAGAACTTCCTGTTCCATATTGGTTTGAAAAGAAAGAAATAATATCTGGAGTTTGCAGTTGAAAGTTTTTTATATTTGGCATGATGACCAACCACATGTAAGTCACAGGCAAGTCACTGAACCACCCACTCAGTGGTTTTATCAGCCATTCAATTGGGTAGTAAAAGGGGAATGTTATTAATGGGTTGGGAATTACTATTCATTCTCACATGAGGACAATGCAGAAATGCCTAAGGAAACAAATATTATATTGTATTATTAAAATGTTACCCTAAGTTTAAAAGTGATACGTTAAGAGAACTCAAAATCTAGATAAGATGTAGTTTTACCCTAAAAGACTGGAAGGACATGAAGGCCTTGCCCAGTATGATAAAGGAGGTAGTCATATGTTTTAATGACTAAAATCTAGAAGATGGTGCTATTCAGATGAGATAGCCTGTCAATTCAGAAAGCGTCCACCACTGATGGCCTCCAGGAGAATATTTTGTTTCTTACCTCCCTCTCTTCCTCATTTCTTGTCACTCATATTTATCTGCAGGTTTGTGGACCCTTGTGCCAGACACCCGCAAAACCTGGTCTCCTGATCCTTCCATTCTTTAGAATAAACCATTATGTAATGAAGAAACACTTTTTTGTTACTATTTATTAAAGTTCATAGTAGAATTTTCAGACCTTATTAAGATGAAATAGATGAGAATGAAGAGGAGAGAAAAATAGAGAGACATTGGACAATGGAATAGAATAGACAGTGGAATAGGATACCATTCATTTATCATTCATTCATTCATTCATTCAGAAGTCAACACATATTTATAATTGCCTGTTATGTGCCAAGCACCATCCTAGGTACTAGGGATATCCAGGAAATCAAACCTGTTCAATCCACCCTCTGGGAACTTAGATTCTGGTAGGGAAAAATAGAAATAATAAATAATAAAAACAACGACATAACATGACAGCTGGTAATAATTGCTCAAAAGAAAAATAAAGCAAGGCAATAGGAAATAGATGATGGGGTATTGATATTTTATGCCACGGATCAGGGAGTGTGGTCATGTATATAAAGATTCTTTCATTCAATATTTATTGACTGCCTTTGAAGAGTCGGGTACTGTGCAAGAGACAAGATGAATAAGACATGGTCCCTGCCCTCCAGGAGCCAACAGCTCAGTAGAGAATCTCACCACCTGCTCCATTAGGCAGACAGATTAGAAGTCTCAGGGCATATTGCGGCAGGAACATTGTACACAGTGACCAATCTGAACAGATTGTAAGTATTCCAAAACTCACACTGGTTTCCATAAAATAATTCTCACTTCAAGTAAACATTTTCAGTTGGTGAGTAACTCTATTTTCCACCGACAGTACTCATATTTGAGGGCTTCCTAATGCATTGATGACTTGTTTTTCTGATTGGTGGCCAAGGATTGTTTGGGTCCTTATTGAAATGGACTTGCTTAAGTCCTCCAAAGCATCTTGGCTGGTTTCTTGCTGCTGTACTGGCAAATGCTTCCTCCTGTACTGAAAAATTTGTTATTTCTGAAAAATGTGGACTGTCTCTGGATGGTTTTCATGAAAATCAGAGATAAAAAAGAAAGAATTACAGATTTTTTTTTTTTTTTTTTAAGTAAGGGATGAAGAACAGAACTTTGTTTCCACAAGATTTACAAAAATGTAGGTCACATCCCGGATGATCCTAGTTTTATCATGCTTTGTTCAGATACCTGGCTCAAAAGTTCCTGATTCATCAGGAAGACAGAGAAAAGTATAATTATGGTCAAAACACTAGCTTGTATAAACAAACTGCTTTTCTTTTTTGTGTGTTATTAATACAGGCTCCCTATCCCAAGCTTTACAAAGGTTGTAATAATGTAACATTGTTAAAAAGAAAGCTCAATCATGTGAGAGAACAAGGCTGAGCAGAAAAGTCTTTGTTTTCCTGAAGACAGAGCCTTTTTTGATAGGGGATGAGAGATCATATCACACACAGTTGTTCCCGGAGTAAAGGAGAAAGACTCGCTGATCTCTCTGCTAGCACAAACAAGGCTAACCCACTCACTGTGCGGGCTCCATGTTGGAATCTTCTTCCTCTTCATGGACTCTCACATTCCTCACCCTGCGCCACAGTTAGAAGACCCAGGAGAGGAAATTATTTTGGCTAGGCTGCAACATAAGCACAGGTGGTACCACTTGTTATAAACTTTTCAGTTTCTGTTGGGGCTGTGAGCCGACTTTATAGTGGTTTTTTTCTGTCAGAGAAACGGAAGCAAGAGCTTTTGGCCCTGGCTGTTGATCGATTGCACTGCTGCTGATTTCCACAGGTTGCCATCTTATAGAGGATGCATTTTTTTCTCAGTGGCACCTCAGGACCACAGTGCCAGGCTGAATCACTGCCAAAGATCCTTATTTCCTTAGTACTCCAAACAGTGCTTTTGGGCAGTTCTGTCTATTCTGTGTTGGAGAAATTTCACACCAAAATTTGAATTTTGTTGAGCTATTTCTTTTTTGGCTGCACTGAGGTAAAAATCAGTCTGTAGTAAATTCAGTCTTTTTCCTATATGTTGGAGTCCTTCCCATTGGTAAAGTGTTCACTCTTATCATGGCCTCATTTATAGCAGCTTCCAATGATGTGATCATGTCAGCTTTAGGGGTAAATAAAAGACAGGAATTTTGCTATCAAAGATAATTCCAAAGGCCATGAAAAGTCAATCATTAGATAAGATCAAGAGCTTAGTTCTAAATATAAACTCCTGGGCGCCTGGGTGGCTCAGTCGGTTGAGCGACTGCCTTCGGCTCAGGTCATGATCCCGGAGTCCCGGGATCGAGCCCCACATCGGGCTCCCGGCTCGGCAGGGAGCCTGCTTCTCCCTCTGACCCTCCCCCCTCTCATGCTGTTTCTCTCTCGCTCGCTCTCTAATAAATAAATAAATAAAATCTTTTAAATAAATAAATAAATAAATAAATAAATAAATAAATAAATAAAAACTCTTTCTCAGCACTTGCAAATAATACCACCAAAGTTTAACCCTAAATTCCCCATAGGAACTCTGCTCTTCTCTAAATATTCTGTTTTCTAAGGATATCACTCAAGGTGAAATTTACTCCATTGAATCTTAAATAACTGATTCTGTGGCTTATTTGCATGTCCCACTTTTTTGGGGGAGGGGGATAAGGTGCCAACAGAAAACTTCCATTTTCAGCTCTGTGAACTTTGATTCACAGAACATTCTGCAGTTAAGTGACATCTCAGGGTGGCCTTCCAAAGTGAGGACAGTGTACAGTTGTCGGTGGGTTTGGCTTCGGTTATGCTGTTTATTTGTTTGGGTTATATGTTTTGAACATGTGCCCAGGGCTTTTAAAAAGAGCGACGGGAACATTTGTATACATGGAATTGAAAGCGAGAGAAGAGGCATTGCCAGCGAGTTTCAAAGGTATAAGACAAACTCGAAGGAAACAAATGGTTTCCAATGGGATAGCAACCTTTTCTTCTTAGCAAGCAGGGAATGGAAAGCGTAAAGCTCTTCTACTCTTTTGGATAATCAAAGATAGGGCAAACTGCCTTGTGTCCTTCTTTCCCAATATCCTTTTCACTTTGCGAAGCTATCTGACCAGAGGGTAAAGTTCTCAGCCAGCTAACGTAGTCATTTATATTAGAGTATATCTGAGTCAGAGAGTATGATGTAGGTACATCCCTGCTCTCTCCCATCACAGTGTTTTCTTCAAAGCCAGAAGGACCAGCATGTCATGGGCTGCTGAACCCCAGAGAGAAAGTGAGAGACCGAATGTGTGTGTGTGTGTGTGTGTGTGTGTGTGTGTGTTCATGTTGACGTCTTATGACGCTTATGGCTTTCTATTGCCCAAGAGAAAAGAGCCAAACTCTTTGGAAACTTTCTTCTTTTGACAGACAAATTTCCCAGAAACTGTAACCATAATAGCTGGAGGGTTGTTAAACAAGAGAGTATAACTAAGGTTGGAGTGGTGAACCAAAGGAATTTGGAAAGTTTGAGAATCAAGAAGATTGGGGTGGTTGACACACACTTTCTTTTCCTTTAATTTTTGAGGATTTTTTTCCCCTCTTGCATCTTCCTTTCCAATCAAATATATTTCATTCCAGACCTAAAAATCAAAATCCTCTTCTCTCCAGCCTCTGTGTGGATTAGGAGTAATTATAAGGTAAAAATAACATTGTTTCCTCTCTTGAAATGCATACTTCTATTCTAAAGGTTTACTGAGGGGTCTATCTGACTTTTTTTTTCCAAGTTCTATATGAGATGGTATTTGCAAGGTAGTATTATGTGGATCTAATATAATGTAAGGCAGGCAGGGGGTGGTTAGCTAAGAATATATCTTTTACTTTTAAGTTAAAAAAAAAAAAACTGATGGAGAAAGACACACACCAACACAAACAGCTCATGGCAATTCTCTTCCTGAGTATAACAGCTAGAACGAGTGGGTTCCCAAGTACAAGGCTGAAGCTGACTGAAATGCCCCAGCAGGCTGCTGGATTTGCACTCCAATGTCCAGCACATTTCATGTAATTACAGCTGCCTGCTGAAGGAGACCTGTGGTCTCCCTAGGCTGTTAAGACCTTAGTTGTGGCCAGAAGGGGAGTAGGTAGGATTCAAGTCCCGCCACCAATGCCAGAAGCTAGGAGCTTCCTTCACAGCAAGGGCAACCATTAGAATAAGGCAGCTGTGCAAAGCAGAATTCAAAAGCTTGTAGATTTAGGTAAAATAGTGCCACCTGTGATTTTCTCCCCCTTTTGAAAAGTATGGAAGAAAGAAAGGCAAGTCCTAGAAAAAAGAGAGCTAGCCTCCTCAGAACTGCCAGAATCTGCCCAGCTGTACTGGGTTATTTTCCTAGGAACAATACAAATCAATGAATTTGAATGGAGTTATCACCGTGGTTTTCAGAATTACCTGAAAAGCTTGCCAAAAATTCTGACTCCCCAGAACTAGTCCAGAGGTTCTGATTCAGAATGTCGAGTTCCATTCATGGGTCTGGGTCATATGTAAAATGGGTGTTTTACCATCCACAGGATTACTAAGAGCCTTAAAAGAGACAGGTGCCTGTGTGAACTGCAAAGTGCCACATAAATGGTGATATTGAATAATGTGGTGTGGAGAGTGTTCCTTATATTTGTCAGGCACTGGGCTAGGAACTCTCAGAAAAATAAAAGAAGACTGCTATTGTTGTGAGTCTGCATAGTTGATAGTTTTCTAGCATTAGAATTCACCAAGAAAACTTCCCTCTCAAGAAAATGAATTCCTTAAGCAAAAATGTGTGAGTACCTTTTTTCTCTCTCAAAGTAGTAGTTTTGTTATTTCTAAGGTAACTCTGAAAATAACACACGAACATCGAGACTCAACTCCAAATGTTTTCCAAGGAGAGGTTTCAATCTTTCTGATCCTTTCTTTCTTTGTTTTACTCATAGATTCATTAGGGGGTGGTGTGGCTGGAATTTCAGTTAGCTGATGGCGTTTCTTCCTTTTTTAATTGAACTGCAGGGGATGAAAATCATTAGGGGATGCTTGTATTGTGTTTGGATGAAAGGGTTTTCCTTAATATGTGCGCCTTGGTCACATTCTTCGAATCCCTTAATCGTGCATAGTTGACATACCTCACACACACTGGAGGCCTGAACGAGTGAGCAGCGGGATGAACGGGCAAACATAAAAACCAAGTAAAAAGAAATGCTAAAAATATCACCCTAGTATATGAAATTTGGGCTGTGTGCTATTTGTAGTGACTACTTAAAAATGGAATCCAGTCAAAGGGTCATTTCTTTTTCACTTACAAAACAAAAGTGATTTCACAAAGAACCCTAAGTTGGAATATACTTTAGAAATAATCTAGTCTAGTGATTTTCAAATCATGCTTCCTAGAGCTGTAAAGCAAGGTTACTTCACCTTGGCTAAACATTTGAATCACTTCGGAAGCTTCTTAAAAAAATTATGCTAGAGCCTCACCCCCAAAGAATCCAATTCAGCTCATACACATGGTCCCTGGGCATGTGTTTTAAAAGTTTTCCAGATGATTCTAACGTACAGCCAAGGTTGTGAACCTCCATTCTGGGGATTTGGCAGTCCAAACATTTGGGCTTGTGGTCGATAAATGCAAGTATACTCCCTGGGGCCAATATAATAGAATGTATTAAATGGGGAAATGTGGGATGTGCTCGTGCCCCACAGAGTTCCCATTAATTTTAAAGAAAACACTAGACTTTGGAAAATTCAATTAAACAGCATTCTATCATGTATTCCTTATACAGGACATTCTGCAGATGTACAAAGTACACACAGAAGATTAAGACCCAGTCTTCCTCTTAAAGATTTTACAGTCTTGCAATCTGGAAAGATATATGGGTTTTGGCCTATGGCAGAGGCATAGGGAAGGAATGAGCAAAGCAAGGATAGATATAACTTTAATAAAAGGCAAGTGTGTTATGGATGACACGAGGACAGAATCGCAGACAAAACGTTTTAGCTTTCAGCATTTGTTCTAATTTCTCATCCCTTCTTTCCGCAGCATAGAACAGACCACACTGAGCACTTTTGACATCCGAACTCTTAGAATAGCACGACTGTAAGAAAGAAAAGCAAAGCCCATACCCTATTCCTTCTTACTCCCACTTGGTACAAGGTAGGATATTTCCTGGAGCCTGCAACTCACTAGGTTGGAGGTCCCTCTGATAGATTGGAAAAAAGTAAAAAGCATGGATGCCAAGTGTTCTTCTCAGGACTGCTTCTAGATGTCTGACCACTGGTTTCTTTGCCAAGGGGAAGGCAGAGAAAAACACCTGCTTGACTTGATTTGCTTTTGTGCTTCTTGAGGTCAAAGATTGTTAATAACCCCATGTTATCATCCATTGATTCATTCAGCAGACATCTTTTGAGATCTGCTTATAGTCCAGGTTCTGTGCTCACTGATGGTGATATAAACAGTGGGGACATGCTCAGAGCTTAATAGGGTACAAATATACACAATAAAAATAAAAATACAAGCAGATACCAAATAAGAAAAAGAAAGAATGGGAGAACAGAGGCAGAGCAAATTCATTCTACTTAGTGGACTGCAATAAGCTTTGTAAAGCAAGTGATATTTCACATAAAAAGGGCAATTGACAACCAATTCATTTCCTCATCCTCTCTTCCTATCTCCATCCCTCATTTCCTTTACTTCCTCAGATACTTAAGGAGTTTCTATAGTGCTTAAAGCACCATGATGAGAGTTTTTGGCTCTAATCAGACGCTAATCTGCTCTCAAACGGCTGAGAAGGAACATTTGCTAAATATGCACACCCTGTAGAAATTGTTAAGTGACATAATTGAAGTGTAAGATAAGGAAAGATGTATAAGACAAAGATAAAAGGTTCAAAATTGACTGAAAAAAAAAATTGTAGTCTTGATGTTTCTGTTTCATTCACTGCTTTGAAAACTGCTCCTCAATGTGTGTGGAAGCATCCACAGCTACACGTGGGGGTCTTGCCGTATCTGGGAAGCAAGGTGAGGTCTTGTGACCGATCCCCGTCCAGGATGCCGGGACCATTTTTGCACTGGTCGTTTATAATCCCCAACCTGTGAAGAAGTAGACTCACTCTTACACGGAAATCAACTTGTGCTATTTTGCTTCTTAGTTTCTGAAAATCATTTTCTGAAACTCTATTTGAAAGACCCTTTGGAAATAAAGTTGCGACTTTGTATGGTTTTCTTGCTAAAAATGGGAAAACTGAACTTGATTGGTGGACGCAGAAGTCTTACAAGCTTTGAAAAACTGTTATGCTGTAGGTTTTACCCTCGCTTTTTTTTTTTTTTTTTCCCTCTCTCTCTTCCTAACCATTGAATCTTGAAGCACATTCTTTCATTAAGGAGATTCAGCACCCTCTATGGTAGTTGACTGTGAGTCATTAACATCCTGCAGCAGGTCCTAGTCTAGAAAGATAAGAGTCAGCCTCATGCAATAAAAATTTTAAACAAATGCTGCTTTACTTTTCCATCATTCTCTTTTTTTCCCTATCATTCTCCAAACAATTTTCCCTATCATTCTCGCAAACAATACAAATTTGGTTGGCCATGGAACCAATAATAACATTGTAGTTTAAAATTTAACTTCATTTCCAGACAATATCCCATGACATTGACATTCTGTAAATAGTGAACCCAAGCTTTTCCTCTTTTAAAGAATCTTGTTATCCCTCCCAAGAAATATCTGTGATTCATTTCTATATTCTCTTGCTATTCAGCAAAATGGAGCCTGCTTCATCAGTTTCTGGTCTCTGTAGATTTCACCTTTATTGAGTGATTAATTACTAGCTTTCTGGTGACTTCTTAATCTTTTTCTGTATTTTAAAATATTCCTTCATTTCGAAATTCTCTAGTGTACGATACAAACTCTAAATGGAACATAAGAAACTGCAATTACTTCCTCTTTATTCAGCTTTGCCTTTACTACCAAAGACATCATTTGGAAAATGTATTAAAGAATCATAAAAGTTTAAAACTTAAAAATAAACACTAGGCAGTTAGTTTCGTCAATGAAAACATTAGCATTTAAAGGTTAAAGTGACAAAAAATGTGCTTATTCCTTACATTACTAACAGAGTGCCCATTTATATTAGCAATAGTTGTATTTTTAAAAGATGCTGCAAATATATAAAGATTGGTGGCCTCTGAATATTTAAACACAATAGATTTAAGACAACAAAACCAAAACACACTTTTATTGTTAGGGAATACTGAAACCCACTGCTTAATGTATGAGTTAATGGGACTTCTTGACAAATCACCTGTTAAATTTTAGCTGACAGCTTGTCATATATTAATTATAAATAATTGTAATATACGGCTATCATAATGCATGCAACAAAAAAAAAAAAAAAGAAAGGAAGAAAGGTAATTAGAGTATATCCTTTGTTTTCCCCCTCCATTTCTTGCTCACAAGAAAAAAATGACCCAATGTTTCACTTGGGTTGGGATAGTGCCAATGGTTAATGGAATGCCCCACTCTACTAAAGAATTTAATGGGAATATCCATTTGTCACAGTCGCATGCCGTAATCTCCAGTAGCAGAGCCAACGGAAAATAGCATCGTACCATAACGTCCTCTACACACTGCAGGTGAGGGTGAAATGCAGCAGCCGAACTGAACACAGTCAGGGTAGAGGGCCTGGCTTTTCTAGGCCTTTCTTTAGAGAAAGATATGGATTTCTTGTCCTTAAGAGAACACTGCTGCCTGACAGCAACAAGAAATGCTGCCCTGAGAAAAAGAAAGTGCCTTTCTTTCATATGGAGAAAAATGTGAATGTTTGTATAGCATGTCTCAAAATCTCTAACCACCTCTTTGTCTACTGGAAACCCCCTTGTTTGTAAAGAGACGTTCGTTCATTAGTGGAATCAGAAAGACCAGGATTAGACTCTCATTTCAATCACCAACTAGTTCTGCGTAGGAGCTTCCAAATCTGAAGAATGGGACTAACAGCATCTAAACGTGCTATGTTACTGGTAGAATGCATAGGACCATATGAATCCAAAAATCAGCATGGCATCTGAATTACTGTCTTCCTTTCTTATTCACAATTTAGATGGAATTATGGTGTATTCTGATTACTTTACATGTGTAGATCCTGTCTTCCCAAATGCATCAAACTATGGTTTAGTGACTATATTTAATATCTGTTTGTTTCATCTCTCTCATGTACCAGTTCTGTGTCTGGAACAAGAAGTAAGCTACTGAAAACTGTTGTATGAATTAAATTGAAAAACTCTCTCAAACATTTTAACCCTTGTAGAGATGAATAGTTATTTGAAGATTAAAACCATTAATTATTATTATTTTTTAAAAGATTTTATTTATTTGAGAGAGAGAACACATGAGAGAGAAAGAGAGGGCAAGAGCATGAGTTGGGGGGAGGGGCAGAGGGAGAAGCACACTCCCTATGGAGGAGCAGGGAGCCCAATGCAGGGCTCCATCCCAGGACCCTGGGATCATGTCCTGAGCCGAAGGCAGACACTTAACCGACTGAGCCACCCAGGAGCCCAACCATTAATTATTATTCCATTTGTGCATTTAGCCGCAAATGAATTAAGTATATTGGACGTAACTATCAACTATAGGAAGAGATCTCAGATATTCGTTTCACTACCTTATGAAACTGTCTTCAGAACATGTCACTTGAACTTATGTCCTGTTTCTCCATTCTAACTGAATTAAAAAAAAAAAAAAAACTGGCTCTTACAAAGAAAATATTATCGACAGCAAGTATTTGATTCCTTGGTTAATAATGTGTAATCAGAATAGAAGTAAAAACACACGATTTGAAGTCAAGCCAATATAGGTTTAAAATTCTAGCTTGGCCACTGCTAGCTATGTCAGCCTGGCCAAATTATCATCTCAGATCCTGTTTTCTCAGTTGTACAATGGGGCTAATTATATTTAACTACCAAGGCAGTTGTTAAGACTGGAGGCAAGGCATCAGCCTTGAATCTTTTAATCTCTAGCCACATGATCGAAACATAGGTTTTACAGAACAATATTTAGTATATATAATGCACTCTTCTTTCCTTTCTTTCCTACTTTCATTTCTTTTGCTCAAAAAATTGTTCATGACCCACGAGGTTTGTGACCCACAAAAGGTCATGATGCGCCTTTTGAAAACAGTGGAATAGCATAATGTTTAGTATATAATACAAGAGTAACAAATGATTACTATCATTGTCGTTATGATTATTTTTAGTCTTTTTAGGATGTTTCATTATAGATGAGAATAAAATCTTTCAAGTACTTCTAGGAACTAACTCCCTTGGATGGGGTCCAAAATAGACTCATACTCATTGTATGCTGAATTATGCACTAGAGGGGGTTGTGCTATAGCAAAGTTCCTGTGTGCTATTCATGACAATGTTAGAGCAAAGGAACTAAGAAAATGTCTAGGCCCATTTCTTCATTTTTCTTCACTTAAGTATAGTTTTAAAATATTCTATATTTATTGCTCATTGATAAGTGGGAAAAAACTGTTTGATCTAGAACCGGGAGGTCACTAGGAAGAGTTGGGGGCAGGGTGACACTGGGTCATGATATCTGGGTTTTGGGTCTGCTTCTGCCACCAAATAGTTGGGTAACCTTAAACTCTCAGGGATTCAGTTTCCTTACCTGTAAAACTAGGTGATTTCAACTTCTGACGTTCTTCAACTTCAAATCTCCAAACAGTAAACACTCCCAGAGATTATGTGAGATGCCACAGAGTGTTGCTTCATTACAAATCTGCTGTGAATGTATTAATATTTGTATATGGGGTGGCTATCTTAGCCCACTGCTGCTCAGATGTGCACAGAGTCTGGCTCCTCCGTTTCCTTGATCCCTTCATCCTCAGCAGCGTTGCCCTGAATAATGCTGGATTTTGTACAATAATAGCTCAGACTCGATAGTCACCTTCTCCCATTGCTACTTCTTTCTCCGAGATGTTTTTTTATTGTAGGACAGGAGCATCTAGGACCTCCTAGTGTCAGGAAAGTAGGGTCCTTTGGCTAATCTCACTTACTAATACTGTTCTCTCTCTCCTCTTCTTTTTGGATCTCTTTGCTACCTGTTTGCTGCTCATGTTGGTAATGATCATTTCTACATTCTGTAGGTAGTCTAACTGGCTACCAGTGGGGTAGGTTATTTCCTTAACTACACTCCCAGATGGTAGTCAGACTTCCCAGCCACCATCTTTTAAAATCAGGTCAGATCTGGTCAGACCTCCTTAAAAGTGGCAGAAGGATGCGTGTCTGTCCACCAAATGCAACATAAAAGGATTATTAGGGTTTTAAAAACTTTCTTTTTTTTTTTTTTCCTCTGACATCCAACTTTGCAGGAGGAAAATGGGGCTTGCCAGTTTATGGAGGAGGATGTGGCAATGAGAAAAACAAATCAGTTTACACCTTGAGTGAGAATCACCTGTGTGGAGGCTCAGATTTCGGAATCCATCCTTAGGGCACAGGGGCAGGGGCCCATCATAACCTGTTCAGCCTTTCAGTTCCTCATGTCATCAGAAAGACTGGAGGGTAAACCTGGCTCTGGGGGTGACCTGAACAGATAGAAATTTCTTCTTTTTACTATAAGGCTAACCATAAAAAAAAAGTACAAGGAAGAGTCATGCCAGAATGATCCCCACCCCCAAAATTGCTGGAAAACTAAACTTAATTTAGCAAGACTCCTGGCAAAAATATGTGGCTTCTTTTTGGAACACAAAAGGGGCAGAGGATTACTGACCAACACTTCAGTGTGTTTCAGGAGTACAGCATGCAGATGGTGGGAACAAATGGGCAGCTTGAGACAACAGTTAGGATGCCTGATCTTTAGTCCGAACCTAAGAGGTCTGCTTACCTTTGCCCTTTCAAAAACAGCCTCCAGCCTGCAGGGATAAGTATTGTGTGTATATGCTGGCCTGAGTGCAGAATGAGCAAGGGAGGTGGCTGGAGGCCCTGCCTTTACTTTATTTAACCTTTCTGACCAAGTTTCTAATAAAATTGTGGTAGGCCAATTGCCAGTGGTGGCTTCCAGCTGCTGACTTTTTCCACATGCTGGAGATCCTGTGAGGAGGAGTGAAGAAGGTTAAAATGTGCCTGTGAGCTAACAATCCATCCAGTGTGTTCTGTGGATGAAGGGTTCACAGATGAAGCTTGTGTAGCGGAACAACTGAGTGCATGTCTAGGGAGGGGGCTTTAGGGTGTTCTTCAGAGAAGCGGGGAGCAGTGAATTTCCAACATCCTAAAAAGCAAATAGCATGGAAGCAAGACAAGAGTTATTCCACTAAGGATGATTCGATACTTCCCTTTCTTCCTCTCTGACTCTAAAGTAGATGCTACGAGCATCCCCGAATAAGACTGCCAAGGTGAACTGGGGCGGACACAAACGGTCTCATCAACGCGCGCTCCTTATATTATTATAACTGCTTTGAATGGGGGCGCGATCAGCATTTTTTTCCTCCAATGTGCCGGGATGCAGAGCAGGAGAGCAGGAGAGCAGGAGGCACCCGGGTGTGCATCTCTTAGGAGATGAGTGAATTTGTTAGAGGGGGTCTTTTCTGGCCTGGTGGATGGATGCTGGGGAGTGACGTCACCCCGCCCCCTCCTCTGCGTGTGTGTGTGTGTGTGTGTGTGTGTGTGTGTGTGTGTGGTGTGCGCCTCCTTCACCCAGCTCTCTTGTCTGCCCTTCCTTCGTCGGGCTCTCCGGCCCTTTCAGTGGGTCAGTGGTCCAGATTCAGGGATTCGCCAGCGGGCGCAGCGGGCCTGGCTCTCCCTGCACCCCGGGCGCACCCACACTCACACTCTCGCGCTGGCAACGCGCACACACAATCTCCCAGCGCGGGGGCACCGCGATTCCGTGGGATCCCCAGCACGGTTACGAGGATTTTAGAAATCACCCAGACAAGGAAACAAAGAAAGAAGCTTTCCAATCACTTTCCTGAGCTTTTTCATTTAATTTCCCCACCAAATCACCTCGCCTCCAACCGTAACCACCAGTTCACGCCAAGTCCAAGGACTGGGCCGGACTGGCCATCCCACCTCCTGGCTCTTGACTCCGCTCGGGCCGGTCTCCAGGCTTCGCCTCGCCTCCTCTCCCCTGCCTCCCTTCTTTCCCCGCTGGCCTCAGTTTCTGGTTACCTCTCGCGTGCGCTTCACTTTTGGGGGGAAGAAGAGACGAAGGGGAGGGAGGCGCTGAGGGGGGCAGCCGAGTTGCTATTTGTGGCCAAAGAATCCTCTTTAAAAGAAGCAGCGGCAGGAAGGAGGAAACCAGAGAAGAGGAGGGAGGAGAGGAGACCCGGCCCCGGACCCCCTAGCCGCGAGCAGCGGAGCGTCGAGGAGCGGGAGGAGGAGGAAGAGCAGGAGGAGGAGGAGGAGGGAGAGCAGACACAGCGGCGGCGGCAGCAGCCTGCGGAGCGAGCGCAGGGCGAGCAGGAGGAGCGGGAGGAGGAGAAATCGCCGCGGAAGCCTCCGGCTCAGAAGGGCCAGGAGGACGGCCCGGGAGGAGGAGGAGGAGGAGGCGGAGGAGGAGGAGAAGGGGGTAGGGGTGGAGGGAGGGCGGGGGGACGCGCTCCTCTGGATGCTGGATTTCGGGTTTTTGGACTCACTCGCTGACTCTCCTCCACTTCCTCGCTCTGGACTGGGCTGGCCGTTCGAGGGCCGGGCGGCGGCAGCGACTGGGGGGACTCCCGCGGCGGTGGCCGCAGGTCGGCGGGATTAAATTGGCCGCCCAGAGGCGGCGGCTTGGGCAGGAGCGGGCTGCGCGGCCGTGGCGGGGCGCGAAGGCGCTGGGGAAAAGTGCTGGTGGCGGCGCGGGAGGCGGTGGCGGCTGCTGCCCGGAGCCAACATGACCAGGTAAGTCCCCGAGTGACCCGGTCCGCCCCCCTGTGCCCTCCCCTCCCTGCGCCAGGGGCTTGCCCTGAGCCCGGCTCCGGCAGCCCGCTCCTACCGGGCCGGGGCTTCCCACTCCCGCGTCCGCGAGCCCAGCGCCCCGGCTCCGGAGCGCACACAGTTTGCTCTTCTGAACCTCCTTGGGCAGAGGTCCTCCCCTGCACGGTTCGCTTGTCGTTTAAAACCTCAGACCAAGGGAGAGTGGCAATTCTAGAGAATGAGGGTGTTTGTGTATGTGTTATTTGTGCGACCCCCGCTCTCTCCTCCTAGGGTGGGTAGAGTATTGGGGAAATGGAGGAGCTGTGGGGCAATCCGACCCTACCCAGGAGGGATTCTGCCTCTGCATGTATCTCTATCTATCTATCTTTTTTTTTTTTTTTTTAAGAGGCAGTGATTACTGTTTTAAGGAGGGCTGGTTATGGTGAGGGGGCGAATTCTTTTTCTTTCTTTCCTCCGAACTAGTGGGGGGAAGGAGAAATAGCAGGAATCAAAGTCTACACGGCTGCCATAGAGGAGGGGGATTGTTTTGGAGACCTTTCTATGGCAGAATCAAAGATCCTAGTTCTGCTACGGGAATCTGCTATTCTTACTCCTTCCGTAGGGAAGAGAAAGCAGAATTTATAATGAAAAATCCAAGTTGTAGGAAACAATTTAAAAAGAAAGCCACAACAAACCAAAGCTTCTTGGCTTTTCCGTCGATTTATTGTAGCTTTTATGTAGGCATGTAGAAAACTTGGATTGTTTATGAGGTTGATTTTCATTTAGAAGCATTAACAAATGAAGTCAGTTTTCTTATGCTTAAAAAAAAATTCTTGAACACTAAAGTGTGAGCTTGGCTTTCACTAATTGGGTGTTCTAGGGTTCTGAATAGTAGTTCAATTCTCCAAAACCGGGACTATCACATCTACTTGTATTGTTTCCAGATCGCCTCCCAGTACACGACTTGCCTAATGTCTCTGTTTTCTAAAATTCTTAGAGTGCTCCCCCAAGACCAAGCTACAGTTTGTGCCTTAAGCACCCAAGAAGATTCCCGAGGGTTCACTCTTCTTGTATTTTCTCTTAAAGTTTTTTTTTTCTTCTTATAGATGCCTATAGACACAGTGGCAGTGACTTAACAGAGCTTAGCACACTCATTTTGAGCCTCTTAGAGACTAGTAACTGCCTGTGACTTGAGATAGATTTGCTGTTGGACTTCCAGAGCTACAGACATGGACCTTTCCCTTTGATGTGTACTTTCCAACCATCCTGTAATAACACGAATATGGGGAGTTAGTCCAACCGTTCATACTTTTGACTATTTTGGCTATTCTGTCTGTATGAAAGTGTACACACCCACTACTCAACTTGAATAAAACCAAGGTGATGTACCAGGACTTGAAATATACTGATTTAAAAGAAGATTTAGATGATACCTACCTAAAGATTATGTTATGTTGGTAATATGATGATATCCAGGACAATGCTTAGTAGATATTATACTTATTTTGAAAGCAAATTCTGTTATATGCCACAGATAGATATTATTTTATTGACTTAGCAAAGAGAATAAATTTTCAATGCTAGATGTCCGAATTCTTGAAATAGACATCCTAAATGGACATAGAAGGAAAATTTCCCTACCTCCCACCTCCCGTAATTATGTACTGTACTTTGCTTTTCAATGGAGCTAGCAATTCTGTGACAGATTTTTAAAATTCACCCTCATGCTATCAGCTATTATTGTACTTTCAAAGTGTGAAATTGACAAGCTGGTCAGTTTCATGAATTCAGCTGTCAGATTGTGTCCAGTTAAAAATTGCTAAAAGCTGTAAATGTGCCTGCCTGGAATTTTCTTTTGTAAAAGAAAGACAGCAAGAGGATGAGGATTAAGGGGTGTTATTAATTGTACATCTTTTAAAAATAGGTGCACTCCAATGTGAGTTTTATCACTGGCTGTTGTTGGGAAATACATGTCGATTTCTACTATTTTAAAAGTGGCCTTCAGTTTGTATCAGTATTTCATTTAAAATAGTTAGCACTTTACTTAGAAATTATCTGTTCTTAAAGCCCTCAGTATCCTAAGTATAATAAGAATGAAATTCAAAGAGGAAAATTGCCTTTCAAATATATCTTAATATATTTGAGTAATATATCACTTTTTTGTAATGACATGTAAAGAGGTGGATGTTAAATATTTTATTGTGGAGATTATGTAACACAAATTCTTCCTGGACCAGTGCAGTGGTAGTTATTAAAGTAATGAAATGTGGTGATCTATTTTAATATATATGTATTTTGGTAGATAACTATGAAAGTAAAACTGATTAAAGTATTAAATACAATGACTTGATTTGCCTTTTAATAATGACATTCATGTAAAGCCAGAATATCTCCAAGTGGAAAACTGAGAATCGGAATCCCCTCATCTGCTGCTGTCCGCTGAGCCACTAGGGGCCTGTATTACTGTTCTTATATCCAGGAGATACCCTTGTATGGCAGATGCAAACCCTTCCTAGAGAGACATTAAAAAAAAAAAAAAGTAGGCAGTCCCCTAAGTTTTTGTTTGTTTTTAACCTATTAACTCATGCTCTAGTGTTAGCCACGGACATTGATTGAAGAGTTTTTCAAGAACATTATTTACAGAGCTTCTCTGAAACTATGATGGTGTAAGGTGATTTTTTCATATAAAATGTGAAACAAAAGAAGTATTTGTGTAAATTCATATGTGATCCCAGATTCTCAGTGTATGTCAAGGATAAACAAGGAGGAACATTAATAACTTTTTTTTATTGGACTGATAAGGATGTTATTTGCATAATATAGGGTTAAAAGATAAATGAAGCAGAATTACTTTAAGGAAAGTGTAGTCGTAGATTGATGGTGTGATTAAATTCGCTTTGTAAGGTGCTGTGCAAGTTAGTATGGAAGGAGAATCTGAGTCTCTGACTCGTTTAGTCAGCATTTGAGGGACCTGGACTGAAGACGCACTATACATTTTTAAGTGTCAGTTTCACAAATTTGAAATCGACCAGCCGTGGCTATCTTGATGGACATTAGGCAATAAGGTCAAGTATACTTACACTATTCTTTTGTTGATTTTCAGTTTTTCAAACTGACAAGGGTGACTGTTGGTAAAAGAGCACACTACTGGCATTTGCATATTGGATTTCCTTCAGACCCAGCTTGATTTATCAAGCCATTAAACAATTCTATTTTTAAAAAGATGCTATGGATAAATAAGAATTCATTAACATAATCCCATATGAAAAGTGCCATTTCAGGAAAGATGGATTTCTCAAGGTGATTTTGCTTTAAAACTACTCTTCTTCAGTTTCAGCTGTGTATTTGTGGGTAGTCTGAGAGGTGAATATGTGTGTGCTCTAACTTGTGTTCCTGAGAGCCTCAAACTTTTAGAGTCACATCTTTAAATCTATGCACTTAACCTTTGCTCATAGGTACCCTTTTAGTTCCCCCGAAGTTCCTGGTTATCTCACAAAGGAACTTTACCTTTGACATAGTGTGCTCAACTTAGTGGCCACAGAATATACCTTTAGGATTGGCATTACAAGATACATGAAGTGCTAAATATACAAATGTAAGTATTCAGTTTTCCAGAGTACTCGAAGAATATATTGGTTTTTTTTTCCTATTTCCTTAAAGGGACAGTAGTTTTTGGTTGAAAAGTTTAGTGTGAGAAAATAAGTTATATTTTAAGTCAGGCCTACTCTGGGTGCCTTATTGCCTTAATGGAGCTATTTACCTTTTCTTTGTACTGTTTGGTTTCTTTGAAAAATTCGTTTTGGAAAGCTACTTACTAGTGATGGCACAAAGGCAATGTGCAGCCTGAAGCAAAGTCAGTATTTAAAAACATTTCTTTTTATATTACTAATGATTTGCCAAGAAAGAGCAAAGAGAGGAGTTATTCTCTCTGTGCACTACAAGATTGAGGATTCCCGTATAGCACATCATCTAAGAAATCTGATAATGTGGAAGAAGATTGCTTAGAAGGGATTTGTCAGTGAATTTTATTCCAACAAACATCACTTGTTTAAGCTTCTGTAATTTCATAACACAGTGACATTTCCACCAAAGGAATTGTTTGGGAATATGTTTTCTATATGGATAATCTCATTTGCTTCTAATTAGTAGTTGATAACACTTTTAAAAATTTCATGCTTGGCTTGCATTTATTTTGACAATTGAAGTGTCCAACTCCCCCCCCATTTTTTAAATAAAAATGTATTTCAGCTCTTCACAATTAAGCCCTTAAAAAAGATAGCTGAAAGAATATATGGCTTGTGCTTCCTGATTGTTCATTATATGAAATTATAGCCTTAGATGTAAAAGTTCAGCATTTTCTTTGCGTCATAAGTCTTGGGGAGGTCAAAGAGCAAATACTTATACGTTACAGCAGTCTCTGACCTAATGCAACCTAAATAATAAAGTCATGACAGTGGTGCTAGACTGAAGCATTAATGAAATAGAATTCTTATAAGAAGTATTTCACAAAATTACATTTAGGTCTTCTGCTCCACGTTTCCCCTTGAATAAATTACCCAGTTGCTTTCATGTAATCAACAGTCAGTTTGCATTTTCTTCTTTTAACATTTTAGTCATCAAATATTTTTAAGACTTCGGCATTAAAGTAATTTAAGTATTATGACCACATATATTGCCATGTTCTCAAAACAACGTGTCGGGGGAAAAAATGACTAAAATCGTGCCTGTAATGTCCTGCCTTCTCCCTCTCCAGATAATCCATTCGGTATTTTTCTGTTCATTATTTTCTATTTGATGCTGATATATATTTAATTGGATCATGTCAATACTTGTCAGTTTGTCTATAGCTTTTTTAAAAATTACAAAAAAATAGAGCAAAACTGAACTTTTTATTCACTTTTCAATCCTTACTGTCCCTCAAATCAAATTCCTATGTGTCATAGATCAGTAAATGAAAGAATTGACAATTTGGAAAGCTAAGACAACTAATTTTGTCTGTAAGCCAGCAGATCAGGTGTACTGTAGATAAGTAATATTGAGACAACTTAGATGATCCTTACTCCCCACCTGCAGCAAGCAAGCCTCGCTTTCCTTTGCAAATGACTGCTCTTAGGTGGCAGGCTCTTCTTCGGCTCCTTCAGCATATATTACAATATACAAAGCGAAAGCAACCATCTGAGGCTAGGCTTTCTCCAAAGCCTTTGGATTTTCACTGACCAGAAACCCTGTTTAACTTTGACATTCAGAAAACAATGTCAGGAGCGTTGTGACCTTCACCACATTGTTATTTACTGGATTTAAGCTCTGTAACTCTTGTCAGTTTCATGAAATTGATTGAATTTATAAATTCTTAATTGTCTTTTTTAACAGCCTTTGGGCTATATTCCTCAATGCAGCAGTAGCTAACTAAATTGAGATTGTGAATTACAAAGAGAGAATAGCACTTCTCAGTACTGTTTTGGGATTAGGAGATATTGTACTTTGAAATATATAAAATGATCATCGTAATCATTGGGTCACAAGTCATAAGACACTTCTGTTTTAAGCTTCAGTAAATCAACTCCTTTTTTTAACAAAAAAATTTGTGTTAGTACTGATTTTATAAATAATTGAAAATTAGTTCTTTTTTTTTTTAAAGATTTTGTTTATTTATTTGAGAGAGAGAGAGCACAAGCAGAGTGAGCAGCAGGCAGAGGGAGAAGCAGGCTCCCCACTGAGCAGGGAGCCCCACGTGGGACTCGATCCCAGGACCCTGGGATTATGACCTGAGCTGAAGGCAGACACTTAACCGTCTGAGCCACCCAGATGCCCTGAAAATTAGTTCTTATTTAATCCTATTTAATCCTGCTAGTACGTAATGTATATAAAGGTAATGCTAAAGATTGTAAAATCTTGACTTCCTTCCTTCCTTCCTTCCTTCCTCCGTCACTCCCTTCCCCCTTCCCTCCTTCCCTGCCTCCCTCCCTTCTCTTCTTTTCTTTCTTCTCCTTTTGCTGCAGTGAAAAGAACATAAATTTGATGCAAGCAGAACTGAATTTATACATTAGTTTTGTCGCTTATTCGTGGAATCTTGGGGGAAGTTACATAACATTTCGAGTCTCAGTTTCATCATTTATAAAGTGGAGAAGATAACCATAGATATAATGAAGATCCAATTAGATAATAAGAATTTGTCTTATTTTTCATAAAAAAAATCGTGGATGTAAGAGTATGTAAGGAACATGTTATATTCATTAATGCTAGTTTCTCGGATAGAATTCTGTTGTCTTTGGCTATCTGCTATAAATTATTGCTACCTGACTTAAAAATTAGGACTTGTTGGTTATGGATGTTTTGTGTATGTTTGTTCAATTTGCACTGTTGTGTACTTGCTACCATTACTACAGATGCTGGAAGTACAGTTTTTTTCCAGCATGTGTATTGAAGTCTGTATCCATCAGTATGTCATGGGACACAATCTCAGAAAGCTTTTAAAGCAAAAGCTAGAAATGATTTTACCTAAAATATACAAAGAGAGCATTTTGCTTAAAAGTCAAAAATGTATTAATAGATTCTTGATATTTGATGTGGAGCTGTGGTCTGGGGGAAGAAATGTTTAGAAAAGCACTTAATTAAAATAGTGAACCAAAAGAATTGCCTTTTTTTTCTTTAATGGTAGTGCATCTTAGAAAGCTCCTTAGCTCTTTGCCCAGTGCAGCTGTCCTTCCCTGAAAGATCAGGTTTCAAGAGCAATGATGGATGGTGGGTGCCTGTAGCCAGTTGTGGGGTTTGTTCTGAGGTCAAATGTATTGATGGAGGATAGGAATTTACTGCCTTCTGTCTCTCCCTAAGATCTGCCAGTACAATTTCACAGAGAAAAATTAGACTAGACACATCAAATGCTGATCCAGTGTTCCATTATAGGTCAAAAAGACATTTGTTTTCAAAGTTTAAAATAATTTTTTCTTCCATTCCCCCTTCCTCATGTTCTATCCCAACTGAAAGGACTTCTTGATCGTGTGCACTAATGGTTTACTGAGCAAGTAGACCTTGGCCTCTCTGTAAAACAATTCAAACTACTTGCTATAGTAACTTAATTGAAATATTACTAAACAATTTTAAGAGAGAAACAAAATAATGTGTCTACCAGTTTTCATGTTTCTGTTTGAAACAGTTCAGTATGTTTTTTAGGTACATGTTTTTTTTTTTTTTTTTAAAGATTTTATTTATTTATTCATGAGAGACAGAGAGAGAGAGAGACAGAGGCTGAGGGAGAAGCAGGCTCCCCGCGGAGCAGGGAGCCCGATGTGGGACTCGATCCCAGGACCCTGGGATCATGACCTGAGCCGAAGGCAGATGCTTAACCGACTGAGCCACCCAGGTGTCCCTAGGTACATGGTTTTATATCTTATTTTAAATGGATCTATCAAGATTGTTTGGCTAGTTAGGAATGATAGTAGTCTATTGGAAATGACTTAAATATTTTGAATCCACTTAATGACCAAGGAATGATTTTCACTTTTTTCCTGGGGGGAAAAGGGAGGGAATTTTAGTATTTTTAGAGGAATAAATTTTGTGAAACATCTTCCATTGGAAACATCCTATAAATGGTAGTCATTCTCTCTGAGTTCTTTCTTTGGCACTTTTTTCATCAACATTGTTTCCTCTTTGTCTGATGTTTTGGCCTCTGTCTCTCCATCTTCATCCTAAACACTTTTATTGTCATTTTCTCTGTGGCCCTCTTCAGGTCGCCATTTATCCCGTCTTCTGTTATATTCCTAACCACCTCTCACAGAAGCAATAATTTCTGCATAGATGACCTTCAAAATAAATTTCCTAACATCTTAATGGAGTTCCAGACCTGATTTTTTATCTGCTTGTTAGATGGTTGAGAAATAGAAGTCTCTCCTGTATCCCACACTCTGCATTTCATAAACCTAAAACATTATCTTCCATCCTACTCACATCGACTTTTGTTTTCTTGGTGCCTCATCATCTGATTTATCCCTGCACTAGAAACTTGGGCGTCACCTTTATCTCCTCCCTTCCTTTCATTCTTGTCCCTATTCAATTTTGCAGGTTTGATTCCTGTAATCTCTTTTAACCTTATCACTCCCTTTCCACTGCTCCCTTTCCCATGTTGTTGACACGCTCAGCACACAATTCATAGCTGCCTAGGCGATCTCTGTGTGCTCACACTTCTCTCCATTCTTCCTAGAAACTTTCATTTCTGAAATGCCAACCTTCTCAAGTCTGCATGCTCAAGTGCCAAATCCTCAATACAGCAGTCCAAGCACTTTGCAGTTGAACCCTAACCTGCTTGGCCCGCAGCCTCCCTCACACAACTCCAGATGCTCATCCACCTACAGCGTTCAGAGCCCCGTCGGGTTTTGGCAGTAACTGTCTCTGGAATCCCCTTTCTCTACCAGCTGTCCTAACTTGCATCCCTTGAAATCCTTCTAATTATTCTCTCATTTTCTAATTCTCAGCTGAAGTACTGTGCCCTTTTCTTTGAATTTAGTTTGAGTTGAATTTAATTGAAACCACGAATGTAAAGAATAATGTTCATTTGAAACCTCTTATGATGCTCATGACACCGAGATAGGTAAAAACCAAATTTCTGTTAATTTTTGTGATTTTGAAAGTACAGTAGCAGTGGTTGATGTGTGTCAATTCATACGAGTGATTGCTAGAATTTGCTGAGTACTTACTCTGTGCCAGGCATTCAGCATAGCACTTTTTCTTCAGTACCATATTTAATCTCTGAAGTAATTGTGTATAAGTTTGATGCTTTTATTATCACCAGTTTATTTAGGAGGAAACTGATTAATCGAAAGGTTAAGTGACTTGCCCAAGGTTGCACAGCTAGAAATAGTAAAGAAGGAACTTAAAGCCAAGGGTTTAAGTCAAGTGATCTTACAGTCCCAACTCTCACCTGTTCCCGTCTTAACCCTCAATATATGCTCGTGTCTGACAGGATTTTTAAAAAATTTATTTCACATATACCAGGCAAATAAAACCAATATGGCGCTTTCTTGACCCAAATTCAGGAAGAATCTTAGGTGTTAATGTAGGTTGTCCCTCCATCATTTCCGATGAGTCTCTTCTGCTCCTTTCTCTGGTTTGGACTCTAGGCATTGATTTTTTTTTTTTTCTTTATACTTAAGTTGTTTGGATTAGACGGCCTTTTTGTGGCAGTTGCCTTTCAACTCCAAAATTATATGCTTTTCAGGCCAGTGACACAATGGCCTGAGCTCTGGAGCAGAAGTGGTTAAACAAAATATTTCCACCGAGAATAGTTTTTAAAAATCACAAAGGCTGGCATTTTCAAAACTGCCCAACAGGTAAGGAATCAAAGCATTTTTATAAAGAGAAATATGGATCCAGCAGGATTATCTGAGGAGCAGCCTCCCATCAAAGAAATGAAATTATGCCAAGTGACTGATATATATGCATTCTATTTATTGGCAGCCTGCCCTACACAGTTGTATCTGGGAAATGTAGTCAATTATAATGTCTCTTCTAAAATACTCTATTTCTACTGCTTACCTGTTAATTTCATTATCAATAACAGATGGATGATTTGATAAGTTTTTCTCCATTTAATCTATTTTGTGAAGGTTTACCTTTTTTCTTTTTTTGTGAGGCTTCCGAGGCCTATTTCTGATTAATTATGATTTTATAAATAATACAGTACAGGATTTACATTTGTTTGATGATTTGGAAATTTTTTTTTTCTCTGGCAACAAGGCACCCTGAAGTTTTAAATCAGACATGGTACATAAAGTTACATGGAAAATGCTCTGGTCTTTTATGGCTCTTACAGAATATCAACTGTTAAGTCTTCTTTGCCCAGGCTTCTAAATGCTTCTCACAATCATACACTGTCTTGTCTAGCCATGTTTTCCTATGAGTTTATCTATAAACACAGCCTCCAAGAAGCCTGGAGAGGGGTATCCTATCCTCTTTGGGTAATGTGTAGTCAAGGCTCTCCCCCAGTTACAATCTTAATAAATGTGTTTTGATGGTAACAGTTACAAATTAAGAATGACAAGTTAAATAATTGTTGTTATGCATATTCAGGCACTACCAAAGAAATGATTGCCTAAATGCATTTGAGTCTGATTTTACTGTTATCTAGACTCAACTTGATCTGATTTAGTTTTACCGAAAAAATTAGGAAATCCATAATTTAAATTTTGATTTAAAATTTGTCACTTAAAATCTGTTTTCTCTAAATAACTTGTTGTCTCAAGTATGCTAAAATTAATATTAACTTCCTTTCAACCGAATTATTCACTATCTTCTGATATTTTAGCTGACATCTGTTGGCAAGGTCCCCATCATCTTTTGCCTGGTTTGCAGCCTTTCTGTGTTTAGTTGGGATCACACTATAGTTGCTTCTATGCTCTGTAGCCAGTGTGATCTTTAAGAAACTCAAATCTCTGTTTCTCCTCCAAATATTCCTATGGTTCCACATTTCCTTGAAATATGGCTTGAAATATGCAGCAGAAGTCACCTGGCCTCTGGTATCTTTCCCTCTGCCTTGTCTCTTACCACCTTGCCATTCTTACATTCATTTTCTCTGTTCCCTTTGTCCCACCCTCAATGAATGTGCATTCCAGCAACATGAAAGTATTTGCTGTTTCCAAGATGCACTACTCTGACTCTTCTCTCTGTAATTCTGAGCATGTCTTCTCTCTTCCAGGTGTAAAGTCCCTTCCCCTTCCATTTTTGCCTGAGTCACCTCTTCCTTCAGGTCTTATCTTGGCTGACAACTCTTCCAGGAAGACTCCCGTTCTCCCAAGACTGAATACCCTTTATGCACTAAACAAGCACTGAATAAATTTGACACGTAACATGTATCATAATGCATTGCAATTGCTTATTTATGGTCTGATGGATTACAAATTCTTTGAAGCTGAAACCCATGTCTTGTTCCCAGTGGGATCTCTAGTACCTAGCCCATGGCCTTGCTCAGTGTAGTCCTGATATTGGCACATTGTTGTAAAGTATTCCATGAACGAATCAAGTGTGAGCAGAAAAATCAGAGATAGATTAATTCGTGGCCCAAATCTTATAACCCATATGCTTAATATTTAACTCTACAATTTATGATAATATCAGTTGCTCTTTAGTAATTAATTTTTATTTTACTTGAGCTAAGTTTCACTTACCTAGTTCTCTACCAAACCATGACAAAGCCAAATCTGAGTATACTGTGTGTATCTACTCATATGTCACTAGACAAGACAAATCTGCCTTTACATCTGGCTGGGGTAGGAATTCCCAGATGCACTTAATTCTGACACATGGTCATTATTGAACCAAAAGCCATTGCCTGGCATGATTAGAGCTTGTATTTGTTTTCATTTTAAAGGGCCTCATCCAGGCTGCCAAATGTACAACAGGTGCCTTAGTTTTATACTTGCCAATCTGTTGTTATTCAAATGACCGCCCTAACAGAGACTAATGGTATCTAATAAAATTGATCTCAGTTCTGGCAAGCCAGGCTCACAGGAGCGAGAGTGGTAGGAAGTGCAGTGTGGAAATATGCTGGTGGTGAATGTGCCTGGTGAAGCATACAGTTTTTAGAAGGTGACGTATGTCTCACACATAGGCCCCTTGATTCTGTGGAGCTGTGGAAATCCTCCACAGCCCAGTGTCCTTTAAACACGAGGATCTGTAACATGGACTCTTATTTTAGACGGACTTGCTGGGTGGCATGGGGACAGGACTGGCTGTGTCAGCCTATCGATGAACAGCTATGCCATATCTGTAAGGAACACTCCAGCAATCTCTTCATGCCAAACAGTTGGCAGGTATGAGGCCTTTTACTTCCTGTCATCAGAAGTTTGCCTCACTGATTTCATAAATTCTCTGCAAGACTTGACTATTAACAGAGTTAATGAGGAGAGGAATGTGTCAGTTTGCAAATAGGAGCTCATGTTTGGCTTTTTTCATTCAGACAGTGTGTATGATTTCTTGGGGTTTTCTCATGTTTTATAGGAAGCTGGCCTGTAGAAACCTTTGCCACCAAAGGAAATAACCTTTTGTCAATTGGCCATCAAAAGTTAAAAGCATAAGTGTTGGCAAATGTTAGAACCGCTTCTCACAAGGACACAGAATTGCATTTTTTTTTTTGCAAGGATTTTAGAGACCTCATTTTACTACCCACCCGCTCTCCCATTTTTGTATTCATTCTTTAAAGTGCCACACATTAAATTCCGCTAAATGCAAGGTACTATGGGAATATACAAATGAGCAAAACGCTGCCAGGTACAATTTGCACTGACAAATAGAGATCGAGATTCTTAAGATTTTGAGAAATGTGTGCTACATAAAGTCCATTTCCTATTGGAGAGCTTTGTGTTGTCATGTGGAAAAAAGCTACTCAAATTCCATCATGATAGTGGAACTTACAGACTCACTAAATAGTAATAATAACCACTACTAGACTAAGAGAGAGTGGCTAGAGCCTTAGGTACCTAGCCACACGTCACTTAGCTCCACAGTTAATTGAGCTCATGTAATTTCCTGTGACCTAGCATATAGAATAGTTCTTAGGTTAGGATTTGGCTATTATTGGACCATCTTTTTGTATTATTTATACCCATCCTACTTGAAAAAGGATTTGCAGCAGCTATTAAATCATATGCTTCATTATCCTTAATAAATCACCTTGGTAGAGCAGACAATGGATTATTGTACAGATGGTTAGTTTCTATGAGAAATTTTTAAAATTTGCATCTTCTTAGCCTCATTCTGACTGATATTTTGTTTCAAAGCATTTTTAAAATGATAGAGCCCTTAATGGGGTATGCCAAACTAGTCACTTAGTGAGTGTTGTTCATACCTATATATATATATGTAAAAGTAACATAAATGTGATTAACAGTGTTTAACAAGTATATTTAAAAGGCCTGTTACCATTTCTGATTGTGTAAATTTTTCAAAATGGTCTTCATGATTTAGAAGAAAAGATGTACATTAATGTAGGAGGGTTTTTTAGTAGTAATGTTTCTTTTTGCAATTAGAATTGAGAAAAGTAATGAAATAGATACAAGCTTGCATCTATAAGCCTGTATGAACATAGTACTACTTATAGGTAAAGGGGAAATAAATTATCTTTTAGATATTTTAAGCATAAGACTCTTTCTCTTTTTTGATTATTTAGATACCAGAGGACAAACTCCACTATGTTTTTGTGTCTCCAGATTTCTGTCTATATAGTAAGCCACATCGGCCTCTTTGTCATAGGGATAGCCATTTCTCGGAGAGTGAATGGGAAATTTTCCAAAGGTGCTAGTAAGTTCATTAGATTGAATCTCATGTTGTTTTGCTGAGGAAACTAAGACCCCAAGAGCTGAAGAGACTCCACTGTCCCAGCTTGCCCTTCAACCTTGGTCTCCTGAACTCTAGGCCATTGTTTTCTGTAGTTAACACTGTCCCTCTTATACTGACAGAAATGGGGTCCTTGCCAATGCTTTGCTGGTTCTGAGTTGGAGGAAGGTTCTACATCAGACAGTATCTGCTTTGATGAGGAATCTACTGCCTTTTCTCATCAAAATTCAAGGGAGAGGCACTGGGGGAGCTCCATCTGTTGAGCGTCCAACTCTTGATTTTGGCTCAGGTCATGATCTCAGGGTCGGGGATTGAGCCCTGTGGTGGGATTCTGCATTCATCAGGGAGTCTGCTTGAGATTTTCTCTCTTCCTCTGTCCCTCCCCCTGCTCACATGCTCTCTCTCTTTCTCTCTCTAAAATAAATAAATCTTCAAAAAAAATCCAAGGGAAAGTAAAGGACATAGATCTTTATCATGTGTATGTGTGTGTGTGTGTGTGTGTGTATACACATAAGATTCCGAGTCTCCTTATTACTTAATTAAAATTAAATATAATTATAAACTTAGTTGTACTAGCTGTATTTCGGGTGGTCAGTATCCCCATGTAGTTGGTGTGAGTCAGAACAGCACAGACATTACCATTGCTGCACAAAGCTGCATTGGACAACACTAGCCTACCTAATCAGTCGGTAATGTCATTTGGTATTTTTAAGGTTTCAGATGTAATAAAATAAAGCTAGACCATTTACGTACTGACAACACCCATTGATCTTAGTAGGAAAGAATGTACCTGCCAGATGTAAGTGAAAGATACTGTGTCTCAGAAATACATCCTCAAGGAAAATGAACTGATAGCCGAATCTCTGCTTTTTGTCTCATGACAAATATGCATACTCTTTACTTTGTCCCTGCGTAATGTAGAGGGGGGACACTTGTATTGAAGTCAAGGAAGGAAGCAAATGGAAGACTGTTGGTTCCACCACATCTCCTCTCATTTCGTCAGCAGTCTTTTCTGTTATTTTCCAAAGGGTTTTTGTTTGTATTTCAGCCATTTCTACTGCAGAGATCCCAGAGAAGGATTAAGGAGTAGCAGTGTGGCTGAAAGAAAGGGCTCAGTAGTGAGATTATATACTTTAACATCCAAATAGGATGCTGTGACAGTGAATGGGGATGCTCTTAATGGGACAGCATGTGTAGATGAGGCCTTTCTAAGCCTACCGGATAGTTCTGATGTCTTAAAGCTCCATATGCAGAGCAGAGCAAATGTGTCTTCGTTGAGTTGGCTAAAATGGGCAGGAGGGAGGCCTGAAGGAAATCCTGGGGATGCAAAAGCTTTACTTCCCTAGCCTCCTCTTAGCATCTTTCTTATTGTCCTTTTGCTTTATTATAGTGCTCTTGAATTTTGTCAGCGATGAAGCCAAGCCAGTGTCACCTGTAATTAATGTTGACAAGCATGTATCAGAAAACCTGTTAGAAGTCATTGAAAGAAATGTGGGGCGGATGAAGACCTCCAGACTCACCCCTGACAATTCAGTGGGTATGAGAGGCAGAGTAGTCCAGACAATCCTAAACCTACACCTTAGCCTCCACACCCTCTCCCAGATCCACGCAAGGGTTAAAGGTTCAGTTTAATATTTTTATAGAGCCATAATAGAATAGTCAGGGGAAGGGGGAGGGATAAAAGCTGAACTACTTTATAACAGTTCTTGGAAACGTAGCCTCCCTTTCTCTCAACCAGCCTCACTTTTGGTCACAGAACCTGAGATAATTGTTCCCAAATGCCTTTCTCTTTTCCTTTCATATCTTAAGTCTCTATCACCTCCCACAGGGAGCACCACAGGTTCTGATATTTTTAGTTGCAGGCTTTGCATTTTGCAGGTAGAATTTTTTTTTTTTTTTGCATTATTACTATAGTTATAGAAAGAAGTTGCTTTGTTTTAAATATGCTTTAGAAAGTAGGTAGCAACAGTTAAGGTAGTTTTTTGTTTGTTTTAATCAGTTCTGAGACTCTTTGTCAATATGTTACAAAATCAAAATCAGCAAAAACAGGTTTCTGAGGGATAAGTGTTTTTAAAGGCAGTTGTTTAGAAATACAATCAGTTGGTATATTAAACAGTACTTGTAGCTTTAAAAAAGATGCAAAGCACGCAGTTAGGGGCAGGGGATAGTATATACCTGATGCTAGGGTGTTTGGTATATAATAAAGTGGTGTTTGCTTAAGACCATGAACTGTGTCTCCCACCCCCTTCTCAGAAAATTTCTCAATTAAAAAAATAATAAAGGATGTTTCCATTTCTGTTAAAACAGATTTATTTATCTCCTTACCAAGAGGATTCATGGCAGGGATGGGAGTGTTTATGCTTCATGACATTTTCAGCCCCCTGTAACAAAGTGGAAAAGTGGAAGGTCTACTTTGAGCCAATTAATCCACTAGAGCCTGAGGACACTCACCTCTTGCAAAGTCTCATTTTTCAAGTTTTGGCTTTTTATTGTGATTATAGGTACCGTCTCTATCAGTAACCAAGGTGAAAATCAGGTTCCTTTGTAATTAAAGATCTAAATCTTGATGGCTATAGGAATATTATGATAGGGCAGGAGCTATGTAAAACAGCCACACATTTTCACCCCAGAAAGATTTAATAGTCCATCCCTCAAGCCCACCACACTGCAGTCATGGCTTATAGTGCTCTAGATAAGAACATTGAACTTGAATTCGTCATTACAGAAAGCATACTGAGAACTCTCAGGTAAGGTAACATGGTGATCCATACATAACACTGACCCTTGTTGATAAAAGGCTCTTGTACATATTGTTACAGGTGCTAGAGAATATGCAATATTAGATCCGGAATGGTACGGCAGTTAATTGATGTAACTGGTGCCAAAGGGTTGCTAAGTCCTTTAAAGGGGCAATTAATCATTTTCTATCATTTAATTATCTGAAAAAAAAATGAAGGGTGGGCATGATTAGTGTTCAGAAATATGCAGTTTATGTGTTAGTATTTTAAATTTATATAATTATAGCCCTGCCAAATTCAATACTGAGCCCCAGGGATAGTCCAGGTAGAGCCCAGAAAGACACAGAAATGTGGAACATCCCACTTGGGTGTGTCTGACAAGTGCCAGAGTAAGAAAAGTTAGCTTGGGTTAGAACAGGGTGATTTGAAGAAAACATGAATCTAAAGTAGTTTTTTCTATGCACTGTTCTAATACAGTGGTCAAGTGATACTCTTTTCACTTTTCTCTACCCTTTTTATTCTTCTATTTTAAAGTGAAAAAGTAGTATAATCTCATTATAGAAAATTTAGATTGGAATAAAAAGTCACTAATAATCCTGTTACCTGAAAACAACCCACTGTTCTGACTTGAGTAAAATTTTTGGTCCTTTATACTCTCTGGTGAGTTTGCTGCTCAGTACCTTGTCAGTTAACATTTTAGCATAAATACACTTTCCCATCTTGCCTCGTTATGATCATTGTCTTTAATGGCTGTCCAGTATTTCATTGACTAGATGTGTTTATTTTCCTATGTTAGCCATTTTTGTTTTTCCCCCATTTCTCTCACTATTTCAAATACAAAGCTTAGAAGAACATTTTAATGGAGACATTTTTTGCTGTATTTTGCATTATGTCTCCTAGGATCAATACATGGAAGTGGCATCACTAGGTCAAAGGATATGAATGTTTTTATGACTTTTGAAACATACTGCCAAATTGCATTCCAGAAAGGATGTATGTGTTGATAATGTCACTATTAATGTTGGAGGATATTAGTTTCTTTTTTTCCCTTTGTCAGTTTGAAAATAATCATCTGGGTTTTCTTGATGTAATAGGCAAAACACTGCCTCTTTATTATTTTAATATGAATTTATTTAATTACTAAAGTATAATTTCTCCCTAATGTTTTTTTGCAAGTCATTATTCCTGTTACATGAATTATCTTTACATGTCCTTTGCCTCAGGGTCTTTCTTCATTTGTTCATGTTCTTTATATTATTGGGCATATTAACTCTTTGCCATGTTTGTAAAAAAATGTAACTTAAGTCTCTGTATCGGTCTTACTTTAGTAATTCATTTTACGTGCAGAATTATTTGCAATATTTTATAGTCAAAAGCATTGATGATCTTTGTCTCTATTATTATCCCTATTACATTTAGAATTGGGGAGACGAACCATGAGAGACTGTGGACTCTGAGAAACAAACTGAGGGTTCCAGAGGGGAGGGGGGTGGGGGGATGGGTTAGCCAGGTGATGGGTATTAAAGAGGGCATGTATTAAATGGAGCACTGGGTGTGACACGCAAACAATGAATCATGGAACACTACATCAAAAACTAATGATGTAATGTGTGGTGATTAACATAACATAATAAAATAAAATTAAAAAAAAAAAAAGAATTAGAGGTCTTTTCCTTTCCGAAGATTCTCTTCTAGTTTTTCTGGTGTTTTATTCCCCTTGTTACTACTTTATATTGGTTTTTCAGGCAAGTGATTCTGTATAAGATAGTGAAGTATTTGGAAGTATTAACATGAACTATCATTATATTTGTATCCAGCATAGAAACCTGGTACTGCTTTGTTAGAAGAAAGCCTATTATAAATCCACAACCAAGAGATACGTACATAGATTTTTTTTTAAGTTGCCAAACGAGATGGTCTGTTCTTTAATCAATCAATTTTATGTTACTCTTCATAAATTAGTATTTTTTGTTTATTTAAAGTAGTTATTTGAAAATGGAATAACATTTAGTGAAATAGATACATTGTTAATTTTTAGTTAAATTAACAAAGGGTGCTCTTAGTTGCTTTTGGAAATGAAATGTTTCCAAGCAGCTCATAGAACCCAGATGTTTCCATGAAGAGGAATGTAGTTTGATAGTGTCACCTTCAAATCATCTATAGGTCATATGTAGTTGTAGTACAAAAAAGATTCTAGTTTTTTCCCCTACCCTGCCTGTTACTTATCCCCAAACTATATAGTCCTTTCTTCCCCAGTTATTTGTAATGCTCTTTTACAAATAATTTTATTTGAAATCATTATGTTTTTTTAAAGATTCATTTATTCATTTGAGAGAGAGGTAGAGAGAGAGAGCAGAGGAAGGGCAGAGGGAGAGGGAGAGAGAGAATCCCAAGCAGACCCCAACTGAGTGCATATCTGGTCCAGGTCCAGGGGCTCAGTCTCACCATCCTGAGATCACCACCTGATCTGAACCACAAGCCGGATGCCTAACTGACTAAGCCCCTGAAATCATTTTAAGTTTTATATTCAGTTTTATTTTTCTATAGGTCCATAAGTGAGTTAGTTATAATACTCTTTCAATTACTGTCCTTTTTTTATATCCTCACTGTTAGAGCTTGTTGGGCTGAACCCTTTCTCATGTTTTCCTTACAGATTTTTCTTCAGTAATTTCTCCAATTTATTTTTTTGAAATGTACTATAGTTGACCCTAAAATTTGGAGTTAGAAACCAAGAAGCTTAATTCAGATGTTCACAAAATATCATAGGACTTACTCATGTTCTGAGAAGTGGGCACATTATATATAATTTAATTATAGTCAAATGCTTAATTATAGTGGGAATTCTCTCCTTTCTCTTTATGACATCACATAAAACAAGCAAACAGAACTACTTTTGTTTTAAATGGTACTGTTTTTCATTTTCAAAGTTAGATACTAGATAATTTTCTAACTAGGGAATGCCTATTTTGACTTAAAATCCAGTTTTCATGATTCCAGAATCTTGTGTCAATTAGTTTTATAGTTGGAAGAAAACATCATTTAATCTACATATGTGTCAATTTCTCATCTTTTCATTCTATATCTTGCTTTTAAAATGTTTTTATTGGGATGCCTGAGTGGCTGAGTCGGTTAAGCGTCTGCCTTTGCCTCAGGTCAGGATCCCAGGAATCTGGGAACAAGCCCTGCATGGGGCTCCCTGCTCAGCGGGGAGTCTGCTTCTCCCTTTGCCTGCCGCTCCCCCTGCTGTGCTCTCTCTCTGACAAATAAATAAATAAAATCTTAAAACATAATAATAAAGTGTTTTTATTCAGGTTTTGAACTGAAGACCTAAAATTAAGAATTATATATGAAAGATAAGATTTTAAAAATTAATTCTTAATATTTTTCTGTAAGGATGGATTTTGATTATATATTTGGTACATATCAGTTGTTCTGTAGATGTCCTAACGTTAAAACCTTTTTATTTTTAACCAGAAACAAAACAAAACTAAACAAAACAGTCCAAGAAGATTATGGGTTTCAGTGATTAACCAATAACTCTGGTCTTTCTGAGATGTGCCAAAGGCTCTCTTTCTTTGTGAAATAGAGCATATCTTGTAGTTTGCTTTGTCAGTGTTCTATTAAACTATCAAAACATTCAAGTTCTGCATTTTGAGCAGTATTTATGCTTGAATTAATTCCCAAGTTTCAGGGCCACTAACTTTGATTATATTTATTATTATTTACGAATTTAGCCAAGTCTTAATTTATATAATAGAGCATGTAGGAGCACACAAAACTTAAAACTCCAGGAAGTGAAAAATGGCATTTGGACAGTGTTGCTTTGAAATTTATTATATATATATATATTTTTTTTTATTTTATTTATTTGACAGAGAGATAGCGAGAGCAGGAACACAAGCAGGGGGAGTGGGAGAGGGAGAAGCAGGCTTCCCGCTGAGCAGGGAGCCCGATGCGGGACTCGATCCCAGGACCCTGGGATCATGACCTGAGCCGAAGGCAGATGCTTAACGACTGAGCCACCCAGGCGCCCCCAAATTTATTATATATTAATTAAACAAATATTTACTGAGTTCCTACTGTATCCCAGACATGGATCTAGGCATTGATGCGGCAGGCGACAACAAAGGCAAGATTATTTTCTTAAGGATGTTTATTTTTGTGGAGAGATAGTCAATAAACAGATACATGGTGGTGTGAAAAATAAACGAGATAGTGATAAGTATGAAGAAAATACATGTCAGGGGAAGCGGAGAGATTTAAAGTGACTAGTGCTATGGTGGACTCAGAGCTGCATCCTGGAAGGTGGGCATCTGAGACAGTGACTTTCTGGGGAAGAAGAATTTAGCAGAGACCAGCGAATGCAATATCCCGAGGCAGGAGTGTGCTTGGATTGCATTTCTCAACTCTTTTAAGCACATTTTCTTCTTAGATCTATTTGTAGAGGCTACAATTCTAGACATATCCTGTTCACTGTGCCCACATGCCTCAAATGCAAGGCCATATCCACCCATGCTCTCTGATCTCATCCTGGCTACAGCTGGTGCTTGGGAGCCAGATAACGTCTCACTGGGCAGAAGGGCCAGGGTTATCCAGTTCCTCTGCCCATCCCATGCTCTAGTTTTGCTCTGCTGACTCTCTGAATCTGATGCTCCAGGCCCCACTTAAGTATCTGCCAGGACCACTGCATTTCCTGATTACTGACTTTAACCCCGGGGCCCTTACATGACCTAGATCGTATCTGTTAGGCTTTTTCCATGCTGGTGGATTCCTTAGTTCAGTCATGCCCACTCCTTTAAGGCAAAAGTGTTGGCCGTGCTATGCGTTGTTATTTTACTATTAATAACCCCACATAAATTCAAGTTACAAACTAAGCCACCTCTATAGAGCACCTCTGTATTTACTTTCTTTTCTGCCCTCATTTTAGAAAGGAAGAAAAAAATATCTGAGAAACAAAAAGTTCCAGTGTCTTGTCCAATGCCATAGAGGCAGGACTCAGTGGGATGTTTGTTAGAAATCATTATCTTTGCATGCCCTGCTCATTGTGGTGATCTTTGGACGCACTGCGATTTAAATTCCGACTGTGTAACTTCTTTTCATCCTCAGTCTCCTTCTCTCTGACATAGGTATGATAGGAGTACCTGCCTAGTATTATCACTGTGAACATTAAATGAGATAATGCATTTAAAGCCTAGTGTGCCTGACACGTGGGATATTCCACACATGAAGCGATTTTTGTTAGTATTTATGCTACTACTATTACTACTTTTGCCATTATTCTTCCTTTCTGTATAAATCTTTAAAAATAGATGTATGGGGCACCTGGGTGGCTCAGTCAGTTATGCGTCTGGCTTAGGTTCAGGTCATGATCCTGGAGTTCCGGGATCGAGCCTGGCATAGGGAATCCCTGCTCAGCGGGGAGTCTGCTTCTCCCTCTGCCCCTCCCCCTGCTCCTTCTCTCTCTCTCTCTCTCTCTCTTGCTCACTCTTTCTCAAACAAATAAAAAAAATCTAAACAAATAGACGTATGAACAGAGTAGTTATTAATAACATGATTTTGAAGTAAATTAGGACAAATTATAGAAGATGATCAGATGTTTGACAAAAGCATTTTGCATAATTGCTGAATTTCTTATACATTTTTATCTATAAAAATTAAAGCCTATCTTGTGAATTACTGAATATTCACTTTTTATGTAATAAAGCATATACACTGAGTTATTTTCCATTCACCCTTATAATATTATTAACAACTATGTAATAGCATGAATTATGTCTGTTATTAAGATGGCATCATTCATCCAGTGAGTAGCAATTGGGTTACATCCTGAAACTTTTTGTTTTTTTTTTTAATTCTTTCCTTAGCTTTATTGAGATATAATTGACATAAACATTGTAGAAGTTTAAGATGTACAGTGTGTAGTTTTGACACATTTCTGTATTGTAGCATGACTACCACCACAAGGTTAACTAATCCCGCTGACCCATCACATACTTACTATTTTTTTTTTTTTTAAGATTTTATTTATTTGACAAAGAGAGACACAGTGAGAGAGGGAACACAAGCAGGGGGAGTGGGAGAGGGAGAAGCGGCTTCCTGCTGAGCAGGGATCCCAATGTGGGCCTCCATCCCAGGACCCTGGCATCATGACCTGAGCCGAAGGCAGATGCTTAAGGAGTGAGCCACCCAGCGCCCCAGTATTTCTTTTTTGTTGTGAGGACATTTAAGATCTACTCTCTTAGCCATATTCAAGTATGTGATACAGTGCTTATTAGCTTTAATCACTGTGCTTACATCCTAAAATTTTGTTGAGGTCTAGAGAATAATGAGAATTTTTATATGACATCCACTGAAGTGACAAATGAATAAATTGAAATAATTACAGGTTATCATTTATAATACATATCTCCACCTACTGGACTCAATTCTTTCTCCATCTTTCTGCCTGTCACTGACTGTGTATCAGGCTTATAGATCATCAAAAATAGCTGTGCCCAGACCTCCTGCAGAAGCTTCAAAGGTTACATGTTCAAATCAATGTTAATAACCTCTTGGGAGTAAGGGGTAGTAGAATACTGTCCAATAATACTCAGTCTTTAGCAAGGTCTTCCTTTATGGTAAGTCAGAAGAGAAAAGCTATAAACTTCCCATCTCAACCTGGAAACCCCATTTTTTTCTTTTTCTCTGTTAGTTGTATGGCTGTGGCCTCCAGATGAACTAGATGGATTACCACTGTTGTTCAGATTTCTGGGCCCCACAGAGAAAATACCAAGTCAATTGTATGACTGATTTGTTTTTAACTTGGGCAAAATAAGAATAGGAAAGAAAATGTATTTTATGTTATACAGCTCTCTGGATAATGAACAGTGGATATTAAATTTATGAGAGTACTAATAGGAAGTGAAGGGTTGCATTTCTTTTCATTTAGGATATTATTTTCTGTTCTTTGGGGGGTACATGTAGTCATTCATTTCATGGAAAAATGAAGCCTCAGACAATCTGGAAAAAAAACCCCTCCAATTTAGAGAAATATTAAATATCTAGTCTCCTTCAGACATGATTACTTTTACAGTTGAAAGATTTCATATTTAAAAGTAATCCTCTTTGTGAAGTCTTGTGATCCTGCAATGTGACCATAAACTTAATCAAAATCACTTTGTTAACAAAACACACTTAGTGGGTGCAAACACTGGTTAATTTTCTGTTTCACATAACTTGAAGTGTATTTCAGCCCTGTTCAGTGAGGCATTTCCGAAATGTTGTGTGGCTGTTTTGGTAATCGCCATAATTGACTTACTCTCTTCCTTGTGATTCATCATGCATTTTCCCTGTAATTGTCAAATTGTGGAGTGTGATTTGATGAAAAACATGATGGCTTTAGTTGCCGTTGGCCTCACATGTGACATCTTTTAGTTGTTGTTCTGCTTTCATGCCTACAAAGATACTGTTCCTCCCCATTAGAATTCACTGTGTCTTGCAGGATTTTTCTCAAAGCATTCAAGTGAATTAAAGATGGGCTAGGAATTTGGGAGATTACTAGATCGATTCACACCATCTTACATTACATTTTCATTTCAGGGTCCTTAAATACATCTAGGGACTATCTTAGTAGTCTTAGACATGTGTGAACACCATACACATACGTGTGTGTGTATTTTTTAATCACCAGTTACCTTTTGCATTCAGTGCACATTATAGCTCTCAGAAGATTGCAAACACTTTTCATTATTGCTTTTTATCTGTCATGCTCTTTGAATGATTTTACTGGACACTACTAAAGTAGGAAATGGATACAAGTAAATTACAACTTGTACCCATTTCCATCTGTCAGAAAAGCACTAAAGGAAAAATAGAATATGGCCTTTGCAAAACATTGTGATTTTGAAAGCAATTTTTGCCAAATTAGTGTATGTAAATGGTCTTTGCTTCTATGAAACTTTCTCTGAGGTTTTGCAGTGTTTATAATACAGTCAACTCATAAAAGTAATACAGCATTGAGATGAATAGCAAAGTGTTTTCAGAATGATCACATTCATTCTAGCTGTGGCTGAAAGAGACATATCTTGTATGAATTCTTTTTTGTTAGTATCAGAGATGATGTGTCTGATTCAGAAGGGCTTTGAGTTTACATTTAAAGGGATTTAGTGTGTGTTTGTAAAAAAAAAAAAAAAAAGGTTAGCAAAATTTAATATTGCTCACCTTGTCATTTCTCTTCCCATCCAAAATGACTGACTTTACTGAATTAGATTGAGGTTTTCTTTTTAATTGTATGTGGACTTTGTAATCTCTAGTCCAGTCTCTGAACATCTTTATATAACATACTCCTAATGTAATTTCATAATGGTTTAATGGAGGCAAGCCAAGTGTACTTTGATACAGAGTAAGCAAGATCGTTTTATTTTTTTTAACCAACTCAGTTAGGATTAAACATTTCCTGACAGTCTCCTAGGATTCAGGAAGTAGATCCAACAAAGACAATGACCAGAAGTGAGAACAACTGTTACAAGTGCAGGATTCAATTCATAAAAATTTTGAAGGAGAATCTCTAACAGCAACCATCCCCTGCCTCTGCTTCTCATTCTTAAATTTCAGAAAAACAAAAACAAAACCATTTTCTTTTGAGTGTTTAACAGCATAAGACTTCTGGGCTTACCTGGTTTGTAATATATTCCCTGAGTTTAATAGGCAGGTTCTGTAGATACCCCCCTCGCCCCCCGCCTTTTTCCCTCCTTTCTTTCCTTTTCATGCTCCCTGCTTTCTTTCCTTCTTACCTTACCAAAAAATGGTCTGGTGTTCTATGGACACCTGCAGCTGTGATGATCCTATCGAGAGCTACTGCAAGAGAGGATGGGGTTCAGCAGATGTAATGAAGCTGAGTGCACGTGTCTTTGTGACTATGAAGTTGATTGAGCACGCAGGCCCCTTCTCAAAATGCTGCTTCCCTCAGGGGACTTAGGATAGGTGGAGCCTCTGTACTTTGTCTTTAAGTTGTCCTTCTCCAGCTTTGTTGGGAACACACTGTGTGCACTGTGAATGGGCATGAAGGACCGGGTAATACAGTTGGGAAAACTATGGACTTTGTAACAGATCCATTTTCCTAACAGTCGTGTAGCAATGCGGTACAGGACACAAATGCATTTCTAAAATGTGATAGTAGGGGCGCCTGGGTGGCTCAGTCGTTAAGCGTCTGCCTTCGGCTCAGGTCATGATCCCAGAGTCCTGGGATCGAGCCCCGCATCAGGCTCCCTGCTCCGCGGGAAGCCTACTTCTCCCTCTCCCACTCCCCTGCTTGTGTTTCCTCTCTCGCTGTGTCTCTCTCTGTCAAATAAATAAATAAAATCTTTAAAAAAATAAATAAATAAATAAAATGTGATAGTAATTGGACATATGGATGTGAACTCTGTACACAAAGCAGGTCAAATCCATATCAAAATGTATTCCTTTCTAAAATCTAATTTCAAAGAGCAAGACAAGTTGTTCTGCACTGCCTTATACTTTGTTTGTGGGAGGTAAGCAGAAAATATGCTTAAGTGCTATCCATAGATTGATATTGATTAGGTGGTTGTCTTTCAATATTTAGGAAGTTATTATAGAAAAAGTCCACTTTCCTGCATTATCTGAACCCTATATCCACTCATATGTGGGCTTATGAGTATGTAGTTCCTTAGTTACAAGTAATCTCTAGTAAAATGATTTTTAGGGTGAGAAGGAATCCTTCTGTACTGAAACATAGTGGGGACATTTTATTTAACAATTTAATGTTATTTTGTCCTTCTGTGCTACTGTTACATTTTCTGTTGAAACAGGAAGTTGAAACTCAGACAGCACAGTTTTAGCCTCAGTTTCCTGATCTTCCAGGTGTGGAGTTGGATTTGATGATATCAATAGTCCCTTCTAAATCCACAAAATTTTGAGTGCATATCTTACTTTGGAGCTGGATCATCAGCATTCTTCAGAAAACTATTCTTGCAAATTCTGAAGCATATTTGTTATTAAACATATAGTTGCTATAACAAATGCTAATACCATTGTTGATTAATCTTTATTAAGGCATCTTAATAATTAATTAAAAAAAATAAGAACTTTTCGGAAAAAGAAAGCAACAGTTTGTATCTTGGAGGGGTTTAGAGATTTTTTAAGCAATGATTTCAACACCATGGGAGCTCTTTCTCTGAATTATGGGCAGAATTGGGAATGTCCTCACATGTGAATAGTCAAATGCACTGTACTCTCTTTATTTTCCTCTCAGCCAAAAATTGTCCACTTCCCTTTTGCTGTGTACTCTAGCAGCCATCATCTGGAAGGAACATTGACACTTCATGATCAAGGCGGGCACTCTGTTGCTTCACCATGACCTCCTTTCTTTCCTCTCTCTAGAGGAGATGGAGAAGTGCTGAGTTGACCTTGGTCCTCACTTTTCTACTTGATCAAGAGCTCTGGATTGTCTTGAATACTGGATATATGTCCTATCATATATCCAGTATCCAGCCACTTTAGCTCATTTCCTACCTTCCATTCTTGTTTAACTCTTACTTCCTTCTTTTTTTTGAAGATTTATTTTATTTATTTGAGAGAGAGAGAGCATGGGGGGAGGGGCAGAGGGAAAGGGAAAGAGAAACACAAGCAGACTCTGTGCTGAGTGCAGAGCCTGCTGGGGGCTCGATCGCATGACCCTGAGATCAGACCTGAGCCGAAACCAAGAATCAGAGACTCAACTGTCTGTGCCACCCAGGCGCTCCTTAACTTTTATTTCTTAATATCGGCACCCCTTCCAAGATTCCCTTGAAAATGTCTGGAGGTCTCCTTCAGAATGTCCATAAAATTTTCCTTGTATCTTTTCATACTTGTTTTTATAGTGCTATAGTTAAGCATAATTTCTATAAATTTACACTAAACAAAATTATTGAAAGGGAGCAGAACAAAGTGGTTAAGAGTTTGGGCTCTGTGACCAAAGTAACTAAGTTGATACTTCTGCTTTGCCTCTCGTGAGCTATAAGTCCAGGTCACTTAGTCTGGTTTACCTCATTTTCTCATCTATAAAATGAGGCTAATATTAGTACCTATTCCATGGGATTGTTTAAAAATTTAAGAAAATTAATATATGCAACGTGACTAAGAACAGTGCCTGATTCAAACATAGTGAGGACTCAATAAGTTCAAGCTCTTGTATTTAATTTTTAAATTTTGTTTACTAGTATTACTCAGGAAGAGTACTTATCTCAGTTACATTATAATAACTTTGTATAGAATTGTACAGTTTATGAAGAAATTTCATACTTGAAATATCATTTGACCTTCTTAGTAATTTTCTAAAGCCTTGCTGTTATTCCCATTTTACAGATTAGAAAAGTGAAGGTCATGGAAGGTCAATGCCTTGATGCATATTTTGGCTAGTTAGTGATAGACTGGGCTCTTTGTCCCTGATCATCTGACTCTGCAGTTGTTATATTACTCCATGTTGTCAAAATGCATTTTAAATATATATATTTCTGGGACAAAATGTATTCAATGTTGTGCTCATCCTCTTCCCAATAATTGGGCTTCCAGGACGTGGTGGATGCACTGTCAAGTGCTGGACATCTGCCAGTGAGCAAGTCAGGCACAGTCCCATATTCACAGTGGGAAAAGTACAGGTCACCAGGAAAATCCAACCCAGTGTGACACTTGTTATGATAAAGGTCCTATAGGGTTTATAACAGCCTTCAAAAAGTGTCCCTCTGACCAAGTTTTTCAACCCACGATGGAAAGCTACTCAGCAATATAAACGGAATGAACTATTGATAAATGTACAAAACACATAGATCTTGAAAACATATATTGTGTGAAAGAAGAGAGACCCAAAAGAGTACATGCTATATGATTCCCTTTATGTGAAGTTTAAAACAAGTAAAACTAATCTACGGTGACAGAAATCATGACAGTGGTTGTCTTGACAGGGAATGGAAGAGGTGTGTGGGGGCTATAGCATGGCTGGATAAGGACAGGAGGGAGCTTTCTAGAACAATGGAAATTTGTATATCTGGATGAAGATGTGGGTTATATGGTCATATACCCATACCAGCTGTGACAATTCATCCAGTTTACACTTAAGATCTGTGCATTTCACTATATGAATCGTATTTCAATTTTTTTAATATGAAAAAATAATTTACATGAATAAGAAAGCTTTAGTGGTAATTATTTATTCCAATAATACAGTAAATATACAATACAGTAGATGTAAAACAGATGTATACAACATATGGCATTGCCAGTATAGTATGATAGGGTATTTCATTTTTTTTAAATTTAAACTCAATTTAATTAACATATAGTGTATTATTAGTTTCAGAGGTAGAATTAGTGATTCATCAGTTGCATATAACACCCAGTGTTCATTACATCAAGTGCCTTCCTTCATGCCCATCACCCATTTACCCCATCCCCCTACTCACCTTCTCTGCAGCAACTCTCAGTTTGTTTCCTATAGTTAAGAGTGTCTTATGGTTTGTCTCCCTCTCTGATTTCATCTTACTTTATTTTCCTTCCCTTCCCCTATGTTCATCTGTTTTGTTTCTTAAATTCCACATATGAGTGAAATCATCTGGTATTTGTCTTTCTCTGACTTACTTTGCTTAGCAAAACACCCTCTAGTTCTGTCTACGTCATTGTAAATGACAAGATTTCATTCTTTTCAATGGCTGAGTAATATTCCATTGTGTGTGTATGTGTATAGATAGATAGATAGATAGATAGATAGATAGATAGATAGTAGATAGATACCACATCTTCGTTATCCATTCATCTGTCAAGGGACACCTGGGCACTTTCTATATTTTGGCTATTGTGGACATTGCTGCTATAAATATTGGGGTGCATGTGCCCCTTCGGATCACTATGTTTGTGTCCTTTGGATAAATATCTAGTAGTGCAAATGCTGGATCGTAGGGTAGCTGGACAGAGTATTTCGAAGAGTATTTCTCTTGCAAGTACCGCATTATATAGACCACCCTTACCCATACATGCTCTGAAGATGAAAGCGCTATGAGTTACTTAAAATAATAACAAACCTACCATGTCTTGAGTTATTTGAGTTTACTTAGGGGGAGCATTTCACAAATTTTATATGGCACATTTTATTTTATCCCATTGCAAAGATTAAAAGTTTTACAATGAAGCCACCGAGCATGGTCTTGACATTTTATTTTTTATGTTTTTTAGAGCTATATACACAATAATAACCTGTTACTTTCTCAATTTTGACAACTAGTTCTGCAATTTCCGCAGAACCTGGTATCAGTTCTATAGCAACTGTGTATATTCCACAATAGCTTTGGGTCCTTGATTATCCTATGGTAACTTCTAGTATACTCATGTTTAAAGACAATTCTTTAAACACCTTCAGTTTCAAAGCATAAATATTTTGAAAATGGAAATGATTCTCTTTCTATCAGGCCTGTGTGTTTCATAATCATTACTTCAAGTTCTTCATCTGTTTTTTATGTAACCAATAGACTTTCATGGGATTTACTTCCTTTTTTAATAGTGGACTTATTAGCAAAATAGATCAAACTGTGCCCAACACATTTTTGAATATATTATTATTATCTTGTTATTATTTTGAGGATGGTGGTAAGTACTAATTAGATGTGCTTCAGGATATTATACTAATAATTACAAAAATGTAGATTTTCCTGAGAAAGATACTCTTCCACATAATTTCAGGCCTATTATTTTAAATGGAACCTATTCACGTTCATTTAGCTATGGCTTAATTGGCTTAGATCCATGTTTAGTTTAATTCAAAAATTTTAATAACCTCTAGAGAACAAGAATAAATCTTTGGGTGAAAGGACATGATAAATAGCCTATAGGCTAAAGGCATGCTCTGTTTTGAAATGTAAATGATGAGTTGAATTACTTTGCAAGGTCTGGGGGTAAAAGGAATTTGATTACTTTTTGTGGCAGAAAACTAAAATTCCTAGAATTCCAGACAGATTGATGGGTTAAGTCATTTATTCTTTCACCATAGATTTTGCTAGGCTTTGGGAGTTGAAATATGACTTAGAAATCATCCTTATCCTCAATGAGCTTAGTCTAGGAGATAGATAGGAGAACAGATTATAGCAAGTTAGTGTGATAACATTTTAATAGAAATACTCTGAACCTATAGAAGAGGAAGTAATCAACTCCACCTGTTGTCTCTCTCTTCATGTGTTGTGTTTTTTGTTTGAGGGGACAGAAAATAGAAGATCCTAGAGTTGGATCCAGGCAGTGAGCAGAGATCTGCCAGTTTAAACAAGCGGGCAAGGAATTTTCCAGGCTGAATGAGCAGCATATTCCAAGCAGCATATTCCTTGGAATATAGGCCTTTTAAAGACATGGTGATAACAAGAGTGTGGAGTTGGACAGCTGGGAGAGACAACCGGGGATCAGATCACACAGGGCTTTAACTCTAGTACTTGTGGAAGGTCTTCTGTATTGCCAGGCACTATGCAAGGCACTGGATATTTACTTTTACTTGTGATCAATGCAGTTCAGCGTGGGGAGCTTGCCATCAGAAGGAGCCTGAAATAATACATGAATATGCAATAACAAACTGGTTAAGGATTATGAAGAAAAAAAAAGTGGTGCCTGCCCTTGTAGATCCTGGCCTTGTAAATCTCTCTTTGGAGACAACATTTGAATTGAGGTCTGAAGGATGAGAAGTAATCAGTTGGATATGGGTAGTGATTATCAGCATGTTTGAAGGACAAGCGGTGGAAACAGCTGTTTGATGAGCTTTCCAGCCAAGCTGGAGGGTGGTGGATTCGTGGAGAATGAAAGTGGTTAAGATTGGAGAGAGCTGGTCAAGGGGGCTTGATGGCCTTGGTAGAGAAGTTGGATTTCATGTAAGACCCAGTGGGGATTGTGGGAGGGGCTGTAGGTAGAGGAGTGCTTGATTTTTGTTTTAGAAAGATTATAAAGGATAGATTGGGAGGTACAAGAGTAGACATAGGAAGGCCATTTAGGAAGCTGTTATATGTAGTAGGAGGAGAGATGGCAGGGGCAATGGAGACAGGATTTCTGATGGATTAAAGGCAGGTAGAGGAAGAGGAGGGACAGATACAAATGGAGAATAGATACAGGGTTTTATCTTGAAATGCTGTCATTTACTGAAATGGAGAAAGTTGGTGAATGAGCACGTTGGGAGATGGGGAAATCCTTTTGGAAATCTTTGGTTTGAGGTCCCCATTAAACATCCAAAGAGAGAGGGGTACTATGTACAATATGAGTCTGTAGGTCAAAGGTGTGGTTGCCATGGAGATAAAAGTTTGAAAACACTAAGCTATGTAGGCAGAGATGAAATCACCCAGGGATGTAATGAAGAGAGAGTCAGTGGGGCACAGAGTACTTAGAGGTCAGGCAGAGGAGCTAGATGTTTTAAGGAGCCCAAGAAAGAGCAACCCAAGTGGTAGAAAGTAAACCAGGATTGTATGGCACAATAGAATACCAAGAGAGAAGAGAGTTTCAAAAGGAGGCTGGGGGAGTGGGTGGTTATGTTTAACAAGAGGAAGACAGAACACAGAGTATTATATGTTTTGCTGGAGCATTTATTTGTTTTTTCTTCAGCTGTGAATGGGGAAGCATCAGAGGGTTTCATGCAGAGGACTGACCTGACCAGAAGTGTATTTTAGAAAGATCATAACGTGGGCTGTGTGAACACTGAATTTAGTTTAGAGGAACAGAAATCTGTTCATCCTTTCTGCTTTCTAACCTGTTAAATTGCCTTCTCTTAAAGTAAATGACAGCAGGACATGTAGTGGTTTTGGGAGATGAGGGACTTTGGGTTTTAACAGAACTGGATCCAAGTTCTTGTCTATTTTCAGCCCCAGGACCTGAGACAGTTGCTTAACTTCTGTCAACTTTGGTTTCCTTATGTGTAATTTGGGGATAAAATATAATACGCCCCCACAGAAGGTTATGAGGATGAATGCATTATACAGATAAGCCCCTGATAGTATTACTTATTATTATTATCATTGATACTGTATTTGTAAGCATGTGTATACCTTTTATAAAGATTTCATCTCTGTAAAGCATTGCACTTTGCCCTTCCCTTGTGGTAGTATTTTAACATTATCCTTCAACAACCATGTCTTTAACCTTCTATCCAGGTATAAAGGCAGTAATTCTAATCTCTCTGGGAGAATTTCCAAATTGTAGCGAGCACCTGGCTGTGCACAATTTAAAGCGCACTTTCTCTGACAGAACACATGCTTATATTGGTTCACACTTTAACATTTTATCCCCAGTTCTTACAGTCTTTTATTTCTCCGCCTCTGTGTGCTTTTATAGCAGTGAGGGTATTAGAACCCTGGCAGATGCAGACGTTACCAGGGTGCGGGGAAAGGTTCCCAAGACAACAGTCAAAGAGAACAGATGTCCTAAGTCATCGAGGAAACTGGCAGTGACTCCACCTGGTACAGAATAAAAAACATGAGAGGGGTGTAGTTCCTTGTGTATTTAAGGAATAATGGAAGCTGGAAAATGCTTACTAAGCAAAACAAAAACAAAACAGAACAAAAACAACTAAAAAACATCTTTCCCACTTTTTAAAAAAGATTTTATTTATTTGAGAGAGAGAGAGAGAAAGAGCAAGAGCAGGGGGAAGGGAAGGGGTGGAGGGAGAGGAACAGGGGAGAAGGAGAGCAGCAGGGGAGAGGAAGAGGGAGAAGTAGACTCCCCGCTGCTGAGTGGGCTCATCCCAGGACCCTGTGATCATGACCTGAACCAAAGACAGACGCTTAACCAACTGAGCCACCCAGTCGCCCTCATGTTTTCCACTTTTACCATGACTTTCATGTTTGCCTAAATGGTGGCAACAAATCCTGTAACTGCATGTGATCACAGAATATGTAAAGACTCTTGCCTTGTTTCAGAGTTAGCTTTCCTGAGAGATGAAGGGAGGGAAATATGGACATGTTTGAGGATGATATGTGTCTGTGCAGTATTTTGCCATAAAATTTGTTAATAATTTTTCAATAATGAGTCATTATTTTGCAAAAGAAATACACCTAGTTCCAAGACTATTAATGAGAATATTTATTCTTTAATACTCTAAAAATAGCCCAGTGTACTGATTATTGAATATCTGGCACATCCATAAGGAAACCACAATGTTATTAATGAACAAATAGTAATAAGTATAAACTATCAAAATAGAAGTAGTCATAGAAATTTCCTTTATAATGACATATTCATATTTGGTATTTTAAGTTCTTAAAATCACAGTACGAGTGTTTAAAATACCTTACTCAAGATTAACTCGTCATTTGAAAATGATTTCAAACAATACAGATAACATCTTAAGTGCCCATAGGATTCATTACAAGTATATAAGTAAAGGTATTAAAATAATAGCTTTGGCTGTGACCCAAAGATGATAGATACCAGATATCCCATTTTCAAGAGAAACACTGGAAAGTTGTTTTAGGGGTTGGGCATTAAGGAGAGGATTCATGAAGACAAATTATTTTCTAAGGTTTTACTTATTTATTTGTCAGAGAGAGAGAGAAAGAGCACAAGCAGGGGGAGCAGCACAGGGAGAGGGAGAAGCAGGCTCCCTGCTCGCGGAAGCCTGATGCAGGACTCGATCCCAGGACCCTGGGATCATGACCTGAGCCGAAGGCAGATGCTTAACCAACTGAGCCACCCAGGTATCCCCATGAAGACAATTTTTTTTTTTTTTTAAAGATTTTATTTATTTATTTCACAGAGAGAGACATAGTGAGAGAGAAAACACAAGCAGGGGGAGTGGGAGAGGGAGAAGCAGGCTTCCCGCTGAGCAGGGACCCCAATGCGGGGCTCGATCCCAGGACCCTGGGATCATGACCTGAGCCGAAGGCAGACACTTAACCGACTGAGCCACCCAGGCGCCCTAAGACAAATTTTTTGATGAGTGCTATTCTGCAGGTGCCTTTCCCACCACCTTGACTAAGGCAATGAGGGAAGAACCTTTCTTTTTCTTTTTTTTTTAAAGATTTTATTTATTTATTTGACAGAGAGAGACACAGCGAGAGAGGGAACACAAGCAGGGGGAGTGGGAGAGGGAGAAGCAGGCTTCCCGCCGAGCAAGGAACCCAATTCAGGGCTCGATCCCAGGACTCTGGGATCATGACCTGAGCTGAAGGCAGACAACGACTGAGCCATCCAGGCGCCCCAGGGAAAAAACTTTCAAGGGAGCATCTTTAGAACTTTACATGTTTTCAGAAGTTGAAGGAATCTGGTGGAAAGATGTCTTTATTCATGCTTAGAAAATCTAAAAGAGATAGGAATAGGCCTACTTGCTGTTTATCATGAAGTGGAGGAAAGACGAGGTAACTGCGTGGACATTGACTTCCCCTCCATTTGTGGTTCCTGGGACAAAATATGGGCCATTTATAAGCGAGAACTGAGGCCCTCTTGGGCTCTATTCAATTTGCTGCCAGGAGAAAGGAACAAACCTCACCAGAAGTTCTCCTGGATTCTTAGGTGCTGTGGAAGGAGAAGTGATTCTCCATAAAGTACAGCAGGTGACAGGCTCAGAGAAAGAGAAAGAGAAAGAAAGAGAGAGCGATCTGTAGACAATAGCCAGACCTGGACAACATGTCGTCAGCTATTAGCGGTGCATTTTCTTACTCCCATTTTCCTCACCACTCCAACCTGGTGGTTTGGAAAATTTATCTATCCATTGGAGGAACTGAGGAATCAAAAGAGGTGAAAAAGGGAAGGAAGGGACAGACTGTCTTCCTTCCTGTTGGCTACTGGTCTGCAGCCAATCCTGGCTGGAAGAGTGAGGTATCTGTAACTGGAGCATTTCAACTACGACTAATACATTTAACGGAGCACTCTAATCTCTGAATTGAGACTGTGTTTGGTGACTTAAAGTGACTATAAGTCATCATATTATTCAATAGGAAAGTAATTGGACGGCTTGAGTTGTCACATAAGGGCAGATAACTTTGCCCTTAATGAATTTTAAATTTTAAATAAAGGTATGATGGAAGGTGAAATAAAGGCATTTTGTGACTAAGCTGTGTGAGTCTTACATGGATCCAGAGACATAAATACATACACTACTGTGTGTGTCCGTGCTATGTAGTGTGTATGTATTTTTACTTCAAGAAATTCACCAAGAAATAGATTTCCTCATTTAAATACTGACATTTTATAATTAGCCAATAAATATGGCCATATTCTGTGACCAGTGATGAGTACATTCTTATTCCCTGTCCAAATGCAAAGCTGGATTGAGGGCAGGGACCCTATCCTCATCTTAAATGCTGAGGTTTAAAGAGTGGTTTATGGAGCTAGACTGCCTAGGATAGAATTCTAGCTCTGCCCCTTGCTAGCTGAGTGACCTATGGTCAAATTACTTAATTTGTTTGTGCCTCAGTTTACACATCTGTACAATGGGCATAATAACTGCACCTGCATGATAGGTAGTTGTGTTAAATATACATATATGTCAAAATACATATTAAATTATAAATATATATAAAGTATTAGCAAATGTTAGTAATATCCTGTTATTAAATATATTGATTTTTTTTTTACTTTTATCTCTATTATTACAGAGAAAAAGAATAAAATTTCAGAATATCTAGAATCCTGCCTCAAAAGCAATGTTGTCTGTTGTGAAAAGGCTACTTTAAGAAACTTGACACAAGGACACTCAATTGTCATGGGATTGACACTTGTCATTGTTCTATTTTTATAATAAGTTGGTTTTCAGAATATATCATTGTGTGGACGAGGAGAACAAGACACAGAAGAGCCCACATATGATCTTTCTTGTGTTCTCTGGTTATATGTCAGGTACAAGAATTATCTGGTAATTTTAGCTATCACGAACTTCACGATATTGTGTCACAAAGGAATCTGGCCTTAACTAAAAATTTCCCAGGTAGTTTTATTGAAAACAATGAAAATGTCATATAGAAGGTTAATATGTGTTCCAAATTTCCCAAAGAACTTTTATATTAGACAGATATATTAATGTAAAATAAAAATTAACATATTAATATTAAAATATATCAATATAAAGTAAAATATATAAAATATATTTTATCAGAAATAGGTTTTGTGTATTTTATATATTCCATTTATTCAAATAGTCAAATATGTGGCAAATTTTGTTAAATAATAACTATTTTTACTTAGGAATGGCCAGGACTCAGAAAACTTTGTATTTTATATGTCATCAAAGTTAGTGATTTATTTTATTCCTAACAAGGTTAAGGATAATAAGATCATGTGTCCCTTCACTTGAAATTTCAGCTCTTGTTAAACTCTCACTTCCTAGCATTTATACCTTGTTCTGGTATAGTGATATTTCCTATTTAACACAACAAATGTTACAATTAGTAGGCTATGTCTTTTTCCTCCTTTATTACAGGATACACTGTTCTAAATGAAAATAGGGAACCTATCAGGAGTAACAGTTTAAATCTGTTGTTCTGTGTTTAGGATGTCTATATTTTATTACTATAATAATACCAGAATGTATCCCTGAGAGGGAAATTTGCAATGATCAGAGCCAAATTAACAATTTGTGTGAAATTTTATAAATGGTTTCACTAGCAACAATTAAATATCATATTTATAAGAGGGAGTGGTCTAGTAGGGTATTTAGTCTGAGTATTTAGTCTGTTATTAGAGCAAATGAGTAATAATGCCAACTCAGTGGATCTGGTGTCTGAATTCTGGCAGGTGGGTTTATTGGCTGTGTGGCTTTTGCAGACTCATGTCTCCGAATCTTTTTTTTTTTTTTTTAATCTGTAAAATGAGAATAATCACATCTCAGAATTATTATGAGAATCAGAGAGAGAGAGATCTTGGGACAGACAATACCTGGCCTATAATAGGTGCTTACTAAATTGTTGTTCTTACAATCATTACTATAAACAACAGCATTATAAATAAATGTTATTAAACCTACTTAAGCCTCATTTTCTTCCCCTATTATCTCTCTGCCTATGTCCCAGAATTGTAGAGAGTAAAATAAAGTGAGACATAGACTATACATAATAAATTTTGGAGTGACCATACAAATGCAAAGTGCTATCATTATTTAGTATTAGGTGTATAAGTTTATATTTAAAAATAAAACCAATTAAAATGATGGTTTCCAAAGTTTTAGATTGATGTTTTAGCTAATTGTTACCAAAAGCCAAAAAATTAAAATGGACAATCTTAATTTATAGTGTTTCAGGTTTTGATTTACAATTTTACTCAGGTTAATATACCCTGAAAATATTTATACTAAACTGTCCATGCCTCAGATCATAACCAGGCACTTAGTTTGGAAGAGCGACGTGTACTAAAACTTATATTTAATGGTATTGGTAATGTTTAGTCTTTAAAAAACCTCTGAGCAACTCATTTAGGTTCTATTCAGTCCAAGCCCTTATCCTGGTAATTATTTCCCACCTGGTCACGGTTGTCAAGTGTTTTGGAACAAAGTCTGGTTATCAGAATCTTGAAATTCTACCATTGAGCCTAGGAAGAAAACAATGATTATTTAAAATCAAAGCTTGATATTAGGACAGAGGCTTAACACATTAACCCTCCACTTCCATAATCAGTTTGCTTATTGAGTATTTTAAGAATTCCATCATTCATATTCTATGAAAATTATATTGTGTGTATTTTCTATAACAATATATAGGATGAGGGTATCAGCCTTCTTTTAGTATTTCTGAATAAAATCAAAGATAGGAATATGAGTGGTTTACTGATATTTTCTTGAAAATCCTTTGGCTTTGGAGCTGAGTGTCCTATTATTAAGTTTACTAAAGCTTGTTGGTCAGTTATTTTTATTTTTATTTATTTATTTTTTAAAGATTTTATTTATTTGAGAGAGAGAGAGAGTGGCAGAGATAGCGAGAGAGAGCACAAGCCTGGAGGAGAGGGAGAAGCAGGCTCCCGCTGAGCAGGGAGCCTGGCATGTGGCTCGATCCCAGGACCCTGGGATCATGACCTGATCACTTAGCTGACTGAGCCACCCAATTGGGCTGGCTCAGCCACCCTTATTTTTATTTTTTAAAGAGTTTATTTATTTATTTGGGGGGGGCAAACATGAGGGGGAAGGGGCAGAGGGAGAGGGAGAAGCAGGCTCCCCGCTGAGCAGGGAGCCCAGAAGCAGAGCTCCATCCCAAGACCCCAGGATCATGACCTGAGCCAAAGGCAGATGCTGAACCGCCTGAGCCAGCCGGGCATCCCAGAGTTATTTTTAGTAAGTAAATTAAACTAACATGAGGAGTGTCCCATAAAAATGGAGTTACCCTAGTGTGAAACCATGTCACTAACATAAAATAGCCTTCAAATTTAAGCCTGTAATCCATATTATAGTTTCATCACGCCATGCTAAAGGAAAATGCCCATTAATAAAATGGATCTCTATTGTTTCTCCATGTCTTCTGCTTGCCTTAAAAATTGATAGGTGGTAAATGCTAGGAGTTTTTCCATGTAAGTTATGCCTGCAGTACAAGTGTATCTGAAGCACAGGTTTACAAAGAAATGGTAATAAAAGAATCAGCAAGATGTAAGAATTCTCTTGTGTTCCTTGGAAGGTAAAGGAAAAATCCATTTTTGGAAAGGGTAAGTACTGCTAGGTAAATTCTTTTTCCCCTCTTCCAGAAGAGTCTTCAAGAGAGTTGTATTTATTTAAAAAGACTGAACTTGACTAATTTAAAATGTTGATATGGAAGGAGTACATATTCTCTAATTTTGAAAAGGACTTGCGCCTTTCACCTATCTCTAATAAGGTAACAGATGTAGTGTTAATTTAGTTGAGTTATACTTTCTCTATGAGTTTGCTAACAGAACTTGACATAAAAGCCTTTGTGAAGAAGCTTGATTGGTTTGGTTACCATGGCAACACCGTTGAATGGAAGAATGATTTCCTTTAGGAACCTTTCCTAAATGCTGTTTTGTACCCTATAACGAAATCACTGGCTTGCCATCCCTTGTGAGGAGGTGGGAAGAGATCACTTCGAGGGTCAACGTGGTGTCTTACGTTTATAGATTATCCTCAGCAATCAAAAGACTGCTTGGTCCAACTCACTCTTTCCATAGCTGAACCAGTGCTGCTCTTCAGTATGCTGTGATAATGGGAGACCTGCACAGACCTTTATGTCTTGAAAAACGCAAGGGAAAACTGGTTGTGGACCAACGGTCGTATCCTGTTAAGTGCATTTCCTAAAGCTAACGTCTGTCGTGGATTTTTAATTCCCTGCTTCTCTTTGTTTGAAATTCTGCAATTTATCAATAATTTGTCCTGTGAGTGATGTTACTGTTTTGAGGAGACAAAAGGGTTTAACCAACAAATAGATCAGCAGGGGCTTCATTTAAAATCTTTAGTGGTGGTTTGGTATTCTGGAATTACTATGAACCCTAAGGCTTACATTTGAGATTTCCTTTGTTATGGGGTAAATGTCTGCTCCGTTAGCACAGCAATTGTGTACAAAAATGCATCGAATCAGTCAAGTACCACCATAGGGTGTTTTCCAGTGGTTAAAACAGGCTAATGGTTATTTCACTTGTACATTCAATAATAACAGCAGTAAGGCCTATTATAACTATTTTTCTAATCAGCCACATGTTTGTAATTTTTCATTTTCACCCCTTGGTTTAGGTCCTTGGAATCAGATACTCCAAAATAGACTTAATAGCTTTAACTGGAGAATTGTGTCAACATTGTTGATGCCAGTAATACAGTGACTCGAAAGTTGTTTAGGAATAATTTTGTGCAGGGAGTGGGGAGAGAAAACATAACCTCATATTGATACGAATTATCTTAGGGACTGCAACACACAGCTTCTAACTTTTTCATTGCATGATCTATAACAAAATTCATATACAGTGCTCTGAGATGATTCAATTAGAGTTATTATTTAATTTTTATGAGTAAATGTTAGAATTCAATTTTTGTATTGACTTCTGGTTGCTCATTTTCAGTTTTTAAACCAATCCTTTTATCTCAGTTATCTGGAGTGCCCCTGACAATTAAGCTATTGGAAAAGATCGGATCACATTTTAAGTCTAACTCACCTCAAATATTTATTATTGTGTATCTTGGATTGTGTGGATTATCTTGGAAAATAGATGTTTCAATAGCACATCATTCTCTGTGATTAAAGGTAAGCCAGTTAAGTTTATGACTGTAGAAGTGGCAGAAACAAGGTTTAAGACGGAGAAAAAAATTTTATCAGATGTGGGTTTTTCAGATGAGTGGTTCACTCTCTCTTCTTTCCACATTGTTCTCTCTTGCCCCTTCCCTCAATACAAATGAAGAGAAAATTGAAAGAAAAGCCAAATTCTATGAAGCGATAGCTCCTTTAAATGTGGGAGTGGCAAGTCCTCTACACCACAGAACTGGAGCCACGAGAAAGCTGAGACACATGTGGCCATATTTAAGAACAGAATTTATTGAATAGGAAGATGAGTCTTTGGATAAAATTGACACATTTACTCTAAGTTATCATCTACTGAAAGGAGCACTGTCCCTGGAAGACTGTATAGATGTGCAAGGAAATAGAACTTGAAGTTCGGTGATGGAAGCCTTCTCCTCCTATTAAGGTTAGAATTTACCTTCTAATGTGTCTTTGTTATTTTTATAGACTCAGTATATTCTCTTCCTAGTTGTATAATCTGTTCTATGTCTGTGTGTATATATGTCTGTATGAACACCATTCCTCCAATTAAGAACTTCTCTTCTTAATCTTTAGTATTTACGCTTACTTGGACCATTGTATACTCTGTGCCACAGTTGGTTTTGTGTTCTCCAAACCCATACCCTTGAATGTCCCTGTACTTGGATGTCTGCCTTCTGTTTTCACTCACAGTATGTTTTGACTAAGTTGTGCCCTGTAGGGTTCCCTCCCCAGGTATTTCTTCTTTCTTTCTTTGCTGCCTTTGGCACTGCTAATCTCACTCTTTCTGGGACATTCTTATTGGCTTCAGCTCTAGGTGGTCATCCTCCCTGGTTTTTCTGGTTCCTTGAACATTCCTCCTTTGGATTCGTCCTTGTCTTCCCACCCTCGCCTCTTTTCTCCACTCTGCGCAGTTCTCTTGCAAGACATCCCCACGCAATCTTGGCCCTCTGCACTCACTCATCCTGAACAGTTCTTCTCCATTTACTGCATGTAAAATTACCACATGTGCAGAAGATGCCCTGCTCCATATTTTTAACTTTAACTCTGGCTGAATTGGAGGCATTAACTCTTGAGTTTCAGGACAGCACTCCTAGATTTTTTTTTTTTTTTTTTGACCTACATGAAGCCCATTTTGCATGTGTGTTGTTTATTTTCAGTTCCAAATCAGTAAACTTTTATTGAATATCCATTATGTGTCAGGTGATGTGCTCAAGAGACCCAAAGGTGCATCATCTGTGGCCCATGCCCTTTCAAAGAAGAGCAATTTAGAGGGTAAACAAATAAATAAATCTGATTGCACTGTAGTATATACAAAAGAAGGCTGAGAGGAATGTAAATGCATCTAAGAGAAGTAACTAACTCAGCCTGAGAGAGGGAGGGAAAAAGATGGACCAGGATCAAGGAAGTCTTTCAAAGTGTTACGCTTACTGTAATAGTCAACACTCTCTGTTGTCATTGCCTTTCCTTCCTCAGTAAGTGGATCCTTCCTGTAATATTAGAAACCAGAACCTGTCTTGCTCAACCAAGTGTCCCTGGAACTCAGCACTGCCTTACAGCCTGTGTACAGAAAAGGATGGGCGAAGGAGTAGCATACGTTGTAGCTGTTCCCTGAAAGGTATTCTATTTGCAGCTTCCTTTTCAAACATCCAATGTAATTTTGAATTCTGATTTTGTATTCCTCAGCAGCTGGTGACTCCCTACCGCCTCTTCCTCTCCCTTCCCTCAACCCTTCCTTCTAGTCTGGTCTTATATGGGGACTTAATAGTGGTGCTAATTATACCACATCCCATGTCATTAATGAAAAATGTCCACCAGAGCACTGTCCAGAATTGACCAAAGGGGAACCCCATTTGTTATGTTCTCTCTGAGGCTGATTTTCCATTGATAGCTCCTTGCCAGGCATGACCTTCCTGCCATTTCATAGCTGCAGTGTGGATCCTATTTTCTCAGTTTATTGATGATTATGTCATGAGAAAGAGAATCAAAAGCTTTGCTAAAATCCAAATATAAATTGTCTCTTGCTTCTTCCCCTTGATCTACTGGGCTAGTCACTTCATCAGAGGAGATTAGATTATTTTCACAGGACTGGGTCTGTACCATGCTCTCTTAGTTATTACTCAATACTCTGATTTCTTGAAGATGTGCACAACTAGATTTTTTTTAACCATGTGTCTGAGGTAATTCCAAGATCGTAACTTTTTTTGTTAAGTTTTGTATATCTTATTAGCCTCCATGCTCCACACAGTCCTCCCAAAAGTTTGTAATGTGTATCACCTTGCCATGACATGGCTAGTTCCTCTAACTGTAGGTTGAAGGTCAACATGGACTAAAGATTGGAAGATTAGAATGAAGTTGGTTTAAAAGACTCTCATCAAATTTTTTCCACCCTCTGCCTTTCTTGGTTGATCTTTCTTAGGGAGTTACACATGGAGCTTTCAGAATATATTAGGGTATATTATCATCAAAAGATGATACAAAAGTAAAAATAATATGTAGGAACTAATGGACATAAGTTACCAAAGCAGGGTTTAAAAAAATGTTTTCAAAATAATTACGTAGAAAATTTACCCAACTATTTCTAGTTCTATAAATGACCATTTTACCCAAGAATGATGACTTAGTTTTCTCTAATAATCCATTTATATACATTCTATTTATATTTTTAAGAAATTTATACATATATATATATGTGTGTGTATACATTATATATATTATTTCCAGAAATAGTATACCAAGTCAGTAACACAGGACACCTTTTTGTACTTTGTACATTCTTTTCCTTTTATAAATATGAAAGTGTGTTGGGCATACTTTCATTCTGTATTAGACTTTCTCTAATGAGTACTTAGCTTTTTTGTTTTGTTTATACCACATGTAGAAAGTAGGAGAGAAATGTTCAACCAGTTATGCCATTTATGTTGAAGTACCCACTCAGTTGGTATAAAGAGATCCTTTATTTTTATGGAATGTTCCAGAATCCTCCCACCTATATTGATCTCTCTGAAGCTTCCCTATGGAGACCCATCACTCAGGCCTCCTTCTTCAGGTCCCAGCCAGACCAGATGGCTTTCAGAGGAAAGTCTGTGAGAGGTTGTGATGCCTCTGTGCCTTTCTCAGAGAAAGGTACAAATATCAAGATAGACTTTGTATGGGAAAGACAGTGAATTTTTAGGTCACATATAAAGAAAATTCAGTTTCAGTAGTAGGAGATGATAAAACTGAATTATAATCCTTTTGTTTTTCTGGGGGCAAAGATAATTTTTTCTAAACTTTTTTTATTAATATGAAAAAGTGTATATGCTGAGATCATATAATTTTAATAGTGGAGACAGTGGAGGAAACAAAGTTCATCTTTGTCAGTGATTAACGTTTTTGATTAACATCAGTGATTAACTCCTTTGGGGCAGGAGTTGAGAAATGATTGCTTTGTTCTTAGTGACCTTAGGACTGTTTCTCCTGATTGGGTTTGGTTATACTTGTAGCTAATGGAGCTCTATTAAATATTAAATTATATTTGTTTATTCAGTCCCACAAACAGTAATGGGCCTTTTTTTGTGAACTAATTCGGTCAGTAGATTTTTATTGAACACCTATCTTAAACTAGATTCAGGGAATAATGGACAGGGGGCAGAGTCTTTCCTCATGGTGCTCATAGTGGAGGGGGCTTACAGACACCACCATGAATAATGCAGTTCAGTGGTGTAAATGCTGACATTGTGGTGGGTGAAGGAGCTTCATCTGAGGGCCTTTGCTCTGGGAGGTAGTTAGGGAAGGCAGTCCTCAAGATGAAAAGCACATGGAGTCCATAAGCCAAATCAGGCCTGTGCCCATTAATTGTTTGACCTGCACTATGCATACAATGTTATTAGTTGCTGTAGTAGTTGCTTTTGGTGCTCTAAGTCACATCCCCTCAGTTACCTCTAATTTCAGTCACAGCTGTGACTCCATGAATGCTGACTGCAGCCCACCTCAGGCACAGTTGTTGTCTTTGTCAGGGCTTTCTCTCAAACTGAGGGAGCCACTCAGCACTTTGGCAGCTGCAATTGGGAAGTGTAGCAACACTTAACCAGTAAAGGACAGGGGCTGGAGGATTCATGCGCCACTTTCCAGCATCCACAGGGCAGATTCTTGGAGCCTGTTCTGTGGCATGTCCCTGAGGCCAGTGGGACGTCACTAGGACCCCCTTGATTGGTTGTGATGCCTCTGTGCCTTCCTGTCCTTGCTCCTGTCTCTTGGAATCATTTCCCAAATAAAGTACTTGCAAGTCTTTATCTCAAGCTCTAATTTTAGGGGAATCATAAATAAAAACAATTGCCAAAATTTAAGAATTTAAGGATGGCAAATAAAAATTCAGACTTCCACTTCTCTTGAAACACTGAAGACCTGGTAACCCTGAGAGCAGGTTCCCTTTGGCAACAGTCAGCCAGACCTGAGGAGGGACTGTTGATTACAATGAGATAATCTGAGCTCATCAAGCTACCCTAATCCCCATCCAGTCTGAGTCCCTCTTTAAAATACCTGCCGAGGCTCTGGAAGCATGGGGAGCTTGAGACTCAGGACAGCACTTACACGGAGTCTTTCAAAACTAGGCAGGACTTGGCCAGGCAAGAAGAAGTGTATCTGAATGGCAAAGATAACTTCACATCAAAGCCCAGGAAATGGATATGTTATTTATATCTTGTCAGGGTTGTGGGTTGTGTGTGTGTGTGCTCTTGTACACACTCATACAAAATAGTCTCCCTTTTCCTTTTCAAAGTCTTTTGGAAAAGACAGCCTTTTCATACTATGGCAAAGGATGTAGTCATTCAGTAGAGTTATGCAATTCTGGCTTTCCATCAATTACAAAAAATACATGACCATCAACACTGATTAATTGGATCGTTATACAAACAAGCCTACAGTAATAAACACCCATTGTGTGGCAGTAAGGCATATGTTCGTCATACCCTAGGGGAGCACTGGGGCCCGGAGGACTGATGAATTGGCCCACATTGTCTTACTACTCCCCAGCTGTCAAAGCACTCTGATAGCAGGTGATCGTTCTGCAAGAGCATGTCAAATTGGTGCTTATCTGTTATGACATCTGTTGATGGAAACTCCCTTTTAGGTTTGATCCAGACAATGACCTTGATATTCCTGGTGTAGAATAAAGGCTCACAATTATTGTTTTAAGAAGGAGAGACTTGTAGCTTGTGCCTCACACCTGTCATATCAAATTATCAGGCTGAAACTGATAATACAATGAACACTGGTTCTCAACAGGGTTTTATCTGTTGGATTTGTACACACATTAAACCTTCCTCCAGCTATCTTATAGAAATCCGTTGAGATAATGTGTAGTCACCACCCAGAGTTTCAGGTATGTGCACAGGGCCTCTGGCTGCAGAGAGTAATATCTGTTTTAGGAGGAGATCCTTGAGAACTAAATCTTTATATCTAAAAAGCAGGAAAATATCAGTGGTTGAACTGAGAGTTTGTATGACCTTCAAGAAAGTATAAGTGCAAGGAAGACCGAGCTTTGAGAGAGATGGTCAGAATTGGGTTACTGACTTCACTTTTAAGGATAAAGGACTCGGAAGGTCACTAGATCTCTAGGATCTGCAGTATCCTTACCTGTAAGGTGGAAATGCTAATACCTGGCTACCTCACACGGTACGTCAAGGATTGTAGGACATCTGGAAACATTTCTTTTTTTTTTTTTTTTTAATTTTTTTGTAAAGATTTTATTTATTTATTTGGGAGAGAGAGAGTGTGAGAGAAAGAAAGAGAGAGAGCAGGAGCAGGGGGGAGGATTAGAGGGAGAAGCAGACTCCCTGCTGAGCAAGGAGCCAGATGCAGGACTCGATCCCAGGACCCTGGGATCATGACCTGAGCCGAAGGCAGACGCTTAACTGACTGAGCCACCCAGGCGCCCTGGAAACATTTCTTTTTGGTTGGTAAAGAGCTGAATAAGCATAAAATAGTGACATTATTTCATTAATTTGAATAGTACAGATATTTTAAAAAGCTCAAGTGTGAAGTTTAAACAGCTACTGTTTTCAAACTTTTAGTTTGTAAGGACAGATGAAGTGTAGGAAGCTGGAATGGGCATTAGCCAGGCAGGAGATCTGGTTTCAAGTCCAAATAACATAACAGCGAGTTTGGTGACCTTGGACATGTCAGTTTTGGTCTTCGTTAATCTCATTGGACTGTGGTCTCTGACTTTCCTTCCATCCTTTAGTTCTCTGGCCAGTGTCTCCTTTTACTAACCCGGTCACTTGAACACTTGTGTTCCATCTCTTGGTGCTGCCTCATCTCTCTGTGACTGTGAAGTGCACACATCCTGTTAATGTCCAAGTCAGTGGTACTCACTTGCATAGGAAGCATCTGGGGAGCTCTTTGAAAATGCGTATTCTAAGCCACCACATCCAGTCTGGGTCTCAGGAATCTGCTTTCATAAGCATCCTGTTTGAGTTTGATGCAGGTGGCCCTTTGAAAATCATTGGTCTAGATCGTACATACATTTCATATTTTATAAAAAGTCAGTAATGATTTATAAAGTCAAAAAGGATATAATTTTGACTGTTTTCTATTTTGAATTAAATCTCCTGGTTTACTTGTATCACTAAGTTGACTTTACTTAAACACATTGAGCCAGCTGTTAACGATTATTGAGTGTCTCCGGGGTTTACCGTAGCCTACTAAGTCTTTGTACACTTACTAATATTCTTTATGTCTTCTCCATGAAAGCAAGACACAAATGAGCAAACAAGTAAAATGCAAGAGGATTACATGGTTTTAAAGTTCTACTGGCATGTAAATTTTGTGTGTATTTGGTGTTTCATTACTGTCATTTCAGAGTGAGTGAATGTAAAATGGGTTGGGCGTGTTCCCCAAAGTGCCCACCATGAAAGAGATGGTGATATGCTGTAGGCAAAGAGTAGGATTCTGGTGAAGGGAGGAAGCAGGAGCAGGACTATGGTTGCTTTGGGTTAGTTTGCAGAACATTTCCCTTTCATTCAAGAAACCCCTTTTCCAGCTGTGCGAGGGCATCCTTTACCGGACCCTTTTGTACTTCCAGATCCCGAATCAGTTAGAGATGTGGGTAAGATGTTGGTGAGGAAAAAAGGCAAAACCAGATGATGCTGTTGGGTTTAAAGTCGTACCCAAGATGAGGAGCAGAGGGAAAGCAACTGGGCGCTTTCGCCGCTTCCTGCAGAATGCGTGTTTTGCAGAAATAGGCCGATTTTCATTTTGTAGACCAAATGTGTCCCCAAGCGCTGTTTGCAATTTAGTTTCCAAAGTTATATAGAACATTGTATACTAGAGTGTGCTAGAGTGTTTACTAGCATGGAGCTTCCATTTAGATCCGAATGCCTGCTTACACACCCATACCATTCTTGCCCACTTCCGTCGTGTATTTTATTAAGGGAGGTGCACCTCTAAGGTAAAATAGAAGGACTGTGGATACAAAACAAAATTCACACCTCTTGGCATTATAGAAGGATCAGGTTCTGAAGGTTCACTGTGAAGGACTTTTCGTGTTATCTTTTCATAAATCTATTTAAAAGGGGAGAAATAAAGATATGAGCTGAGCCCCAACCAAATCCATATTAAAAGGCAGAAATCCTTTTAAAGAAGCCATTCGAAATTCATTAACCATTTTGAAATAAAATTACCCACACAAAAATCTAGCAAAACGTTCTAAATAATAGTTCAGTTCTCTCCTAATGTGTAGTTGCTTTGTTTGTGTGATTATAGTGATTATAGTGTTCATTAGTACTGACTAGGTAGGTGCGATGGTTCATATCTTCAAATAAACTGTAGTCTGTGAGTGCTCACAGCTTCTATTTTCATCTTTAAAACCTCACTTCCCACTTATTTCGGTGTCAGCAGCTCTTTCCTTAACATAAATATTTTTGTCATTGTAATTGTGATGGAACAAAGGCAATTCATGGGTGCTCCTGCATTTTAGTTGTCCTAGTTACTCCTGTGACAGAATTAGGTTTTTATTTCCAACGACTAAGTTATATCAGTGCAAATATATTTCTGGCACCATTATAGTAAATCTCAGTTCAGCAGCCAAAAGGAGGGAGTGTGTTTGAATACTTAATTTGAGCAAAGTGGTTTTTAAAATATGTTTTTAAGAGTAATCCAAATATCTCTTATATCAAAATGCTTTTAATCAGATGGAATGGAATGCATAAATGTCTGATAGAATCTCAATGCATTAGTTACAGAAGAGCGATCATACCATCTCTTAAGCCAGCCCAAATGCTAAATTAAAGTACTGATTGCATTAAACATATAGAGTTAATTTCAGGAAGGCTTTGTCATTACTTGTCTGATATTTGCAGGTAATCTCAGAGCATGCACTCTTTAAACTGCGTGACTCATAACAGTTACAATACCAAAAGATAAAGTGATTTTGCTTAAGTGTGGCAGGTACTATTTAAGTCTCTACAAATTCTCGGATGAGAGGTAGGTTTGAGTCTGTTCATTACACATGAACATAGGTTCTGTGTTTTACAAAAATTACATGTTTGTAGTTTGAATTTTAAAACCATCTTGCTGGTGGTATTGTCAGCATTTTATGAATCTCTGAAAATGAAAGTGTGATATTTATGTGCACATTAAAATGGTCCAGTTAGTTCCTTAGGTACCAAAAAAAAAAAAAGTACATGCAGTCATAGCATTGACGTCCAAAAGATTTTCCTTCTCTGTCTCTCTTTGTATTTCTGTTGTTTTATATTACAATTGAGTTTGTAGTCATTTTCCAAAATTGACAAGCCATTGGCTTTCTCACCATGATTAGAGTATGAAGGTGACTTGCATAAGATTTTCATTTCTGATATTGGGGTTAGATTACTCTGATGTTTATGCTGCCTTCAAAAATATGTAGTTCTAGAGAGACCAACAGGCCTGAACTTTTGTGAATTTTAATCCCAGCTCCATCTTGCTAGGTCAATTTTTCTGAGCTGTAGTTTCCCTACCATAGTTTGGATTATATCAGCATCATCCAATTATTGCAAAATGGGGCTAGGCCCAGAAGGAAGGTGATCTTAACTCATTTTCTCTCACTCTTCTTATTTTTCCAGATAATGTCTGTAGCGTGCAATATCTGCAGGATGCCATGACTTTGATCTGATGAGAACAGGTCTCATTAAGTGAACAGAAGTCCAATGGAACTTTCAACCAATAGGATAGTATAGTTCCTTCGGAGTCTCCCTTTCTTTTCCTTCTGTTATACAAAACCAGAAAATGCATCTCTAATTGGATAATAGTCATCAGGATTCCCTTTCAAATTTAGAAGGCTCAGGATGTTACAATATTGGGAGGTGTTCAAACATCTCGTTGGCCAACACAGCCTATTTTTATAGGCCTACCTGTCTCCTTTACCAGCCTTTGATCTTCCTGTGGCCAAGGGTCATGTCGCAGTCACTCTTATTTCTCCAGTTCGCTGCCATGTAGCCACCGCCCCGGCTCTATGACATTAGAAAGAAGTAAAAGGAGTAGTAGAGTATATTTTGATCCAGAGAAAGTTTATGCCACACGTTTGTCTCTGGTCAGGATAGTTTGTTTTAAAATGCCTGGATTTCAAACAAGGGGAAAAAAATACTAAAAGAACAAATACTTAGAGTATGCTTTAGAATATTTTTTAGCAATAAGTGAGTTTTTGACATGGCTTTCTGGTAGGAGGCTTTTTCTCCTTTTTTTCTGCCAAAAAAAGCTAATATGAACAGGCCTACTAAAAGTGATTTCATAATTTTGATAATATAAATATAGATGTAAAGAAGTCAAAGGTTGAAAGTAAGATGTTATAAGACGTAATTGCTAACAGGATTTGGAAAGAGTAGGTTATTGAAGAGAATGTCAAAAATCTTCCAGGTGAATTTGATTTCCTCATTGGCAAAACTAATTCCATTTGATTTTAGAAATCATTATAAGCTGCTTATTCCTGCATGTAATTAAATTATAGGGTAAGCCTAATAACTATAGTGTATGTTTTATTCATGTTATCTAAGGTGTGCATTTGTTCAGACCAGAGAAAAGAAGGGCTTTTTCCACATACACTTTTGCAGGACAACTATTCGTGAATGAAGGTAATGGCTGCCATTTGCTGAATGTCCACTATATGCCTGTTCTGTTGTTTAATCCTCTTGCCTGTTCTGTGGGGAAGTGTGACTATTGTCTCCAGTTTAAGGATGATGAAATGGAAGCTGAAAGAAATTAAGTAATTTTCTCAAGACCAAACAACTCTGTCAACTCTGGGTTGCTAGGACCTTTCCTGAATTAAAGCAAATGTCCTGAGGACCTACAAATTCACCTAGAAGGAAGAAACTAGAATTTGCAACTGGAAAAAAAATCCCCACTTTTAAGAGCATCCTGCTGTCAGGGGGTGGTCATTTTTCAGGCAAATCCCGGTTTCTCTCAGGCACCCACACTCCTTTCAAGTCCAGTAATGCCCCCCGTCTGCAGGGGTGGGGGGGGTGTCAGTTTCAGGGGATGTCTGAAACCACCAATAGTACCGAATGGTATATATACTATCTTTTCTCCTATATGTACATACTTATGAGGAAATTTAATTCATGAATTAGGCACAGTAAGAGATTAACAATAGTAACTAATAATATAGTACAATTATAACAATATACTGTAATAAAAGTTACCTGAGTGCTGTTTCTCTCCCTCAAAATATCTTATTGTACTCACTCGTCTTCTGGTGAGGATGCAAAATGATAAAAGTCCGACGTTCTGAGATGAAGTGGGAGGGGCAGGACGTGATGCACCGTTAGGCACCTATAGACCTGACTGTCTGTTGGAAGGGGGATCCTCTGCTTCTGGAGCACATGTAGCTGCACTTGACCATGTATAACTGAAACCCTGGATGGGGGTGGGGCTCTGTACTCCATTTAGCTGTTCATTCCCTGGAGGACTCCTCTTATTATCCTTTGCATTTCCTTCCTTTGCCTTTGGGACAGGAAGTGCCATTAAAGGAGAGGATGGTAATTGTTCTTCTATTTGAGCATTTACACTTGGCTGGACAGTTCCTGAAGCCTGTTGTTAATGAGATGAGAATCTTGGAATCAACCATAGGACCAGTGTGACCACCTTGTGTCTGAAGCACAGGTTTCCATCCTGTTTTCTATGCTCAAACTTGGACTGACAAACCCTTCATTAGTTACCTCAATGGACTCATGTATAACAGGGTGTGGGGAAATGTTGACTCACATAATCCCTGTATCTCTTTCTACAGTAAGGCGCTGTGAGTCTGTGAGTAGGGATCACTGGCAGGCCTGCAGTTCAGAAAAAGGAAAGTCATAATAAGAGTATAGTAGGATTGCAATCTAACAACCAATGTAATCTTGCTCCAGTTATGGGATGGACAAAGAGTTTCAGACTGGTGACAATAAATAATATTTTAGAATTTTCATAACCCTTTGCCTTTTCTCATTTGAGAGGTAAAGTAAGGGGGAACTTATCTCAGTTCGGATTTCCCTCCTCTCCTCCCTCCTCCCCTTTCTTTCTTTATGTTTTTCAGTGTGTGTGGTATGTGAAGAACTGTGGTTAATATCATTAAGGCTGGAAATTGAGACTCAGGAGAGGTCAAGCAACATGGCACACAGCACAAGTGACGGTCCTAGCAGCCAGGTATATATAATAGAATAGGTGACTTTTACTTCGCACCATCAAGATTAGTGAAATATATTGCTAATGCCTCAAACATTTCCTCAACGTCCATGAAATAAACACCCAGACACCATTTCTTTGTGACCCACTGGAAGGCAGTGCCTGAAACCACCATTACGATTTTGTGATCGCAGCAAGAGAGAAATTGGTGAGGGAACAAATATTTGTTTGAGAACTAGGTGTTATGCTTTACATATATTTTTATTCTTTGTAGGATAAGTCTAGTTGTTGCTGCTCATACTTCACAGATGAGGGAACTCATCTCAGAGAGATTAAATATTTGTGTCATGGTCCCATAGCATTGATGTTCAAATCCAGGTCTGCCTGACTTAGAATTCCTGGCTTATTTATTTATAATATCTTTCGTAAAGATATTTCCAAATATCTTTGATCATTTCAGAGGAAGATTTGAATGCTTTGTAGGATATATAACAGGAATCAATTTTTTTAAAAATATGCATATGGTATACACAATGGAACATTATTCAGCCATAAAAAGGAGAAAATCCTGCCTTTTGCAACAACGTGAGTGAAACTTGATGGCATTATGTTTAGTAAAATAAGTCTAACACAGAAGAAAAATACTGTATATTCTCACTTACACGTGGAATTTTAAAAAGCTGAATTCACAGAAACAGAGAGTAGAATGGTGGTTGCCAAGGACTGAGGGGAGTGTGATGATTGGGGAGATGTTTGTTAAAGGGTAGAAACTTCCAGGTATAAGACAAGTCAGTTCTAGGGATCTAATGTACAGCATGGTGACTGTAGTTAACAGCAATATAATATTTACTTGAAAGTAGCTAAGAGAGTAGACCTTAAATGGTATATCATACCATACCATACCAATGGTACACGTACACAAAAAAAGGTAATTAGGTGAGGTGATGGAGGTAGTAATGGATTGTGGTCATCATTTTGCAGTACATATCTGTATCAAATCATATTGTCGTACACCTTAAACTTATACAAAGTTATATGTCAGTTACATTTCAATAAAGTTAGAAAACAATTTAAAAATAAAGATAAAAAGAAAAAATACTAAAGCATACATGTTTTTAAAATAATGAGCCAAGAAATAATTAAGTTATTATTTAGTATATTAAGTCATTAAATAATTAAAGTCATTAAAACATTTGATGTGGGGCAGTCATTAGCAATCCATGCATGCACACAAACATTTATACATATATATATATATATATATATATATATATATATATGGAAAAGAGGAAGTGATCATTGTTATTTGATTATATGTTCATGTCCTTGAAAAGTAATGGAAATTATCACCCTGTGCTTGTATACTTTGTTCTTATAAACTCATGGATATGAATGTTTATTTACCATCCTCAATAAAAATTTTGGTGCAGTACTATATTTTTAATTTCCAACAGAATCTTAATTTTATTTGCCTGGGAAAAAGGGGGATTCTTTACCTGAAAAAATATGTTTGAGTCTGGGAAAATCAACCCCGAATTGACTGGAATCACATACCAGCTTGAAAAAGAGCAGCACACACAAGAAGTCCCACTATGTGTGTCTAGGGGTGGAGTTGAGGGGGAAAAACATCAGAGTGTAATTTAAGAAGGAGGACTTCTCTGTGGAGAACTGGTAAATAAGACTGACAGATACTCATTACAAAGTGCATCTAAACGTAAAAGAGTAAAGGTGAACTGTTACGTGTCTGCTCTACCTTCTTTGTTTAGGAGGGCAGAGGTTGGGAAGGCAGCTGGAGTTTTCAGTTGGTTGCTGTGTCTTTGAGCTTGAACAATTGTTGAATTTCATTTCTGGCAAGAGATACAAGCCAAGTTTCATCTTGGTTAATATTAAAGATATCCAGAGTTTATAAGGTAGCACTTCCTCCCTCTCCCCTGCTACCTTTCAATCAAATGTCTTCCTTTTCTTTTCTTTGTCATTGGGGTGACATGTTTAGTGCTTATATCTTCCAAACTGGACAGTTTTTGGTCTTCTCCAGCTGGGAAACTTTAAAGCACCTCAGGGGTCACCCTGAGTCAGTTCTGCCTAATAAATTCTTAGACGGCTCCGGGATTTTTTTCTCATACCAATCACAACAAAACTGAAATGCATTCCACCATCATGTACACTAAGGTTTGTTGAGGAAAGCCTTTAAGGAAGATGAACCTACGTATGCAGTGATTGCTACCAAACTATTATTAATAATAGTATGTGCAATAAATGAATGCATTCATTTAGGGAAAAAAAGCCTTGAAAGATACATTTCTTACAGATACCTATATGTACTCTGACATTTAGATAACAATGATATTTTATTATAATACCATAGGACTGTAATTAGTATTAGATAAAGCAATGCATATAAAATTAGTACTGTATCTTGCATATATATATGTTCAATGCGTTATCACTTCATTAAGATCTTTTTATTAAACCTCATAATAACCCTATAAGAAAAGCAGAGTGGAACTTACTCACCCAGCCTTACATGTGAAACTGAGGCTATGAGCTGTTATGTGACTTGTCAGAGCCATTTGATCTGCAGAAAGGAGACTAGAACCTGGATGCCATGACCTAAAGTGTAAATTTAGATCAATGAGAGGTCTGTGAGTAAAATAACTGTGTTGATATATGACCAGTGAACCACTCATGGGAGCCAGTTCTGTAGATTAATTATATTTAACTACCAGTAAACTTCAAGAGGGCACAACCTGTTGTATTAACTGCTGAGCCACAGCCCCCATAAGCAATGCAGAACATAGAGTAGGTGCTTAATAAACGTTTGTTAAATGAATGGGTGAGTGTAAAAAAAAAAAAAAAAGATGCTTTTAGATGACTTGCGAGGCTAGTTTTAGAATGCAACAGGAAGCTCCTCTTTATTAGAGATGATTCAGAATGATTTTGGTAGATTTAAACATCTTCCATTTATAATCTGTTTCCTGTTAGTAAATATCAGAAGTTCTCTGCTGATGCATTATGCTTAGACCAGCAAACCCAGAATTGTTTGGTTTTGCATTCTCTAAATAATCCCTATTTGAAAGCAGTATTATCCACGTTCTTGGCACAGAGAATGATAGGATGGCACTTTGGTATGATTTGAACTTTAAAAAGTTTAGAAAGTTACTATTATTATCTTAATGCTTCTTAAAGAATTTATGGAGAACTGGACTTAATGATCCTAGGATTTACTCTACATCATCAGGTTGTTCAGTTATTTTATTTAAAGGCTTAATGTATTAAGACCTGACCTGAAGAAAAGAAATACCAAAGAATAAAAAGGAAAATTTGATGCACAGATGAATACTTAGTCAGATATATAAGATGTTGTAATTACCATATTAATGAATCCAAAAAGGAAAGAGTCATTCTGCAAAGCATAAAGTGTAGTATTCCATGTAAGCCCAGCATGAGATATTTTATGCAACTTCGATTTGAGAGCTCTGAGCCCAGTTGCCATCCCTATTGAAAGAAAGATTCTGTTAAATTTATTTTCTAAGAGTCTGCACTGTTCCAGACACCAAAGAGAAGAAATGCAATACAGGAAGTCGTCTGATCCATTTGCAAGGACCTCACCATCTAACAGAGAGCAGAAGACAGATATACAAATATCTTTAATACAAAGCACAGTGGGATGAATGACTCAGCTTTTGATCCATGTAAGATCAGCAAGAGGGAAATCACATAGAGTTGGTGGGTAAGACAGAGTTTCACGAATATGGTGGTGTTTGGGGTAGTCCCATGGAGTCTGCAGGATAATGGGGCATTTGACAAGCAAGATAGAATCCCATGTATCAGGACGGGTTTCATTATGTGTGCTGGTGCAGAAAGGACTCTTTGAAACTGCATCATATAGAGCTTAGGTATCCTTTTTGCATATTATCAAGATCCCTTATAGATGATTTCACTACTGATGATCCCTGTGTTGGCACAGAACAAACTTAACTCAAAACCAAGCAACCTATTTATTTGATGGCTTTGGAAAATGAATTAATGATGAAAGAGTTTGGAATTCATGCCTACACGTGTATGATGGCACATTACAGCTATAGTTCAGAGAGATGGGAACAAATCTCTTAGCCATAACACAGTCATATCGGGTTTATTTTTATCTGCAACTGGAATTTATTTTATTACAGTCAAATTTTGCGTGCTTTAAGTCCCTTGAATATGGACTCATATTAAGGGGTAACATGGCAAAATTCGGTTTATCACAAATGATTGGGAAATGGAATGTTGCAATTCATCTAACATTATGGTAGCTAGGAGATTACAGAAATATTTCACATAGGTTATTCAATTCCCTAAATTAGAATAAAAGAAAATATTTAACATTAAAATATTCTGAACATAATTTGAATTGAATTTCTTATATGATTATTCAGAGAGATCTCTCAGGTTCTAGAGGTGTTCTAGTTTACCAATAAAAGTATCTGTTGTTTTCTAGGAAATAAATTATGGCCATTTTGCCTTTCTGGTTATTTATGGTTATTTCAATTCTGGATTAATGAAATTTGAAATTTTCAACCATAAATTCAGAACTTCTGTTTTTAAAGCCCTATATAAATCTAATACATAAATTCCACTCTTTTGTAAAGCCTTGAATGATCAAGCACATGATGATTTGATGTCATTAATTATGGTTTTTAAATTAAGTTAATGTGTCAATATCAGGAACCCATAGACATCTATAGGGTTTTTGAAAAATTAAATATTGGGGGGAAGCATTTAAATCCACACTTCATAGTTATAAGTACTCTGCTGACTAATAAGTCTCTAGGCAGTACACTATTCACTTACCCTAAGGTATTGATAAATGAGGATCATTGTAATTTAGTGGGACCATTCTCATATCAGAATGTCAGTCTGCTGAAGAACATTTTATATTAATATTAAAGGTCAAATGTTCCACTGGCCTTCACTAGTACCTATTATAGAATATTGTTCATTCTTATATACTTAAATAACCCCCCAAATTTAAAATATTACATTCCAATATTATAAAAATTTATTTATATCTTGGCTATTAAGAATTAAGGCTGTTCATCCCTATACACCCCTATTGATAAGTTCATAAACCATCCACTGACCTATAACATTTTCTGCTATGGCTACCAGTAGTGTGCATAGATCATTTTAAATGACTTAACGTGATTTGTTTTTATCAGAAACCTAAAGGTGACCTAGTTGTTACCATGTTTCATCATATGGCACTTAATTTCTTCAGGTATGTTTCCTTATCAGAGTTAGAGGTCTTTGCTACCTCCTGTAACTATAAGAGATAAAAAGTGCCTTTTGATATTTTTTTACGAGAAATTTGATGAATTCTCTCTGTACATTCTGTTTGAGTTTACTTTTCAAAATAACATGCACTAAGAAGAGATAGCCCTCTCCTTTAGATCTTACGTATAACATAATGAACAGTAGCAGAGGTTGCTGTAGATACTTTGACTTTGGGATTTCCTCTTCAAGAAACAGCTTTTTTTTAAATTTATTTTTATTTTTTTAAAGATTTTATTTATTAATTTGAGAGAGAGAGACACCGAGACAGTGAGAAAGAGAGCAGGAGTGGGGAAGAGCGAGAGAAGCAGGCTCCCTGCTGAGCAAGAAGCTCTATGCAGGGCTCGATCCCAGGACCCTGGGACCATGACCTGAGCTGAAGGCAGACGCTTAACTGACTGAGCCACCCAGGTGCCCCAAAAACAGCTTTTATAAAAACTTTCTAACTCTAAAATGTTTGGACTGTTCTTAAAGAACCTTACAGTTTATTCTTATGTGGACTCTGACTAAAATATTGCCAACATATTGATAGACAGTATATTGAATGATATTATTCTGTTCCCACAACCTAAAAGTTTTTATCGGCTCTGTCCAGTGGCCATATATTGGTTGTATAATCCAGAGTGTGAAATTAATTCACTACTGTACCATATTCATTGTAATTCCTAAGTAGGCCCTTTTATTTTATCAGATATATAAACACAGTTCTATTCAATAGTGACGTTTTTCCCATTTAGTTTGTGCGCAAGAAATTCTAACAAAATCTTCAAGTGGTATCTGAAAATATAAAAAGTTTTCATCCTTCAGGCTAATTGATATTATGAATTCAAGTGACTTCAGTATATGTTGAGAAGGTAAGCAACTTTGTTTTAATGTTTGGCCCAAAATAATTCATCTACAGTATGAAAAGTTGACTTGTGTTCCTTTTTATATTTTCAGTCACTGGCCATTTTTCAAAGGCATTTGGAATATTTGATTTTTTTTGCATAATCATACATTTACATAGCATTTCCCCCAAATCCTGAGCCAGTGCATTGTTACTGCCTATTATCTGAAATAATTTATTCCCTTATTTGCTCTGTCTTGTTAAGTCCCTGTGAGGCAGGTCAGTAAAGTTAAAATATTTTGAAACTATAAAACAACTCTCTAATTTTTTTTCATTTTAGGGGGAAATTATGTTGCTGTCCCGAAATTTGGCTTCTGTCAAATAATCTATAGAGTGTAAATATCACTAGGGAGTCTGCTGTAACTATTTGGCATTCTTTCAGAGGACTTTGATGCAGATAAAAGGCGATTTTCTTCATATCTTCTTGCCAAGCGGAGTGTAACGTAATGGGCAGCAGTATGTGAAATGGGCTTAAGTATTATTTTATTTCCATACTCTCTGGTTCCTCAATTGCATCCTTTCCCCTCCTTAAATTAAACATATTGCACTTCCATCTGCTATACACTATCGATGATTCACATTTATTTTTGCAGAAATATTTTTCAAATTGGGTTTAGGGAGCAGATGTTTTTGCATTTGTACCCGCCTTCCTTTTCCTGATGTCTTTCCGCATGTACAGGGGAAAATGCATCGCTGCTGTCCTTGGTGGATTTTGCATATCTCTTTGATTTGGGTTGCTGCCCTGTAATGCATGATAATGTGATGACTGCAGTCAAGCAAGACGTTTCCTTAGTTTCCTGGTATTCAATATCAAGATCCCAGCTGTGCTGCTGGGGTTTGAAGAACTTCTTTAGCTCTTGGTAATTCCCCCTAGGATCCTTGCGCAAAAGACTGAATCCTACCGAACTTCTCTCTCGGCTAGTCTCCTGTTTCAAGACTGAGTTTAGAGAAGATATAACTTTCCAAATGAACTCAAAAATACAAACACACATACATACGGTATATTTTTAGCACAAGCACTTTTGGTTTTTTTTTTTTTTTTTTTCTGCTCTAGGATTCAAATAAAACACCTGCATTAGTTAAAATTCCATTTGCAGATGTCAATTTCATCTGTCTAGGACATGGTGCCTAACAGAATATTTGGCAAACCCTTGCAACCAATATTGTGTTTTGAATGCTGGGTAGCTTAGGTAGAGTAGGAAGAGAAAATGTGGACACAGTAATAGTTATCCATTGATGTATAACAAATTACCCCAAAATTAGCAGCATAAAAGAGTGCACATTTATCAGCTCACTGAGTTTCTGAGGCTCAGGAATTTGGGACCCATTCAGCTAGGTGGTTCTGGCCCAGGGTCTCTCATAAATCTGTAGTAAGAATGTTACGTGGGGCTGTACTCAGCTGAAGACTTGACTGGGACTGAAGGATCCGATCCCAGGATGGCTTAACCATGTGTGTGTTGACAAGAGTTGCTAGCTCCTTGTTTGCTCAAGGAGTCCTCCGTTGGGCTCTCCACAAGTGAGTGGTTTAAGTCACTGGCTTCCTCCAAAGTGAATGATCAGAGAAAGAGAGATAGGGAGAGTGGGGGAGAGAAGAGAGAGAGAGACATGTATGGGGGTTGGGGGAGAGAGGAAGACCGAGAGAGAGACCAAGAAGGAAGCTGCCATTTCTTTTATAACTGAATCGTGGAAGTGATGTATCATCATTGTATTGCATGCTACTGGAGCAACCCTGTTATAATAGGCAGGGGACTACACAAAGTTTGTGAATATGAGGAGGCAGGGATAATTTAGGGCTACCTTGGAGGCTGGCTATCACAGGCATGAATTATCTATTGGCTGCTAAATTACCCCATGGTCTTACATAAGTCACTAACTTCTTGAGCTTCAGTTTGGTCATCGCTTCTCCTACTGATCACTCGAAATGCGAAGATCTTATGCGACAATGGATGCAAAAGCACTCTGTAAATATGAAGTATCATCTACATATGAGGGCCAATTAAGGAACTGTATTTTGTTTTCAGAGTAGTAAAAGGAAAGAAAAAACTAAAAGCATGACAGAGTGAGGAATGGAGAGATGGAGGGAAGGAAGAAAAAAGAAGAGGGAACAAGAAAGGAAAGCATCCTGTCCATAAACAGGGACCAGCGATCTTTACCCTGTTTTTGTTCTTCCTTCAGTAGTCAAATTTAACTGCACGCAAAATGAGTGCTTCTGTCCTCAAAATACACAATCCCATCTTTTTTAGAATTAAACAAAGACCAGCTATTATGAGCTCCTCTTCTCAGCTGGGACAGATTTGATTAAAATCAAATGAATTTAAATCAGTAGTCAGAATGGCTAGATTTAAATCACCAGTGCCAGAACCCCCTCATTGCTGTCCTCAAAACCAGAATTAAATGCTAACCTCTATTATAAATGCTCCTGCCGCCCATTAAAAAGGACAGGTAAGAGCCATTAGTATTTCCATAAACCACTGACCTTGGTTCGGTATAAACTAGAATCTAGAAAGTGACTGTATTTATTACCATTTTTAATGTGTGTGCTCTGGAATTCGTTTCCCCTATGGATGACTTTCAACTTCATTTTGGCATCTAATTGTGGAGACATCATTTTACTTTTAGAATCAAGGTAACAAACCCTGTTTCCCTCAGTGCTATAGGTGACTGGAGACCATTTACCAAGAGGAGCCATAAAGACCTCAAATTCACGTGTTCAAAGCCGAATGTATTATCCTCTCAATCTATCCCCTCCATATACTTGCTATATCAACAAAGTTATTTGAAGAAGTCATTTTGACATTGCCTAAAAATGGACTATTTCAGCTTTCTTTTTTCTCCTTAAGAAATGATTGCAACAGATAATTTCACACATTCCCTGACCTTGCCCATTTCTTGCTTCGTTGCTTCCTCAGTCCCTGACCTTCGCTCTACCTCATATCTGAGATATGTATTAGGAAAGTGATGAGGATCTGGCCATCCAGTGCAGGCATTCCTTGGCCTTAAAACGCATCTTTGCATTTTGATTTGACCTTTTTGAAATGTCTCCGAAGTCAAAACACCTGAGTTAACAGAACCAAGTTAATGGATGGTCAGTTTTTCTTCCCCCAGAGCCTACGTGGCCAGTTCACATCCTCATTCGCACTCGAATTCCTGCCTTCCCTCTCAACTCTCAAGTCTACAGCTCCTAATGATGCTAACTCCGAAATTCCTTTAAATTTGCCCCCTCCTCTACATCCTACTACTTTGTCCTTCTCTCTTACTTGTTTGCCACTTTAAAAGCCTTCTAATTGGCCTTTTAGAAGCTTCCACTCTCTTCTCTCTTTAGTTCATTCACTCCAGAGCTGCCAGTTGCCTTCAAAAAACACTGATGTGATCTTAGAATTCCCCAGCTTAAAATTCAGCAATAGCTTTTTATTGTCTGCAGCAGCACTAAGGGAAACTTCTGTGATGATGGAAATGTTCTATATCTCTGCTGCCAATGTAGAAGCAGTGAACTGCATGTGGCCATCAAGCACTTAAAATTTGTCTAGTGAGACTGAGGAACTAAATTTTTACTCTTTTAATTAAATTTATATGGCTACACGTGGCCAGTGGCCACCATCTAGACAGTGTGGGTCTACAGGATAAAGTAGAGCCTTCCTATTTTTATCATAACTATTTTCCCCTTTCCCAAGTTTGAAACCTTTTTACTTTAATTCACACTAAGAAATGCATTTTCTGTTGTGACTATGACAAGTATAGTCATAAATCCTCAACAAATATTTATTAAGCACCTGCTCTATGTAAAGCCTTGTGATACACCTACGAAGAGAACAGGCAAGATTCTCTACCCCCTTGTGGCCAACACTCTGTTGGTGAGAAGTGCAATGTAAAATAAATAGTAAGTGTAATGAAAGTAAATTATATAGTGTATTGGAAGGTGATGGAAAAAGGAAAAAACAGAGCAGGAAGGAGAGGATCAAGGCTGCTGGTGAGGGTAGGGAGCTGGCTGGAGGATTAGAGAAGGTGGCCAGTGTAGGCCTCCTGGAGGAGAAGCAAAGACTTAAAGGGAGTGGTGTTAGCTAGTAGGTGTCTGGAGAAAAGAGATTCAATCCACGGAGGGGCCAGAGCAAAGGCCCTAGTTAGGAATGCCCCTGGCCTGTGCAGGGATTAGCAAGGAAGGCTAGGTGGTGGTGGTGGCAGTGGGGGGTGAGTAGGGAGCACTCGCCCAGTTGGGAGTGGACCAGAATGGGACCCCTAGAAATAATGCCTGAGCACTCATGTGTCTGCCATCATAGGTACTCTAGAAACTGATTTTGTCTTATCCACCATAATCCTCTCTCGTCTCCCAGAAGTAACTGTTCTCCTTGTTCTTAGAGTAATCTCATTTTTGCTTTTTGTCATCATCTTGGTGCTATAGTGGCATCCCTAAATAATATCATTTTCCTCCTTTTTCATTTTTATATACATGGAATGATAGTGCGTGAATTCCTTTTTGTGACTTTCTTGCTTCACATTATGCTTGTGAAATTTATTGATGTTTTTGTGTTAATCTACAGTTTCTTATTCTCACTGGTATGTACTATTCCATTGTATGAATATCCCACAATTTATCTATTCTACTGATAGACCTTTATGTTGTGTTTAGTTTTGGATATTTATGAATAGTGCTGCTCTGAGCATTTGTATATATATTCTTAATCTGGTGCACATAAGCACACGTATCTCTATGATATGCACCAAGTTGCTAAATTTGAGTGGTGAGTTGTGCATATACTCAATAATGTCATACTATTTTCCAAAATGGTTTTACAAGTTTATATGTATAAGAATACCTGTTGTCCTATACCCTTGCCAATACTTCATATTGTCACACTTCTAAGTTTTTGTCGGTTTGTGGTAGCATCCCCTTGAGGTTTTCCTTCACAGACCTCTGTTAATGGAATTGAGAACATTTTCATGTTTAAAGGCCATTGGGTTTCATCTTTTGGGGAAGTGCCTATTTAAGTCTTTTGTCCTTTTTTCTATTTGGCTGTCACTGTTTCTCATTAATTTGTAACCATTCTTTATATTTTCTGCATATTATCCCTTGTCAGTTATACATATTGTATATGTATTCTCACAATAGATAGCTTGTTGTGTCAGTCTGTTAATAATGCCTTTGGATGAAGGGTATTTTAAATTTTATGTAGTAGACTTTATCAGTCTTTTCTTTATCGTTAGTTTTGTTTGTTTGTATCTTATTTAAGAGACCTTTTTCTACTCTCCAGTTCCAAAGATATTCTATATTCTTCTCTAAATGTTGTATAGTGTTAATTTTCACATGTAGGTCTTCAGTCCACCTGGAACTGATTTTTATGTATGGTGTGAGGAAGGAGTTTAATTTCTTCTCATCCACCCCCCAGTATGGATTGCCAATCTGTGTTATTCTACTTCTTTAAAATTGTTTCTGATTGCGACCCGTTAAATCTATTTCAAACCCCACTAATAATCACCTACCTGGCAGTTTAAAAACCTGCTCTAGTGTTACCTAACCATCTCTTAAGTGCCCACTGGAATTGGTTAGAAGTAACAGAATCTCAACTTGAACTATCTAAAAAGAAACCAACCAACAAAAAACATGACAGGAGTGTGTGTGTGTGTGTGTGTGTATCTCAGATCTTTAGGGCAAGGATGCAGCCTTCAGAATAGATTAGAATTCTGCTGTCTGCACATCTAAGGCATGTATGTTTCTCTTCAGAGCAGGTTATTGGGTGTTAAGCCTACTAATAGTTGCCAAGTTTTGCATGTCACATACCCCACTACTATAAGGAGTCTATTTCCATACAGGTCCCAAGTTTCTACTGGCACATTTTGGGTCAGGTGGCCACTCCTGTGCCAATCAGGTGTGAAAGCTTCTGCTGCACATGTGACCGATGAGAAGACAACAGCTTCTGGGCCAAATGCTGGTGGGCAGTCCATCAGGCAAGGCATCGAGGATGTCCGTCCACGCCTTGTGTGCTTTCACCCAAAGAGCCTGTGACTGAGACTCTGCCCCTACAACGGCATCTTTGGTGTTGCTTTCCTAGGTTCTTCAGGCAGTCTGTTGACTTCGTCTGCTGCAGAGGCCTCTTAGAGCCACTTACAGAAATTTAAATGACTCAGTCTGTGTCTGTTTCAGCTGTGAACTCTGATGCATTTATGGCTAGATAGAGTTATTTTTATGAAAAATAACGTGACATTGATAAGGTCCAATAAACATTAAGTTGTTGATATAAAGCACATCAGAATATGGGAGGCATTTCACCTGCACTTGATTAGAATTCCCATAAACTTCCAAAGTTGTAGTGCATGTCACATCAATTCCTGAGTAAATCATTGGTCATTAAATAAATTCTGTTCTTCAAAGATGGGTTTAATCTGCTAAAGCTATAGGTTTGACTCGGGCTATTTCTTCCAATATTTTAAATTTGATTTTGCATTCAAAAACAATTACAGCTAACTTGAATAAAAAGAAATGTCATCAGTGTAGGTATTTGTTTTTTTCTCCATCATAACATTTCCTTTGTTGATTTTTAAGTAAAATATTTTTAGGCTAAGTTCAAAAATATTATTTATGTGAATCAAAAGATATGTGACTACTTTTTTCCATTATAACCGAGGCTACTCATAACCCTTTTTGCTTCTTAATTTAATTGTCCTAAATAGATTTTGAATGAAGAATAACAGATGTGATCAAGCACAGAATGTTTCAATCTGTCCTGTTATTGAGAAAAAAAAAATTCTGCCTTATTTTGGCATAATGAAATATTTTCATGACAGTAACTAAACTGCATTCATTTACTTCTTAAAGTTAGCAAAATGAAACTTTTAAATGGAAATGACATTTGTAGATAGAGGTAAAAGAAAAGAGCAAAAGGAAAAATGCTATAGCCACAGAGCAAGATGCATCCTTCCTATAGGATGAACTTACACCCCAAATTATCTGCCATTTGGTGGGGAGATGACAGGGTTCAGGTCAGCTTGTGGCAAGTTGTTTGGGGAGTTGTGTTCATAAAGGGCGCAAACTCAGTAGAAATACTTGCAGAGACTGAAGGAAAGATGTCTTTCTTTCCCGAGGAGTACCTAGTGGGTCCTGTCCTGTCCATGCCACTCCCCTCTTCTCTCTACTTCTCTCTACTGCAATCCTCTCTACTTTTCTTTTTCTGCTCCTCTTCCTTACCAGCCTCAGCTTTAGGCATTTTCCATGTCTTCTCATGAGGATTGAGAGATTTCCAGAGAGATCAATGCTTCATTCCACATCTGTTTTACCGATATGCATTACTGTGTACACCCCTGTTATAGGCACTAATAAGCTAGAAAAATGCACAAATTACACACATTATGAATGTCAAGTGGAGAAACGTGAAGGCAAAACTTTTTAAGATGCAAGAGGCAGCATGTTGGCATCATCTTTAATAAATAAGGAAAGGCAGGGTGTTTTGAGGGGTTGGTAGCCACTTCTAATATTGATGAAGCAATATTAATCAAAGCAGCTTTGACTCCCTATTAATGTTGCTCAAATGGAGAACCTAGAAGATAAGAAGAGCTAGAAGTTGGTTGTTCTCAAATGGCAGTGTTGAATTGTTAGAATAACTCTGAGAAAGTAGCATGAATATCCAGCTTTCTGAGATAAGTATGGTAAAGAGTGCAACAGCTGTAAGAATGTGAAGTTCTGGGCTGTTTCACATGGTCTCTTCACCGTGCCTTATACCCCCTCAGCACAAACCTTAGTATCACAATTGAAATAAATATTTTGTTTCATGGGTATTTTTTAGGTAGGTTTTGGGTTCAGACACTGGGGATCATTTTCTAGTTGCTAGTGAAAATGAAAATACATCACTTTTTTCCTCCCCTCGAGATTCATGTGCAGAACTCCAAACTATTTTTTTTTGGTATGTCTGGGACAAATCTCAAATGTAGATAGTGTCGAACACCTGCAGAAATAGAAATGACCACAGTACTGACCAAACTCAATAATTGTTTTAGATGAATTTGTAGGAATTTTTTTGAAAATTTTCAAGTTGGGGATGCCTGGGTGCTCAGTTAGTTAGGTGTCTGACTCTTGATTTCAGCTCAGGTCATGATCTCAGGGTTGTGGGACTGAGAGCCCCAGTAGGCTCTGTGCTCAGTGGGGATTCTGCTTGAGATTCTCTCTCTCTCCTTCTCCTTCTGCCCCTCCCTCTGTTCTCTCTCTCTCTCTAATAAATAAATCTTAAAAGCATTCAAGTTGACTAAGAAGACTACACTCATACTTAAAACAGGATCTAGTGCAATTGTCTCTGAGTCCTTAATTTATGAATTATGCCTTGGTCATTTTTCATAGTCATGCTAAAACCCTTTTATATATATGTATATATGTATATATATACATATATATTCATATTCTGTGTTAATATCTAAGTTAATATCTAAATGATGAACATGCATACAAAGTGATGAACATGCATATGAACATGAACACACACACACATATACTTACAGCAAATTAGGAGGTTTCTCAGACTCTTTTCTGTCTGGTGTTTGTTATGCATGTGTAGCAATTAGAATTGACTCTGTTTTACAATCAAAAGTGCACATGTTATTCAGGAAAGAGATTTAATAGCCTTTGTTTCCTTACTAGAAGCTATAGAAATTATTTTTTTAAACCTTGTAATACATTACAGGAGAGTTTTTGTGTCCCTTTTGGTTTGCTAGCTTCTGTTTGTATCGTCCCCATACTGATTGTAACTCAACTAACGTAGTTGGAAGATTTACCTTAACTCGCTGAACTTGAAGGGCTTGTAGATAATTTAATCAAAGCCCAGCATGACCACCCGCTGTCTATCCTTCATAACCGTATAGCACTTCAGTGTGGTTTTATTTTATGCCACTTTGTTTGTTAAGCCAGTTGAGGATAGTTCTGTGACATGGCTGTGACTGGGGGAGTTGAGGCAAGAGTCAAACCCCAGCTGGTGAAGGACTTTGATATGGAGGCAGAGGGGTTGGCAGGAAGCAGTGGTAAGCTGATGCAGATCAGTTCCTTTCATTCCAAGTGTGGATACAAACTATAGGTCATCAGAAGGGTATTCAGAATTCTTGTGATTTGGACAGAACCGTGACCACATGAATTTACTGAAAAGCTTGTTGTTCGCCTCCATTTGTAGCTAATAATTTGTAACATAAGTCAGCGATCCCTTCCAGATTAAGACCCCTGTGTGATTCCTTTTGCACTAATCACAGCTACAATCCAGTCAGCCGGAAACTCTTACACCTTTGGTAGCTATGCCAGCTTTGAATATGATGGGGTTTCCCTTTCACTGATTGGCCTTTTTTTCCCCCTGTTATTTATTGTCACCTCCTCATTATTTATCATCACCTCCTCATAAGAAATTACCAAATTTCTTTTCTTGTGCATTTGTGTGTCTGTACACCAACCCCTTATTTTTGGTGGTCTGTGGGAAGCCTCATTGTTTCTTTTGAGCAGCTTCCTTAGGAGCCCAGCTGTTCCCTGTCAAGGGTTTTCCCTTTTATTAGTCTCAGAAGTCACGACTGGCAGGGTGCAGCATGTTGGTACAAGATCCCAGCTGCTGTCGTGGTGCTCTCAGAGTCCCTGCTCTTTGGAAACTTGAAGAAAGATTTGACCTTATCTTAGCAGTTGTTTCTGTATGTTCATTTGTTTGTTTTTGAGGGATTTGCAAGTATAAGATGAAGAGAGCCAGATGATGACTAGAAAACATGAGGCAGTTTGAAAGAATTCAGTCTGTTTTGCTCTTCCAACTTTCTAGAAGTAGACATTTTTGGTATGGAGAGTTTAAGATATTGGAGGGGACTGTTGACTAATGTGCATATAGATAAATTTATCTTGGCATACCTTTATTTGGTAAACGGGCTAATAAGCAATCTTGGCAAAATTTATTCACATGTTAAAAACAGGCAGGTAAGAAAGCTAACTAATTCTCAGAGGCACACTCTGAAAACTTCCACGCTATTGAAAGTTTTCAATGCTGTTTAATTAAAAGAACAAAGGCAATAAAAGTAGATTCTGCTTTAAAGGGACTTTGCTTCTTTAAGCAATCTTGTCTTTCAGATTCTTTGGGGGATTTCTCTATGGCAGGATCCTTGGGGATAGTTTAATAAGCTGACCAAAGTATTGAATAATGGAATCAAATACCTTCAGCAATGACAATGTCTGCTTTCACTTCGTGGTGAAAGATTGACAGACAAGAACACTCATAATAGCATACATTTATATTTAAGAAATGTAACTTATTTAAAACACAGAGAGAGAAATGAGAGAAATGCTTGGTTGGAACTGAGTCATTACCCAGTTAAAAATAACCTTTCCAGGTCATGTCATTTTGTTTGCCGCAGTGAAATAAGTTTATTTCAGCGGAATGAAGCCATTATTAGCTTGGCAGAGTCCACTTGTCAGAATTTTATGGAGCACAACACTGTTTGGCTGGGAAATTCAATAAATACTGTAATGTGAGAGGACTTAAACTCCAAGGGCCGAAGGGGCAGAGAGTGGGGAATTTGCCGCTAATTCATTGTTTTACGGCTCCAGTAAGAAAGCATGAGGATATATGACGAATCATCCTTAGAGGTCAGGCACACAAACCTTTTGTGAAATACCAAGGCAGCAGGACGTGTGAAAAAAAATAAAAGCCTTAAGGTGTATTAGGGTGTGTAGCATTGATGGTGTAACATAAATATTAAAGTGTCTTGATTCTCAAGTTTCTGATTTTTCTTTTTTGGAGAGTGATATGTCTCCCTTACCTGCTCTCCAGCACTGTCTGAGGATTTCCAGAGGAATAAAATATAGATGAAAAGCCTATGACAATATAATACAGTCATCAGACCAGTACTGCGATATTAAAATGGAAGTGAGCCATTTGTCATCTTAACAGTGTAAGAAACCAAACCAGTGGCCACTCTCAAGCAACAGTGGACTTCACCTTGAGGCAGGGTGTTGAAATGACTCTGGTGTGGTGAGCCTAAATTCTGGCCACTGCCGCTCTGTCATCTTTGGCAAATTATATAACTTCAGCAATCCTTTGTTTCCTAATCTGTAAACTGGGACTAAATAATAGTACTGTCTTCATAGAGTAGTAACTGGGAAATAAAATGAAAGGTTACATATAGAGTTTTAGCAAAGAACCTAGCCCCTAGCAAAATAAACAGCATCCAGTTATTATTTCTCCATTGGATCTTAGGAGGAAATACCAGTGACCTTAAGATATCCAGAGAATTACTGACACTAGGAAAAGTCTTTAACTTTGTAGGACGTACATAACTTAATAAACATTGTGCTCTGCTTACATCATTCTGCATTCACTTCTGAATGTCAGTGTACACATGTGCTTTTTTTCTTATATAACTGTAATTATTTTGTAGGTACTTTTTAAAGTTGATTCTTTTATGAACATTTCCATTTATTACTGTGATTCATTTACGTTATTTTTATTAGTTGTGTTAATATGGTCTTGTTGATATGCAGTAATTTGCTTGCTCTTTGAGTGGTGGATAGTCAAGTTTAAGATTGAAATTGAGTCTTTAGGGATTGGTGAGATTCATCTGGATAGAGAATAACGTGCAAAGATTAGAGAGGAAACCTACTTTGAGGTAAAATGCCACTGCTTACCTCTTTGGAAGGACAGTAGTTAGATGTTACCTGCTAGTTAGATTGCTGAATTTCATACGAAGAGGAACTATAAAGTCTTTCTGTCTTCACGGATCCTTGTCTTAGCTTTAGAGAGTTCAAGGATTCTTTTCATATTTATCCTTTAAAAGAGTCTAATAGGTATGTTTTAGCCATATTATCAAAAGAAATGGAGAGTGTTAGCTGCAAATACCATGCTTTTAAAATGACTTCCTGGAAAGTCTCCTGGACTGATTGTTCATCTGACCCACTTGCTGGGCCTGTAGGCATACAGAGTGAAGTGGAAGGAACTTACAGTTTGTCAGAAATTATTAGGACATTTAAGATAGGGTGTGCAGTGAAACTCTTTTGGAAAGGGGTGCTCAGCGTAATGTGCTCGTTTGCATCGTTTGCTCAACAGCCTGACCTTCTCACATCCTCTGCACAGTCTGATTAAGATTCAGAGAGCTCTGGAATTCATTTAATTAAAGCACTGCCCTGGAGTCCATTATTGCAAAATATTAGCATAGTGCTCTGTGTGACCTTTAAAAGTTTAGAAATTGGTAGCAGAATACAGAGGTTGACTATTTATTCCTTCACTTCCGTGCTTTGTGTAATGCTTTTCCCTATTTTCCTATATTAATTAGTTGTACTCTCACTGTAAAAACCTGCCTTCCATTTATGGTCAGTATTTTGACATATCTTTTCCTCAGTTGGGATGCAGATCTCCTGACTGTGTCTTTCTTCTTTCACTTAATACTTTTATCTCCTAAGGGTATTTTCCTTGGAACTGATAAATTTAACTCATATGGATTAAAACAGACACCACGCGGTGGGCTCAGCCACAGCCTCTAGGCCTTTTAGAGGAGTCACCAAAGTCAACTGAGAAGCAGCCCCGTCACCCCTAAGATTATTTAGATAAACAGTGCGCCTCTTGACAGCTGATTGTAGCTGCTGACAGTAAGACGTACTCCCTGTGTCATTCCTTTGGTCTCAAGATGGGCCAAGGCAAAGCATTTGGCTGGTCAGAAACTTCAGGATCTTCTAATCAGGGACTGTAAGAAGTGATTGGGGAAATCAGAGCTAACCATCCCCCCTCCAATTGAATTCTACTAGTAATTACAGTTAAACCTAGGGAGAAGAGGTCTTCAGAGTGTAATGGAGCAGGTTAATTTATCCTTACAATACCTGACCACATCTGATCAATACCAAGTATGTGATGTGCAGAAGCAAGCCCTGGAGACACTGTAAGCAAACACACCTCAGCAGCTGATACATGTCCAACTGCTTCTGCACTTATTTTTGGCATGATCTTCTTTCTTTTTTGGCTTCTAGAAACTAGGGTTGGAGGACGCATTACTTGTTTCTGTTTATTTATCTCAGGCTTCTTAGGAATACAGCATTTCTTGGCCTAAAATGTCACACATGACTATTCATGTTCATTTAGGGTAGATCACCAGACTTTGCTCAAGATTCTAGTATTTCTTTCTAGGGATCGATGTCTGCAGAGAGCCTGAGATGCCCACCTGATTCCAGGGTTACTTCAGGTCTTTCATGTAAAGAATCAAAGCACTGTGGGGCACCTGGGTAGCTCAGTCGGTTAAGTGGCTGCCTTTGGCTCGGGTCATGATCCCAGGGTTCTGGGATCGAGTCCCTCATTGGGCTCTCTGCTCAGTGGGGAGCTTACTTCTCCCTCTACCCTTCCCCCCTGCTCATGATCTCTCTTTCATTCTCTCTCTCAAATAAGTAACGTCTTAAAAAAAAGAATCAAAGCACCGTGGATTAGTAGCAAATGGCATCAGGACTTTTTCTTGGGACACCTCCAAGACTTTCTTCTCTCATGTTGTAAAGTTAATCCTTGAACTTCTACGGGGACATAACCTTGTCTTAAACCATGTCAAAAGGCTCCTGACTGGATTTTAAACCCGTTTAGCAACAGGGTTCTAACTCTTTGCTATTGATGCTTAAGAGATATTTGTACATGTTTGCACCTCCTCTCATGGAAAATGGACAGATTTGAAATAGTCCCTCAAGTCATCAAATGAGATCCTCTTGAGAGATGGTCTACTCTTGTGTGGTAGAAAATTTGTCTAGAATTTTTACTGAACACCAAGTATTATGCTTTATTGTTTTATGTCAATAATTATGATTTATCTGGTGACTTTAGAGTGGTTTTATTTCCATTTATTTGGAAGATGCTATTTTTAGTTTTTCCCTCAGAAGAAAGACATTTTACAGATATTCCTGGAACTGGAGCCCTGGAGGCTTATGACTTTGAATACTTGACACCTTAACTTCCCCCAACTAGGTTTATGATGTTACATTGTGTGGTAAGATTTAAAGAATGCTACAGTTAATAATAGTAATTATTCAATTCACCAATTACCACACTTAATCAAAAATCCAATGAAATAATAAAAGTCTGTAAAATAAATGGCACCTGTTATTGCTCCCACACACTGTCCAAGATGTATCCCTAGGACAAAAAAAAAAATCATCAACATAATGTGTGAGCAAATATGCCTTCTCAGGCCCTGCTGACTGCAGTATTCACAAAACCCCATGATCTGGCTGAGCTTGTGGAACGCCAGCCTGAGGCACAGAAGCTTGTTTACTGTGCTGATTAAATGGAAAGCTTAAAATGACTGAGGAGATGGTGACATCTCAAGGGGTGTGTGTGTGTGTGTGTGTGTGTGTGTGTGACAGGGAGACAGAGAGACAGAGACTCTGCAAGCTCACCTTTATGTTATCTGTCGTTGTACTGGTACGTTTGACACTTTTAGGTGGTGAGTATTAGCTTTAAATTATACCTAAATGGAGGAGGAATCTCTACCTTGGGAATACACATTTTGGGGGGGGCTCTTTTTTAAAAATTTTTTTATTGTTATGTTAATCACCATACATTACATCATTAGTTTTAGATGTAGTGTTCCATGATTCATTGTTTGTGCATAACACCCAGTGCTCCATGCAGAACGTGCCCTCTTTAATACCCATCACCAGGCTAACCCATCCTCCCACCCCCCTCCCCTCTAGAACCCTCAGTTTGTTTTTCAGAGTCCATCGTCTCTCATGGTTCGTCTCCCCCTCCGATTTCCCCCCCTTCATTCTTCCCCTCCTGCTATCTTCTTCTTCTTTTTGAGGGGGGGGGGGGCTTTTTTTGACCTGTCTTTTGTCTCCCTTGTCAGCATGCTTATCTGCCCTGAAACCTGAGGCTGGAGGGGCTGAGATGACTGCGAGAGATGCTCTTTCTTATAGGAGGTTGCCTTGGTGGATGGTAGAAGGGGCTCCCCAAACAAGAGAACTGGAAGATGTGTATACAGAAAAGGCAGATGAATTAAAGCTGCTACACTTTGTGTTCTGCTTAACAGATCCTTAAGTAGTTCCTCAGAATGTATATCCATCTATCTATCTGCCTATCCATCTTTCTCTCTACCTCATCTCTTTACTTAATGGATCCTATTTACCTACTCTATCTATCTATTTATCTATCATCTATCTATCTATCATCTATCTATCTTATCCATCCATCCATCCTCTATCTACTGTGGAATGTGGGTATATGGCCTTTTCTTCTGGTATGAAGGGGCTAGTTCTCCTTTTATCTGTAGATAAGGACGTTTATCCCAGGCCTTGCTTCTGACTTCCCCTTCCTGATCCCTTTCTGCTTTATTTTTCCTTTGTAGAGTGGATCAAAGATATATTTTTAGAAGAATTTGGAGTGAAGGTATAATAAAGAATCACATTTGTTGCTTTTTACCTTGCTCTTGAAAAATTGTATTTTTGTTGTTGGTGGTGGTAATAAAATGTGGCTTTTACCATGTGCCCAGCACTGTGGTAAATTCTTTACATTTATCCATCTGACTGACTGAGGAACCTTCTGAGCTCTGTGTTGTGTTATGTCCACTTCTATGTGATCCAACTGAGGCTCAGACAAGAGGAGCATTGTACTGAAAGTCCCAGAGCAAGTAAGTGGGGAAAGCCCAGACTGGTGGTATCCGCAGGCAGCCACTTGTCTTCATGGCCTCTCAGCTGTATTATTATTGATCTTCTTTCTAAGCACAGCTTTTCTTTCTGTTTCCAGTGGAAAAAGCTGAAGTATAAACTCCAGTAAACAATGGAATAAATATCTTCTAGGCGTGAGATTGTGCTTTCATTACCAAAGCAGACTTTGCCTTATGGGGCTGGGAAGTTATAGACAGGATCCAGGGAGGAGAACATCTCAGTAGTCAGAAGAGTTTGAGCTACCTGGAATGTAACAGATATTGGCCAGGCTGAAAAATGGGACTTGAGGCATAAGGATCAATCAAAGAAAGGAACTTGGTGTCTTAAAAATATAATAAAAGGGTAAATTATCTTTTTAAAGATTTTATTTATTTATTTATCAGAGAGAAAGAGAGAGCACAAGCAGGAGGAGCGGCAAGCAGAGGCAGAGGGAGAAGCAGACTCGCCGCTGAGCAGGGAACCTGACATGGGACTCGATCCCAGGACCCTGAGATCATGACCTGAGCCAAAGACAGACGCTTACCCGACTGAGCCACCTAGGCATCCCTAAAAGGGCAAATTATTTCAGACTTCAAACAAGGAATAATTTTTATTGCTAGTTTTGGCTTATTATAGCCAAAATGGTACAAATTATACATTAGCTTGAGTGATCTAGCCTGTGGCTATCCAGCTAGCCTAAAGTGTGTGTGTGTGTATGTGTGTGTGTGTGTGTGTGTGTGTGTGTGTGTGTGTGTGTGTGTAGATAGACACAAAAATAGGCACGAATACACCCAAATACCAAAAAATGGAATGAAACTTTCAGGGGGAAACAGTGTATTATCACAGAGGACACAGAAGTTTCAAGTCTATCTCCATTATTTCTTCTGAGAAAGCAAGTAACCAAATCTGACATTGACTTCTATTTTGAAAGCTTTACTCTGTAAGACTGTCTGTGGACTGCTCAGTACCTCAGGATGGCTTCAAAGAGTTCTCCTTCTGTTGTGCTTTGTATTAAGGAGGTTTCATGGTAGTTTGTGGGACAATTGGATAAACTATAATAGTTATACGCTGTGCTTGAATCCAGTCATTAACACTAAGTCCATCAGGCTGTATCTTAGGTTAAATGGATGTAGGACTGTATAAATCAGGAAGTATAGTAAGTAGGATTTCAATAAAGTTTAATTTATGACTATCTGGCTTTCACCATTTCACTGTATTCTGGTGATCACAGATATATCATTCATGTAAGATTGTTAAGTGCTGAAATGACTTATAAAAATTAAGGTATGACTTGATCAAAATAGGAAACACATTCTCAGGACAGTATGAAGTGTATAAAAAAACAAAAGCACTACCTCTAACATCTTTACTGAGTTGTAGAATTTCTTTTGAGAGAAAACAAAATCAACACAATTATCTTCCTTTACACATTTGGGGAAGGAGGCATGTCAACTATTTGCAAGGTTATGTAACAATGTCTTGATGTTAATTAATTACTACTCTTCTGTACTGAAGTCATTTTCCCTTTAATGCACGTTTTCTTCCCAGAAGGAACTCTAAAGGACAAAGGTGTTAATTTGTTAGCCAGTTGGGCAATACCTCTGTTTTAATTTTATTCTTAAACATATTAATTTAACAAGAAGTTTTAAATGATAATTTAAAGGGTGGGATATATTTTAAAAGAAATAAAACCTATTTTAACAACTGAAACACATCTTTCTCTAAATGGAATTTCTACTTTTCATCTCTCCTGTTTTGTGGATATCACAAATACTGCTCCTAGTAATCTTACAGAACGCCTTGGATCATCACCATCATTGCTACCATTTTGTTGCGTGCCTTTTCTCTGTAGTATCTCACTTAATTCCAGCAGCATCCATTTGACCCACAACAAACTGAGCCTCAGTATAGTTTCGTGGTTCACCCAAGGTCTGATCTCAGTAGGTCACTGAGCCCAAATCAGGATTTTGTCCTTCTGGTCTTCCATCAGTGGTTCTCTAATTCTGTGTAGTTATTGAACTAAGAAAACCCTATGATGGTCTTTATAAACATTTGTATTGTCTACCTTTAAAAACCAAATGAAAGGAAAAAAGACAAAAATCTCAGAAAATCAAAACTTCATTTTTGATGAAACTCTCATAATTTTCAACATTTCAGTCATTTTCTAATTCAGTCTCCATGAATTATAGCGACTGTTGAGATTTGGGAATTATCCAGCCTAAATGACACATCATGCTATTTGTGTGTATAACCTAATGTCACTGGCACAGTCCTTCACTCCTACAGATTATTGCATTTTAGGAATTAGTGGTTTGTACTTGAGATAACAGAAAGTGTATGTAGCTCAAGCCTTTCCTATTTTTTGTTCCTCATCCAGAGTTCATATATTCCGCACCTATGATGTATGGCATCTTACTAATTGACCTTTCCAGGGGTATGGCTTTCCTCTACATATTGTGTGGGAATTTCATATCTATGCTTGTTCCCTTCACAGTCCACAGCAAGAAGACTATCTCAGTGTTCCCAATCTTACTGCCTCAGGAAGCATGAAAGCTTAAGGAGCATTTTAATTAAATGTCGCCCAAGGCCTTTATTCTTGCTGAGAAAGTAAACAAACCTTAAACAGGCCCTCTCAGAAAAAAAAAAGCCTCTTCCCTTAAATGTTTGTGTGTTTTATTTTGTAATTGTGCTTCACCTTCTGCTATTTGTTCTGAAGTATAAGGGACATTTTTTTTTTCTAGCTATGTGTTTTAAATACTAATATAGTCAATTGATTAGAAGTTCCTTTTAAAAGGACGTTAAGAGTGTTTGTTTCATTTATGGCATCAGTGGACATAACAGTTAGTCGAGATTTGCTGATTATACTTGGCTGTTACTCTACCAGATTGGTCCCCTCCATTCCCTGTCCCTCAATACAGGGGGGGGGGGGGAGCTCTCCAAGTCCTCTAGATTCACTGTTTCCAACTGAAAATATACCAACTTTTAAAGAAATATCTCTGTAATAATAGCCCAATTCTTGCCCACCTCTAGTATGTTTTCTCCCTTTCATGTTATTTTTCACATGTAAATTGATTACTTTTATGAAATCTTGTTGCATTTATGTTAAATGATGGCATTTTAATTAAGTTTTTAATTTTGATTCTAGTACAGTTAACATGCAATGTAATATTAGTTTCAGGTGTACAATATAGTGATGCAGCGCTTCCATACAAAACCTGGTGCTCATCACGACAAGTGCCCTCCTTAATCCCGTCACCTAGTTCACCTATAACCACCATCCTGCCTCCCCCTGGTTACCATCAGTTTGTTCTCTATAGTTAACTGCCTGTTTTTTGGGTTTGTGTGTGTGTCTCTCTCTTTTTTTTCCTTTCCTCGTTTGTTTTGTTTCTTAAATTCGACATATAAGTGAAATCATTTGGTATTTGTCTCTCTCTGACTGGCTTATTTCACTTACTGTTGTATTCTCTAACTCTATCTATGTGGCAAACAGCAAGATCCCATTCTTTTTTTTTTTTTTTTTTTACAGCTGAGTAATATTCCATTGTATGTACATACCACCTCTTCTTTATCCATTCATCAATTGATGGACACTTGGGTTGCTTCCATAGTTTGGCTATTGTAAATAATGCTGCAATAAACATAGAGGTGCATGTATCCCTTTGAATCAGTGTTTTTGTATTTTTTAGGTAAATACCAGTAGTGCAATTACGGATCATAGGGTAGTTCTATTTTTAACTTTTTGAGGAATCTCCATACTGTTTTCCACAGTTGCTGAACCAGTTTGCATTACCACCAATAGTACATGAGGCTTCCTTTTTTCTACATTCTTGCCAACACTTGTTGTTTCTTGTGTTGTGGATTTTAGCCAATCTGACAGCTGTGAGGTGATATCTCATTGTAGTTTTAATTTGCATTTTCCTGATGATGAGTGATGTTGAGCACTTTTTCATGTGCCTGTTGGCCATCTATATGTCTTCTTTGGAGAAATGTCTGTTCATGTCTTTTGCACATTTTTAAATTGGATTACTTGTTTTTTTGGTGTTGAGTTATACAAGTTTTTTATACATTTTGGATACTAATGCTCTATTGGATATGTCATTTGCAAATATCTTCTCCCATTCACTAGGTTGCCTTTTAGTTTTGTTGATTGTTTCCTTTGCTGTGCAGAAGCTCTTTATTTTGATGGAGTCCCAGCAGGGACTACTTTTGCTTTTATTTGTTTTTGCTTTTATTTCCCTTGCTTCAGGAGACATATCTAGGAAAATGTTGCTACAGCTGATGTCAGAAAAATTACTGCCTGTCTTCTTTTCTAGAATTTTTATGGCTGCAGGTCTCACATGTAGGTCTTTAATCCATTGTGAATTTATTTTTGTGTGTGGTGTAAGAAAGTGGTCTGGTTTCATTCTTTTGCATGTAGCTGTCCAGTTTTCCTAATACCATTTGTTGAAGTGACTGTCTTTTGCCCATTGTATATTCATTCTTCCTTTGTTGAAGATCAATTGACCCTATAAATGTGGGTTTATTTCTGGGTTTTCTATTCTGCTCCATTGATCTACTTGTCTATTTTTATGCCATCATCAGACTGTTTTGATTTCAACATCTTTGTAATGTAACTTGAAGTCTGGAATTGTGATACTTCCAGTTTTATTTTTCTTTTTCAAGATCGTTTTTCTTATTCAGGGTCTTTTGTGGTTCCATACAATTTTGGGATAGTTTGTTACAGTTCTATGAAAAATGCTGTTGGTATTTTGATAGGGATTGCATTAAATCTGTAGATTGACTGGTCCTAAGTCTCCCTGCAGCTTATATTGTCAATTCACCACTGTGGCCTCTAAGCCCTCATCATTCTAAAGGCACTGAGGTTTTTCTTGATTTAGGACTTTCCCTGCAGTATTTTTATTGCATGTTTTTCAGATTAGTGATGGGACACAATCACTTTTAAGGTATATTAACTGAAAAAGTATCTGTAAAATGAAGAAAAAGAGACTGAACATATTACAGAGAGTTGAAAATGTAACTAACATACTTGTTAAAATAAATTGAACCTATGTGGCCCAACCTTTTGATACCTACTACCATTTCCACTTTACAGATTGAGGAAACTTGAGTGTCTGAGGAGCTTGCTTGTCCAAGACTATAGTTGGGTAAATTGATGTTTAAAATATAGATAATATACAAAGTAATGGATAGCATCATAGCACCAGGAATAATAGGTTTCTGTGAGCATTGAGGTGAGCTGACTAACTCCTCTTTGGCTGGGAGCAAAGGTGAGGGGGAGAAGGTGGCTGGAAGTGTGTCAGGGAGGGAGGGCTTCACACAGAGGTTACCTTTGTGCATTTGTGTTGGTTATTCCTGGATGAATAGGGCTTTCTCGGCAGCCAAGGAAGGGAAATGAGTTGTAGGCAGAGGGAACAGCATGTGCAAATGTACTGAAAGAATGTCTTGTATGTGTGAAATGGCAGTTATTGTATTTGTGAAGTATGGTTATTGGAAGCAAGTGACAGAAGTGACAAAAGTAGACAAGGTTTAAATTATGAAGTCAGTAAGGAGCTTGGAATTTGTTTCAATGATGGAAATGCAATGAAATGTTTAGGTAAAGGAGTTACATGGAGTTGTGAAAACATAATTCTGGCTTCAGCTTTGAGAAAGTGGGGTGAGGGACCAATTTATTCTTCCTCTTGAAACAAACCAAAAACACACAAAATGTATAAAACAATGGTTTTCATGACAGTGGATATCAGGTAATGAAGGACAGTGATCCCTGAACAGTAGAAACCTACAAGTGAGTCCCATGATTGCCCCAGCTTGCTGCCTTGAGAGAGCTTCTAGAAAGTGGCATAGGGAGAGGAAACCCAGTCAAAACCTGGTGGGCTCCCTGAATTAAAGAGTTAGGGTAGGGAGTCTGAAGACACTAGGGCAACAAGAATTTGTAGGACATGGTACTAGAGATGAGACTGCTGCATAGAGAGAACTCTGGAGATGTGCAGAGCACCCCCCGTACCCGTGCCCCCCAGAGTATTCAGCAGAGTGCTGATCAGCAAATGCATGTGAGGAAACTACTCAAGGTTGGAGAGAAGGCCACAGAAAAGGATTTACGGAAACAATCCCTGTAGCTTGCCCAAGGCAGGGAATCTTGCCCGTTCCTACCAACCATAATTCCTAGCACAACTGGAAGTTTACTCAGAAAGAATCGGCTTCAGAAATGGGAAAAATTATTTCTACACTAAACCTTAAGCTGGTCCCACCTAATGAATCATAAAAGCAAGATCCAAAAGGATGAAAGTGTTTGCAAGAAGATTAACTATATCCCAGAACAAAAAGCAAGAATCTTTATAGGAATACAAAAATATCCAACATCCCCAAAATAAAATAACAATATCTGATATCCAGTAAAAATTACCAGACATAGAAGTAAGTCAGAGAAAGATAAATACCATATGATTTCACTCCTATGTGGAATTTAAGAAACAAAACAAAAGGTGGGAAAAAGAGAAAGAGGCAAACCAAGAAACAGACTCTTAACTCTAGAGAAGAAGCTGATGGTTACTTGGAGGGAAGGTGGGTTGGGGGTTGGATTAAACAGGTGATGGGGATTAAGGAGGGCACTGGGTGACGTATAGAAGTGATGAATCACTATATTGTCTCCCTGAAACCAATATTGCACTGTATGTTAATTAGCTGGAATTTTTAAATAAAAACTTGGAAAAAATTACTAGGCATAAAGAGAAGCAGAAAACTAATACCCATAATGATGAGAAGAAAAAAAAAAAATCAATCAATTGAAACTGTCCCAGAATTGTCACAGATACTAGGGTTAGTAGACAAGAACATTAAAAAAGTTTATAAACTGTATTCTATGTTTATGTGCCTGGTTGGCTCAGTCTTGATTAACTCTTGATTCCGGTTCAGGTCAGGATCTCAGGGTGGTGAGATTAAGCCCTGTGTCGGGCTCAGCACTGGGTGTGGAGCCTGCTTAAAATTCTCTCTCTCCCTCTCCCTCTGCACTCCCCTTTGCTCTCGCTCTAAAAAATAAACAAACAAACAAACTGTATTCTGTGTTCAAAGGTAAGTAGAAATATGTAAACATTAAAAAGACCAAGATGGGGCTTCTTGAGATGAAAACTACAGTACAATGTCTGAGTTGAAAAATACATTAGATGGGATAAATAGCTGACAAGACATAATAGAAGTAAGTATAAGTGGACCTGAAACCATAGCAACATAAACTATCCAAAAAGAAACAACAATAAGAATAAGAAGATAATTCTTGCATCAAATTGTGTTTTTTTTTTTTTTTTCCAAGAGGACTAAATAGTATTTTTTCAGAGGTTAGTAATTCTTACAATCTGGCATTTCCTAATGGTGATTAATTGATGAAGCACGGTGAGGAACAATGCCTCTAAATTTGGTTTTTGATCCAGCTTTGCTTGTTTTGGTAAACTGAGACCCTGGTGCTCTGATGGAGGTACTCTGGGGCTTGGTTGGGTCCTGAGGTGATAAAAGAAAATGACTGATGTTAAATTGGAATTTTTAAACCACACACAGCTCACAGTTGTGGCTGCTGGTTTTATCATCTGCAACAAAGGTTGCATGCTTCTCATTGAACATATGTATGTGTACATGCAATTTGAGGAGAGTGTTCTATCATAACTGTACTCTAGATATTCTTTTTTTCTGTGTGGGCTTTGGAACTTTGAGTAATTTTTCACATATAAAACAAATATCCAATCCCTGGACCCATTCCACAGATTCCCCAGGTTTACACTGGACACTCATAGGGGTCTTTAACTCTTACTGAATACTTAAGTCTGTGTGTATAACTTTACTACTGTAACTTAAACTGGTCACCTGTCATGAATGAGAAAATATTTTACCATGGCAGGAAAAGCACTGCTAGTTGATATATTAAAAGAATAAGCACTTTCCTTGATTCTAAATTCTGAAAATCTCAAAAAGTACAGTGATGGTCTTTAATATTGCATATACACGCGCGCGCGCACACACACACACATACACACACACACACACACATTCTTGGTGTTTCTCTATAATGGGGAATGTTTTCCAAAAACCTAGGAAAATGTTTCACCTTTTATTTGAGTTTGTATATTTAAAGGTTTTTTTTTTTTTTCTCATTAACATCAATATTTTTTTAAAAAGCCACATCGAAAGAATTGGTGGAAGGTGTACTATTTAAAAGGTATAATATATATTTTCATGACAGCATTAAACTTAATAAGAAAGATCAACCCAATACTCAAGTAGATCTCCATTTGGGTTTTCTCTGAGTTTAAAGTGAAAGATTTTGCATTCAGTGAAAGCTTCTCAATCAGTTTTCTAGAGTGAGGCATTGACTGCACTGATGTCTGATAATCATTAAATCTTCCATATTATACTGTTCAGAGAAATCCTATTTTATGATAGGAAAATGAATTGCCCTTGAACAGAAAATAGACAAAACTCACAGCACGTATTTCTTCATTTTTTGAAGAAATCATCTCATTTGCCTCTCATTATTGTGTTGAGTTAGAATAAACGTTGATCTTTCTCTTCTCGCCCTATCATACTGAATTGAGATGATGCTTTGAAGCAAACTGCTTATAATCATAGATACTTTGCACATTAATATTTTACAGACCACTTCTTGTTTTCTATTTATCTGAATGTCCATTTTTTTAATCCTTTGGATATTGACCAGCTTATCATTACTGGCATCAGTGGACTAGGGGTGGGAGATTAGGGTTGGATTTTCATGTATTTTCAAATTTCTTTCAAAAATTGTTCTCTTTCTTATTTTTTTTAGAAAAAGAAAACCATAAACCTCTCTTTTTTTTTTGAAAACCATAAACCTTTCTAAGATGTAATATCAATTGGAGAAAACTGTTCCTTTCCTTCTGACATCAGTATTCTCACAGTAGAGCCATTTCATTTTCACACTGAAAGCTAATTTTTAGAAGAAAATCCATTTCATTACAGTTGGTATTCAAATGAGTGGTGGGGGACACATTTTTTAACCTATCACATCAGATTTTTGGCAGTTTTCCACTACATTTGAGAAGAAGGGAAATCCACACAAGTACAGATGCCTTTATTGTCGACTACCTAGGCCAAATCATGTACCCTTTGAATGTTCAATAAATATTGATTGATGATGCCATTCATCCAAAACACTCTCAGGTTAAAACTCAAAGTGAGTACTTAACATTCTCATCCAGCTGTAATTATGCTTCTGCAATTTCCATTTAGCTCATAGTACTACTGTTTACAAATCTGTAGCATTGTGAGGAAGCTAAACAAGGTACATACAGAGTGGATGAGTAAATAAAGACATTTTGAATGAACTCAGACAGATATTAGACACGAAATGTTTCTTAATATAATTCCTAGTAAACATTGTAAACATAAACCTACTTTGTCCTCTTTGTGAATTTCCCTTGATGTTGGACACTTAAATATACATAAATATTTCAGCTATTACATGATATATTGCCCTTGGAAGATTCATAAATCATTAATAAAATTTGGTATTACACTAACAAAGGATTAGGTTGGTTTCTTTTGGACAAACACCTCCCCTGTGCCTCCACGGGTACAAACATCCTTGAAACATGGGCATTACATCATTCACATGTGTCATTCTTACACAACATTATTATACAGTGGGAACAGTATTCAGTTATATTTCTTTATTTTTATTTTATTTTTCCTGCTCCAGTAAAGGGTTTTAGATTTTAACTTCATGTCATCGGGACTAAGGGAAAAATAATTTATTAAGGAAAAAATCAGACAGGCAGCAGTCTTCTGCAGTGTTGATTAAACAAGTGTCTATTTTTTTACTCTTTCAACCTGTTGTTTTGTCATTTTGTAGCTTAATGTTTCAGTGACTTTTAAAGATGAAAATTGAGGTCAGAAATTAATAACTATATTTTTTTCCTCCAGACTCTATATAGCTATTTGAGAAATTTGTGAATATTTTATTTTCTCCTAACCTTTTATTTTTATTTTTTAAAAAGATGTATTTATTTATTTGAGAGACAGAGTGCAAGTAGGGGGAGGGGCAGAGGGAGAGAGAGAATCTCCAGCAGACTCCCCCCTGAGCATGGAGCCCAATGTGGGTTCAATCCCACGACCCATGAGACCATGACTTGAGCTGAAATCAAGATTCAGATGCTTAACCGACTGAGCCAACCACGTGCCTGTCTCCTAGCCTTTTAAATTATAGTAGTGACATATATTCTTTGTAAAAAAATTTAAGTGGTAAAATTACCTTTTCACTCTATTCTTTACTATTTTTAGGTGTGTGTGTGTGTGTGTGTTTATATTTTTCTGTACCTGGAAAAATATACACACAACAGTGTGTTTTTCTTCTTTCCTTAGTCACTCAAATGAGACCATTCTCAAGTGGTTATCAACTTGGGCTGTATGTTAGAGTCACCTGGTAAGCTTTAAAAAAATACTGACACCCGGTTCTCACCTTAGAGATTCTAAATTAGCCTAGAACGGCCTGAGCATCACAATTTTTTAAAAAAATTTAAAAAAGGGGCACCTTGGTGGCTCAGTCGGTTAAGCATCTGACTCTTGGTTTTGGCTCGGGTCATGATCTCCAGGTCTTGAGATCGAGCCCTGAGTGAAGCTCGGGCTCAGCATGGAGTCTGCTTGAGATTCTTTCCTTCTCCCTCCCTCCTCTGCCCCTTACTCCACTTATGCACTCTTGCTCTCTCTCTCTCTCTCTCTAAAATAAATGAATAAATTCTTTAAAAAAAAAATAAAAAATAAGTTTAAAATCCTGCGTGCTTCTAATGTATGGCTGGGTTTGAGATCCCTAATGTAGCTTCTGCAGCTTGTTCTTTTCATTTATGATGGATCATGACCACCCTTCTATGACTAAACATACAATGTTTGTTTATTTGTTTGTTTGCTTGTTTTGGCTTAGTGTGATTTGGGGCATTATCTCTTTCTTTTGTTCTCACAGCTAGTGTCAGAAAAATAGCATACTAGAGTTGAAAGTCATCATATATGTTATCTGCCTATTTCTTATCCAGTGCAAGAAAGGTTTTGGTATGACCAACACCAATGATGATCCAGTCTCCTCTACCAAGAGGGCCTGGAAGGTAGATCCCATTGCTGGGTAGTTCCAATGGCCATCTTTTCTTATATCAAGGGTAGAGCTGCTTTTTATAGCTCAGTCGTGCATTTTCACTGCCAGAAGAAACCTTGGAAATCATTTTGGTTAACATCTTTCTTGCATACATGAGAAGGTGAGATCTCAAGGAGCTATGCGACTCTGCCCAATATCCTACAACTGAGAAGATACAATCCTGGGCTTGGAGACACAGATTCATTCTCTGGCCCTTCCCCTGTCCTGCCAAAGCTTATTCTTATTACATGTGTAGTAGTTAGCTACAACTGTGTAACAAATTAGCCCACATTTAACAGCTTAAAACAACATTTATTATCTCACGGTTCCAGTGAATCAGGAACACGGAATGGCTTAATTGAATATTTCTGACCTAGGATCTGTCATGAGGTTGCTATCAAGGTGTTGGCCAGAGTTGCAGTCTCCTGAAGGCTTCACTGGAAGAATTTCTGCTTCTAGGTTCACTCACGTGGCTGTTGGCAGGATTCAGAATACCTGCTTTTAAGCTGACTCACAGTGTTGCCAACAGCCCTTGGTTTCTTATCACGTGGTTCTCTCCAAGGCCTGCCCCAGTGCCCTCAGAACATGACAACTGGATTTCCCTGGAGAGGGTGATTAATAGAGACTGAGAGATTGAGAGAGAGAGAGAGAGAGAGAGTGTGCATGCACAAGTCACAATCTTTATATAACTTTATCTTGGAAGAGTCATCCCATCACCTCTGTTATAATCCCTTTGCTAGAAGCAAGTCACTAAGTTCAGCCCACACTCCAAGGGAGAGGAATTATGCCCCATCACTTGAGGGGAGGAGTAGCAAAGAGTTTGTGGATATATCTTTAAACCCACACACATGTGTTTAAACTTTACTTAGCATTTAGTAATGACAAGATTCATAATTTTAGCTCAAAGGGCATTTTATTTTACCTCCCGGCCCTAAAAGGAAACTAGATAATCATCTTATCATCACCACAAAACTAGAATAAACTTCTAAAATTAATATGGTAGCTTAACAATATCTTCAAGATTGCCTAGTTTATAAATAAGTAATATAGGCACTACATTTTTTAGCTATGTATTCTCATACACAGTCATGAGATACGTTCAATCATTAAATGATTATATATCAACTTATTTATGACATGGTTTCTATCTCCACCAAACAGCCCATTATTGTGAGTATTCCATAATGGTCTGTATTTTTAGCATCAGACCCATGATCCCTAAAATCTTAATGCCTAAAATCCAGATGTTTTTAATCTCTAAACTGTCAGGGTGTTACTGGGAACATAAGGTAAATGCCTTGAAGCAAAACAATAATGTGTTTTTAATGAAGAGGCCTTTCTGTATTGCTGATCTCTGAATCAAGAGTTTGCCTCTCTTGCAATAGCCTTTTCATACCACCCTTTGTAATGAAACATATGGCTTACATCATAGTAAAATATGTAGAGGAGGAAGAAGAAAAAACATGTTCCATGTATGTGCCATGTCTAATGCCATATGCCCAGCAAACTTAGAAGAGTAAGAGGTGGCTTCAGTCCTGAAATAGAATAATAGAGTGTTTATGTTTTAAATACTGCAGACGGTTTCCCATTTTCAAGTAATTAACACTCCCTTCACTTTTAATATTTGCATTTCATTATTAAAAAACAATCCCCCGATAACTTTTAATGAACCTTCAAAACTGTGACATTTAGAAAGCATTGGCTTTCCCAAAATAAATTATCAAGAGAAAATAGTTCAGCCTTGAATGTATTATATTTAGTGAGCTTAAAAGAAGGAATTTTAAGAAAGAAAATGTTTTGTGGCATTTTATGAAATGTGTATTATCACTTATCTTTGTACTTAATGGTCTTTTTCAGGTGATATAAGAGAGTGGTAACTTAGGATTCTCCTCTTTTAAAGGATGAAAAATCTGTCCTCAAAAATTCAAAAAAAAAAAAAAAGAGTGTGCCTAATTTTTTTGCTTTAAAATGGAGTTTAGGGGAGCCTGGGTGGCTCAGTTGGTTAAGCATCTGCCTTCGGCTCAGGTCATGATCCCGGGGTCCTGGGATGGAGCCCGCACTGGGCTCCCTGCTCAGCGGGGAGCCTGCTTCTCCCTCTCCCTCTGCCACTCCCCCTGCTTGTGCCCTCTCATTCTCTCTGTTAAATAAATATATAAAATCTTTAAAAAAATAAAATAAAAAGGAGTTTATTTTGGTTGTTTTTTCAGTATTATTTGCATAGTTAATGCAAGCAGTTTTCTAATTTGCAACTTGGAAACAATATATAGCCAAAGCACTGAGGACTTAAGTATGGCATATTAATTACCTGTGACTCTTATAACAAATTACTCTAAACTTGTTGATTTAAAACAATAGAAAATTATTCTCTCACAGTTCTAGAGGCCAGAAGTCTGAAATCAATTTCACTGGCCTGCCATTTCCTTTTTTTAACACCTCTTTTTTTTAAGTGTGCTATCCCTTTCCTATTTTTCTTAACAGAAACGTTATTTACAGCAATGTGTTATGTTATCTATTATATTACATGTATGTTATATATAGTATGTAGTATGTCAGTGCATGATTATTGCCATCATTATTTACGACTGGAATCTTCTCTTATGATTGTGGTAGAGTCTGCTCAACTGTCTTGAAGTTAACAAGTGAGAACAGAGAGAATCTTTTGTCCTCTAGATCTTATCTAGCCATCTTTGTTCGGCAGGATATCTAGGAAGCCTGATTGTTTGGTGCTGGAATCTGGGTTTCTGTTTGGGCCAGAATCCTGAGCACTTTGGACCCTCAAGTCGGTTATTAACCACAGAGGCCAGCTGGAAAGCCTGTGTAACTATCTGGGCATTTTAGTGCCACGCTGGAAAAAGTACCCTCATCTCGTGCATGGGAGGAGTCACTGTGCGAAGTCCAGTGATCCTTTGTCCCAAGGCATTCTGTGTTTTTTCTCACCACTGGGAAGCAAGCTGCTTGAGGGAAGCTTTGTATTAGATCACTTCTATATAGCTGTATCTCTGGGTATCATAAAAATTTCTCCCTGCCATAAAGAGAGACATTTTTCCTATGGTTAACTGGAACAGAGGAGGTGGAGAAAGTGCTTTTAATTTCAAGGGTCAGAAGTTAGGAGAAAAACCATAAATATTTCCTTTCCTGAGCACTCATCATGCTGTAGCAGGCCATTAATTTTGAAAGAGGTTTTCTATTGAAGGAGCCCGTTCATCTGGTGACATGACGGGTTAGTCTGTATTGCTTTCTCTCCTCTCTGCCAGAGAAATGCTGTTGAGGAGCAAATTATTTATTTAATAATATCTTTATTGAAAATGCTAGGCATTGGATTAAGTTAAAAAAAATAGTAAAGGATTTATGCTAAGGCGCAGCTGTTATTGTTTTGGTTGTAAATCTGTGTCCTATCAACATAGGGGATTTCTCTGCGGATTTAAGAATTTCCATGAAGGCGATATTTAAATTTACTGATATAGTCCCAATTTTTTTACTCTCAACAGGAAAAAAAAATCCACAAAGTCAATCTCATTTTCAGTGTTCAAATTTGAATTTCTCTTGTCTCAGTGAAGATTTGGTACTATACAGTTCTAGGGAATGCCAAAGAAAGTGTAATTGAGAATTACACTGATATATTTAATTCAATGGGGAAAGTTTTCCTATAGAGATTTTATTGTAAAGAGATACATAAATATGTTTTAAATATAGTTTAGGAGATAGATAGATAAATAGATAACATATACGTAGATTTATATACATAGATTTAGTCTCCATCTGATTTTCCCTACTCACTACCCCCCACAATAGATATTTTGAAATTGTGCATCGGAGTTTATTTGACCCTCTGTGATTCATGTGTTAATGGTGCCTTGGAGACCGTGGTTTATAGCTCACTGGAGAAGGGAGAGATAATGGACCATGTTTTCACTCTTAGGCTGCTTTGCAAGTATATTTTAAACTCAGACTTTGTAATCATGTCTTTCTTCTTCCACTACAGTGGCAGAATTTAGTGACCTTTAAAATTATTTTCTCCTTAGGATTTTTCTTTCCATTTTCTTTTCTTTGATAAATGCTACATCTTTTCATTTATCTTCCTTGCACCATGATTATTGTTAACAGTATTATTATTTGTCTAAGTCCTATGTAAATGAGCTTTGCAGTCAGTGATTAGCTGTATGTTCTTAGGATTGTCAGGTCCTTAGATGTATTTTAGTTCTTTTCAGCTATCCTTGTACCTGCTGTTTCTCGATAATTCTTACTTAGTTTAATTGCCCTCTCCAGCCATAGTCGTTACAAATAGTAACATTATCCTGTGGCACATAGCTTTGTGCAAAGAGCCATAGAAAGAAATGTTGTAATTGATTGTGAAAAAGAGGGAAGCCTTTCAAGTTTAAGTTTGTCAATTTAAGTTTGTCAATTATCGTATCTTTCACTAGAGTTTTATTTAACCACTAGTTGTTGTTGCTGTTGTCTTGTTCTGCTAAAGTACTCTGTTCACTTTTGTGACCCACACTAGCATGCTAAAGTTACCATTTCTTATCCATATATCACTTGATAATTGCATGTTTGCCTTATTGGGATACAAAGGGCAACCGCATTTACCTCCATTTATAATGAGTTTTTAGCTTAGATCTCTTAGATCTAAGATCATTTGCTTCTTAGGTAAAGAAATGAAATCAGCTTTTATCTTTTCTTTTCTTTTCTTTTTTTTTTCTTACCTGAAGCTTCACCCCACAGTTAGTTGTTGACATAGGAGATATAAAAGCTTGATGTCTTTGCTTCTCCAAATTATAAACCTTTCAGTGAAAAAGGACTAAATATTAAATGATTCATCATGAAGTAAAACATTAAAAAAATGTATACATATTATGTGGTAGGCACTAGAAATAGAAGTGGAAGTAGCCACATCTTCAAAATTCATAATCCTCGAATACAGTTAGCAAGAAAGTATAGCACCATTTCCTACATTTTTTTCTACTTTACTTGAACCAAATAAAATCATTTTTTTTTTTAAGTGGAAATCCAGACCACCAAGGACAATCTTCCTGAAAGGCCACCGCACTCTGCAAACCCACACAAACATCGAAGGGCTATGTGTTGCCATTGTGTATCATGGTGGTATCTCCACTCGGCAGGCTGTGACCCACAGGCAGACCATGGAAGGGCTCTCAATCTCAGCATTCTGAAAGAGTACCATATGAAAGGATCATGGGAGGAAATAGAAAATATATAAGTAGGTAGGGATATTAATTGATTAGAAATTAAATGGCATATTTGTTTTTAACTAGAATAGTCAGGGGCGCCTGGGTGGCTCAGTCGTTAAGCGTCTGCCTTCAGCTCAGGTCATGGTCCCGGGGTCCTGGGATCGAGCCCCGCATCAGGCTCCCTGCTCTGCGGGAAGCCTGGTTCTCCCTCTCCCACTCTCCCTGCTTGTGTTCCCTCTCTCGCTGTGTCTCTCTCTGTCAAATAAATAAATAAAATCTTTAAAAAAAAAAAACTAGAATAGTCAGTTCATAGGTTATTTAAAACAGAGGTCAGCAGCAAAAGTAATAAGTAAATAAAAATAAAATAAAATAGGAAACCAAACAAAATCTCAAGTACAAACAAGATTAATCTTACTTGCTTTGTATGTGTTATTTAGATACATTTAATATGGTTAAGGAGAGAAAAGTTGATATGATTTAAATAAAATAATAATAATTTATATATGTGTACATATATTCTCCAACTAAGCCATTCCCTTTAAAAAGGTGTTAAGCTGGCAGCCCTTGACATGGTGTCTTCCATTTTACAGTGAAAATTTTCTGTAGACCCAGAATAGAAATTGAAGAATGCTGGAAACTAAGACTGAAAGACAGTTACAATCCAAAGAATGTGTGCATTCACGCAATGCTAATAGAATAGGATGGAATAAAAAAAAAACTGTGTTTTCTACTGTTTGAAAGCGGCTCCCTAAAAAGATGGGGAACTGCTTGATCGCACCATGACTAGGTGTCCTTTACCCAGAGGTCCTGACTCTGTGCCATTCAGAAAAGTAGTTGGCCAACTTTCTACTGCACCAGTTTTTTGAAATGATCAGTATCTATCTCCCGTTTTTTATATGATTGTAGTATATCTTGGCTATTCTAGTCTTTCCTACACTCCTTGTTTTCTCTCTTAAGAGAACCATGCATTGGGATTATAGTGAATTCTTACCTTGGTCTAGCAAAGCCATGTTGGATCAATTACTGCTACAATTGCAAGTGCCCCACTACCCAGATAAGGAGGATACTATGGTAGCTTCCTCATGGGCAGTGCAGAGAAGGAACATGGATAAAGTTTGCCAGAGAATCTGTTCACCAACACTGTGTCTGGATAGGTCTGTAAGAATTTAAGCACAGTAAATAGTAAGAATTGAACAAACATGAGTCTAGGAAATGATGCATCAGTGCAGGGTAAAGGAATCTCATCCTGAGACCTCAGAAGAAAAGAACCAGTTTTCTGAAAAAGATTTATTATAGTGACCAGGAAAGAATTTTGAACAGATGTTTTACTTTCACAGTAGGAAGAACATATGGTCTCCATGACAAAGAGGAGAAAGTCATAAGGACCGTCAAGATGAGATGAGAGGAAAAAGACTCTAAAATGAAACAGGAGCTTGACGAGGACAAAAGGAAAGTTGGAGAGACTAGAAAATGACAGCATCAAGTGGAAATGCTCATTGGATATGCAACATAGCAAAAATGACACTAAAAAACCTGCAAAACTGTTATGTAAAGTCAATGCATTGTTGGATCTTCTAGGATGCAGAAGGCGATGGCGGAGTTGCAAGTGAGGGAGGGGAGAGGAGAGAAATATAACTTACACATTATTAGTTGCCTCCTGCAAGGAAATAATATAAATGAAAAATAAAAAAAAAACAAACTTTAATTAAAGAACACATTATAAGCTTAAAAACTACTTGATGATATGGATCAAAAGGGCAATCACCTCCTTGGAAAAATTAATTAAAAAGAGACTCATACCTAGGACATATCCTTAAATATGTATTACATGTGATTTTCTAATAAACATATAAAAATATATAATTAATATTTAACAAATTGATTTAATAATAATAAAGATAATTGCATTAGTTAACATCTATTGGTCATTTTTCCATATGTCCCTTTCTTTAACCATCCCATGGAAAAACCTTTCCAAAGAACTTCAAATGAAATAGACCTTGCTCATTATCATTTTGTTCTTCTCTCCTTCAAAAATAGCAGTATTGTGCTCTTACCAATTAAAAGGTACCACGGGACTCAGAATATGATGAGGTTAGAAGATGGTATCTTTTTGCAAAGAGTGTATAGTTACTTGGAAAAAGAGAATGTTCGGTTTTATTAGCTGTTAAAATTATAAATAATCACTAATATGAAGACTTGCTGCATTATCTAGAATTATCTTTGTGGAAATAAGTAGACAATTTAAAAATAGAACTCTTGCAGCACCTGGCTGGCTCAGTCAGAATTCTCAGGAATTCAAACCCAATGTTGGGCATAGAGCTTACTTAAAAACAAACAAACAAACAAACAAATACAACCTCTTTAATATATACCCCCAAATATACATGTTGACTATGCACTGATTAATAAACTAATGAAAACCTGAAAATGTTACTATGTAAGCATCTTATAATATTACATATACATAGTTATACATAGAATTTGTAATTATGATGATTTTCAAAAAATCAAAATATCACCATCAAACCTGTGGGTTAGCTTTCAATAGAGTGAGTACTTCAAAATATTTTATCCTACAGTAGATGATGTAGGCACATTTTTTTTTTTATGAAAAACAGCAAGAGGATTTTAGTTTATTGCATTAGACAAGATTTTCTAAAAGTCTTAGTGCAGTTTCAATCTTTAATATCCTCAGAACCGTAAATGTTACAAATTTACAGAAAACGTCATTTTACACTTACCTAGTTTGTGAATTTTGAACCATTAAATTTTTTATGTCAGTCTGTCAGTGTTTGCCATTGTATTAATTTTCTAGGGCTGCCATAATACCACAAACTGAGTGCCTTGCGCAAAGAGAGATGTATTGTCTCACAGATCTGGAGGCTAGAAACTATCAGCAGAGTTGGTTCCTTTGAGGGGGATGAGGGAAAGATGCTCTCCAGGCCTCTCTCACGGGCTTATAGATGGCCATTTTCTGCCTGTGTCTTCATGTTGTCTTTCCTCTGTGTCTGTGTCCAAATTTCTTCTTCTTCTCAGGATACTAATCATATTGGATTAGAGCCCAGCCTAATGATCTCATTTTAACTTGATTGTCTCTGTGAAGACCACATCTACAAAATGTGTCACATTCCGAAATTTTGGGGGGCTAAGACTTAACTGTGTAAACTTTTGCAGAAACACAATTCAACCTGTAACGGCCATCTTTGTTTGCTTTGCTTTCTTTTCTCAACAGTGGCTTGGGAGGTTATATAAGCTTTGCAGACAGAAACAACTTGCTAGCACTGAACTTTTGGGCCAGACACTGAACCTCCTCTGAACCTCAGTTTTTTTCATCTGCACAAGAAGATAAATCCTGCTTTGAGAAGCTTTTGGGAGATTAGAGAGCTACAAAAGGAGCAGCCTTTGTGTGTAATTAAACTAACTTGAAATTGAGCCTCGGCTTCATAGCAGCTGTAGATGTTAGGAAGGTTATTTTTCCTGGGTCTCATTCTCCTCGTCTCTAAAACAGGAAGAAGGTTGTTTGCCTCTCAGAAGCACATTGTGTAGAATTTAAATGAGCTCCACAAATATTAGGTATTAAGTCAGAATTTCTTGTCAAACATTTTGTAGATGGTAAAGTATGATAACATTTACTCTTTTTTTCCTTCTTTGTTACTTCTGTGTAACATCTCAAAATTTATGGGCTATTCATTCTCCCATTACTCTGAATTATTTTATTTTTTTTAGAATATGGCGAGACTTTGGATCTACAGGGCTGTAAACATAGAATTTTTTTTTCTTAAATAAAATGACATCAAATACCAAAGCCTACTTTGTGTATAACAATACAGTGTCAGCTCTTCCCATCCTGAGTTCACAAGAAAAGTCAGCCCTAATGCCCTAAGGCATCTATTGTATGTAATGACTTAATTTCTGGCCCATGCATCTAGAATAGTACTAGCCTTGTACTATCCTTGGGAGAATTGAAAAAAAAAATCAGTCAAATTATATTCTGTAGGGCATAATTATCTCATGGAACCCCAGCTGAGAAGGCTGGCTAAATTTTCTTTTGTTTTTAATGACAATGGACAAAAGCTTCTTTCCTTAAAATCCTTCCTGCATCCCTGATTTTAATGTGCTTTTGTTGCTCACTGATTCTGATGAGGTAGCGGGGAGGCAGCTATTATTTCATTCCACACAGATGGAAGTCGAAGCATGGAGATGTCAGGAATTGTCTCCAGAGCCTTCTTAAAATAAGATAATGACTAAGTAGGGAATGTGGTGCCCACTCAGCCCAGCTACTAGACTGCTTCTATGGGATCAAGATTTCAAATTATAAAGTGGATGTCATGTGTTTTATGTAGATATTGATTCCAAGGGAATCAGAAATGTCTAATGCCATTTAGAACGAAATTGGGATTATATTATCGTGGCAGTGGTGTACTTTGAATAAACATTTTTGGAATGCAGTATTATGAGTTATTATTACCTGGTTCACTAATATCCAAGAGACAGACATTGCTATCATCATAGTTTTAAACTTTTTTTTTTCCTTTAAGACATTTAAAACCTATATGCACCCTTTGGGAGAACTAACACCAACTTTATCTCTACTTTTTCTGTTGATGGTTTGAGGTTTACTGACTTGGAGTATAAACTCAGCTTGCCTTGAAGGACTACCACAAAATGGCTTTACGTATCTTAATTTCTTGTCATACCAAAGCTGTGATGTGTATACAATGGCCAATTTATTGGTTCCTGAAAATGTTTTGGACATACCAACCTCTAAATCTTATGCTTATCATTGAAATGCCTTTTACGCGTCTCAAATCAGGATTTTACATATTCTTCAATTTCACAGTTTCACAAAATCTTTCCTGACCACTGAGATCAAAATTTTCCTCCTCTAAATGTATATGGGTATTTATTACTCAAACCATCTGTTTAGTTCCTGACACATATTATCATGCTTCTCTAATTTTCACATTCCTATGGTTCCAAACAAACAACAAATTCCTTAGAGGCATTGCTTCGTCTAATCTTCTTTATGTCTGACAAAGATTAGCAGGATGTGGGATTCAGAAAGTTGACATCCAATATATACTGGTTTATAGATTCTTTGGAGCCGTATCTTAATTCTGTGACTTTATCATTAAACAAGTTTCTTCCAGCTATTACATGTAAGGAAAGAAAATATGTGCTGCTGAAACCAGATTGTTGTTTTGAGGATTTTTCCTTCCTTTACCTGTTGATATACATACTTGTGAAGATCCTAGACATGGAGTAAGCTAGAAGATTGGACAGTAATTTCTCAAGCCTACAAGTCTAGAGCTTTACAAAACCTACCCTTTAATAGCCCAATACTGTGCCCTTCAAGAATAAAGAGTCCGGGTAGCTGACTGGTAGAGCCGGTACCTCGACCACTGCCTCTATCATCACCATCTCCCCCTGAGCTGGGAAAGCTGCAGATGGGTTTGCTGCATTTTTCGTTGTATCTTGCAAAATGAGCTTATCCTGTACATATTTTGTATATGCACTTTCACACAAGTCATGAGTATTTAATAAGGTCTTTTGCTTTTGTTTTAAGGTTTTATTTATTTATTTGAGACAGAGAGAGAAGCACAAGTGGGGGTGGGCAGAGGGAGAGGGAGAAGCAGACTCCCCACTGAACAAGGAGCCAGAAGCAGGGCTCGATCCCAGGACCCTGAGACCATGACCTGAGCTGAAGGCAGATGCTTAACCGACTGAGCCACCCGGGTGCCCCTTTAATAAGGTTTTAACAAATCCTTGTCCTTGTGGATACTATGGGGGATGAGTACAATAAGCAATTAACACAACAAATATATGACATAGTAAAAGTCGTATGTGCTATAAAATAGAGAAGCTCAGGGAAGATGAGGCACAGAAGGAGAGTGATTTGACCAAAGTGAATACGAAAGTGAGTACTAAAGCTGGTTTAGAAGTCTGGTCCCCTGTTTGTCTCTGCCCTTTTCTTTGGACTACACTGCTACTCCTGGAGCCAGGGGCCATTCTTCTTTCTCGACATGGATTGCATCTTCATGTTTCAGTTCTTCTTCCTACTGCTTGGAACTGAAAGGCTATGCACACTGAAAGTCACGTCTTTAGATTCCCAGTGCTTAAGTCTGATCTCTTACTATTTCTAGCTTCTATATAAGTTTCCGAGAGAATTGGAGCTCCACTCTAATTTGTTTTTAACGTTGACTTATGATATTCTTAATGACAAATTTATTTTCTTCAAAGCGATTGGGGGGTGGGTGGGGGGAGCAGGGTGGGTAACTAAAGTATGCCCTGAAAAAGTTTCTAGAAAAACTAAGCTAAGCTAAACAAAACTGAGTTTCTGTCTTAAGTTTTCTCAGCAGAATATATTTGTTTTCACTGCTATGAGCAAGTATTCAATTTTATGAATATACCACAATTTACTTTTTCCCTGTGGTATATGATGAGCATTTAGGTTAATTCTTGTTTGTACCTCTTTTCTATAGTAACATTTATGTTAATGCTGGGTATATTACTAGCAATGGAACTGCTGGAAGGTAGGGTAGGCGTATATTTAACTTTATTAAATACAAAAAAAATACTATTTCCAAGGGGTTTTACCGACTTTCACTCACATCAACAGAATATGAGTGTTCCTTTGTTCCATAACCTTGCCAAAATGTGGTGCTGTTCAAATTCTGATTTTAAATATTCTGATGAATATAGAGTGGTTTCTTGTGATATTAATTTGAATTTCTTCAAAGACTAACATTGATGAGCATCTTTTTGGATGTTTGGTGGCCATTTGGATATTCTTTTTGGGAATTGCTTTTTCAAGACTTTTATCTTCACTGCCTCCTTACATAAGACAGACAATGCAATCAAAAATTGATAAACAGTATTGGGCCTGTGGCGGATATGTGTTTTGCAGATATCTTCTTCTACTCTGTGGATTGCCCTTTCTTAATAATGTCTTTAGATGAACAGATATTTTAAATTCTAATTAATTCCAACTTATCAGTCTTTATTGTGGTTACTTTTGCCTTGTTTCAGCAATCTTTGCCTATCCCAAGGTTACAAAGATATTTTTCTGTTCTATTTTTTGTAAGATTTATTGTTTATCTTCATGTTTAGGTTTCTAATCTATGTGGAATTGATTTTGTGTATGGTGTGAGGTAGGGGGTCAACATATGTTTTTATTCATATAGAGATCCACTTGATCCAGTACTACTAATTGAAAAGATTATTCTTTCCCATTGCACTACAGGGACAGAGTTGCTTATAAAACAACTGCCTGAATAGGGGTGGATATGTTCCTAGAGTTATTATTCTGCTCCACTGGTCTGTTTGCCCTTGAGCCAATACTTCACTGTCCTAAATGTTGTGGCTTTATAGTAAGTCTTGGTAACTGGTAGTGTTACCTTCAATAGGTAGTCCTTCAATATTTGCTCTGTAAGATTGTTTTGGCTGTTCTTGGTTCTTTGCACTTCCTTATAAATTTTAAAATCAGTTTTCTGTTTCTCAAGAAAAAACATGTTGAGATTTATATTGGGATTGCATTGAACTTGTAGATCAATTTGGTAAACATTAATATCTTTGCAATACTGAGTCTTTTAAGCCATGAGCATATCATGATCACCCATTTATTAACATCATCTTTAATTTATTATTAATGCTACATGATTTTCTGCATAGAAATCTCATTGACTTTTGTTACATTTATTTCTAGGTTTTAAGATATTTTTTGATGCTGTTGCAAATGGCACATTTTTTAAATGTGTATTTCCTAATTGTTTTTTGTGAGTATGTAATACAGCAGCTGGCTTTTTGTATTGACCGTGTATTCAGCAGCCTTGCTAAATTCACTTACTGATTTTATTTTTTTAAAAAGATTTTATGTATTTATTTGACAGAGAGAGAGCACATGCAGGGGGGAGCAGCAGACAGAGGGAGGGGGAGAAGCAGGTTCCCTGCAGAGCAGGGAGCTCAAATGTGGGGCTTGATCCCAGGACCCTGAGATCATGACCTGAACCGAAGGCAGACGTTTAACCAACTGAGCCACCCAGGTGCCCTGTCATTTGCTGACTTTAATATTTATTATGTTTCCTTACTTTTTCGCCCATTCTAGTAACTAGTCAAGTTGACTAGTTTCTATCCAAGAACAGACACATCCAACATGTTGTCAGAAATTGGCCTGAGGAGTGTACACTAGCTGTTCCAAATGTCATTCCTTTAAAAAGCTTATGAAATTTCCCTGCTTTTAGATTATTAACCTAACTTGAATTGTGGGCTTTATCCCTGGGGAGAAACTTCTTAAGGAAAACAGCATCCATGGAGATAAAATTATGCCAACTACTACCTGTCAGTACACTTGGTGAGATCAATTGAGATCTCAGACACATACATCACTTCAATTATATCACCAGGAAGGAATGTCATGTTATGTGGTTTTAGCCAATGGTTAAGGACGTTTTAGAATAATTTTGTTCTCTCTGAGCTCTGTGGCAGAAAATATTTATAATTGGAAGAAGGGGCAAAGAGGCACAAATAGTTTCAAGGTACTGATTTTCCTAAATCACAGAACAATACACTACTTAAAATATCTGAAATCGAATGACAATGATTTTACTAGTTGCTATTAAAAGAGGACAAAGTCGGGCGCCTGGGTGGCTCAGTTGGTTAAGCGACTGCCTTCGGCTCAGGTCATGATCCTGGAGTCCCTGGATCGAGTCCCGCATCGGGCTCCCTGCTCGGCAGGGAGTCTGCTTCTCCCTCTGACCCTCCCCCCTCTCATGTGTTCTCTCTCATTCTCTCTCTCTCAAATAAATAAATAAAATCTTTAAAAAAAAAAAAAAAAAAAAGAGGACAAAGTCAATTCAGATGCAGCCATCAGAAGCCAAGTTGCCTAGCTGTATTAAAAATGTGATAAAGTACTGAAGAAAATAAACATTTTAAAATAATCTTTATTTTATATTGGATGAAATAAGTATTTATTCCCTTAGGGTCATTAGTTTTTGCTGTGTACCAGTCCATCCCCAAACTTAGTGGATTCCGCCCAGCATGCGTTTATTCGTCTCACAGTGCTCTGGGTCAGAGTTTGAGTTGAGCTCGGCTAGGTGACTCTGCTGGTGTGGGCCACACTTGCCTTATCTTTGTCAGTCTGTGGTCAGCCGCCCAGTCCTCTGGTGAATGACTGGTCTCAGATGGCTCAGGTGGTAGCCTTCTCCTTCCACATGGTCTCTCCTCCTCCACCCTGCTCGGCTCGCTTGGGCTTGATCAAACAGTGTGGTGACAGGGGACCCCATATCAGCAAGTGGGAGAGAGCACATAGGGCTGCTTCCTGAGGTTTTTGGGGCTTCTGGAGGCCCAGGGTCAGAATGCACACAGTGTCACTTCTGCCCTATTCTGTTGCTCAAGGCAAGTGGCACAGACAACCGGAGGAGGAACGGACTCCTTTTGGGAGGCAGAGTAAGGTGGCATTTTGTGGTCACCAGCTACACCCTCCGTACAAGAAACTATAGTGCTCTATAACATATTTTTAAGACAGAGGTTAAATACAGGTAGTTTCAAGTTTAGGTAACTAATAAGAAAAAGTAAGGAATTAAATGACCGCGTGTTGGGGTGTTAAAAGCCTTGATTTAATAATGGACGAAATCCTGGAGTGAAGACTGAGGGATGAAATGTAAAAGATAGCTGAGACGGAAAAGCTAATTTGGGAAGCTAGCCAGCAATTGACTCACAGCAGGACCTAGCTTCTAAATCCTGAAATAAAGAAGTTTTGAATTATTGAGACGGCTGTGTTTTCTAATAGTCTGAATGCAGTGTACTATTGGGTATTAGTATCACTGCTAATATTACAAGGATTAAAAGGGTCAAAACAAGACTTTGATGTACCAAACTTGAGAAACTTTTTTTTTTTTTAAAGTGTGTGCAAGAAAGCCTTTCCGGAATCATAGATTTAAAAGTGTGCCTACCGTTTCTTTGTACATGAAAGCAGTTTTTTTTTCCTCTAGATTTCAGAAATGCAAATGAGAACTAACATCAGATACTTTACTTTTCAAGTAAAAAATCTAAAGTGTGTTAAACTTCTCTATGGGAGAGCCCCCCTATGAAGAAAATTCATTCAGTTTTCCAGGGCCCGTTGCTATCTAGGAACAGAGAAGAATGATCCAAAACATTGAAAAGCGACACATTATTTCTGGTTGTTTTAAACAGAATTGGGAAAGGGAGAGTGCCATAAGATCCTTGAAAAGTGAAACTGGGAGACTTTCATAAAGGGTCAAAAGACTTCACAATAGAGTACAATGGCAGTGTCCAAATAAATAGAATGGAAGCCTCTGCGGAAACATGGAGCAGGGTGGGTGGTGGTGGGAGAATTGCATTTTTAAAACCCTTGGCACACAACCACTGGAGAAGTCGTCTAAATATAAATCAGACCATGTCACTCCATAGCATAAAGCCCACCAGTGTCTTCCCATTGCATTTCAAATGAAATCCAATCTCTGCAATGTGGCCTGCAGGTCCTGTGCAGTCTGGACCCCACTTGCTTTCCCAGCTCTCTGACTGGCTCACTGGGCCCCAGCCTCTGCCCTGGACAGTCTGTCCCTTAACCTGGAAAGCTCTCATGTTTTCTGTCTCCTTGCACCGGAATGTATCTTGTGTGTTCTTATGTCTCTTGCACCTATCATCGTGCCTGGTGTTCAGGAGTATTCATGGAGAGAAAGAAGGAAGGAATTCATTTTTAAAACAAAAACACTGTGGATATGTAGAAGTTCTAGCTCAGGATAGATGGTTTATGATTATAAAATGAGGACACTGTATGAACATCTCAAAAAATACTCTCTTCTCCTCTGGGTGTTACATCATGTTGACATCAGCTGTCACATAGAGCCTTTAACATTTGGTTATTACAGCAAGTGTGTGACTCCACAAGGGGGTTGGTGGACAAATGAGCAAAAGCTCTCTTTGTTTTATCCATTGCCACCTGAAATGTATGTGAAGAAAGATCCAAGTTGTGGAACATCTAGGACAGTGGAACTCCAGTGATTTGTGTGGCCTGGGAAATAATTATAGAACTTCTACTTCTGTTTATTTTTTATCTCATTTAGAAAAGGTCTCATTTTGTCTGTTTGACAATATATGTAGTTCATTAGTAATATAGGAGGCATATATAATCTATAAATACATACTTTTCACGTGCATTTTTAAACAGGCACTGTATTTATGTTGGCCTGTGGGTACCATATTTATGTATGGGATGTACGCACCAGTATAACGTGATAAGCTTGTAGATGATGAAGACTTATGCTATGAATAGTTCTGACCAGAGTGACAATGCTGTGGGAGAGTGAGCACGTTTTCTAAAAGCTTAGCTTTGCAAAAGATTTTTACAAGAGGATATGATAACACATCATCGTTAAATCTATGATTTAAAAAATATTAGAGGAAATATAATAAAGACAAAGGCAAGTCTATTAAGTTTGTGAAGGAAACATCACTGGACATAGCACAAAAAGTAAAGAAATTCCTAAAAAGGCAGCATTTTAATTTGGGGTTTGATCCCCACAAGCATACACCGGCCGTTGTCCCACGTTTGCCTGCCAGCACCATTCCCTGTTCACTCCCTGTTAGTCGTGGCTGCCTTCCTACTTGGGATGATGAAAATCTGTGTTTCGAAAGGTTTCTGTGATGATGCCTAAACGCAGCAGAGAAGTTCGGTTGATGTTATTGGACATTTTCTTTCCTTTCAGTCACGTGAGCAACTCATTTAAGATTACAGTCAGTATCCAGAGTTTGGGAGTGAGGAAGTTAGTACATCTAGTTTGCAAGTAGGCTTTGAATGCCTTTAAACACTCTTTCTGATATAGATACTGTGTATTTTGTTTGAGGATTTTGTAGAAGTATAATAAAAAGGGCAGTATTTTACAAAAGCCTTTTTCTGGAGGTCTTGAATAGATTTTCTAAAAGAGTGACTATGGGAAAAATATTTTTTTCACTGCTGACATATCTTGGTATGGGAAATGCATAGTGCTTTATTGCTGCAGGAAATTTTTGTACTTTATTATCAAATCACTTCATAATGCCAACTGCTTTTGAAAAATAGCCATTGTGTGTCTTCATTTCTTCTTTCAACACGGCTGTGTTGCCCTCAGCAGCTTTATAGTAAAGAGCACTCGGGCTGGTATCTTTCCACCTGGATAAGTGTTCTGTATAACTCTGTGAACTCACCATCTAACACATCCTTATTTATTTCCAATTAGTCTACACGTATCCTTGCTAGAATTTAAATTAAAGAGAAAAACCCCATAAAAAAGAACTTGATGATAATATACAAAATAAATATGCCTTATGGTGATATAAACATGTGTCTCCATGTTATTAATTCAGTTACTACCTTGTGAGAATCTGGTTAATCATTTCTACTTCTAAACACACCTGTAAACTCTTCAGCTCTAAGATACTCAGTTACACAATATGGGTTACTGGGTTAAAGATTGACCTTCTGGAGAATTTTTGACTCATGGTATAAACTTTCATTTGTGAATTATTTATCCATCTAGGACAATGACGCTCAAATACTTTTATCCAATGAGATTCTTTCACCCTTCTTTCCTATACCCCACTTGTGAGGTTTTCTTCCTTCTTCATTTGCGGGAACCCTTATATTGTCTCTCTGCCAATTAAGAGAGAGACTTTTTCTTTATGTTGCTAATTTTAGAATTAACCATGGTTTCACCTAACCTAGTAAGTCAGAGATGATAGAAGCAGAATGGAGAAACAAATATGAGATACAAAATTGGTCCGGGTTGTAAACCCTCCTCTGAGACTGACCAGATGTGTCTTCTGAGATTAATAATTCCACTATGTTCTTTTGCTTCACTCATTGCCTGCTAAAGGAGGGGGTTGCCCAAGATGACTTGTAATTTTTTTTCTGATTTTTATCAACTTATGATTCCATTCAAGGAGACACATAGAGGTGAGGAAGGTACTAACAATAAAGAAGAATGCAATATAACTGGATACAATAAATGTGCAAGGTGAGAGAGGAGGAGAGTGTATATTGGATATCTATGTTTAATATTTGTCCTCTCTACCTTCCTTTAGGTTATGTTTCTATTTGCTTTAATAGCCATTTATCTGGTTTCTCGACATAGAACCTAATTCACAGATTTTCAGAGAGACACCAGCTTAAGTCATGAGGTCAATATTGGGAAAATGAAGAGAATATTCCTTAATTCCACATTCCCCAGCCATTCAGGATGACCTCTCATCATTGCAGTTTCTATCTGTTGCTGGCAATGATTTGAAAGAACATTCCTTGGAACTGAATGTTTCCATCCGGGGACTGTTCCCTCAGAGAAGAGCTAAGCTGCGAGCATGAGAGATGGGAAACACGTCTATTCAGTGACAGACATCGTGCAACAATGTCTGCCCCATTTAACAGATACAATCTTTTAACTGGTGACAGTATTTATGTCGCCTAAGCCTGTGAACTGAACTTCCCATAAGGAAGCTAATTTCAATTCTAGCTTAGGACGAAAAGCGAAATTTGGGAGTCATCAGTAGTGTTTGACTGCCATGCCCAGAAATTCAAATCTGTTTTGAGTTTATATACTAAAACTGCCCTGAAAACACCTAAAATTGCTGGGTTTAGAAAACAATGTACTAGAAACAAGCCTTGAAAATTCCTTTTTTAAAAATTTTTATTTAAAAATTTTCCTCAACATAAGTGAACCTTTCTAGCACAGTGTTTCTCAGCCTTGGCACTGTTGACATTTTGGGCCAGGTCATTCTTTGTTGTGGGGTGGGGGGCTGTACTGTGCCTTGTGAGATACTTAGCAGCATCCAGCATCCCTGTCCTCAACCCCTTAGATGTCATTAACACTCTCCTTATGTTGTGACAACAAAAAAATCTCTCCGGACATTGCCAGATGTCCCTGGGGAGGCGGCAAAATCATTCTCAGTTGAGAGCTCCTGGTCTAGAGCTACAGATATACCAACTGTGAGTAGGCAAAATCGGTTTTCATTAAACTCTAGTAAGGAAGGATTTAAAAGCAATTTAAAGGCCTTCATTTTGTTTTAAAAATCTTTTCAAGGAAAAAAAGTGATCAATGCCAAAGGGGAATAGTAATTTCCCCACAAATTTAAAAATTTACTTTTCATAGTAAGTAAAATATATCATGTATTGCTAGATTTCTTTTCCACTGTGTGTTGATGGAAATAAAACAAATAAAATGGACATCATAAAAATTAACACATTATTACCCATAATATATTTTAAAAACTAAATGCATTTTATTTTTTTTAAGATTTTATTTATTTATTTGAGAGAGAGAGAGCAAGACAGTGAGAGAGAGCATGAGTGGAGGGGAGGGTCAGAGGGAGAGGGAGAAGCAGACTCCCCGCAGGGAGCCGGATGGTGGGGGCTCCATCCCAGGATCATGATCTGAGCTGAAAGCAGATGCTTAACTGACTGAGCCACCCAGGCACCCCAAAGCTAAATACATTTTAAACAAAACATATTTTGCGTGTGTGAAAGAAGGAACACCCTTTTTGATTTTAAGATAATGAAAAAGAAAATCAGGTATAGTGAGTTAAGAATGATGGTCTCACATCCATTTAAAAATGCCCAAAGATTAAAATAATAATCTGTTCTGTTGTTTGGGTAAGAAGTGGCTGGATTGAATCTCTACTTTGTGAGAGTGATCAGTTACTCACTTTTAATATGTGTTTTTGGAAGAATGGAACACATAGCAGAGTCCCAATAGCATGTTGAATAGACTTGTCTTTGAATTTTTCCAATGCCAGTTTCCATCAGCATCATATAAAACTAGATGGAGGTAATCACATGCAATAATCATTTAAAGAAGTTAGATGCTTTAAAACTATCCTCTTAAAAAAAAAAAAAAACATCCTCTTTTTCAAATCAGAATCATAGTTCCATTTGTAGAGAGAAAATAGATAGGCAGGGACATAAGGTGTTATCTTTTTCCTCTTTATCTGCTTATTTCTCATGGCGTACTTCACTTTTACTTCTTGAAAGGGAAAAGAATGATCAAAGTTAATCATGTCATTTTGTCATTAATGAAAGTAACTAATATTTATGTCTGCCTCAAATGCAAAGTTTTGACATCTTGTAGAGATGTTATCAATAATAATTTGGAAAGTGAGTCATACTATATTAAGCTCAGATAATTGGCTTTTCTCTGTATGTATTAAAACTAAACATGTAAAGAGCCTTTTATAGTGTCCATATTGATACCATTTTACTCTTCAGATATTCTTATAATTCAGTCGATTTCTTCAAAGAATTACTGTGTGCTTACTTACAGTCACCTGTCTTCATATTAAGTCATAGCCTACGTCAAAAATGAGATGATTGGGTTATTACTTTGTATTTATATGTGGCAGCTCATCAAGTCTCTTTTTTCCCCCAACTTATTGCCATGTAATCATGTCTGGGGCAAAATATTGAAAAATATAGAGTTTTTGATATGATGTGCTATTATGGGAAAGAGTATAATTTTGAGAAGATTTGACTTTCACTCATAAGAATAATTCTTAATATCCTTTTGATTTGAGTGTTTTATCCAGGCATGGATTGGATGAACAGTTATTTTATCAGTGTTTTATTTAACTTAATAGCCTTTATCCATTGTCCTTTTTCTCAGTGTGTTTTCCATGATGGGCTTTGAGGCTTTCAGTGCTGCATGTATTTAAGAACGTTTGGCATAATCCTCACTCATGCTGATCAGGTGAATGTGGCCATTTCATAAGAACTATACAGATCATTACCTATGGATGTGTACAGATCTGCTCATCTTTCCTGTCTATGTGACATGGCACACGTTTGCTGTCAGAAGTTTCCATTTCGGGATGCCTGGGTGGCTCAGTTATTGAGCGTCAGCCTTCAGATCAGGTCATGATCCCAGGGTCCTGGGATCGAGCCCCGCATCGGGCTCCCTGCTCAGCGGGAAGCCTGCTTCTCCCTCTCCCACTCCCCCTGCTTGTGTTCCCTCTCTCGCTGTGTCTCTGTCAAATAAATAGATAAAATCTTTAAAAAAAAAAAAAGTTTCCATTTCTCTAAGCATCCCAAAGAAGGACTTTCACCAGTGAGAAATAAAACTTTTCTACCTATGATTTAAGTCAAAAATGTTTCTTTTTAATAACAACATTTCTGTTTGGACACTTCCCAGTTGTACACTTGACCACTTACTGATCCTTCCTTTACATTCTGTGGAGTGGTTTTTTTTTTTTTTTTTAATTTTTAAAGAGAAAGACACTTGTTTTTTGGCAGGATAGGGGATGGGGATGGAGAAGTGAGTGTCGTAGAGGTTAAGTGGATTTCGTCATATAACACAATGCATCTTTAGAATCTGATTATGAGGAAGCCAGGACTGCAAGGACTAAGGGTTCCCAACTCACTGATTCCGTCTCCAGCCCTGAAAACCTATGCCTTGTTTATAGCTATTGTGCTCAATGCTGTTGAAATATGTAACCATAGTTTGTGCTGTTCAAAAGGGCAGCCACTGGCCACATGTGGTTATTTAACCTGAAATTAAATTTAAATACAATAAAATGTTTACTTCTCCTGTTTCACTAGGTATGTTTAAATTATCCAAGTATTAGTGCAGATAAAGAACACTTCTATTCTGCAGAAAGTTTTATTGGATAGCGCTGGAGGATTCTTGTCCTAGCTCATGATAAAATATTTAGGCGGCTATCTCCTGGTGGAAAATTCTCATGAATAAGTGAAATGTTGAAAATTTATTTTTGTTTTTTCCTTTCATGTCCTTGTGTTGTCACTGTGCACTGAGGGCAGGGAGTTCACAGATGGCCCTCAGAAGCCTCCGCCAGCTTGCTCTAAACTCCAGGCCCCTCCACCCCTCGCTTCAGCCACAGCAGCCCTGCTAATATCTGTTTTACAAATTGGAGTTTCCTGGTAGCACATCTTGTGCACAAATGGTTGTTTCTCTTAAATGATTGGAAACCTGCCCTAGTCGATTGAGAGAGACCAGACCGGTTTGGGAGGTGGATAAAAAGAAGTCACAACATTTTGGGACTTCCTCCTTTAGCACACCATGCCCCCAACTTAATGGCTATCTTTATGGGTAAATGCTCAGTTAAGTATCATAGACATCTAAGATGTCTAGAACTGAGAGCAGGGTGTTGTCAGATAAGCCTGAAAGAAACAACCTGATAAACAATGAGATAAACAATGATATCTAGTTTTCTAGTGACAGCAGGTTTTTGTTTTGTTTTGTTTTAAGTTCTATGGAGATTTTGTTTAATCTCTTTCCCTTTCTCTCCCTCTTTTCAGAATAATGATTTGATTCTTTAACTCCCTTCTAGAGTGAACGATGTAATTTTTTAAAATTATTTTTAAACTTATGAACCCATGGATTTTAGTAGGATGTGTTTCAGTTAATTGTAGCTACTGTTGCCCTTGTTGCCAGATTTTCCTACATTTAGTTGATGGGGCCTCATCACCTTGGCTCCTTGTTTTTGGATATAACCTAGTAGTTCCTGAAAGTCTCGCCGCTTCCTCATATCACAAGATTTTGCACACTCATTTTGCATATTTCCTGCATAAAACCTACAATCATTCACTTTGCTGAGGGACCGAGGGTCCTATTTTTAAAGAAAGAAAAGTTCCATTTTGCCTTTTTTTCTGTTATGTTAACACAATCTGTAGGAACACATACCACAGTACAGAAAGCTGAAAAAAAAATCCCTCAGATTCATATTAGTTTGAATATGAAGATACTTGTTACAGGAAAGGGTTACAATGTTAAATTGAAGAGAAAGAGTTGTGTCCGTGCAGCTTATGTGATCCCTTGAAACAGTGACCTGTGAAGGCTTTTAGGCAAGTGCACTCTTTGTTGTCCCATTTCCAATCACGTTGTGCACCCTGGCCCTCTGAACTGTCAGCTTCTGTAGCCATGCACGTACAGAAATACAAAAGTAGATATTCGGCTAATTGAAAATCAACAAAATTATTGTTCCTTAAGATCTTTGTCCCCTGAGCAATAAGAGACCAGAGAGCTTTAAATATATATATATATATATATATATATATATTTTTTTTTTTTTTTTCCGTTTCATTTTAAACTTAGCTACATGGTTCAGTTTTATATGCATGTCCCAGTTAAGGAAAGACACAGAGGGCAAGGCATATCAAAATCCAATAGGGGGCTATTGGACACATGCAGAATCATTTGTGATATAAGCTAAACCATGGTACTTTTAATATCTCTGAACCCCTTTTCCTGCTCTTTTCACTGCAAAGTGCTTGGCAACCCTTTCTCTAGGCTAATAGAAACTGCTTGTAATATTTGCTCATCCTCATTATTTTCGCTGTCAGTGTTTCCTTAAAAATCCATTTCCCATTTTTGTTCTAAAATTTAAACTCCACATTACTGATATGCAAGCCAGCATTTCCCTTTTGGCAATGTTGCCAAGTAATAAACAAGATATGGAGTGGAGATTAGCTGGAATGAACATCTAGAATAGGTCTTATCTTCACACCTCTGATCTCCTTTTGTCATATCCGGGCCAAGGACATATATAGCCCATTTCAGGATAAATATGTATGTTCTCTAGCTGCATTCATTCCTAGATCCTATTACCGTTTTAAGTCCAGAGGTAACATTTGTAGGTTCATTTGGAAGAATTTGGTCTTCTTATGCCACTTTAGTCGGGTAGAGGAAAAAGCCAAATCACTTCTTCCCTGAGAGAGCATTTCATGCGTCTCCATCTCCGTGATCGCACCGAGTCATCACGGAGCAGTTGGCTCTGATACGCTTGCACAGACACAAATTGAGTCCGACAGGACTGATGTCTCCTGGACTTTGCTGTCATTTGAAATGCTGGCATGAGGATAGGAACAGTGCAAGGGGGAGGGGAGCAGAGCGGATTCCTTTAGCACTTTTCCTATGAAGTTTTGAGAATTTTAGCTTTCGATAGCTGTGAACTGCCTGATAAGTTATTTTCCCAGTGTGATTGATAACAATAGCAGATTTGGGGCAGCTGGCTAGCTTTTGGTTTCAAGTGGATGTGTTTCAATATCTAACTTGCTGCTTCATGCCACCTGCCAATTGGTTAAAAATAAAAAGGGCTAGGGAGTGGATGGGTAATTACAATGATCCCCCACCTTTGCATTTAGTCTTATCTTTCCTGCATTCAAAGGACACATGCATAGTAATGAAAAAGATAAGATCTTTAAAAAAATTTTATTCCCAGGCTCAAGCTCAGTTTCAGAAAAGACGGGCTATAGTATCTGCGCTATAATATTTTTTCAAGTACAAGTTATTTTAGCGGATTAGGTTATTTCTGGATATCTCTAGTATTTCCTGTCAAGAATTTTGTACGTGTTTCAAATATTCCAATATACAAATCTTAAAGGTATACTGTTTCATTTGGCACAGGAATTCTGATTGTCATGCTCAAGTTTTCACCATGATAGAGGAAGCAATAGAAGTCAGTGCTCTCTCTATATATTCAGAGCCTACTCTGTGTAAGATGCTGTGCTAGATTTGTTGAAGCTTCCTATAGGAACAACTATTTATCAGCCGAAGAGTCATACTTCAAATTAGTGCTTGGAGCGTCAGTCATGGCTTCCCTTCTCTTCAGCTCCCACCATCACCCTGTGTCTATGTTACTTTTCACCTGGGACTCTCGCTCTGGCCTAATAGTGCCGCATTTACGTGTCAGCTCATCTTCTCAAAGCACATTTCCTTGCTTCTGCTCAGAAACACTAAGTAGCTTTATTTGTGGTTTGCTGTGGAAAGGCTGCTTGACTTAGATTGGCATTCAGAGCTCACCATGACCTTTTCTTTTCTCTTTTCTTTTCTTTCCTTGCCTTTTCTTTTTTCTTTGTTTTCTTTTGTTTTCTTTTCTTTTCTAGCCTGAACCATTTTGTTTTGCCTCATTTTCTTCTGCTTTCGTAATGAATTCATCACTCCAACCCAGCAGTCTCAATGTGGTCCCTGCACCAGCTGCATCAGCATCACTCAGGAACTTGTTAGACTCCCATCACAGACCTAGTGGACCACACATGGGGGGGGGGGTGCCGAGCTATCTGTTTTGTTTTTTTTTTAATTTTTTTTTTCACCCAGCTATCTGTTTTTACAAGCTTTCCAGGTGATTCTGATGCATATGGAAGTTTGGGAAGCCCTACTCCAGCCAAACCTGGACACTCATCTTTTCCAAAGTTCCTTTCCCACCACCCTGCCTTTGTACAGAATTCCTGGAATGCTTTTCCCTCTTCTTGGTTAAATCCTTCCTGTACTCTCAGGCTCACTTTGAGATACCGCTTTATCTAGGATACCATTCCTGATCCTATCTTTTATGGCATTATTTGGTTTTCCTTCCTGGCACTCATCACTTATTAACTTATACTAGTCATCTGATGTGTCTGTTTTATTTTCCCTACTAAACTGGAAAGTCACAGAGGATAGAATCTGACTCATTTTTGTACTTCATAGCACTTTATACTAAGTGCATTTGCACGCAGTAGGCTCTCTAAAAATAGTTTGTGGCTTATTGATTTTACATAGAAGATTGAGAAAACTAAGCTATTGCCCAGGAGACATATAAAAATCCTGTTAAGTCAAACAGGCTCATGCTAACTATTGTTTTGACTTATTGAAGCCAAACTAGACTTGAACGTTGATGTGTCTTCAGGGAAGAAGCCAAATGTGCTAGTGTAAAAAATCCTAACCTCTCCTATTTAGCTGGAGAAGTTGAATTAGCCCTGTCACTTCCCCTCGTGCCAAGAAAGCAGCTTCCATTATTCTGTCAATAATAGACTTTTATCCAGCACGGTGGTGCTTCTCTTAAATCTTTCTCATAGTGTTGCTGTGCTTTCTTCCACCGATGTATTCATGGAGTGTTTCATGAGAAGTGACAGTTGCTTCTCACAGCGCTCTGCCCAAAAGGTGGCATGAGCAGAGAGTGGAATTCAAGGTGGTCGGCTTGAGAGCCCGACAGTGGGAACAAGATGTGCTCGGGCCGCCCCATTTCACAAACCAAGTTACTGCCCTTCTCATACAAGGCATCCCAGTGACAGTTTCTTGTGTCTCTACAATGGATTGTGGCTCTCGTGGTGGTGGTGGTGGTGATGGAACAAGGGGAAGAGAGTAAGAAACCTAAGTGTCTTTGTGTTTTCTTTCCTTTGTTTCCCTTCCTCTGCCCTTGCAGGCTCTGAAAGAGTTCCAGCTGAAATTCCAGACCGGACGGACTCGCTGCCGCTTCAGAGGCGGTGACCCCAAACTGCCGGTGCTCGCTGCTGCCGAGCTGCAGGATGGTGCACGTTGCCAGGTCGCTGCTGCTGCTCCTCGCTCTCTTCCTCCGCGCGGACGCCGACAGTAAGCCGTTCTCCCTTCTCTGCGGGGCTGAGACCAGAATGAGTGGTTTTGTTTGCAGTGGCACTAGGCTCAGGGCCTCTGAATACGTTTCCTTTGGAAGTAAATCCTGAGACACTGTGGGATCCTCCTTGGCTACCGGCCAACCTTTGAAAGAGATTATTGATGTGACTTCCTTACCATTTCCTCTCGCTCTTAATGCCCCTTTTCTTGTGCATCTCACTGCTCCTACTGTTTTGTCTTATTTTTTTTTGATAGTCTTACCAGCCCGGTGGCAAAGATACTATGAGACCGATGACATAACTCAAACTGGGGTTAACCAGTTGGTGGTGCCAATAAGTAAACACCGTTCAGACCCATTAGAAATGTCTTTCGTTTTGCGGATATTTCTATGTCTAGAAAAATGCACAGTGTCACATTGAGCCCAATTAAACTTCCAAGCCCCTTGTAGCTGTCATAGCAGCTGTTCTAATGTACTGTTTCCGACAGCTGTCGTCGAGTACAGTATTCAAACAAATCAAGCAGAACTGACAACTTTGTGGCCGGGTGAAGGGCGTGGAAGTGTGAGGAGAATTCTGTGGAGTACAGACACCGAAGTTTGGTTTATTGGACTCAATTTATGAAACTGAGATTGTGGTCGATTAGCTTGCCAATTAATGAGAAGATCGTATCTCCTCCGTAATTAGGAAATCATTAGGTCTACCTTGTTTACATATGTTTCTTTTCCCATCTGGCCCATGGCCTTTTGGAAGAGATAGGACTGGAGAAACGCATGTCTCTGGCTTGGGCTCTCTGACATGGCTGGTTTCTTCGCAGTGGTGTAGCTCCTGAGCGAGTTGGCCATTCTCTTTGGGAGTCCCCTGGTACTATGAAAATGTATAACATCTGCAGTCATTAACTTTTCCCTCTGCTGGCTATTTCAGTAAGATTAAATTTGATTCATGCTGAGGATGTTTCAAAGACAAGGATCCTGTGTCATGTTGGCCCCTACCTATTAATTGAATTCTGACAAAAATTTCTTCAATAGCCGCCAATGTCTTTGTTTAAACAGGGGCTCTGTTTTCTAAAGAGAGTTTTCTAGGAGTGAAAGGAATCACCTTAATAACAGGATACATATGGGACATGCATGTATTAAGCACATTCTCTGGTTAATAATGTATATAGTCTCCTAATTAGCACTTGAGAGTGTTGGTTTAAGGTGACGCCAAGGAATGTCTAGGACAATGCCAGCAAATAATTAACTGGGAAAAGACCCAAGTGAAAGATGCTCTTGTTAGTTTAAAGCCATTTATGTCAAAATCTATTTTAAAGTTGCAATCTAAATTTAGTTTATTAAAGAAATCAGGCATATGGCTTTATTTTTCTGTTTTGGCTGGAATGAGAGAAGTATGTTGTTTTACAATTGTTAATTTTTGGCAAAAGCCTTTCAGCACCCTGGGAATCCACTTTAATTTCAGATCACAGTTAGAGATTTCCTTAAAGTTACCAGATATAATTGTCATACATCCATGAAGTTATCCTTTCGGATAAGTAGAAATGTTCTTCTACTGAGCAGCTTTACTTTTGTTTAAATCTCTGGTGGAATGTGGCAGACAGATGTCAAGTACTCTTAAAATTGTTTTAAAAAACAATCTACACTACAGATGATCATCACCTACTCCTTTCCCTCCTGCTCCTCCCCTTCTCCTTCTCCCTCCCCCTTCACCACACTTCCTTTATAGCAGCCTTCCAAAAGGGAAAACAGAGGCCACATTAGCAACTTTTCCTTAAGATGTTTACAGGGTTATATATTTATATAACAGCTTTCAACCTCAAGATGTAAGCTGAAACAGAATCCATTCTCTCTCACTCTTCCCATGGCAACTGAAGAAAGGGGACAGACTTTGCCAGATTAATTTGTTTAGTTTTGCCCAGGTCTACTCAGCCTTGCTTTAGTATGTTCTCCCTTCAGCAGATTCATTTGGCATTGTTGAATAGGATGTGTAACCTGAGAGTTTTTGGTGAGAGGAAAAATTGGCCATATTTTTTAAGGTACGTTTTCAAAGAAGAAAGAACATCCCTTATCAATCTGTTGGAGGATATTCGTGGTACATGAAAACACATGGTACAGTTGGGGATGTGATTTTAGTCACTTAAGGATGTTTAAGGAACAATTGGGAAAATAGGATCTAGATTATAACCTGCTAAATTATGCCGCTACCTTTTCATCAAACACTGAAAAAAACCCAGACACCCTAAGTAGCCCTGAAGAAGAATTAGATTTTTTCATCATCATATAAATGTAGTATTGTTGAAGCTTCCACTAGTGGGTTCACTGGTTTGTTACTCTATGCTTTGATTAGCCCATGTAGCCATATTTGTTTTTCCTTTTACCTAACTCTATTTGGCATTTATACAAGGAATCAGGAGTTCTATTTCAAAATTTAATAGTAGCTTGTCAGAGCCATTTGAGAACTATGAAATAATTTTTAAAAATGCGCTTGCCCTTTTGAGAAAGAGGACTGTGTGGGGGTGGGGAAATTAAAGAAGCCACTCTAGTTTACCGTGCTAATTTAATGTGTTCTGCTCATTGCCTTTTGAAATGATTAACTCCAAAGAGCCAAGGAGTCAGGATTATCATCTGCTGTGTGGAAGTCATAGTAAAGTGCTGGGTGTGATGTTGCATTAAGTAGGAGAGCTCTTAGGAGACTTGGTTCAAACCCAAGTTGAAAAATTGTGATAATATCCCTTTAGCAGAAAATTGTAGTCTTTGCCATTGCCAATTTAAAATGCCCCACAGATCCCCACCATTATTTTAAAAGGCTGGATATATGCATGGATCTTATTTCTTTTCATCTGTGTCTTGAGTGCTTGAAATGATTTTGCTTGTTGTTTCTTGAATGTGTGTACACATGGTAGAGCCGTGGTCTCAGTGTGACTTCTGTTCGAGCACAAACAGTAGTTCTTCCTCATGTCAGTCCAACCAGTTTTCTGGCTTAGGTGGTGGTCCTATTGAGGTTCATTCTGGTTTAAGCTGTAGTCCGATTGAGGTCAAATTTTGTCTTAGGCAGTGGTCTGATTGAGGTCAATTCTGTGATAACATGCATGCAAATTAAAAGTAAATTTATATTAGCGTTTTCCTGAGGTATTTTTCTTTTGGCTGAATTTTCATAACAGTTTTGGTAGTTTTATTTCACATGTAGCTTTAGATTTCTATTCACTAGTCTTTTGTTTGTTTGTTTGTTTTTAACCTAGGTGCGGGCTACAAACCTGCTTTTAACACCTTCTTTCATTAAACTGGTTTCACTCTAATGAAATCACTTATGGCTTACTGTTGCACTCTGGACTTGAGTTTACACTTTGACAACTGTAATTTGACCTGAATTCTTATTGGATCTTCATTAGAAACACAACTTTTGATAGTTTAATTCCTCAAATGGCTTAATTCATCCATTTTCTGTCGCTTTTTGCATTTTTCCGTCTCAGATGGTGAACGCTCCCTCATTTTCCTCCCTTATTGTAAGGACCCTTCCTTAGTCCCTGTCTACTCACTGTATTCCTATCCTATAGGAAAGCAATTAGTTTTCCCCCCTCTTTGGTATTGTATCACTGTGTCTGTTGGCATTAAAGAATAGGCTGGCATCTCAGCACTAGGGTAACAATTCTTACCTTATGTATTTCCTGATGGGCATTGTGGGGTAATGGTTACGAAAGTGAGCTCTAAAGCCAGAGTCTGGTTTTAAGTTCTGGCTGTCATCTGTAATCTGGAGCATGATACACCATGCTCTTTACCTCAGTTTCTCTGTCTTTAAAATGTGAGTGATGATGATGATGATAATCACGATGATTGTATAGGAGAGGGCCTACTCTTGGGTTTTGTGAGCATTGAATGAGTTAATGTAAAACACAAATCAGCAGATGGCACATAATAGGTTTTTAATAAATGTTAGCTGTTATTATATCATTATTTCAAAAACATATAGCCAACATTGTTATTGAGCAGTTCTATGAGGTGGTGTGCTAAAATGCTTTTTTATTTGACCTACAGATTATCAAAATTTTGGTGGTTGGTAAACCAGGTTTCCTCATACCATGTTAATGACCTAGCTTGCTTCTCTATAAAGTCTCATACATAAGAGATTCTTGAAACTCTTGTCCTGTGAATTAAACTGAGGATCAAGAGGAAAAATTATGAAGCATATTTAGTCAAGCTAGTTAAGCTTAAAAAAAAATAGCTCCTCTCTCAGAATTACCGATTTAAAGTTAATTTGGCTGGGGCCTAATTAATGGAAAGTGTTCCATCCTTCTGTTGCTTCTTGTAATGCATTTTTTTTTTTTTTTTTTTTTTGAGCTGCTCAGAGAGAGTAGTTATAGATATTTACTATAGGCAAATACTCTAATAAAGGGGCCATTGGACAGAAAGCTGGAGGTGGAGGTGAGCTTGGTACAGAAGAGAGTAAATGGCTTTTGATATGGTCATAAATTATTCTGTAAGAAAAAAAATAAGGAAAATAATTAGATTAAAGGGCAGGGCAAATTATTCCTTTTGCATTTTGCAGAATCACTTCTGAGAAGTAGCCTAAGTCATATAGTTGGACCTTCCAAGATGAGGTTAGAAATGGAGACGATGTCTTTCTTATGTCATCAAAATGCACACCTCTCAGCAGATAGACCATTTCACACTGAGAACGTTAATATTCATTAAAAAATACCTTTTTTGTTTTTACTTTAGATTGTGACTATATGGGTATGTATGTATATCACAAATCATTTAAACCATCCTTTAAAAGGTAAATTGCTTGGGTGATGAAAATGTTCTAAAATTAGATTGGAGTGATGGTACTAACTGAGTAAAAACATACTAAATGCCATTGAAATGTACACCTTAAGTGGGTGATCTGTATGTTGTGTAGATTATATTTCAATGAAACTATCGAAAACAGAAAAGGGAAACTGCTGCTTAACCCAGCAATTTGGTCAGATTCCGTTCGGTGTATGTAACCCAAAAAGAAGGTGTGCTGATTTCTTCAAGCCAGTTATGAGAGACCTGCTCACTGAGGAGAGCAGGGAGAAATCCAGTTCATTTCCCAAGCTTATTGATGGCTTCCCTGTTTTCCTTTTCTCTGAATTTACAGATGTGTGGCAAAATAAAAACCTTGCCTTTCCCTCCTCCTTCCCCCCCCCCAATTTAAAATAGCTAAATTAGCAACATCCAGCTGTCTGCAGCAAGGAAAATATCCCAGCTATTTTACTGATCCTTAAAGCCCCATTGCAGAGTATTTGTGGCTTTCTGAGTTAATTGCTCTCAGCAGAGCTGTACCTACCTAGTAAGGTTAAGAATATGTCACAAAATCAACCAACGTGTACACTTAAAAGCATTTTCTTGATAATAGAGGGACTTGATTTAAAAAAAAAATCCTAAGTATGACATGTTTCTTATCTCTCATCTCTGTGATGAGGCCCTTTGCTCAAAAGATGGAACAATATCTGAAGTATTGATGAATTACTTCTTGTTATTGCTGATAGCCTGGTGATAGTTGATTAATCTGCTCTGTGATTTCCTCATTTCTTTCTTTTTACATTCTTAATTTCTTTAATTTTCCTCACTTAGCTAGTATTTCAGATAACCTTGATTTGTTTGGGAGCCCCCACTCACTCTGCTGCCTATTTTGCTCTGCTTCACTAAGTTTTAGAAACCACCTCCCCCCCCAAAAAAAGAAAAAAGAAAACTCCCAACCAGCATCCATTTTGAAATTAAGAATCAAAGACCGGTAATTGGATGGAAACCAATTCTCTTACCTATAGTTTTGTCTTTTCTCTTTTCCTCAGTTTGCTTTACCTTCATTTATTTATTCACCAAAGTCATGTGTGTATGTGTGCAAATGCTTGTATGTATGCTCCATGAAAGGCTTTGTACAAAATGGTGGAAATATAAAAATTCAAAGAATGTGGTTTCATAGCAGTTTGTAATCTACCTTCAGAATTCATAGCTCACTTTTTAGAACTTTCTCAAGCAATATTTTCAGAATTTATCTCCAGGGGGAGAAGTAGTACTTAAGACTATGGACTCAAGAGCCGAAGTACATGTTCAAATGCTGCCTCTGCTATATAATTATTCTGAGCATGGGCAAGTTACAAATATCTATGTGTCTCTCATCTGTAAAATGAAGATTGAAAATAGCACACTTGATATGGTTATCATAAAGATTAAGTAAAGAACTGCTTGCAAAGCATCTTGAATAATAGGATTAAATATTTACTAAATGTTAGTTGCTGTTATACTTTTTTCTCATTAGCTTCATCATTTCCAAGTTAGAAGCATCTATGTTTAGATCACTGTTGACATTTATTATCCCATTAACTTCATAATTTGAGCAATATCTTTTAAATATGTAAGTATGTATCTTTATATATATTTATGCTTCCAAAGGACATTGACTCATTGGCTCATTCATGTATTTAATAGTCTCTTCAATAAATGTTTATTAGACACATTTCCTGTGCCAAGCATTGACTTAACTACTGGAGGTACAATAGTGAGATAAAGAGATACGGTCCCTGCCCCAAAGGGCTTACACTCTAGAGGGGTAGAAAAATATTGTCTTTTATTTTTTTTTTTTATTAACATATAATGTATTATTTGCTTCAGGGGTATAGGACTGTGATTCATCAGTCTTACACAATTCACAGTGCTCACCATACTACTTACCCTCCCCAATGTCCATCACCCAGCAACCCCATCCCTCCCACCCCCTCCACTCCAGAAACCCTCAGTTTGTTTCCTGAGATTAAGAGTCTCTTTTGGTTTGTCTCCCTCTCTGGTTTCGTCTTGTTTCATTTTTCCCTCCCTTCCCCTATGATCCTCTGTCTTGTTTCTCAAATTCCTCATATCAGTGAGATCATATGATAATTATCTTTCCCTTATTGACTTATATAGCTTAGCCTAATACCCTATAGTTCTATTCACGTTGTTGCAAATAACAAGATTTCATTTTTGATGGCTGCATAATATTCCATCATATATATATACCACATCTTCTATATCTATTCATCTGTTGATGGACATCTTGGCTCTTTCCATAGTTTGGCTATTGTGGACATTGCTGCTATAAACATTGGGGTGCATGTGCCCCTTCTGACCACTACATTTGTATCCTTGGGGTAAATACCCAATAGTGGAATTGCTGAGTCATAGGGTAGCTCTATTATCAACTTTTTGAGGAACCTCCATACTGTTTGCCAGAGTGGCTGTACCACCCCGCATTCCCACCAAGAGTGTAGGAGGGTTCCCCTTTTTCTACATCCCTGCCAACATCTGCCGTTTCCTGACTTGTTAATTTTAGCCATTCTGACTGGTGTGAGGTGGTATCTCATTGAGGTTTTGATTTGGATTTCCCTGATGCCGAGCGATGTTGAGCACTTTTTCATGTGTCTGTTGGCCATTTGGATGTCTTCTTTGGAAAAATGTCTGTTCATGTCTTCTGCCCATTTCTTGATTGGATCATTTGTTCTTTGGGTGTTGAGTTTGATAAGTTCTTTATAGATTTTGGATACTAGCCCTTTATCTGATATGTCTTTTGCAAATATATTCTCCCATTGTGTCGGTTGTCTTTTGGTTTTGTTGACTGTTTCCTTTCCTGTGCAAAAGCTTTTTATCTTGATGAAGTCACAATTGTTCCTTTTTGCTCTTGCTTCTCCCTTGCCTTCAGTAATGTTTCTAGGAAGAAGTTGCTGCGGTTGAGGTCAAAGAGGTTGCTGCCTGTGTTCTCCTCAAGGATTTTGATGGATTCCTGTCTCACATTTAGGTCTTTCATCCATTTTGAGTCCATTTTTGTGTGTGGTGTAAAGAAACGGTCCAGTTTCATTCTTTTGCGTGTGGCTGTCCAATTTTCCCAACACCATTTGTTGACGAGACTGCCTTTTTTCCATTGGTCATCTTTCCTGCTTTGGCGAAGATTAGTTGACCATAGAGATGAGGGTCCATTTCTGGGCTCTCTATTCTGTTCCATTGATCTATGTGTCTGTTTTTGTGCCAGTACCATACTGTCTTGATGATGACAGCTTTGTAATAGAGCTTGAAGTCCGGAATTGTGATACCACCGGCTTTGCTTGTCTTTTTAAATATTCCTCGGGCTGTTTGGGTCTTTCCTGGTTCCATACAAATTTTAGGATTATTTGTTCCATTTCTTTGAAAAAAGTGGATGGTATTTTGATAGAGATTGCATTAAATGTGTAGATTGCTCTAGGTAGCATTGACATCTTCACAATATTTTTCTTCCAATCCATGAGCATGGAAGGTTTTTCCATTTCTTTGTGTCTTCCTCAATTTCTTTCATGAGTATTTTATAGTTTTCTGAGTACAGATTCTTTGCCTCTTTGGTTAGATTTATTCCTAGGTATCTTATGATTTTGGGTGCAATTGTAAATGGGATCGACTCCTTAATTTCTCTTTCTTCTGTCTTGTTGTTGGTGTATAGGAATGCCACTGATTTCTGTGCATTGATTTTATATCCTGCCACTTTACTGAATTCCTGTATGAGTTCTAGTAGTTTTGGGGTGGAGTCTTTTGGGTTTTCCACATAAAGTATCATATCATCTGCAAAGAGTGAGAGTTTGACTTCTTCTTTGCCTATTCAGATGCCTTTTATTTCCTTTTGTTGTCTGATTGCTGAGGCTAGGACTTCTAGTACTATGTTGAACAATAGTGGTGATAGGGACATCCCTGCCCTGTTCCTGACCTTAGGGGAAAAGCTCTCAGTTTTTCCCCGTTGAGTATGATATTCACTGTGGGTTATTCATAGATGGCTTTTATGATACTAAGGTAGGTACCCTCCATCCCTACATTGTGAAGAGTTTTAATCAAGAAAGGATGCTGTACTTTGTCAAATGCTTTATCTGTATCTATTGAGAGGATCATATGGTTCTTGTTCTTTCTTTAATTAATGTATTGTATCATTACAATGATTGACTGATTTGTGGAAGTTGAACCAACCTTGCAGGCCAGGGATAAATCCCACTTGGTTGTGGTGAATAATTCTTTTAATGTACTGTTGGATCCTACTGGCTAGTATTTTGGAGAGAATTTTTGCATCCATGGTCATCAGGGATACTGGTCTGTAGTTCTCCTTTTTGATGGGGTCTTTATCTGGTTTTGGGATCAGGGTGATGCTGGCCTCATACAATGAGTTTGGAAGTTTTCCTTCCATTTCTATTCTTTGAAACAGCTTCAGAAGTATAGGTATTAATTTTTCTTTAAATGTTTGGTAGAATTCCCCTGGGAAGCCATCTGGCCCTGGGCTCCTGTTTGTTCGGAGATTTTTGATGACTGCTTCAATTTCCTTACTGGTTATGGGTCTGTTCAGGTTTTCTATTTCTTCCTGGTTCAGTTTTGGTAGTTTATAGGTCTCTAGGAATGCATCCATTTCTTCCAGATTATCTAATTTGCTGGCATAGAGTTGCTCATAATATTTTCTTATAATTGTTTGCATTTCTTTGGTGTTGGTTGTGATCTCTCCTCTTTCATTCATGATTTTATTTGTTTGGGTCATTTCTCTTTTCTTTTTGATAAGTCTGGCCAGGGTTTTATCAATCTTGTTAATTCTTTCAAAGAACCAGCTCCTAGTTTCGTTGATCTGTTCTACTGTTCTTTTGGTTTCTTTTTCATTGATTTCTGCTCTGATCTTTATTATTTCTCTTCTCCTGCTGGGTTTAGAATTTATTTGCTGTTCTTTCTCCAGCTCCTCTAGTTGTAGGGTTAGGTTGTGTATTTGAGACCTTTCCTGTTTCTTGAGAAAGGCTTGTATTGCTATATACTTTCCTCTTAGGACCACCTTTGCTGCATCCCAAAGATTTTGAACAGTTGTGTTTTAATTTTCATTTGTTTCCATGACTTTTTTTAATTCTTCTTTAATTTCTTGGTTGACCCATTCATTCTTTAGTAGGATGCCCTTTAGCCTCCATGTATTTGAGTTCTTTCTCACTTTCTTCTTTTGATTCAGTTCGATTTTCAAGCATTGTGGTCTGAAAATATGCAGGGAATCATCCCAATCTTTTGGTACTGGTTGAGACCTGATTTGTGACCCAGAATGTGATCTATTCTGGAGAATGTTCCATGGACACGAGGGAAGAATGTGTATTCTATTGCCTTGAGATGGAATATTCCGAATATATCCATGAAGTCCATCTGGTCCAGTGTGTCATTTTAAGTCTTTATTTCCTTGTTGATCTTTTGCTTAGATGATCTGTTCATTTGAGTGAGGGGTGTGTTAAAAATCCCCTACTATTACTGTATTATTGTCAATGTGTTGCTTTGATTTTGTTAATAATTGGCTTATATAATTGGCTGCTCCCATGCTATGGGCATAGATATTTACAATTGTTAGATCTTCTTGTTGGATAGACCCTTTAATTAGGAGGTAGTTTCCTTCCTCATTTCTTATTATAGTCTTTGGTTTAAAATCTAATTTGTCAGATATAAAGATTGCCACCCCAGCTTTCTTTTGGTGTCCATTAGCATGGTAAATTGTTTTCCACCCCCTCACTTTCAATCTGGAGGTGTCTTTGGGTCTAAAATGAGTCTCTTGCAGACAGCATATCGATGGGTCTTGTTTTTTTTTTTTATCCAATCTGATAGCCTGTGTCTTTTGATTGGGGTATTTAGCCCTTTTACATTCAAGGTAACTATTGAAAGGTATGAATTTAGTGCCATTGTATTGCCTGTAAGGTGACTGTTACTGTATATTGTCTGTGTTCCTTTCTGGTCTATGTTACTTTTAGACTCTTTCTTTGCTTAGAGGACCCCTTTCAATATTTCTTTTAGGGCTGGTTTGGTGTTTGCAAATTCTTTCAGTTTTTGTCTGTCATGGAAGCTTTTTATTTCTCCTTCTATTTTCAATAACAGCCTAGCTGGATATAGTATTCTTGGCTGCATTTATTTTTCTCACTTAGTGCTCTGAATATATCATGCCAGTCCTTCCTGGCTTGACAGGTCTCTGTGGATAGGTCTGCTGCCAATCTAATGTTTCTACCCTTGTAGGTTACAGACCTCTTGTCGCGAGATGCTTTCAGGGTTTTCTCTTTGTCTCTGAGACTTGTGGGTTTTACTATTAGATATAAGGGTGTTGACCTATTTTTATTGATTTTGAGGTGGGTTCTCTGCCCCTCCTGGATTTTGTTGCCTGTTTTTTTCCCCAAATTAGGGAAGTTCTCCACTATAATTTGCCCCAGTATACCTTTTGCCCCTCTCTCTCTTTCTTCTTCTTCTGGGATCCCAGTTATTCTAATGTTGTTTCACTTCATGGCATCACTTATCTCTTGAATTCTCCCCTCGTGATCTGGTAGTTGTTTATCTCTCTTTTTCTCAGCGTCTTTATTCTCCATCATTTGGTCTTCTATATCACTAATTTTTTTTCTGCCTTTTTTATCCTAGCAGTTAGAGCCTCCATTTTTTATTGCACCTCGTTAATAGCCTTTTTGATTTCAACTTGGTTAGATTTTAGTTCTCTTATTTCTACAGGAAGGGATTCTCTAGTATATTGTATACTTTTTTCAAGCCCAGCTAGTATCTTTATAATCGTCATTCTGAACTCTAGTTCTGACATCTTACTAATGTCTGTACTGATTAGGTCCTTGGCAGTCGGTACTGCTTCTTGTTCTTTTTTTTTGAGGTGAGTTTTTCTGTCTTGTCAGTTTTTCCAGTGGAGAATAGATGAATGACAGAATAAAATGCTAAAAAAGTCTTAAAGGTTTAACAATGACCCCAGAAAAATATACACTAAACAAATCAGAAGAGACCCAAAACCGGGGGAAAAGAAAGGGGGGGAAAATAAGAAGAATATGATTAGGTTGGTTAATATAACAGAGCCACCCACTAGATTTTGAGTGTATTTTCATTTGTTAGAAAAAATTGCCTCCCAAAATTTTAAAGAAAGAAAAACTTATATATGTACAAAAATAAGGGTTAATACGATGAAGGGATGGAATATGACTATAAAGATGAAAATTAAAAAAGATTTTAAAAAAGGAATTGACACGGTAAGAAGTTGGTTGAAAAACGAATGAAAAGAATTTTTAAAAAAAAGAGAGAATGTGATCAGGTGAGAGACTAGGACAACGTCATACACTAGATTTAGGGTAAATTTTGGTGTGTTAGAAGAAACTGTATCCCAAAATTTCAAAGGAAGAGAAACTTATATATATATATATATATATATATATATATATACACACACAAAATAAGCTTAAATATAATGAAGAGATAGAAAATGAGTGTAAAAATGAAAAATGAAGAATGAGTTTAAATAGGAATTGATAACATGTTGGTTGAAAAAGGAAAGAAGTAAAATTTAACTAAAAAAATAGAAAAAGAGAAAAATTAAGAAAATTTCAAAAATTAACTTTGAAAGACTAAAGCATCATGGGAAAAAAGCTATGAATTTTATGTTCTGTATTCCCCTAGTGCTGGGGTTTTGCCATTCTCATTGATTGGTAAACCTGGTCTTGGCTGGCTGTTCTTGCTGATATTCTGGGGGACGGGCTTGTTGCAGTGATTCTCAAATGTCTGTTTTGCCTGAGGCGGAATTGCACCGCCCTTGTCAGGGGCCAGTCTACGTAATCTGCCCGGGTTTGCTCTTACAGCTTTTGTTCCCTGAAAGCTTTCTGTACAGCTTTGGAGGATGAGAGTGAAAATGGCAGTCTCTCAATCTCTGGTCCCATAGGAGCTGAGAACTCAGGCCCCACTCCTCAATGCGCCCCCAGAGAAAAGCAGTCAATCACTCCTCTCTCCCTGGTCTCTGTCCGCACTCTGTGCTCACCAGGCCTGTGACTGAGTGTTTCTGTCTCTGGCACAGGGCCCTGTTTGGAGTCTCCAAACCCAGCAGATCCCCGTGGTGCGCTCCCACGCCGCTCCTCCTGGGGGAGGAAGGGGAGACTCCCCGGATCTGCAGCTTGTTGGGTCCCTGATGGAGGAGCAGTGGGCTGACTGTGCCACGGATCATGGTTTATGGCAATCCCGAGCTGAGAGCTCATTCCTCATCTCCATCTCTGCAGCTGGCTTCCCCGCTCCGATACCTGGGAGCTCTGCTGCACTCAGGCACCTCCGATTTTTCTGTGACCCCGACGGTCCTGAGACCATACTGTCTCAGTGAGGGTTCCGCGTCCCCCCCCCACCCCCCCTCCGCTTAGCCACTGGAGTGATGTCCCTCAGCGGAGCAGAGTTCTAAAAGTTCTGACTTTGTGCTCCCTAGGTCTATCACTTGCTGGTATCGGCTGAGGAGGCTCCCTCCCCTCAGGGTCTATCTTCCCAAATATCGCCTCTGATTCACTTTTCCTCAGGTCTTACCTTCGAGAAAGTGGTTGCTTTTCTTTTCAGAGAGTTGTTGCTATTCTTTTCTTTGATTTCTTGTTGAGTTTGTAGGTGTTCTGAATGGTTTGATCCCTATCTAGCTGAATTCCTGGGACCAGACTAAATTTAGGTGTCCTACTCCTCCGCCATCTTGCTCCTTCCCCAGGGGTAGACTAAAATTTAACATTAATCTCAAAAGTTTACACTTTCTGAATGTATTAAATGTTATGAGGGAGGAAAATAGTGAGCTTAGTGCCTTATCTGTTCAGAAGAGTAATAGAAAGCTTTCCTGAAGGAGTGACTTTTTAAAAAAATTTTGAAATAATTTTAGACTTAAGAAGTTGATAAACTGTACAAGAATTTCCCATGCACCTTTCACCCAGTTTTCCCCAAAGTAATATGTTATATAATGACAGTACTTTATCAAAATCAGGAAATCAGTATTGGCATAACAGTATAATGTACAGAGTTTACTTGTTGTATATCGACTTATTTTTAAAGGTATATAGTTCTGTTAAATTTGGTCACATGTGTAGCTCCAAGGAAATGATTTCTGAGCTAGTATCTGATGGGTGAATAGAAGCTAAGTAATCTCTATCTGAATGAGCTGTTATGGTTCAAGAAAGGACATGCTCATGAGCCCTGAGACAGGGATAACTTAGTGTTTTCCAGGGACTGAAAGGATGGATGTGCCTGGATCCCAGACAGTGAGGAGAGAGAATTCAAATAAGGCTGGACAATGGGCAGAGACTGTCTAATGCAAGGCCTCATAGAACTTGTTCAAGATCTTGGTTTTTATTCTAAGAACAGCTGGGAGAGTGTTGTGAAGAGATTTGCATTTAAAAAACATCCTTGTGGCTGCTGGGTGGAGAGATGCTTTGGAGCCAGGCCAGCCAGAGTGGCCTTGAGATCTGTTGGGAGGCTGTTTGGAAGCTATGGAAATGATGGTGGGGGGCTGGGGGGGGTGTGGGTACCTGGGACCAGAGTGGTGGAGGTTAGGGAGGCAGGACAGCCTTGACACTGAAAAAGAATCTTAGTTGACTATTGTGAAGTGACACTCTCCTAGAACTTGAACGGATTATTATAATTTGGAGTGAAAGAGAAGACCAGGCTAGTAAAGGATAAGTAATCCTTTATTTTTAACATGGCATTATATATTTTTTCCCAAAAATATATCACTGCTCATTTTATAATTTCCCTTTTTGGTTATCTATTTCAGGTACTTTTATTTAAGCTTATCTTTATGGTAGTATCTGTGAAGAAAAGTGGAATCAGACTCAGTTTAAAATTGTGAATGAGGTTCAATAACTTACTACAAAAATATTTCAAGTTAGTTTTGTTTTCTGACAAAAGTTTTAAATTCCATCTACAGTTTTTGATGAGCTTTGCAAAATCACAGCATAGTGTTATGATAGTAATTTTTTTTTTGTATAAACAATATTTATTTATTCATTCATTTTATTTGATCAACAAATATTTATTGTCATTTGCTATGTGCTAGGTACCTTTTTTTTTCATATATATTAAGATTTTTATTTAACAATAGCTTACCAGAGCACATACCCTCCCCAGTGTCTATCACCCAGTCACTCCATCCCTTCCACCCCACCCCCCACTCCAGCAACCCTCAGTTTGTTTCCTGAGATTAAGAATTCCTCATATCAGTGAGGTCATATGATACATATGACAGTCATTTTATAGTACAGCTATTAAGTGTGACATTAAAATATACTAAGTACTTATATCTTCATTTTAAAAAACACACAAGATTTCACTTTTAAGCGAAAAATACAGAACATATAGCAAACCTGTTAAACTAAATACATTCCAGCAGTTTTTCTTTTCTTTCTTAGTTGTTTATTGTTAATTTTTAGAAAGGGTTTGTTGTTTATCACTAAAAAGGTCTTCTACAGCTTTAAGCTTATAGTGACTTCAGGTAGATACAAAGAAAATCCTCTAATATCTATATTTTCCTTTAAAAGTATATTTAAATCACAACAGTTAATTTTTTTTATTATGTTATGTTAATCACCATACATTACATCATTAGTTTTTGATGTAGTGTTCCATGATTCATTGTTGCGTATAAAAATATTTCATTGAGTAAATACCCACAATGTGCAGAGGAGAGGGGCAGCAAGACAAGGTTATAGACAAAAAGTAAATGAACAGTATGACTTTGGATGCTGATATGTGCTTCAAAGATAATAAAGCAAGATGGGGGGTGATGGAGGAGGCAGGGCACTCCATTTTGTATCAAGGAAGGTGTTGCTGAGCTGAGTGATGGGAAGGGATCAGCCATGAAAATGTGGCATTCTGGGCATCCAGAAAAAAAGAGCAGTGATTTGCCAGGAAAGAGCCCAGTGTGTTTAAAAGACAAAATAAGGCCCAGAAAACTGAAGCACCGTCAGTGGGAAGAGCTAGGCAGGCGAGGCAGGGAGGGATTAGATTCTGTGGCCTGGAGGCCGTGTGAGAAGCTTGGATTGTTAGGGCAGTAGGGAAGCAGATATGTTCTCGGGACATCTACCTGTGCAGCTTGAGGTGGTCACTATGGTCCCTTACCAGAACAAAATGAATATATTTTCTACAAATAATGCATTGCAGGGTTGGTACAATTTCTTGATCAAGTTATAAATCATTGTCTAAATGGCTTAACTGAAATTTCCTTTGCACCAGCCAGTATAGATTTTGAGCACTAAAGCCTTCGGCTAACAAAAGCACAAATCTCTGCTTTTTTGCTCTTTATCTCTGGCCAGTTTTGCTTTTCTTTTAAAGCAGATGATAGTTTTACATTGGAAACATGTAATTAAGTCTGCATGTCCCTTCATCGATATCCATAGCTGGAGAGGACTTAGGAAGGCACGTATGAAAAGCAGATCTGTAATTGGAGGGTGATCAACATTGACTTGCAGGGAAGAAGGGAACTTTAATAGGTCTTTTCTCTGCATGCTTCCATTTAGTCAGGGTGATAGCAATCAACTCCTAAGTGATTCTTAGCTTGTATTTCCTATACAGATGAAAGCATTTAAACAAAAGTTTTCCTGGTTAACCTCTTCCATTTGGGAAAAAAAATATGGCTTACATGATTTAACATATTTGGACTTAGTTTTAAGTCCAAAGGGGATATAAGGTAATAAATAAAATGAGGATTATTGAACCATAACTTCAGTGTATTTACTCCAAAATAGTACATACTGTAAACAACCAGATTTGTCTTAAATTCTAGCCTTTCTGCTTACCTGGAGAGATTTTCTTAATTCTCCTGACCCTTTGGCGATGCCGACATGCATTACCTGACTCACAGCCATGTTCAGTAAAGGTTTGTTTTCATCCCGCCGTAGATACTGCAATGCCTGACGCATGCAGAAGTCAGCCATCTAGCATTGTCACCTATTGCGATGGTTTTCAGATCAAGGAATTAAGCAGCATATACCTTAGATCAGCAACAAACAAAACAAATGAATAAACAGAAGCATCCACATCATAGATATTTATGTTACCTGTGTGCTGAACTCTAAGTGAAGTCTCCTCATGCTGTGTTTCTGCTATCAGTGCAGCCCAAGCTTGGCACTATTGAAATTTTGGGCTAAATAACTCTTTGCGGTTGGGGACTGCCTTGAGTATTGTGGGATGTGTAGCAACATCCCTGGTTTCTACTATTAGCACCCTGGCCTCCAGTTTTGACAACCAAAATGTCTTCTGACATCGCTAAATGTGCCCTGGGAGGCAAAAGCACCTCTGGGTTAGAACCACTAATAGTGCATGAGCTCTGGAACAGAATGTGGGGCAGAGGTTGGGAGATGTAAACACTTCTAACTTCTGTGGGGTTTGTCAGACGTATGATAGACCTTTCACAAGTTCTTGAAATCAGCTGTGCCAACTGGGAAGGATTGGTCATAGTTCTGTTTAGTATCTTTAATAACCGAAGGCAGATTGTCTGATTTCTACATGTCTCAGTTTTGTGGTCTCGAATTTCAGATGGTAATGGTAGGGTTGCTGCGAGGACTAAATACTGAGGAATGTAAGGTGTTTAGAACTATGCTTCAAACACAGTAAGCACTCAATAAATGTTAGCCAATGTTATTATATTAACTATGAATTTTATACTATATGAATTTGATACTGTTACTATATTATTTTTATTTTATTTTAGCAATAAAATGCAATTTTACCTCCTAGCAATGATTGTGATGATACCTTCCCCTTATACAATTATTTAAACACTTTTTATTTTTAATCTAATTTGTTCCTGAAAATTCTAGGAGTAGTCAGTATACTTTTTATTTTATTTTAATTTTTTACAGATTTTATTTATTTGAGAGAGAGAGAGAGAAAACTCTGCGAACATGTGCATGAGCAGAGGGGAGGGGCAGAGGGAAAGGAAGAAGCAGACTCCCCACTGAGCAGGGAGCCCGATGTGGGGCTGGATCCGGGGACCCTGGGATCATGACTTGAGCTGAAGGCAGACGCCTAACTACTGAGCCACCCAGGTGTCCCAGTATACCTTTTATTATCACCACTTCTCAGATAAAAGAAACCAAGGGTCAGAACAGATGACCTGCCTGGACCAAAAAGGTGAGTAGGTGATGGTAAAGGGCCTAGAACTCAGCTCTCTTGACTTCTTGTCCAGGCAGGAGGCAGGTCAATCAAAAGGGACAGGCACAAGAACTAGAAAGCCTCGGCGGTCAGAACCACATGCAGCTGGCCCACGTGGTGCCCCCAGTTCAGCAGCCCCCAGGGGCCCAGCTCCGCTGTAGCTGTCCAGGAACCTCACTGATTCAGTGAGGATTCAGAGTCACGGAGGAAAGATTAGATCATATCCACAATTTATGCACTATATAAAAATTAGAGAAGCATCAAATGGCTTTTAGAAAAGCTCTTGTACCATTTCAATTTAAAAAAGAAAATACTATTAGTTTGGAAAATATTGCATTCTGTGCTGCCAGTGTTTTATTATAAAATGATTTTATTATAAAATGATTTTTAGTTTTCATTAGGCTTCCTTGTTGCTCTTATCTGTCCATTTGATTCTAAATTGTCAGCGGTAAGGTCTGCCTTCATGATCTTATCACTGTAATCATGATGTCATCATCCTCCTAGAATGTGATAGATTGGAAATCAGGGCCAAGGTATTTTACAGCTTCTTTCAAGGTGTGGTCAGATTACCCTCCCCTTGAATGTGAATTGGTACTTTGATGCGCTTTAACCAATAGAATGTTGCAAAGTGATGCTACTCCAGTGCTGGGCCTAACCCTTAGAAGTCTGGGCACTTCCACTTCTGCTCTCTGGCACCTTGAGTCATCATGGAAAGATACCCAGTTACCCTGTATTCTGGACCCCATGGAGAGAAAGAAATGCCTATACAACTGGAGCCATCCAGTACAATCCAGTACAAATCGGAGCCATCCCAGGTGAAGAGCCAGATATATGAGCAAAACCATCTTTGCTTGCCAGCCAGAGTCCAGCCTCCTCCTGGTGACTACAGGCCATGTGAGTGAGGTCAGGTGAGAGGAAGAAAAGGACCACCCTACTGAAGCCTGCAGGGCAGAATCCAGTGCAAAGAAATCTCTGCATTAAAGCAAGTTTTGAAGTGGTTTAAAACACACCAATAAATAACTGAAACACATGGTGATTATTGTCATCAAAATGAACTTTTCAGCTTGAGGAGCAACCTTGGACCTGTGGTTGCTTTATTCTTCAGATGATGTTCTAGGTAACAAGCACTTACAGGGACCCTTTTCTGGGTAGATGAACACATTGGTATACATCAGTTAAAACCCTACCTAGTGCTACAATTCTGAAACCTTTACACATTTTGCATGCTTTTTTTAAAAGATTTATTTATTTTAGAGAGAGAACACATGTGAGGGGAGGAGGGGCAGAGGGGGAGGGAGAGGAGAGAGAGAGAGAGAGAAACTCAAGCAGACTCCCCACTGAGGGGGGAGCCCAGCGTGGGTCTGGATCCCAAGACCATGAGATCATGACCTAAAGCAAAATGATGAGTTGGACGCTCAGCTGACTGAGCCAAGCAGGTGCCCCAACACATTTTGCATGCTTTTGGACCAGAGGTTGGCAAATGTTTTCTGTTTTTTTGTGGGCCACAGAGTCTGTTACAATATTCAACTCTGCCATTATAGGAAGAAAACAGCCACAGACAATGAATAAATAAATGGGATTTGCTCCGAGTTCATGGCTTGACAACCCTGCTTTTGACCTTACTCATTGACAAGTTCTCACCAGACAGTGGGAAATGGAGAATACTTAACAGCAGAGGACCTTGTATTAACCTGGTGAGATTAAGTAAGGAAAGGAGACGCATTTGATTAGCCTCTTTTAGCACTTTGCTTTGTTAGTAATGTTTATTGGGAGCAGATTAATTAGAATAAATAAGTTCAAGGAGCACATCTCTTGATAAACAGAGATGTTTAATAGTGCTTAACCTTTAGAATTTATGCGGCAAAAGCTTTGCGTGTTACTGCACTTTATGTCTTTTGGGGGTGCTTCAGGTATTCGGCTGTCCGTGCCACTTCAAATTGCAAACTCCTGAAAAATGAATAATTTATCAGCTGTGGGATATTTTCATTGCACCGTGAGCCTGACATTTGGAGCTATGAACACCTTAAATACAGAGAAAAAAGTGCTGGGGAGTGTTACATTTGACGGGAATGTTGTAACTGGATCTGTAAAGAAACAGGTTTATAATCATGGGTATTAAGCCTGATACTGGTTTCATAGAGGCAAGCAGAAGCAGAAACGTCATGGTGAATTTGGTCACATCATAGGTCTTTCTGGTATAGATGTACTCTGTACCATCTCAGTGCTTATAAATCAAAAGCAAAATAAAACTAACGAGAAAGCACCATTGATCCAGCAGCAATGTTCAGAAATAACACTTATGATCCCGTATGTCAGCAAATTGAAAAGCCTCCATGGAGTGTGGTGAGGGGGCAGTGTGTGCAATTGACTGTAATCGGAATTCCTGACTCACATGGGAAAATATAAAGCACCAACTGTTGCCAGTTTGTCCTGGCAACTAGGAGAAGGCACAAGTTTCTGAAAATGTATGAAAGCATAACTCTATTCTTGTAAGGACAGAGGCTGTATAGAGTTGTATGCAGAAGTAGGACTAATTATATTAAACAAAAATCTTGGCTGAATATGAAGGAAGCTGACTAATGATTAAGTCTATTCGACTGTGGAGTAAAATCTCACGGGAAAGAATGAGAGCCCCACTGCGTGAATCATTTGAAGTAAGCGGCAGAAACCACTGTGGAGAACTACTGTTTCTGAAGTAATCAGAACTACATCAGCAAAGGGATATAAAAAGATCATTTAGCAATTGCAAAGCACATAATTCTTTTTGCATTTTAATTGTTCTGATTTGGAGTGAGAGATGGAAACAGGAAGGGTATTATGATAATTATAATAAAACAATTGCTTGTATTCTGGGGTCTATTTTCCCTCGAGAGTTTTGCAGTTTAATAAATGGATCTGATGCCACTATTGGGCAGGAAATAAATTGGCTCCCTTCCCTTTGGGGGGCCACTAGACTCTTCTTTATAGCCTAAAAGAAGCTTTCACAATTGCTCACGATCACCAACATTCTGTTTAGCTCACCAAGCGCTTTGTGTTTGTCCAGTTTTGCTAGTATTCTCCCCTCCTCCCTTTCTGCCTGCACATCTTAGCCATTCCAAATTTTACCTACTCTTCCAGTGCCATCTTTGCTGCTGTCTTCTTCCACTCTCTCTTTTTTTAAAGATACTATGTATTTATTTATTTATTTATTTGAGAGAGAGAGAGAGAGCGTGCGTGCAAGCATGAGCCCGGGGGAGGGGAAGAAGGGCAGAGAGAGAGGGAGAAGCAGACTCCCCACCAAGAAGGGAGCCCGATGCAGGGCTTGATCCCAGGACGCTGGGATCATGACCTGAGCCGAAGGCAGATGCTTAACCAACTGAGCCACCCAGGCGCCCCTTCTTCCACTCTTATTTAGTGCCCACTGTGTCCCAAGCACCTGGAGAAAACGAGAAGCCAGAGCTAAGTCGGTGCTCTCAGAATTACCAGGGAGGTAATACAGAGATAATGACAAAGCAGGGCAGTGCGTGCAGTAGTGGACATATGCTCATGCTGTTGCCACCAGCAGGTCGTTGCTGGAATTTGAAGGCAATATGAATAGGTGTGGTGGAGACGGGAAACATGCCGGGAAGCATTAAGGCAGTGCCCAGGAGCTTGGAACTTGCCTGGTAGATCAGTGATACTCAACTTGATGATACTTGGGAATCACTTGGGGCTGACACTATAGCTGTCTAGGCCATACACTGATGGATTAAACCAAAATATACAAAGGAAATTGTTTATTTATTTTTTATATATGTTTGGTATTTATGGATATATATCAAAGAACTCAATACATATCAGTACAGAGTATTTGTTGCACAACATTCTTACACTCAATGGAAGGTGAGACACCGTAGGCAACAACACTGAATATGATCGTTAAGGTTTGATCTCATTGATAAAGTAGGTAATTTCGAATTCTTTTCCCATATGATTTTTTTTGTTCTTTTTTTTTATTATTATGTTATGTTAATCACCATACATCACATCATTTAGTTTTTGATGTAGTGTTCCATGATTCATTGTTTGTGTATAACACCCAGTGCTCCATTCAATATATGCCCTCCTTAATACCCATCACCAGGCTAACTCATCCCCCCACCGCCCTCCCCTCTAGAACCCTCAGTTTGTTTCTCAGAGTCTATAGCCTTTCATGGTTCGTCTCCCCCTCCGATTTCCCCCCCCTTCATTTTCCCCTTCCTGCTATCTTCTTCTTCTTTTTTTTTTAACATATAATGTATTATTTGTTTCAGAGGTACAGGTCTGTGATTCAACAATCTTGCACAATTCACAGCGCTCACCATAGCACATACCCTCCCCAATGTCTATCACCCAGCCACCCCATCCCTCCCACCCCCCACCACTCCAGCAACCCTCAGTTTGTTTCCTGAGATTAAGAATTCCTCATATCAGTGAGGTCATATGATACATGTCTTTCTCTGTTTGACTTATTTCGCTCAGCATAATACCCTCCAGTTCTATCCACGTCACTGCAAATGGCAAGATTCCATTCATTTTGATGGCTCCATAATATTCCATTGTATATATGGACCACATCTTCTTTATCCATTCATCTGTCGATGGACATCTTGGCTCTTTCCATAGTTTGGCTATTGTGGACATTGCTGCTATAAACATCGGGGTGCACGTACTGAAGGAAATTGTTTAAATGTCCCTCAGTTCATTCTCAAGCAAAGCCCAGCATTACCAACTAATAAGGGAAGCCAGTGAAATCTCTTAAACTGGGAAGCTGATGTGGACCAACTTGCAGTTTTAGTACATCACTGACAGTTGTGCTGGAGATGGATCTGAGGGTGAGAGACCAGTTAAGAGATTGCTGTAAAATCAAACACAATCAGGGTCATGAGTATCTGATCTGAACTGTGGTTGCAGTTATAGGATAAGGAGGTGCCAGATACAAAATTTATTCAAGAGGATTAAAACTTGCAGGATTTTGTGATGGATTGAACTTGGAAAATACTGGATAAGTCACAGAGGGAACAGCTAGAGAGGAGAAGTGGCCAGAGTCATGCACACTTCTTTATGTTTTTCTCTCTCCGTCCCTCCTCTGCCAATACACCTAATGCACTTTATTACAGCTTTTGTGTCTCCCCTGGCAGTTATCACAGTTGCCATGTATTACTTGTAGTAGTTGTCTAAAATCCTCATATCCCATGTGTAGGGAGAGTGTCTTTACTCATTTTAAATACTGCCTCCTTGCCCCTGCCCCAATACTGGGCCTTGCGTATAGCCAGGGCCAGCAAATTCAATGCGCACAGTGACTAGTCAAATGAAATTCATTATTGAAGCAGGCCAATTCAACTCTTTGGAAAGTTTGTGCTGGAGCTCATGAGGGAAGCAAGCACCCAGCCTATTTTTGCCATTTGGGGAGACGTGACCGGGATCTTCTGATTTTCCTAGAGAAGCTTGAAATCCAGATTTTACGTGTGCAACATCCCTAATTTTTACATATTGACTTGAATTAAAAATCGTTAAGCAACAATAATACCGAGGCCAAAGAAAAATATGTTTGGGATGGATCTGGTCTGGGACCACAAGTTTTCACTCTCTGTGTAGGGTCTCAGTAGAAATTCATAGAATTGAAATGAATAAAATTTCCCAATCCCAGCAGTTTCCAGCCCTTTCTGTGGTTTAACAATAGCAGAGAATTTCACAAAGCAGCTGCAGCAAACATTTGGGCTGATTCTGTTTGTGGAAAGTGAATTAGAGAATGGATTCCATTACCTGGTATCTCACACTAAAATATAAAGCAGAAGGACACATTTAAAGTCCTTTAACTGCCATTATATAGATACTTCTGGTGAATGTGAATTTGGGATGATGAATTATTCATTTAATTCCTTTCCTTCCCAGTTTTTTGTAGGTTCTAACAATGCCAGGTTTCAGAACCTCAGGTGGCCCCTCATAGCCTGAGGCTGGGGAGAGGCTCTGTCCCCGCCTCCCGGTTTAGTCCATCCCCTGGAGTGAAGGCAGCTTGGATGCGGAAGCTCCTTTTTCTCACAAGGGCTGCTCTGGCTACCCAATGTGAAGCCTCAGAACGTTAAGGCTGAAGAGCAGTTGAACAGTTGTTCAGCCAGTGAATTAGCATTTCAAAGGCCAGTGCTCTGAAGGGCACTGCCCAAGTGAGCAGCTGGGTAGAAACATACAGTCATGTCTGAGTAATAAGATATTTCTGTGAAAATGACTTTCTAATTGCATGAAGCCTAAATATTTGGTGCTAAAACTTTTTGCTTTATCGGTTTTGATGGCATTCTCTCTGGAATGTACTTTGCACTTTTCAGTAGTAAACAGATCAAATGAGGCATGATTGGTGCCTGATCATTTGGGTGATACTAATCAGGAATATCGACTTTTATATTTCCCTCCGTTATACTGAGAAGCCCTGAAGAAGTGCTGTGGTATACAGTGGTGGGAGCGCTGCATTGTTGTGGGTCATGTATGTTTTGTCATCTGTCATTAATGTGTGCGAGGTGCCTAGCCATGACTATGGGCTCGTAACTGTAGACGTAGCTGCAGGATGTACTTCTCTTCCAGTGCTTTCATTGCCAGTGCTTTCTAATTTGTTACCTTAAATTTACACAAAACTATTTTCTTTAAGAGATATGTTTGCTCACACATTCTAATTCCCAGATGGTGTTCAGGTACTGGACGTCTGAGTATCCTCCCTTTCTCCTTTCTAAATGTTTTGCACACATGGTCCTTAAGCAATTTATTCCAGAGATTATTCTCATCATTCTAGGCTTTGAGATACATCAGCAACCAAACAGACCAACAACAACAATATTGCACCATAAAGATCACATTCTAGGGGGCTCAAAATTATGAAATAGAATACTAAATACAATACAGTAAACACTACAAATTATAAAGAATAAAGCATATTACGTGCTCAAAGGTAATGAGTGTATGGGTCAAAAGACCAGAGTAGGAGAATCAGGACTGAGGAGGAGGGAATCCCATGCAGTTTCAACTTGAGTGGTCAGGTCACGGTAGGCCTCATTAAGGAGGTGACATTTAAGCGGATTTGAAAGACGTGGGGAAGTTAATCACAGGGGAAAAGTATTTCAGGCAGAGAGGATAGCCAGTTCAAAGGCCCTGGGATAGGAGTTTGCCTGCATGTTCTAGGAATAGCAAAGGAATAAATGGAACAAGGGGTTAAGGAGAGGAAGGTGGTGCAGAGCACCTCTAATGTGAGGAGAATTGACCTAGTTGGGAGGTCAGGTTCCCTGGAAGCAATAGTGAGTTGAGATCCTAAGGAATATTTAGGAGTTTACTGATGATTCTGAGTGTTAGAGTCTACACACGGAAAAACAAAAACAAAAACAAAAAAACCCAGCTTGTACCAAGGAGGGCAGAATAAAGGGGACTGTAACAACAACAACAACATCAACAACAACAAAGGTAAACTATTAGAGGGAGAAGGTGAAGATGACTGTATTTGTTTTTTTTTCAGGGTTACTCTGATTACAATATGGAAAATCTATCATTGCTCTTTTTAAAAAATTTTTTGAAAAGATTTTATTTTTATTTATTTGAGATAGAGAGCATGAGAGAGAGAGCAGGAGTGGGGATTGGGGGAGGGAGAAAGCCCAACGTGGGGCTCCTCCCAGGACCCCTGGACCATGACCTGAGCTGAAGGCAGACACTTAACCGCCTGAGCCACCCAGGTGACCCTCTATCATTGCTCTTGATGGCAGTGATAATTCAGGCACAAAAACCCTCTCCTAGGGGCGACTAGGAGAGTCTAGTTTCTATTAAGTCTTTAATCCTCTCAAATCCTGTTTTAGAAATAAAAACACACTACATGTAGGTTTTTAAAGAATCAGTATTGTTTTTGCATATTCAAATTTTATTAACATGAAACGACTTGAAACAGTAGAATAAAATACATAGATCAACCCTCTGATGAAATAAGTTGACTCCTGCCACAGCAACCACCTGTGACCTGGGTGCATTTTCAGCTCACTCTGCCCTTGGCTTTGTTAATGTCTGTGTTCTGGACCCAGAGGCAATCCCGTCCCCTTCAACACTTTCAGGAGGCCTTTCATTTACAAAACCTTTCATATTTTAAGATACCTATATTGTTTATTATTAAATACAACCACACAGTTGATAAAGAGGAAATCAAAATAAGTATTACAGAAATTACAAAAGTATAAACCTTTTTCAGGGGTAATGCTTTTTTTTTTTTCAGGACAAGAAAATGCTGTTCCCATGGGCTATGTTTAGCCTTACAGTATCCAGTCAAAACACTGTTTTCCAAAATTACTTAGGATAGTTCTTTCCCCCTCTCCTTCTGTCTAGTTATCTGATACATTTGTAAGGCAGTTGGATGGATTTGTCACAGTCTGCATTCCCTCGCTTTCCACCCCCTACTTCCTGACTGATTTTTAGAAATTTATAAACAGTAAAATCCATTATTTGTGGTGTACAGTTGTATGGCTTTCGACAGATGCAGAGTTATATATCCTCCAATACAATTACATGGAAGTTCCTACATCCTGGAAATTCCCTCACACTGCCCCAGTGTGTAGCCTTTGTATTTTTTTTTTTTTCATTTCAGCTTTTTTTATTTAGCAAAATGCATTTAAGATTTGTCCATGTTGTTGCATGAATCAATAGATTGTTGCTTGAGTAATATTGCATTGTATATATACACAGTTTGTTTATCCATTTACCGGTTGAAGGACATCTGGGTTGTTTCAAATATTTAGTGATTATGAATAAAGCTGCTATAAACATTTACGGACTGGGAAAAAATAAATTTTAATCAGTCTCTGATGCAGTGGTTCTGGGGACTTTCAAAAATAACAAAAAACACAGATGTCTGGGCCCCGCTCCCAACCAATTGAAACAGAATCTCTGTAGATGGGGCCTGGGCTAATGGTTTTTATAAAAGCTCCCCAGGTGGTCCTCTTGTGCAATCTGGGTTGAGAATTAATGCTTAGACACATGTGATCATTGTATTTTTGGTAAATCAGCTCTCTAGGGTTTTCTTTATTATTTTTACTTGGCGAGGTTTGGTAATTATATTTAGGTAACATAAGATTATGCTTCAAATTAGTTGTTTCTCTTAAGGATTTAATTTCATTTCAAGACAAGAGTTACTGTATGCTAATTAAACCAAGGCCTTTTTAAAGGTTTAAGTAGTCATGATAGAAATATATTTATAACATGCCAATTATATCCCTCAGGAATATTTTAATAATTATATATTTGATTAAAGGGAGTACTTGTTAGTTATACACTGTAATTATATGTTTGAATAAACTAGCACTAGAACTAAATGAGCTTTCTTAATTACCATGACAATTATTTTATATTGCTGGTGAAATATATTATTATCTTATATATATTGGTAGTGAGTCCTTAATGATGTTTTGTAATGGTATTTAACAACTATTTAATCAATTATGTTGAGTTAAAGAGTGAAACAACATTAATGTCATTATGAATTAGGCAACTTAGATATTTTACATTAAAATAAAGATTTTCACATTATGCATGAATTACGTAAGAACACATAGGATTTTTAAAATTTCCCTGAAACAGAGATATTATTTGAAAGCTATGTGCTTTGATGATTAAAATGATTACCAAGAGGAATTTTTATTTTTGTCTTAACCCTAAGCCTAGTTTTAGTCAGTGATGGAGATCCTGAAATACTTCTATGTTCACCAAGTGCTAGAAGGCCCTTCACAAGTAAAGTTCCAAGAAGTAAAGTCTTCTTAATAAAAGACTTCTGCATATTTTTAGTAGACTATATTTCCATGGATAATTGTTTATTCTGATTTAATAACACATTTATGTTGATAAATGGGACATAATGTTGGTATCCTCTTGATTTAGCTCTATATCTAAATTGCTAATGAACATGAGCTTTTTACATATTTGCCCCAGGACATTGGAGGGAGCCAAGACTTTCAAAGATTTGCTTTCTTGCAAAGGGCTGTAAGGAAACTCATTACCAGGGGCACGTATGTTTCACTATTACAAAGAAAAAGACTTTCTAGTATTAGTAATAGAAAGCACTAACAGGTATTGGATGCTTTGAATGTGCATGCACCGTGCTGCATGAGGACTATCTCATTTAATCACTACGGCACTTCTGTGCTTCAGAAACCCTTATTATCCTGCCTGTAAAATAGGGTACATTGTAGCTTAGAGAGGTTAAGTAACTTGCCCTTAGTTGGTGTGCATATTAAGTGGTGAAGCCACGATTCATGACTAGGTAGGTAGACCTCGGAGACCGCATGTTAATCCCTGTGCCACAATCTATTAGCATCATTTGCCTCTGTCTTTACTGAATTTAAAGGAACCCTATCTTGTGTTCCCTTAGACATTTTTACTTATGTTATGACTTTAGTTATGTTATTTTTTTTTCTTTTCGATTCCAGTATTTGCTTATATAGACATACCCTCCTATTAGTGTCTAGATGCTTTCTTCTGTGTTCTGGGTATATTTGCATATTGCCTGGCATTTGGTAGGCTCTCCGTGACTGCTTGGCTGATTAAATCACAGATGTGAATTTCTTATAGGGCATCCATTATGTTGGGTTGAGATCCCCTCTTCATTCCAGAGGTGCCTCGGAAGGCTTTGGAAACTGAATCAGTTCTCTTGTTTGGTGCAGAGCTGGCTTAGCCTGTAAGGTATAAAATCTAAGCACCTTTCATCCATGGGTAAGTTTGAACTTCCTCTGAAAGCATAAAGCATTAATGCTGGCACCGTACAAGGAAACCCACACTAGGACTGAGAGAAAACATACAACCAGTGTAGGTAAATGAGGGACGTGGTGGATGGGGCAGATTAAAACACTATGGTTTGCATTGCATGTTTTTTGTTGTTGTTGTTTACTTTTTGTTTTAATTTTTTGCTCAGAGAAAAAGTTATTCAAAATGATTAATTCTAGATGATAATAATTGATCATGCTCTGGTAGGGATCGTGATTAAACATGATAGTATGAGGCCCTTTCTCTCTGAGGAACACCCAATATAATTAAGGAATCAGACCATAAAGCCTTAAATTCCAAGATGGGATCAGAAGTTGGGGAAGAAGAGTGTCTAGAACTTTGACTACCCTTGTCTTTAGTGTTGTTCCCTCTCTCCCCCTTACTGCTTGCTTCTTGTCTGTTCTTCATTCTTATGAGATCTATGACCTTTTTAGGCTCTACTAAGTAATTTAAGGAACATTTTGGTCCAAGAACAATGTAATCAAGGAACACTGCTACTTTCCGATAGATTCTGAAAAGGTTTATATTCCTACATGCTTACTTTGAAGCGACTCAAATAAGAGAAGCAGGGTGACCAAAGGGACCCACATTCCTGCCTTTGCTTGATTGCTTGCTTTGGAGAGACATAATCCCATTTAAAATCTGCAGTTCTGATGGAATGTTAACTATCTAGGTAACACTTTTTCACAACCTTCTGTTGCCAAAGAATCATTCAAGTGACCTTGTATTTTTGCTTAAAATAGTGTAGGACTGTATCCCCTTAATTTGTTCAGTAATATACCCACACATTTTACTGCAGCAACTAAGGAAAGGGGTGTCGTCCTTTAGGCCCCATCCACAAAATAGAAAATTTGGATAAAGCTAATTGATTGTAGGCTTGCTGTTGTTCATTATCTTAATTAGTCTAGGTAATTAAATCATTAATTGATTGAAGCTGATCCCTTGCTAACAAACAGTAAAACTCAGTGCTTTTCTGCTTGATCCCTTAAGAACTGTCGTTTCAGTCCCTCATGCCCCTCTTCCTGCTGTGGAGAGACATGGGCTTTACTCTGATCTTCCGGTGGGGATAGTGTCACAGGAGGATAGTGCTCAACTGTGCAGAGTTGCTGCTTGTGAGTTGCACCTCAGTGAAATCAGGAAGCAGTCCCAACCTGGCCGTGGTTAATTAACGCTGGACGGTAAATCGTGCAGAAGCAATCCATTATGAAGACAGTCCTGCTTCTGGCAATTAACTTTCACTGTTTGTTGTGTTTTGCTTGGTTATCTTTCTGAAACTGTGGATTTCCATCAAAGGGTTCTGCCACCCATTCCTGCCTGGCATACGCCCACACATCTTTAGTCTTTTGCAATAATGTTCCTGAGGTGAACACTTTTTCTTCTTACTCAAGTTCAGAGCTTTGGGATAATCACTGTATTTCCTAAATATGTGAAGTTCTTTTAAAACTTCAAAGCCTCCTCAGGGGGAGAGGGAGAGGGAGGAAAGATGCTTCTTTAGAGAGCGTGTAGTGAATTGACAAAACCGTGAACCCTCGTCTTCAGGTGCTGAAATATGAGATGTTTGCACAAAGCTATTTCAAGTTTGAAAAGTTGGCTTTTAAAATGAATCACTAATCCAATAATTACAATAACACTAGAATCAGACTAAACAAAGGAAAAGGTAAGACAGTAAGAAGTTGTTTTACCTTGGAATACATTTCAAACCTCCCTGTCAGCCCTATCCTATCTAATTTCAGAAGAACGTCTATGGTAAGCTTGGTTTTATCAAGATCCCTTGAATACTGTGAAGTTTCCTTTTCCTAATTCGATGTTCTTTCCTATTATGTTCCTCTTGAGGAGAATTGTGGAAGTAATGCAATTCATAATTGGCTTCTTTTCTCTGCTTGGGCTAACTGAGTCTGGCAGTTCCTTGGAAGAATTCGAGTTCTGTGCTCTCTAGTTGATATGATAGCGTTAGTAAGACAGAAAAAGTAGGTTGAAATGAATGCTGGGCTTGGAATTTACCCATATGGGTATAATTCTGCCTGAATACTCCTAATCAGAGTTGGTTATTTTTTATTATTATTGACGTAGCTTTCAGACAACTCTGCTTATGGAAAAATAGAGCAAACAAATATAAATCTTAGGTGCCATTACTGAAACAGATTTCTAGAGAATTGTGGTTCCTCTATCATCAGTAGTTTATTATGGCTGCAACTTTATCCAATAAACAATAAACATGGGTTATTTAATTATAAAGATATTTTCTTTCTAGAAATACATATCCTTCCTTTAAAACTATTTTACATGAATGTGATAAATTACGATTCTATATTGTTGGTTTAATATGTGCTTCTTTGCTTTGTCACCTAGGAGGCAGATATATCTTGTATATCCCTCGCTGCTGTTGCTTCTTATTTTACTTAATAAAGAGACAAGGAAATGGGACTTCAGAAATGGAAAATGATATTCCCTAAGTAATCGTAAATAATTTAAAATTTAAAACTTAAAACTATTATTAGTTGATATGTTAACCTCTGGGAATTTGTTTCTTACTGGTATTCTTCTGTTTATATCTGTTTTAAAGTTTAAAAAGCACATTTGTTTTAAAATAATTTTTAGGAAAGTGATTATACCTATTAGGAGAATTAATATAATTTTTACTTGCAGGAAGGACACAAATTTGACAATCTTGGGATGAAGGAGAGGTCGAGGCAGAGACTTATCATTGAAAACTGAAACATGGAATGAGATGCATTGATAGGAGTATGTTGTAACCAATTTTACATGGTTATGATGAATTTTGTATTGTTCTGACTCAAGAACAGTAGAGAGAGGTGGGGAAGAAGAAAGATTGAGAGCCGTTAACGCACATTTAGTTTTATTATCTAAATTGTCTTATATGTATGAGAGGCTCCCGGGGTATTTTATGTGTCCTTGACTTCCATATTCTTTGTATTATGCTTTATGGTGTACAGAGGCCATTCACACGCATTGCCTTGCTTAGCCTTTAATACGTCCCCTGAGAGAGAAATGTTATGCCCATTTTAGAGCCCATTATGAGCTAGGACTCAAACCCTGTTTTTCCAATCCCAAAGCAGATTTTCTTTTTAATTTACTACGAGCCTACTATATTCCTTCCTCCTGTGTAGGGAGAACTGCCTGGGGCAGGAAGGAGGAGGGCAGCCAACCCTGCAAGAGCCTGGTTGGCCTTGGCTACTCTGTGAACTATTTATCAAGGGAAGTGATCAGGGTGAGAGAGGATGATAGCTTTTACTGTGGTGGTAGCTGGAGAGAAGTGGGTGGCTTCCAGAAATACTCAGAAGGGTGAAATAAACAAGAGTAAGTAAATCATTTCATCAGACGTAGAGGGCAAGAGAGAAATGTCAAGGAAGACACTCTGATTTCTGTTATGAGCACTTACTTAGGTGATTATTGTAGTTATTGAGAGAGGAAACCCTAGGGGGGACGGTAGAGTTGTTTGAATTGAATGGAGAATCATGAGCTTGGTGTGGGACATATTGGATTGACTTGCCTGATAAATAATGTACTGGAAATGCTAAGTGAACAACTGGATATGTAGATCCAGGGATGAGAAGAGAGCTCTGGGCTAAAGATAATTTCTTCACATGTGTATAAAGGGTAAAAAAAAAAAAAAAAAAAGCATGGGGAAAGACAAAATCATCTATGGAGAGAATAAAGATTGTGGGTTCAGGAACCAATCCCCTATTTATAGAGGATGAGTAAAAGAGAAGTTGGGAGGGGAAAGAGAAAGAAAACTGTAGAGTAAGAGGAAAATCTGGGAGGGTTTTTCCAGAAACCAAATGCATAGATGTTTGGAGGAAAAATGCTCTCAGATGTTATTGAGGGTTCTGACAAGTGTCTGTGGAATTTGGTACCACAGGGGACACTTTAAGGAGCCTGGGAATGGTGGAAATGAAGTAGTGAGGTGCATTCATTGTACAATATAGAGAATCCAGAATCTGGAAGTGCTTATACCATTCCTCCTCAGTTCCCACAACTGAAAGCAGGATCTTTTTGATGTAGTATCATAAGTACTCATGTAACAAAAAAGAAACCTTTAAGTTTCCAGGCCCCTAGACTTTATCATTCTTCTTCCCTTTTCAGCTGATCTGTTCACAGAACAGTTCATATACCACCATCCTGCATATTTGGTCTTGGGAGGAGGTCTAAATAGATTTTCGGAGTCACACTTGGTATATGCCCCCAAATATTTCTTCATGGCCTCGTCTCTGACCAGCTCTCCTGAATTTTGTCTGAAGAAACCCTCTGGTACTGTCATTCCAATTATGCTGAATCCTTAAAGTTCTCTAAGTAATTGGAAATTATACTTATAAATATTAAAAAGTTCTCTGATCAATTGGGTTGATTCATTGCTGCTGAATCTGCCTGAAATGTCCTTCTCCCTCTTGCTTTTAGGCTGAACTAGATTTCTGTTCTCATTATGCCTTCCCTTAAAGACTGAGGGAGAATCTCTTACATGACTTTAATGTATAGATTTCTGTAATAAAGCTTCCAATGTCCATATTTGTTTTTCTTTCTATTTATTTATCATCTATCTATCCATCCATCCCAAACTGAAACTTCCTGAAGACAGAGATACTATGTGTTTGTTCTCATGGCCTACTGTCTATAAGGGGCAAATATTTCACTGGCCCAATGTAGTAGGAAATCAATAAATGTTTATTTAATGAATTGATGAATCTCAACTAGGTTGACCAACTGAGACATAAGAAGTAGCAAAAAGACCTCTGAAAAGGCAGAGGAGATGGTACAACAAATAGGTATAGTTCTTTATTCAAAGTAAAGAACCGTAAGATTACTTAGAGCCTATTTCCTTTGACTTTATACACAGTTTATTTTCTTTTTAATTTTTTTTACGATTTTATTTATTTGAGAGAGAGCACAAGTGGGTGGGGTCAGAGGGGGAAGGGCAGCGGGGAAGGGCAGAGGGGGAAGACAGAGGGAGAGGGAGAAGCAGACTGGATCCCAGGCCTCTGAGATCCTGACCTGCCCGAAGGCAGACATAACCAACAGAGCCACCCAGGTACCCCTTTACAAATTTAAAATGCTTATTTATCTGGCAACTGTTCTGTCCTGTAGAAACTCAGACGAAGCTTAGTAGATAAGAACAAAAAGTATGAAAAGTAGCAGAATGAACTAAAACTAGGCAAAATAAGGGAGAGAACTCATACCTCCCTCCTCCCCTGAAATGTGGCTTCCAGGACCTTTCATCAGATTTAAAGCCAAATGAATGAATTTACTAAAAGAGGGTATGTAGGAGCGCCGGGGTGGCTCAGTTGGTTAAGCCCCTGCCTTCAGCTCAGGTCATGATCCCAGGATCCTGGGATGGATTGAGCCCCACATTCGGTTGGGCTCCTTGCTCAGTGGGGAGCCTGCTTCTCCCTCTCCCTCTGCCTACCATTCCCCCTGCTTGTGCTCTCTCTCTCTGTCAAATAAATAAAATCTTAAAAAAAAAATAGTAAAATAAAACAGGGTGTAAATAAACCCCATCAGTAAATGTTTTGACCATATTTTATCCTTTTCCAAAAGGGAGAAAGGCATTAATACATTTAGGAAGAAATTCATTAATTTAGCTTAAAATAAAGTATTCAAATATGTATACTTTATTGAAAATAGCAGTTTTTTCTATATGGAATAGCCTATTCCTAAGGATGGCAGTAATTGAGACAGTAATGTGGTAAACACATGAGAGCACTCAGCTTAAAATAATTTGGAGGTGGGAAATGCATTGTATGAAAATTAGGCATTCCTTGTGAAAAAGAAAAACTATATGTAGCAAACAGGTGGGAAATCATCATGCATTAACACTGATAAATTTATTTTCTGTCATTGTAATAATTGAGTTAAAATTTTACATGTGTTATTTCATCTTTCCAGGATTGGATATTTTTTTCGTCTTAGGGCAACTAAGAGGATTCTTACTCCTTCTTTTTCCTAAATTACAGCACTAAAATAATTTTACCTTTTTAAAAATCCCCAACTTTCATGTTTCTTCTTTTTAACTTAAATTAATTGTTGGTGGGCAAAAAGGCAATGGTATTTAAAGGACAGACACATCTCAAATAAACACAGTTAGTGTTCTAGCAACTCAAACACTGGCCGAAGGTTGTTTGAAAGTGATATGTCAGATTTAATGCAATCTCAGTTTTCGGTTTTTTTCTTTTTTGGGGTTTGTTTACTGTTTAGTGATTTTTCTAATTACTCCTAGTGAAATGGGGTTCTCCCCCCTTTTGTGTACTTCTAGATTCAATTGCCTGTTTTTTTACAAATGAGTGAAAACACTGGCCTATGGCAGAATCTCTGTATTGTATTATTTTTCTCACTCTTTAGAAGTAATCAAAGCACACCATAATACATCTTCGCTATTAACAGCTGACCGCCAGTGTGCTGTGGAGCCATGTAATTGAATAACACTATTTGTAGAGGGAGACGTTCAATAGAAGAAATGAATTTAAGTGCATGACGATAAAGCAGTTGCTTGATGATTGAATAAGTTCTGAAATGGAGAAACTGCCTTTGGTTTTTCTTGGCTGACAACTTTTCTAAGTGGAATTTGGAAGTTTACTACAATACAGTAAATAATAATTTAGATGCATTTTTACTGATGGCAGCAGTAATGAAAGAAATATTATGGTATGAAGGTAAAATTATAGTTTAAGATATATACCCACAGAATGTCACATGGAGTCAAAAAAAAAGTGAGTGAAATCTGGAAAACAGAAACTATTTGAAATGGCACTTTAGATAATAAGGATTTTTTAAAATTGGTTACTGGGTATAATAATATAATAATATTGCTATTCAGACATTACGGATTTATTTTTTGCATGCCCTGCATTTAAGGAATTCAGCCATTATAAATTTTTGAATTGGTTCCTAACATCTTTGATATTTGAGAAAGGTGCACCATCCATAACATAAAGAACAGGAAGCACCTCATTGGCAGACTTTTTTAAATGGTCACATTAATTAGGGTTTACTAAATGGCCATTTTTAGTTTTTGCACTCATCACAACAGATAATTCTCGCTGTGCTTTCTGTAGATATTAATGTAAAATTGCTTCTTCTTTTGTGCAGAATATTACCACAGAGTGCAGAGGTGTTGCTGCTATTGCATTGGGCTTCCTTTTCAATCCAGGTTGTACGGAAGCAGTGTGATGGATAACATTTCAGAAAAGAATAATTTCTTGCAACTTGGTTATCTAGTATATTAAACATTCACACCGGTATATGAAATTGTATTTGTGAGACTCACTGGCTCAACCAAGTAGAATCACAAATCAGAAACACTTGGTTTTAATTTCCATAAATTTTCATAAGATTATTTTCAAATATTGCCCAATGGAATCGTTTATTTTCCCATTTCCTTTTAAAATAATGCTACTAAATGTGCTCTAAATGACCCATTGTAGTGGTATTTGATTCTGGTTGTTAAAGGATATGGAAAAAGCAATGTCCCCAAGTGCTTATAGTGGGGAAAAAAAAGAAAAAAATGTTTAATTGAGAAGAACACTGACCATCTATTTAGATTCTTTCAGGAATTAATCTTTTTTTGTTTTGTTTTGTTTTTACTTTTAATTATATGCAATGTATGGATAGAGTTTCTTTGTCTGCCTCATTTTCCTGTCAGGGATATTTTGAAAGACCCTGCAAAAACCAGAAACTTGATTTAATAACTTGCCAGAGCAACTGTTTAGCATCTGTCCTCAAGGCAAAGAGTTGAACTGATAGGTTTCCTAAAGAAAATGAGGAATCATTATACAGTTCATCTGAATTTCATTACTTGTTAGAAATTCACTTAAAGGATCATAAATTCTGTGGTGTTTTTTTTTTTTTTTTCATTATTTAGGAGTTAGGAAGAAAGGGTGTTTTTTCTTGTGTGTGAGATAACAAAAATTCTGATAGGGTATTAGAAATTCATACTTTAATCAAAGAAAAAAGGCTTCACCACCTCAAATGGTTGCTGTTTCCTCATGCCCAGTGGCTGGAGTGTGCTCTCAATATTACAGGTGCTAATGCTGGTTTTGGGTTTTGGGCTTATCAGCACTACAGGATTTTTGTTTTTGTTAGAATTTTGAATTTGTAATCTCCCATTTGAAGATCACTTGAGAGTTAAGGAAGACTTTCCACTTAGGCATAAATTCTCCTCACATCAATGCCATGTTTTACTAAATTTAGCTTTTGTTGGATTCTTAATGTATGACTAAATAACTTTCACTATGTCAGATAAAAAAGAAACCAATAATGTCATGAAGTCCTAAACACACTATTAAGGTTAGTGACCTGTAAGTTAAAGGGTAGACTCAGTAGTTTTGAGAGATATGTATATTTACAAGTCATCCCATGACTGAATCCTTTTACCCATGATTATAGCATAAAGGCCAAATCATGAGGTGATTTCTCTGCTGCTCTTACCCCTCTGATCACATCCAGCCCAAATGTAAGTGCCATGATTCCTCAATGTAGAACTAACATTATAAACTGAATATTTTGGTGTCTTGGTGACAATGTGTGCGCTGAAGTGACAATCAGCCTCTAAACTATATCTTGCAATCACACACATTTACTTCATCTTTACATTACAGGTGGCAGCGGTGGGTCAGCTATCTTGAATCTATGTTTGTCTTCTCATTTTGGGACTCAAACTCAAGGAGTTACCCCTATTTGGCATGTGCCATTCTTACGGTAACAAATGAAAACATGAGACTGGGTTGAGCCACTCTGTCAAACTCAAATCTCTGCTTAGGCACAGTGGGTATCGTGTCATATTCTGTTGGTCAGTGCAAGTCACACGGCCGAACCTCTGACAAGGAGGGATGCTCTGCCTCCAAGGAGGCAACATGAGTCACATGCTCATGAGCAGGGACATAGATCTTCTCATAAGGAAGAGAGCAAAATTTGGAAATAATTCCCCATGGATGTATAATCAATTTGGTAGCAATCTTTGTAACTCTGTTTTTGGTACTTGTGAATTGTGGTTTCTCTTTCTCTATCCTGGGTACTCAGACTTCCAGAGTCTGCTTCAGTTTCCTTCAGGGATTTCATAGGTTACCACCTTTGTGACTATGAGCAAGATTGCTGTAATTATTAAGCACTGAGAACGTATTTGCTGACCACATTAAAAACAGAATAAAGCAGTAAAAATAAAGGGTAGGATTGCTTGGCGCTCTCCAACCCAAACAGATCGGTACCAAGATACCTAGTTTCTTGCAGAAAGGCTGGTTCTTTTATTTTCCTGAATATTTCTGCATGCTCTCCCTGGGGTCAGTTTTCAGGCTGTTTCAACATGAGGTCACAAGTGTAGAATCCCCTCAGGATGCAATTGAACATAAGCTCATGGTGGCATTCCTATGCTCAGTAACAGAAATAACCCTTTTGTGGTTTTTCTGGACACTAAATAAAGCTTGAGAGAGTAAAAGCATAGATAAAACCTTCAACAGAAAACAGCTGAGGGATATTGAGATCCAGCTATGCATTGATAAGTGTATATCACCTTTACACTAGTTCTGTGAACATATGAGGTGTACTTTTTTTTTTAAGATTTATTTATTTATTTAGAGAGAACATGAGTGGGAGGGGCAGAGAGGGAGGGAGAGAGACTCTGTGCTGAGCACGGATGCTGAGACCACAACCTGAGCCGAAACCAAGAGTCGGACGCTTAACCTACTGCACCCCCTCAGGCACCCCAAGATGTACTTCTTGTATTTAAACAATTAGAGCGATCCTTTCTCAAAAATTTAAACTATGCCTACAACTACAATTTCCAACTCTTCCCCACCATTCTTCCTCCCACTCCTTGGTCCCTGACTTTTACCTACATTTCCAAAAATTCGCACTAAAGCCATAGCCATTACTCATGCAGAGACTAAAGCAGAGCCATTACTACCCTTTAACAATTACACTAAAGCACTGAATGACACATCTGACAAACAGTAGGTGTTCGATATATAGTAGCTCTTACAAATTCTACTACTGCTAATTTTACAATAGTGAAACGGTCAGCTTTGGCCTTCATTTCTTCTGTGTGAAATATATTTGAAACTACTTGCCTTAAATGGAAAATTATGTAGAAGCCTTACATTTGTATACAATTTTAGATAATAAAATCTCACAAGTTTTATTGAGTATTTACTATATACTTTGTAATAATTCACTCATAGCAAACCACAGCAGATTATGAGTGATACTGTCCATGACCTCAGAGGTTTATAGCCAGTAATGTTCACTTGATAATTGAATAGCTTATGTGCTTTATAGTAATAGATGAGAAATTAAGGGATAATAATAACCCACATTTACCAATAAGTTCTGATAGAAAGATGTTGTTCCAGTTATTTACTCTTCCCATCAGTAATGTTGTATCCATAAAATTGTGCGCCCCCCAACACACACACACACACACACACACACACACACACACATGCACACACACACAGAAAAATCCAAAAACAATAATAGATTCACAATCTGGAAATGCTGCTAAGTAAAAGATAATTTGATTTATATTTAAAGAGCCCCATGATCCATTTCATAGGGCTGCAACATTTCTCTGCTTAATGCACTGATGATGGTAACATGAAGGATCCTTAAAATCTCCCTCTCTAGTTTCTTTTTGCAAAGTATAATCAGTACTCAGAAATGAGACTTGTTCATTCAGTTTAAACCAACTCTTTCATTTAATTTTGACCCTAATTCCATGATTTTCTTGGGCACTATCTTCAAATTTGGTCAGAAAGCCAAACAAATATTAGAAAACAGGGCTGTGTTTATTTAGTGGAGCAAAATATAATTCTGCTAGACCAGAAAGTGTTATTGTTGTTTTGATCTTCTAAGAGCATTTGTAACCTGTTCGATTTTAAAAAGAAAGAGAAAACAAACAACATGAAGAAATAGTTATTGGGAAGTCCAAGAGAACATCTCTTTTTCAGCACACCTCTGGTTCCAACAGCAATATTTGATGACAGTTCTGGCAAGGGTACTTAAAAAAAAGAACAATTTTTACAGTTCTCAGAACCTTCTGTAGCAGAAGCAATTTGTCTGGATTCATAGAATCATTAAATCATTTAACTTGGAATAAAGTAAAAATTCTGCGCTTGGTTTGCAAGGCCCTTGGTGATCTAGCTCCTGCGTTCCTGTCTGTATCCATCTTGTCTCAGACCCTCATTTGCTCACTGTCTTTGGATTGTCTTGACACCTGCATGCATGGTCTTCCCTTTTCTTGGAATTCTCTCTCTGTTTAACCTAATTCACCCTTTCTCACATGTTCCTCTTCTGCAAGCCTTCTTTGACCATCTTAAATAGGGCTATTTTCTACCTCATCACCATGTTTATCTCATTCATAACACTCCACATTTTGATTACTCGGTTTTTGCTTCTCTCCCCCACTCCATAATTGTCTTTTTCGGACACACCTAGAATCTAATGTAATGCTTGATGCAAGTAAGTGCTCATTGAACATTTGTTAATTAAATGAATGAATCAATAAATGAGTGGAAGGAGATTAATTGAATTTAAAATAACATACCCCCTTCTCTGTAAGATGAGGGAAAAGAATCTTGCCACAGTCTGTCTGTAGCAGAGCAAGGACAGGAGAGACCAGTGTCTCTTTCTCTCCACTGGTTTATGAGGCTCCATTGAGAAATCTAATGTGAGGGTCGGCTCTGGTCCACAATCCGGCTGAGGTCTGCTGACTCTGAAGATGTCTCTGCTGACCTGATTCCTTGAATGTCTCTTGGACATACTTTTACTTTCTTAGGTCAGATGTGGCACTGAAAAGAAACCCCATATAGAGTAAGGAGCCAGGTGGACATTTGATATAATCTAGATTTTGGTTTGGAGCAGGTGGCTGAGTAAAAAGTCCAAAGGATAATGTGAGAATGGAGAGATAGTAAATGAGCATTCCTAACTTAAGAAAACTGGATATTCAAAAACAAAAATCTTCAAATGAAGGTTCTCATAAGTAGCAAGCATCCCAAGCAAATTTAAAATATAATTTGATTTATCAGCGATCAGTTTATCAGATATCAAGGATCTTCTACCTTAGAATTTTATGATTTTATAAGATTCAGTTATAGTATATTGGATTTATAGGTGAGAAAATAGAGTAAGATGGGTATCACTTATGCAAAGTTACCTATGACTTACAAACCAGAATGATTCTTTGTATTACAAATGGATATTTGATAGCGCTTATGCACATAAACAAACTGTATGGCAGACATTGTTGGTTGCCTAACTAGTAGACGCTTCCTTCTTGCTTGCTAATAACAGAACCCAGATTTTATTGATCTTCATTCTGAGTGGCTGTGTGTGTCTGTGGTGCCCGAGTCCTAAGCAGTGAATATTATTGGTCCAAAAAATATAGTAGTCTCACATTCCCTGTTAAGTGATGCACTTGAATAGAGGCATATGAATGACTTCTGGCCAATAGAAATTGAGAGAAAATCTGCTGGGGAATTTTTGCGAAGCGTTTAGTCATTACAAGAGAGAACTAAGCGACAGGGATGTTCCCTGAGTGTTTCCTCTATACATGGTGTTTGGGACTGCTGCAGGTATCTTGGGACCATGAGCGGAGCCGATCTATCAGCACAGGCCAGCACAGTGAGAAGGGTGGGGGGCAGAGGTGGGTGGGAGGATACTGAGCACTCCGTGCTGTCCCTGAATGCAGGATAAACCACCCCGCCTCCGCTCTTAATATGAGAGAAAAATATCCTTATTATTTAACCATTTTTAGTAGGGGGTTCTGCTACCTACAGCTTAATATTTTAACAGCTACAAGTTCTTTGGGTCAACTAAAATGACATAGCAGAGGTTACAATCCTAAACCACTAGGCTCTGCAGTGGGAAAGACATCAACAACCACAAAAAAAGCTACGTATCTTAAGATTTAAGCAGCTATGAAGGCTAAACATAGAAACATGAGCTAGTCTATAGACTGCCAATATCAACAAGTAATGGATATTTAATATACACAGCTTAAAAAGAAATCGGGATTTAAATTTGTGTACTTTTGCTTTATTTTCTGAATTTATGTACAAATGTTAAAGCAAAAGCAAATGGTTAGTTTTCCTTGTCTCATGCAGAAAACAAGTGTTTTTTAATCCTGAAAAAAATGTATTGTTCTTTGCCATTTTTATCTTTCGCCAGTGGGTATGTTAAGATCCTACCTAAAAATATTTTTCTCGTTAATTCAACTTTTCCAGGAAAAATACTGACTCCCTGAACATTTATATTTCAGTGGGACTGACTTCAAATCAAATTTTCCATCAGCCTTTTGCTCTAGAAGTTGCTGTCAGTGTGAATGTTATCAGTATGAGTTTGCTTTGGGGCTAGATGCTTCTCTAAATTGGGTAGCTCTGTATGTTTTGCTTCCTTTTGCTAAAGAGCAAAAAAAAGAAATCACAACTTTTTCATGTCTCTCCCATGGCTATTTTCTATTCAGGTTTCCCATTTCTTCTTGAGTCAATCTCTGTAATTTATATCTTTTCCAGAAAATTATTTATTTCATCTAGATTTAAACATCCATTTGCTATGTGTTGCAACTGTATTCTCTTATTTTAAATAAATTCCGTTATTGTCATTGTTAGATTATCTTTTCATGTCTATGTAAAATATCCAGAGATTTGCATAATTATTTAAAGTAAGATTTAAAATAAGTGCAAGCACTAGAATATTAATGAAAGACTTCTCTTTAGAATAGTGCACTGAGAATTGTGCCTAGAAAGATGTGATCCTACATGCTATTGAAAAATATAAATTATTTATTTTTACATTATGAAAACATCTGCTTGCTTTCTGATCTTTCTACCTCTATGCCTAAAGTAGTACTTCTCAATCTTGTGTTTAGATTGGGTGTTATTAAAAGGTGCTGTATTTGGAGAAAACCCCACACACATACACTGAAGAAACACAAGTTGTTTGCTTGTTTTGTTGTATGGAGATTTTTTTTTTTTCTGTTTTGTTTTGCTTTACTATGGGACTTCTCAGAGCAACCAACATACAAATGTATGCAAAGCAGTCTCATAACTGCTCTATAGAAAGAGCTCACTTAACTCAATTAACACGCTACATTTCCTCATAACTAGAGCATTTCCTCTGACTTCTATCACTTACGTCGAATATGGACAATTGATTGATGTGTGCCCCTTATGGAATATGAGCTCCTTGAGAAAGATTAACTACCTTTATCTTCCTTGGTCCTGGCAACATGCCTATGCAGAATAAGAATTTGGGGGAATAAAATAACATAGTAAATGTTTCATTTAAGTACCTCCATGCCTGTATCCTGCCATGCGCTACTCGACACAGGTTCTGTCTGTGTTCCCTCTGATATCCCAGTCTGTTCTGATTGAGGAGGATGGTCATGGAGGAAAAGGATATGTTTGTTATGAGAGGAGAGTGAATGATCCTGTGGGAGGATTTCGGTCAGCTCCGTGAAGACACCGAAGACACGCTATTCAACGGAGTAAGGTTTTGGGAAATAGGATTTTCCGAGCTGCTTGAAAGGGATGGATGGGAGATATGGTGAACTGGGAGACAATGCAGAACATGAGCAATCTTCTGAAAAACTCCAAGAGCATAATAACACATTGGCCAAATAATGATAGACTTACCATGGACAGTTTTGACTAGTTTTAAGTTACCTCAGAATTCCATGACGGGCAATACTTATTTTGTTGATCTTTAGACTCTGGATTTGAATCACACTATTGCTAAAGCTGGTGTGGGTGAGTGAACAGGATCTGCAGCTGAGCAGTAAACAGTTGACTCTTAAACTTTGCATGTCGATCTTGCTTTATTCTTTTGTCTTTTTGAATAAGTTTACATAAACACTTGAGACCTATTAAAAACTGTTTCTATTTTGAAAGCCTAACGTTATCAACAAGAGAAATACCTTTGAGTTGAAGAAGCAAGTTAATTTGTGATATATAACTGTGACTAGGAAAGAAATGTCTTTGATGGAAATATGGTTTAGGGGAAGACCTGAAATCTATAAAAATGTTTATATATTTATGAATTTGGGAATTCTCAAAAGTCTGACAAAGAATCTTTGTGGATGTCTGGAGGCCAATAAGCCTTATATTTACATAGCACCTTATAATTTATAAAGTATTTTACATCCCTCATTTACTTGACCCTCACAACAGCTTTTTGAGATAGGGCAAATATCAATATGCTGCCTTTTTGAAAGTCAAAGCTTATGGCTAAAATTAGCTTTTTTGATGGAGATTGCTAGTGTTCACTGTCTTCTCATATTTATAAGCACACCACTAAACCAAATTTGCCAGTTTCTCCAGCAGTTAGATGGGGCCATGATGAATGGAATATGATTGGGAATTATGCAAAAGTGAGTTGTGTCACCTCTAAGCTAATTTAAGAGTGATGACTTCTACAAGGTTTTGTTGTGTCAAGCTATTGAGATTATGGGTTGTCTGTTGTGGCAATTGATCTGCCTTTGACTTCTTAGTCCCATGTATTGCCATTACTTTGTATTGCCCATCTATGTAAGTGAAGATCTTGTGTCCTATTTATAAATTAGTGCAAAGTTGTTTGAGAATCTTAAGAAAGTGTGTGGTATGATCAAACAAATGACAGGACTACTTGGATACCATTAAGGTGGAGTCTGCATCTTCCAAAGGAAAAACAGTCAAATAATCTAAGAGGTAGATGCCTCAGTTCTGGGCCCAGGGGACATGCAAAAGAATGAAAGAAGTAGGAGGTATGAAGGAAAAAAACAACATGATTATGAATTGAGTGGCACTATTTCAAAGCTTTCATTTTTGAAACATAAGCCGATATGTTCTTGGCATGAAATAGGGCTAATAGGAAAGAATAAAGTTGCATGAAGTTGCTTTTGGTAGAAAGTTAGTATTAGATTACAGGCTGTTTGATCACATCACTATAAAAATGTGAAAGGGAGTCATGACCAAGTTATTTTAAGTAAGCTGGTGAATACTGAAGTAAAAATTGGCTGAGTAGAGTCTGGTTACTATTTTACAACTTCAAAGATGGTTTAGAATGTTGTTTGTACCAAAAGTATAGTGAGATGGAACACCTTCAATTTCGGCAGAATTCTTATGTAATGAAGATGCCAAAAGACTTACGAAATTCCAAAATTGATAGACATTCTGACCAACTAGGAGAAGTTGTTTCGTTTCTTTCTTCTTTGTATATTCTTGCTGCTGTTCTCTCCTTCCATTGTTCAAGTCAGACATTGGTAATAGATCATAGCACTTGCTCCTATTATTTCTAGAGGAACCAGCCCTTCTGAACATGGTACTCCAGATGATCCCCTAAGGAGTTTTTTCTGGGGGGCAGGAGAGTAGGGTGAGTAGAGGGAAACTAGGAAGATACTCTTGTACAAACTACTTTAATCTAAGTATTATTTCATTTCCTTCTTTTCTACCTTGGGTCCTTCGCGAATCAAATGAAACAATACATACTTTAGAGCTATGGCCATGGGGAATATTTGGGGTTGAGGCTATGAGAAATAATCATATCAAATGCCATTTAATGGTTTTTTTAAAATCTTTTTTTCCCCACTTCATTTCTAAATGGTTTTGCACTCTAGATTCTTAATTAAGAGAGGGTTAGTAATTTTCCTTCAGTTCCTAAAGATGTACCTTTTTAAGAATCGTTAGCGCCTCCCTTCATGTGGGAAGAGAAAGGAGGACACATTGCAGTCAAATTTATTGCCCAACTTATTGTCAAGTCTGCTAAATATTGGAAGAGAGGATTAAAATTGTGGGCTACAAAGGAAGCCTCAGTACTTGAATATTCAAATTACTTTGGCTTATTTTGAATATTGAAAATAAATAACAGATTCTCCAATCTTCAAACTTACGTAAAAAGAAATTTTACCCAAATCAAAATTTTGCCTCTTAATTGCTCACATGTTTCCAGAATGTGCCCATGTACCAGACATTTTCTCAGTACTACTGTGAAATTGATATTTTTCTTCTTTTTTTTCTCCAGCTTTTGCTTTTTTCTCCAATCTCCATCACTTCCTTACTATCTTCTTTTTAATTTTAACATCACTCTTGGGCATGTTGTTCCATTTGATGAGAAATATGCAGTGCGTTCTCTTGAATAAATTAGCCCCATTGATAAGTTGTTGAATTTATTTTTAGCTGTAAATATTTTAAAGAAGAAATTTCTGCTAAGTCATGTATGTGAGATAACAACTCAGTGATATTATTTTGTTGCAGGAGGACTTAGGATTCCTAGGAGAGGAATTTTAAAAATCCTATGCACATATGTATTCCCTTTTCACTCAATGTGTATAGAAACAGTAATACTGTAAAACACAGGGGACCAAACAGGATATCACATTCTCTGATTCCACAGATCACTCCAGTAGGTCTTTGGGTCGCAAGGAGTGAGAAATTCCCTTCTCAGTATTTACTTATTCATACCCTGGTTTTATGTGTATCTTCCTACAAACTCAGATTTTGGTTATCACATGGCTGCCCAATTAAAACTGGAATCATAATGCTGTACTTTCACACACACACACGCACACACACACACACACACACACACACAACTTGTGAGGATGATTCCCAGAGTCACTTTCGCCTGACTTAGACATCTCCATTGTTTAAGAGGAATGTAATTAAAAACATTAATGAATCCATCATGGTTCTAATCAGTAATTTTGAAGAATCTCTTCTTTGGCCCATGTTTCAGTTCCTCATGCCCTGACATCAAATTGGGAAGATCCTTCAAGCACATTCACACATGCATTGATGATATAAATATGAGGACATATGTTTAGAATAATAAAGATATATGTAATGGGACTTTAGAAATTATTTGGATAGACATTCATTTTATGGATGAAAAAATTGTAATTGAATGCAGTTCAATGGAGATTTGTTTTGTGCATCTTTCTTAACCTCATTTAACCGTAAATGGGTAGCTTGGTATTCTGTAGGAAGAATGTTATCAATTGCAAAGGTCATTATGGCCCATGTGATGTGAATAAGAAACCTGAAAAATATATGTTACAGTGTCTTAATAGTAACAGCACCATCCCTACCAATGATAACAGCCTAGATTTATGCAAGGATAAATAGGTTTATCCAAGGATGAGTTTTCCAAGGATAAATCCAAGGATATTGGATGCTATTCTCAAAGCTATGGATACATATCTAATTGAAATCCTATAATGAATTTATGACATAGATTTTGGTGTCCATTGAGGCTCCCTTCTGAGTGAGAATATACAACCTCGGCTTAGAAAATAAGTGGCAGAGCCAGAATGTGAACTGTGAAATTCAGAGGCTGTGCTCTTTACCCCCTTTGTTAGGACTGGATTCTCATAGTGATCACAGAATTATGTAGCCTGCACGAAGGACTAGACACAGACCTGGATCCAGGACATTTGTCATCTCTATCTGACAGTATTTACAATGCCTGTGCACACAGACTGCTAGATACTTCATTTTTGATCCCTGTCAATGAGAAGTTTCTGCTCATTTAGGAAAAAAATAAAATAACTATATCCAGTCCTAAGTATCTCTCCTTGGATAAGGGAGACCTTCCTTTTTATATAGTAAAGTGACTATCTTTTTCATAATGTGTTTTTATCTAGATATCTTACATTTTTTTTCCTTTTTGGCACGTATCTAAATAATTCAGTGTATTTATCATATGATCTTATTATTTAATGAGAGAATAATGAGTAGGCTTATGATGAATACAAGGGATAAGAGGGAGATACAGAAAGATAAAAATACATTTATCCTTGGCTTATGAAGACTTTATATACACTGTGCTCCGTTATACATTTACTGGTCAGGGCCAAGTAAATGGAATAGGAGGTCTATTTATGCAAATGAAGTCCTTGTTTTCAATACAAAGAATTCTCCCATTCTCATCATCTAGTGAACATTTTATTGTAAAAAGGAATAATTTTGCTGCCATCTGGAATTTTAGAAAACTGTGAAAGTGATATAGCTCAAGTGCCTATTTTTCTGATCTTTTGAGAGGTTGCACATATGAACAATCAAACAGCAAAGATTTGAACCCAGCCCTTTCCATTATTTATGAACAACTTCACCATCTACAAAGTGGAGAAGCTGCTGATGTGGATAAAGTTCTCAGGGGATACATCTAGTGTATAAAATGTAAAACTTAATATAAGAGGAGAGTAGCTGGAAGAGATTAGGCTCTCCTATTTTACCCAAGACCTCTTGTTTTATTTACTTCAGAATTTAATATTTGCCTTTTCCCCATCGCACATATTTGCTTTGGATAGCAATATTGTACCCTAAAATGTCAGTTTTCTTGCTTGACATTAAAAAATTAGACTGAGGCTCGTAGAGCCCACACTTCAGTTGACCTTGGCTGTAACCGCAGTCACAGTAAACATTGTTGTTTGTTGATGTTGGCACTTCAGGTGGACCATATCAAGTGCAAGGAGCCTCATGGACCATGTGGTTCCCATCACATACCTGGAACATATGGTTTGTGTTGTCCTCACTGAACTTTCCTTAAAGGGCATTCATTTTGGTTTTCTTTTGAAAATGCCGTAGTTTTACTTTTGAATCAATTAGAAGACATTTTTTCATCCCTTCTAAGTTTCTGGCAGAGTTTTGAGGTAGGCCATGACAAATTTTAATATAAGAAATTGGGAAAACTTGAAAGAAAACCCTTTAAAACCAAATGCAGATTACAAATTTTTTTTTTTTTTTTTTTGCTTTCTGCCAGGCATTCCAGATATTCCTGTAAACCTGTAAAATCTAAGGACTAAATTTGATTTAACAAACAATATATATGGAGTATTTTTGAGTAGAGTCTCACCCTTGATGCCCTCAGTAATGTATCCAACGTGTTTCTTGTTCTTTGGGATGGCATTGAAGGTCTTCCAGGAGAACGTTATTTGACTTTTCTTTCAATTAAGACAGTGATAAATCAAGCTTATACAAGCTCTTCTTTCCCAGAGGAAAAACTATGTCTTATATATTAGCTTCATAGAAAGATTTAAAATTTTTTAAAGTTTGGTCTGTCTGATCTACTTGTATTTGCTTTTCTGCCTTGAGAGCATATCGGGTCCTGATAGCTAGCTTTCAACATTTAACCTATGCCTTAGGCAGCTATTTTTTAATGCATCAAACTTATCTTGGTTTTCTTTTTACTGTGTGGTTTCAATAAATCACAGATGATATTTTATCTTTTTTTCATTTTGGTAGTAGTTATTACTTCCATTAGGATAGCTGCTCACTAAGACTGAGTTCCTGGGCCTCTTAGTCAAAATAACTCTGATCCAGATCCCAGTTTTGCCAGTTACAACTCTGTGAATGTGGGCAGTGTTTTAGCTTCCTTGGATCTCCTTTTACTTATCTCTGAAATGGGGCTATTACCTATCTTATGTAATTGTTGTATTGAAAATCAATATATACAATATACATAAAATATATGTTATCGTGTCTGAAGTATAGAGTAGGTGTTTACTAACATATGTGAATTTCTTTTGGTGAGAATTAGAATGTGTAGTAATTTTTCATGAGATCGTTCTGTGCCTTGGACCTGAACTTGGAGAATTTTCATCCTCTACCTACATACACAAATGTAACGTGTGTATTTGTATATATGTATTGTACACAAACTCAGATTTCAGGTTAGCTATGTTCAATCTTGAACTCCTCTCTGTATAATCTTGGGCTCAACCAAGATTGCCTCAAAACTAATGGGCCACTGAATAATCATCTTCCTAATATGAAAACAACATGATATCTTAGGATATCAGGGAAGCAGAAAAAAAAATTTTTTGATTAAGGATGAAATTGGTTCATATTGTGCCTGTACATTGAACTCAATTAAGAAGTTCAAGACTTGCAGATGTTTTGATAGTGTTTGCATGCTTTCAAAGGACCATTGTCTCCCTTAGGAGAGTCCCTTAACATTCAAATGAGGACACTTGTTTTTGAACATCTTCCCAAGAGCCAGACTGGACAGATGTTTCTTAAAATGAGGTGCTGAAAACAAGTGAAACTAGAATTTAAAAGAAAACAGTCTAATCTAGCTCAAGTCTTTTATTTTTAAAGTCAGAGACCAAAACTGTGGCATAATAAAGGAGAACGTGGTGTTCACTTCACATTTTTTTATTAACAAAAAACACCTTACGTTAAGGTACTGTTTGGGGGAAGATTTCAGTCTGAAAATGAAGATGTGACTGGAATTGTTTCATTTATATTGGCCTATTCCTCTTGTATGGCTGTATTATTGCTTGATATTTTGAGTACCTTCAATTCTATACCCAGGTTTGCCCTGCTTTCTGAAGGTAGAGTTCTGTGAAAACTGTCAGAAGACAATATGGTGTAAAGCGAACAATTATCATTAATTTATATGAAAACAAATTTTAGCATTCCCAGACCACAAAAATAACCTGTCTTAAGCTTTTCTGATACCTTAGGACACATCTTGCTAACGGATGCACAAAATAAATCGAGATAAGGCATAGATGCTCCCAGACACAGTTCAAAGCTTATGGCGGTTTGATGCTGAGATGCTGAGTGTGGTTCCTCGGGAAAGAGCTTGGCGGGGCCACTCTTGGGTTGCCTTCTGCCTTTATAAAGACTCACTGCCAAACAAATGCTGAAAAAATATTTTTGCCTTTTCTTTTTGTAGAAGTGAATTTTTTCTTTGAATTTCTTTCAATTAGTGAAAACAGGTACATTAGAAAAGGGGTATAGATACTGATAGTTCTTTATGTCATCAGCCTTGTATAGTATTTATACAAATCCACCATCCTGTAAGTTTAAACATGGGTCATTTATGGTAAAAATCAACCCAATCAGTTGATTGACATCATGTAAAACCCAAATAGTGGCTGGTTTCCAAATTATTCCTGATGTGTTTATTGCCTTGAAATAGACACATCACACTCAGTCTGTTATACATGTAGAGTTTGCCCACAGGGATTCTTCTGGAACCCCAACAAAATGGAAACATTGTGGCTGTATTTTAAACTCCTGGCTGTCAGCTTTGTTCATGGAACCTTCAAAAATAATTTTCCCCCAAACTTCAATATTAGTAATGGAAGACTATTGGCCCATTGGGCCTTCCATCTTCTCCATTCTAACTCCAAATATAATGCACTTTTTTTTCCACTTTCTACATTTATGCACTTCTTTGTAGAGGCCTTTTTGTTTTCTTTAAAGGATGATTCCTTTCATCTTTTGCCTTTGTTTTCATTCACTGCCAAAGAAAAGCTTTCTCTTGAAGGCTCCAGAATATAAGGGTGGCTTTTTATAAACTCAGTCCATTGGAATATAAATGTAATGCTTTTGCCCTTGAAAGTATCAGGACAGAGGGCATTCTGACATCGAGCTCCTGATTCAAACACAGCCCAGTCCCAGAAGAGCATCTTTATAGGTGCAGAAATTTATTCAAAACAACCTCAGCCTGGGGGAAGCTGATCACTTTTTTCTGTCCCTGGGATCATGAAGTTTGTGAGCATTGTCTGAGTATATGCGTATTAATCATATGCCCACAGAGAGCAGTAAATTCTTTGAATGAAAACATTCATTGTAAAATAAATGAATGTAATTATAATTCGTAGGAGCACTTTTGTCGAAGTGCAATTTGTAACCCTTAAAATCAAAACACAGCAGGCACCCTTAATAGTGTTCAAAATAAGTCTCTTATCGGAAATAGTTTTCTATTAATCAACTTTAACTTAACACCCTAATTCTTATATTATTTTGCTTTACCATATCTAGAAATAACTATAATTTAGCATTCATTTGTAAATGAAATGATTCAGTATCTTTGACTGAGGTTAGTTGAAAAGGGAGGAATGAGTGAGGCTTGTTTTCTGAGTGCAGTACGATAGCTGGGATCTTCCTCATGATTTCTCCCACAGTGTGGATTTCTAGGGTGAGGCAAAGAAGGAAAGAGGATCCTGTTCTTTATAGCCAGAAGAACCTGGGTTCCAATATCTGTATTGGTTCCACCTTTCATCTGTGTGACAACAAACAAGCTATTAGCTTCTCGGAGCCCTGTGGTCCTCATCTATAAAATAAGAATGATTTGCAAAATGGTTATGAGGAGAAGTAGTAATATACCAAGTACAGTTCTTGCCATGTAGTAAATGTGTTTGTCCAAAGAATTGTGTTTGCTGACAATTAGCACAGCAGGGGAGAATGTTTCTGTTACTATAGGTGTTTGACAAATTATACAAAACTTGGTGGCTTAAATAAAGTCATCTGTTATGTTCACAGATTCTGCAGATCAGGAATTCAAAGCAGGGCACAGTGGAAATGACTTTTCTCGGCTCCACATGTCTCGGGCTCTAGCAGGAAGACTCTAAGGGAGATAGGTGGAATAATCTGAAGGCTTACTTAATCACATATCCCCTGGTTGATGTTGGGAAGCCTCAAACATCGAGGGGCTGGTCCAGTTAGGTCTCCTCAAACGTTTCTTGCTCTATCTGTGTGTGGTGTCTCCATGAGTGCCTTCTAGCACGGCAGCTTCAGAGTAGTTGGAACTCTCACTTCTTGTCTCAGGACTCCTAAAGCAGATGTTTTGAGAGAGAGGACTGGGGGTGGGGTGGGTGGAGGGAGGGAGAGAGTCAGGAGGATTTCTGGTAGAAGCTGTATTCTTTTATGACCTAGACTCGAAAGTGTTGGCCAGTGGAACCCCAGCCTCCTACCCAGATCCATGGCAAGAAAGCTCATGGGTAGGGTATGGACATCCTTGGAAAATGCAATCTGCCACAAGAAGATAATGTTTGGATCAAGAAGACTTTTATTATTTTTTGTTTTATTTCTTCTCCTTCCTCCTTCTTACCCTCCTCTTCCTCCTTTTTTTCTTTTTTTTTTTTTAAGATTTATTTATTTATTTATTGAGAGAGAGAGAGAGAATGATAGAGAGAGAGCATGAGAGGGAGGAGGGTCAGAGGGAGAAGCAGACTCCCTGCTGAGCAGGGAGCCCGATGCGGGACTCGATCCTGGGACTCCAGGATCATGACCTGAGCTGAACGCAGTCGCTTAACCAACTGAGCCACTCAGGCGCCCCTCCTCCTTTTTTTTCTGAATGACATGTGGAGATATGGTCTGAGAGACATGTTGGAGTCAGATATGAAGACTCCTTAATTCTAGGTTTAAAAAAAATGAGCTGTTTTGCAGGCAGTGGAAGGCTACTACAATTTTCTTTTCTTTTCTGTGTATATGTGTGTGTTTATACGTACATACGTGCATGCATCTGTATCCTTATTTACATGTATATCTCTATTTGTCATCCTTTTTTTTTTGAGACAGGAATGAGTCCATGAAAGAAATGATTATCCAAGTTATGAAGTACCACTTCTCAAACAAGCTGACCTGACAGGGTCTCAGATTTCCAGTTTCTTAAAACTGAGTGTTCAGAATTAATAGTCAGGTGTTCAGAATTCAGAGTCAAATCCTGAAAGTAAGGTCAGATTTGAATAGAGTTGAAGAGAGTCCTATGGGTGAGACATTATAATATGTACAGAAAATACAGCTTCATGTGTGGCACCCAAAGGTAGTGTGACTTCTTGAACTGCCCCGCCCATTCTTCCAAGTTTGCCACTCTTTTTTCATAGCCCTCTCATAAAAAGTTAAAATGTGAAAACCATAGGGACTTATTAAAGCAATGATTTGAAATGCTACTGTTGGAATTATGGTGAAAACTCATATTTCTGGAATCCAGGTTTAAAGCCTTTACACATTTTTTTAAAACCCCGGGAGTCATAGTCTAGAATGCTGAAAACAAATACTAAAACCAAAACAGCAACAGCACAAACTCCCTCCTTACCAAAAAAAATAAAAAATAAATAAAACAAAACAAAAAAACCAAATAAACAACAGCTTAGCAAACCTCAAAATCATCACAATAAGCCCAAGAAGAGCTAAAATAAAGAATGTCTGTTCCTTGCACTTATACCTCCTGATTTAGTATTACCAAATCTCTGATATCTAATGAGAAAATACTCATGTGGATGTGTCCCATTTTACTGTCCTTGAGTTTCCTCAAATACAATGTTCTGCCCAATGTTTTAATAAGGGGAGAGCTCTACAAATCAGCTGGTGTGATTAGGATAACATCTTGGTTTGACTATTGACAAAGAAATCTCCATAGGTGTAAGTGAAAGGGAGAGAAAAGTGTTAATTATTTAAAGCTCAAGTCCTAACTTCCTTGGTGGGAGCTCCTGTTAGGTTTTGTCTGTCATGCTAACAAGGAGTCAGAGTCCCACTGAAGGGGCTTAATAAATAAATGTACATTCTTGCTTAGGCTTCTCTAGTGTTAAAACACTATTTGTTGTTTGCCTAATACATAATGCATTTTTACAGTGTTTAGATGATCTACATGCATTCTACACATTGTTGTGGACCAGCTTGTACTAAATGACAAATGTGGCCATATTGCTGTTTTGCTGTCCCATTGAATATTATACATACATGTTATGCTCATAAATGCAGGATATGAAGTGGTGGTATTTTTATATTTTAGGGGATTTTTTTAAGATCCTTATGGGTTTTGTGGGAAATGTTCTCAGAGCATTTTGGAGGTCATTGTGCATTATCTGGTTCTACGTTGGCCAGTTGTCCAGCACATTCAATAGCCCAAACACTATATGGGGTCCCAAGAATGTAATAATTAAAACACATAGTAGTATGTGTTTTAAGGGGAGAGTGCAGGGTGATCGCTGAATATTCCTGTGGTTGCTTTTTATACTCAATATTTTGCTGAAGGCAACAATGACAATGGGAAAATGAATTTATATGCCAGGATGGGAATTTTAAAGTCATCTTTAAAAGACTGTTAAAAGACTGTTTACCATGGGGTCTTTCTTTAATAGGGAATTTTAATAAAACTATCTTAGTTATGGCTCACACACATCCTTGCGGGCTAGGAGCCTTGTGCCATCATTTCTTTCTGTGGCTAACCTGGTCTTTGTTGGAGAAACTTTCCCTGTGCAGGCTGTGTAAGTGTGTGTGCGTGTGTGTGTGTGTGTGTGTGTGTGGTGGGGTGTGGGTTGAGGAATAAAGCTTTTAAAGTTACAGTGCTTTTCTCAGTGGAAAGGTTAACTGGAAATAACAGGATCTTAAGTTAGCAGCTTTTTGGTTAGGCTATTGATCAAAACTAACCTGTCCCAAAATATATATAACCCACTGCATCTATTCTCTCTCTTTTTGTTCCTTAGTTACAATTCTTTCAAATTCTTTTTTTTTTTTAATTTACAATCATATTCTTTGAGAAAGAAATATATAAATGTGTTTGGTGTGGTTATAGGTATTTTGATTAACTGAAAATTAATTCCTAACATCTATGAAAGTTCATCTACACTGAGTATGTGAGTCTTTGGATGATGGGGCAGGGAAACTGAGGAAATGTTGGCATGAGGAGTGAGTGGGAAAATATAGCATTGATAGAGATCTATAGGATGAACATGGAGGGCACTTGAGGGCACCAGCAAAGTTAGGAGATAGATTGAAGAAGGGAGAAGAGAGATGCCTAATAGTGACTCTTTCAGAGTTTTGAATCTTAGAAATGGAGGACATAATTTTCTCCCCCTTCCCTTTTCCATCCTCCATGGTCCTATTTCTTCTTTCAGAACATGGTTTCCTCTTCCAGGGCTCCGAAACTCAGGTTAGTGTTGTGGAGCCTATAACCCAACTGCATGATGGTTTTATAAGATTTTGATGAGCTAACCTGGGAACATGTAATATTGTTTCTATGAAAAATTAGTTCTGAATGTCAAACAATATATTTGCAAATAGATGCATATTACAATTTATTCTGAGAATGGAAAGATATCAATACAGAAATATATATGTGTATATATAATATCTATATTTAGCTAGATAGCAAAAATGTAAATATATGTATATATGTGAACATAGTATCACTGTATACAATACATAGATTTATGCACATGTCATATATATTTGTATGTGTGTGTATATATATGGATACAGTCAATATAGAGAATATTCATAGATAGGTATAAAAATATAATTAATTATAGGTATATAAAAAGGTATAGATAGGTATATAAATATAAGAAATACGAAATTGCAATTGAATTTAATAATTCTGAAATTATGCCTTTGCTAGACTCTGAATCTCAAGATTCTGCACAGATGGAAAGGTGGGCATCCATTTATGCTATTAGGAAGAAAGGATCAATAGGGGAGAAGACACGCCAACAGCTGAGTGAGAAAGGATATTCTAGGAGTTGTACTTATTTCTGCTTTGAGGAATAAAAGATGGGGAGAGATGTAATTAAAGTTATAGAAGATTATGTTTCCTAAGGTGTATTTTAATTAGCTTTTGAGGAGTAACAGGTGATATAATTGAAAACTGTGGATTCTTTTCAACATGGGTTTTCCAGTGTTAGTTCTTTAGGCTTCTTATAGTTTTTACAGCAATTTCTTTCTCATTTTTTTCCTTTATTTCTTCTTTGATTAATTAAATTGATTTTATAACATATAAGTTATTATTCTAACTGATATATTTCCAATTGGGTAATAAAAAAATAACAGAGCCATATTATTTAATATGTAAAATAAGATTTATAAGAAATATTTCAATAATACATTTAATTTCCTTGTACTGGGTTACATTAAGTATTTGAAGGAGGTTAATTATACTTTCTGGCTAATTGATTATTTTTTTCTCTAATAGATAGGCAGCATAAAATATAAGATATTGGCAATTAGAGTTAGTAATTTATAAATTTGCGAACCGTTTATTACATTGAATCCCCTAAAATGCACATATTATGCTGTATTTATTCAGCTCTCGTAGCCTATCCAGAGATGAAGCTATAGTAACTATGGTGGACAAAGAGTCGGCGGGCAGGAAGAGCAGGAGGAGAGCAAGCCTTCTTTGGCAATGATCTCGGTCATGGCAAATATCTCATTGGAGAGAATTCCATACCACTATTTAGATTTTCATCTCTGAATCTCAGTATTGGTTGTAAATATTTATTTCCTAAGCCACATGTTTTTTCAGCAACATAACTGGTGAGTCCTCTAAAAGAAAACATATTTAGCAGTTTTAAAGCAACACTGACTCAGGGATTGAAGGCATGCTATGCTCTCTGACAGGACTCTGTATGCAGAATTATAGCCTCATTTATACACTGTAATGATAGTAGGAAGCCTCTCTTGAAGTCATTCTCTCAAGATAGCAAAGTTGATCATGATGGCCAAGAGGCTGCCATCATGGCTCACTTATTTTTTCTCATAATTGTGGAAAGTACAGGGATTTTGAAACAGTTTTAGAAATAGGAATTTGGAGAACAAATTTAAGCATCTAAATTTCCAGGTCAGAAATCAAGTCAAGAAACAGTGAATTGTTGAAATTGTATGGTAATGAACAAACTGCTTTGTGGTTGTGGGATGTTGCTAGAAGTAGGATGAGAATTCATTGCTTTGGGACTCCCAGAGTTCAGCAGGAATCAACCATAGTTTCTGCTGCTAAAGATGGAATCCTTTTTTGCAGGTTGTTGATGCTAAGGATTGCTGTTCCTGTGCTACTGTCTTCTAGTTTTTACATACCAGTTTCCATTTTAACCCCATATGTCCCTCTAGCAAGGTCATGAGTTTAACTCAGAAATCCCTGAGGTGGTATCTCTGATATCCCAGAGTCTACTGTGTGGATTATAGGGACAGTGTGGTCAATGCATATTTCTGTACCTCATTTTATTCTTTACCAAAGCATTTTATTACAGGTTGTTTAAATTACCTTTGCTACCGCTAGCTCCCACTTTAACACATACCTTAAAGAACTGGTTCCAAATCATGCCATCAATTTTATTTATTAGAATAAGTATAAATATGCTGTGTATTTTTATGTATTGATGCCCACATATGTATAGTTTTACACATACAGGAATCTGTTCTTCCAAGCCACTAGAAAATACTTAATGCCTTTCAGAACGATGTGTACTGGAAAGGACTTTCTGAGGTTGTAGTTGATAATAACACTCTTTCTGTCCTCTGGAAGCTTGTCCTATTGAAAGCAAACATGGATCAAAATACTGCATCAGCTTCATGATTGGAAAATACTGATAGGAGACCTTGGCAAGGTTTTCCTTCATCCTCCTTGAACTTGAACTCTGGAACCTTCTGAGAGAAACATGGAAAAAGACGTGGTTACAGGGAGGTGCAAGGGAGAAAGAAAGAGAGAGGTGGTGGGCAGAGGGAGAGAGAGAGAAGATATGAACTGACTTTTGAGGAAATAAGGGAATATGGCTTCTTTCATATTATGCCAAAAAAAGTGTTTATTTTCTTTTTTTTAAATTTTCACTTCTGTTAAAAGAACAAACCACATAACATAAAAACACGTAAGTCTGATGGAGTGGATGTTAACTTCTAGGAAACTTTGGTTTTGAAAAGGTCAAATATGTGCCATTAACTTGAGTCAGAACAATTAACCAAGGACTCCTGGGTCATAAGGACAATCAGGGTGGTGTCGAGCATGGGTATGAGATGATGACTGAATGTGATATGTCCTCCTTTACTCTTTCTTCCCTGTCTACGAGCCCTACAAAAGAAGCTATTTTCTGGAGGTTTAATGCTTTCAAAACTTTACAAAAATATCACTATAATTTGAAATTCCCATTTAAATTGTCGCCTGTGTTTTATTTTCACACTTCACTGCTGGGATTCTAAGTCGTCACACAGAGAGGCTGTCAGCAGAGACAGTGAGGGAGAAACCCAAGTGGCCTGCAGGCTTGCACCCACAAAGAGCGTGGAGCCCAGCAGAGGCTCAGATACAAAAGGCACGAAGACCTCCAGCTGATCAAAATAACTGCCTTCTCTTTCCCTTCCCTCTGAATCATCAGTCCTCAAACTAAATAAATGTGTGGTTCACTTCCCAAATGCTGTCCCCACTGCTTCTGGTTCCAGGGTCTGTTAATAATTTAGGGAGTGTTACAATGTGTCACAGGGAAGTCAGACATTTTGGAATAGAATTGTAATTGACATCCCCCTTTATGTCTCGCTATCTTCAGAGAACAGTCTGGCTACCACATTTTGATTGTTGGGACTTCCAGTTTGGAAATTCTGAGATGGAACTTTAAACATCATTTCTGTGCTGTAAATCTTTAATTTTGTATTAAAAGCCAATATTCTTTATGGCTATGTTAGATACATAAGCCATTTAAAAACGCCATTAGATTATGTCTCTGTCCACCATGGCCCTTCAAGATAAAATGGAGCTTCTGATTTTCCCAATATACATTTTGTTCATTTGTTTCATTCATTCAAATATTCTTTTATACAAACATATTTGGGGTGCCTACTTGTGTGCCAAGCACTCAAGAATCTTTTTGAACAAAAAATAGATAAAAATTATGTTAATACCTGGCAATAAATTTTAATGGAGGTGATAGATAAAGAAGCCAACAAATAACAATGCAGTGATCGGCTTCTTAAGGTTAGATTCAGGGAGTTGTGGGAAGAGAATATAGATGAAGAAAAATCTCTCAGCCAGAAGGGCTTCTGAAACTGCTTGAGAGGGGAGGTGATGATGGAAAGACCTCAAAAGTGAGCTTGAAGGACTGCTGCATGGAGATTGACATGCCAGGCAGCATGCCTAACCCATGCACAAGTAGCAGGAAGAATGCTACTTGTCAGAGACCTGGGGATAGAATGGGTTCATGTGGGGAGAACTGTGGGCAAAATTGGGTAGACAGCCAGGGCTCAAGTCCTAAAGCCCTGTCTGTTATGCTCTCAGGGTTGGAGTTGATCCTGAAGGTCGGGCATTGGGAGGAGGCAGGGGGGCACACTACCCTATATCATACATGGAAGTAATGATCAGATATGTGTTTTAGAAAAAATACTCTGGCTTCACAGTGTGGGATGAATCACGGTAGGAGTGCTATAAATAGATGTGTTAGAAAGCTTCTATGATTGTCCAGAGCATCAGAGAAGAGGGACTGACCCTGGATGGGGATGGTAGGGATGGAGAGGCGGTGATGGATGAAAGGTCTGTCTGAGATGCCGAATGTGACTTGAAATGATGTAGTGCCTGGAATGCAGGGAGGATGTCAGGGGAGTTACAGGGCTTCATCGCTTCTTGGAGGGAAAGTGGCGGTGGTGAGCACAATGGAGGGAACTAGGCTTACTAGGTTTTTTGGTCAAATAGCTGGAAAAGGGGGATGACATAAAGAAATTCAAGGACACACAGATTTGGAGGGGTATAGTTGGAGTTTTTGGGTGAGGAAACTCTGACTTTGAAGCACATCCATTGATTAATGAATCTGTAACACTAGTTAACATCTATTCAGCACTCACTATCTGCCAGGTGTGTGCTAAAATCTTTATATTTAAGCTTTACCACAATTCCATGAACTAGGTACACATATCATCACCCTTTGCACATCAGGAAACTGAGTCTTAGAGATGGTAACATGCTCAAGTTCACAGAGATAATGAGGGATTGGGCCCTGGAATCGAGGCCACTTTGAATCACCTGCAGAGCCCAGGCAATTAAGCACCACCTCCTAAGGCTTCCGATGAGACCCAGGTGTCCAGGATATTAATTTAGTGCTATTTGTGCTAGTGCTTAAAATGAAGAAAACTCATGTTGGTATGTGTTTACTGACCATAGGAGAAAAAAAGATTGTACCTTTGTTATTTTGGTTGTAATTTACAAGGCTTTTTGACTGCATTAGCGATTAAATGCTTCTTGACAGTATCCAAATTTATCGTAATTTTCAGAAGTAGGGGGACCTTGGCTAGTTTAGTGAAGGAAGCAAAGAAATCTTGGAAAATAGTGAAGTATAGCTCATTTTGAAATGTACTGTGACCTTGTGAAATGAGAAGCGTTTTTTCATCTCTGAATGTACCTTAATCATAATGTAGCCCAGGGGAGCCAAACATTTTATATGTTTTAACAAGCTAAGTGATTTTATAAAAGTGCTGTTAGGAGATTTATTTTAACTGAACGTTAAGACGTACTAGTCTTAAATCACAGCTAGTTCTTTGCTTAGAGCTCTATTCCAGGTTAGCTTTCATAAGTAGAGAAGCAGAACTAATTTTTTTTCATCAAAATAATCCTCAATATTGGAGTTTTGTTTTTGCTTGTATTAACCTCAGGCTTCTTAAATGATTAAACAGCACATTCAAAATATTTTAGGGGGTGTGGGTATGTGTGTGGGGTTTATTTATTTTTTTAAGATTTTATTTATTTATTTGAGAGAGAGAGAGTGAGCACAAGCTGGGGTGGGGGGAGGGAGAAGCAGACTCCCGCTGAGCAGGGAGCCCAACGCAGGGGGCTTGATCCCAGAACCCTGGGATCATGACCTGAGCCAAAGGCATCACAGATGCTTAACCAACTGAATCGTCCAGGCGCCCCATATATGTGGGTTTTAATGTGATTCTCATTTCATATTTATCACATTATTATTTTGTGTTATTCCAGCAACATGACATACTGAAAGGAATAGTTTTATCTTATTATGGTGGGTCTACCAGATGGGGATGGGGGCTGTTGCCCAGGGAATATTTGGCAAAGTTTGGGGTCACTTTTGGTTATCATAAGTGAGAGTTCAGTGGAGTGTGCTACTGGCATCTCGTGGGTAGGGGCCAGGGACTGCTGCTAAATATCCCACAATGCATAGGACAGCCCCCTAGTATAAAAAAATTATGCACCCCAAAATGTCAATAGTGCCGATGTTGATCAGACCAACTTTAGTGCAGTAGTTACACTAATTAAGCATAGACGAGTGGAGATATTTTCCTTAGCAGATAAGTAAAAAATACTGATGCTGCTTGGCATTCAGGAGGAAATAATAAGCGCAGTAGTTACAGAAAATGGAGGGATGAATTAAAACACAGGGAAAAAAATAAATGAGATCCGTGAAGGAGAATTAAAAATGGGATAGAAGGAAGAGGCAAAGTGATCTTAGTAACCGTTCCTCCATCGTGCATCATCTAGAAGACTAGAGGGAGTGTGAATAAGTGACAGTTGTGATGTCAACATATTCCTTTATATTAAGAAAAGTATATGTTGTTACTGCAGTTATTATTAATAATTTATAGAGCATAAAAAATGTGTTAAGTGCAGTGCAGAATATAGAGTCAGTCACCACCCAGAGGGTTTGGAGCTTGTAATTAGGCAGATGGAGCAGACTCAAACTCAGGATGGGGAAAATAGGTGACAATGCAAAAAAGATGTCACAATTGCTCTAAACTTTATTTCATGTGATTTTTACTTACCTTTCAGTTAAACTTTAATTTAAAAAAATGATGGCAGGGTGCCTGGATGGCTCAGTTGGTTAAGCATCTGCCTTCGGCTCAGGTCAGAGCCCTACATCGGGCTCCCAGCTCAGTGTGGAGCCTGCCTGTCCCTCTTCCTCTGCCTCTCTGTGCTCTCTCTCTCTCAGATGAATAAATAAAGTATTTTAAAAAATTAAAAAATTATGGCAGCTAGGCAAGGAGATGGTACAATGTACATAGATTATTTAATACAAGTTTGAGGAGAATAGCATTAAATGATAATTTAGTTTAGATGAAAATTTGTGACACTTTGTCCCCATGAATGCTTATGAACTTGTTAGATGTTTGTCTTCTTTACATAATTCTTTGAATATTGGTTTGAGTAATGCATATTCACCTGTGTCACTCCAGCATATCCGAAGTTGTCCAAGAATGTTTTCAAAGGGTTTTAGGACAGATAGTGCTAGGAACTGTTAAAAGATAAAGTAGGGCACATTAAAAAAATAAGAGCGTATTTGAGCAAAAATCGATTTGAATTGGTTAGCACCAAAGTGGAAATGGTTGGGAGTGTTCCATCAATAGGGGCCAGGGGAAAGACTGATGTGGGCGAAAGTGTGGAAACAGAGAAGAAATCAAGTGATTGGCTGTAGCTTAAGCCTTGGATGGTTCTTTGTGATTGGTTGTGCTTAGCGTTTTGATTCCATAACCTTGAGGAATTTACAGGATTAGATTTTGGTTTACTTGTGTAGCCCCCCACAGCATTAAAGCCCCCTCAGTCTAATGGCCTCCTTGTTTGACCAAAAGTATAAATTGAGTGCTTGGTAGGTAAATTCTTTCACACAGAACCACAAAAAATGATGTGTGGAGTATTTAATAAAAGTTGTAAGCTGCGAGGTTTTGAATGAAACAGTCTCTTCAAGCAGTAGATGTATAGAAAAATAATTTTTGGAGATTATTCTTTAGGTATGTGCCCCTTTAAATTAAATGTACCATTTTAGATGACTGCAAATGAGCACAATTCCAAATTCAATTTAGATATTTCTCTAACTCCTATACACAAAATATTTGGCTATGTACTGTTTTAAAAATTAGACTTCAGAACATATTGCTATAATTTTCCTGGATCCATTTTCTAAACTGTTTTGATGGTTAACATGTTCTATATCAGGGAAATGATTCTTCCTGTTACTGCTGCTTTTAATTTAAATGATGTGCATTTGTTACCACTATTACCCTTCACCTTCTCAGAAACACCTTTTCAAGGCTTGCTCATTTACATGCCTTCTTCTTTTGACTTTAGTAGCACTTCTAATTCATTTTGTGAATATTAGTTAAGTGATGTTCCCTGTGTATTTTTAAATTAAATTAGAAGTACCGTATCATTTTTCTATAAAATTAGGTAGTTTCAATTTGGGACTCTTCATTTAGAATGGATTTATTTTCCATTTGTGCTTATTTTTGATTCTTTTCATTATGATACTCTTCAAACAGTTTTGTATAAGTAGAACTGAAGTATGTAAGAATGTCTGCATTGCCACAGTATTAAACAAAGGTGACCCCCCTCCAGTGCATGCACAATGTGCGCACACACACACAGGCTGTGTTTGTCTTCACACTTCCAAGAAATTTTTGCCTCAGTTTCTTGCCACCCACTCCCCTTCAATCTGTCTTTATCCAGAGAAACTCAGCTGATGTGCTCTTAATTCTAGCAGTGATCCTCTAACTACTAAAAGTGTGGCTCTTTCTTAGGCCTCATTCTTCGTAACCCTGCTACACCCCTGCATTTCACACACTGACTGCTTATCTCAACCCTAATGTGGGTTCTGCAGTGCCCTTTGACCGATGACTTATTGTTTTCCCAGCATCATGGCACTGGATCTCTCCCCTTTTCTGATGGCTTCTCTTTCTGCCCAAAACAATGGATTAGGGAAGAATGTCATGGGTTCAAAGAGTGATCCCCTCCTTTTGCTAACTAGCTGAGTGATTTTAGATAATTTATTCAAAGCTCATATCTGATAAATTGAAAAAAAATCAAGAAATATCTACTTGTGTGATTCTTAAGCATTCAGAACGTATTTGGAATAAATGAGAAAGGGAGGAGAGAGAAAGAGGGAAACCATTTCATAGGGACTAGCAGAACTTCTGTTTGACTGCCTTCCCTCTCCTTCTCCCGCCTGCAGGACTGCTCTCTCCTTGGCGCTATACCTGCCTGAGCTATCCATTGTTCATATGTTTCTTTAACCTGGCATTCTAGATGACTCCCATTCTGACTCCAGACTACTTTTCCTGGTTTATCATTTACTTATCCCTTCAACAAACCTGTTTCTGTACACACTCTTCTAATTTACTGCATCCTTAAAGAATCTTCCAGACTTATGTGCTCCCTGAGTTGGGTTTCCTACCTTGAGATGATTGAACAGCCCAGCCGCTCATTCTCTTCCACCAACCTCATGTGTCTTCATGTGGGAGAATGGAAAATACTAGAGACATTTTCCACAGCCTTTGACTCTAGGGGTGGGGTTTCCCACATCTGTCCCTCAGGCCCTATCACTGCAGTCCATTTATGTCTTCCTGGTATAGCCAACCCGGCAGGTCTTGCTTTCTCAGAAATCTCTGTGGCAGAAGTGAGAATCAATCTCTGTGCGCAGGTCCACCCAACCTTCAGGAAATGCATGCTAGGAAACATTTCTTCTTGGTGGTAGATGGGAGATGAAATGGACAACGTGCCATAGTTCTGAGCTTCCCGTAAGCTGTCCCTGAAATTTACCCCACTCTTGGTTGCAGCACTAGAGTGGGCCTGTGGGCATCCAACCAAGGAATGAGCAGCCAGTTTCCCTGCCTGCAGGCACTCCTAATGTTCTGAGTGCTGATTTTGAAATCTCATTACTTTGGGGAGGGGAAAGCACCTTCCTCTCCTTTTCTATGGAGAGGAGAGAGAATGCACTTTCACTTCAACACTGAGCTCCCCACAAAGCTGATCACGGTTCCTCTTGGACCCTCTTCTTGTGGCCACTGAGGAAGGGGTTGTTAGTACAAGGCAGGTACTGGTAGCAAGACCTGCTCTTGCATTTTTCTGCCCACACTGCAGGTATGTGGTTGTTCTCACATGTTTCTGGCTTGCTCACTGCAACCTATCTGTAACATCTGGGATATTTTATATTTTTTGTTCTCAGGTTCAGATTATAGACATAATTCCAAGACTAAGAAAATCCCACTTGGAATTCTAATATGGTTAAAGTTGTAAGCTTTAATTGAAATAGTTGATATGAATCACTTAACACAATGCAGGCACATTGTAAGTTATTAAATATTTCCCACTATTGTGATATTATTATTTGTATGATTACTTGTATAATTGCTTGTAATAATTTCACTATTTCTTTATGTAACTGACTCTTTTTCATCATGTAAAGTCATGAAATTTATATTTCATCATATAAATTCTGTATAAAATTATATTTTCTGGAATGCTACACAAAACAATTTAGCTTAATCCTGCAGCCGCCTAAAAAAGAAAGCACATGGAAAACCGTGGTGAACATATGTGTCTCCATATATTTATCTGCATATAATCAGAATGAAACCTGTCTAGTTTAGCCAAGTTTGCAAATTGCAACCTAATCTGATGTATTTTTAGGATCCAATGAAGCCCCTTTTAAGTTAGAAGAATAGGTGTGATCTTAAAGAACAGATTTCACTACAAACAACAAACTAGCACTTAGCTTTCTTTTTTTTTAAAGATTTTATTTGAGAGAGTGTGTGAGCAGTGGGGAGGGGCAGGGGGAGAGAGAGAGAGAGAGAGAGGGAGAGAAGCAGACTCTCTGCTGAGTAGGAAGCCAGATGGATGTGGGGCTCAATCCCAGGACCTGGAGATCATGACCTGAGCCTAAGGCAGACGCTTAACAGATTGAGCCACCCAGCCCCTAGCACTTAGCTTTCTTAAGACCTAGTTCTCCCTTAGTTAAGACACTGCTCTTTGTAGTGATTACTCTGAGTGAAATGGTGGGGAGAGGGCCAGTTAGCACCAACATTTCTTTCTCAAATGCTGTGTTACATGTTTGCATTAGCAACACAGTAGCCAATGGGCATCTTGTCATTTGCAAAAATTTAATTAAATGTTAACAACTTAACCCCAAGATTTATAAGTTTTCTAATTAGTAGCCTAAATATTCTCTTAATCTGTATCTTGAAACTACATTAATGATAAATGAGGGTGTGGTGTATAAAAGGTTGGACTTAATATGGAAAAAAAAAAATGAATATTCTAGTTTTGTATAAAACCAATCCCCAAAACTTTTTACTTTTACATATAATAATGTTAAAATAAGATTGTTGCAGGTAATGTGTGTGTATAAGGCAAAAGGTTTATGGTTTGGGTAGACAGCAAGAATCCAAATTCTTCAAATCATAGCAGTTGGGGAGACCAGGACAACTTGCTTTGTTGAATCCAGTGGGTGTAGCATTCATTCCCAGGGAGGACCCTTTGGCCTGCTCAATGTCTTCAGAGAACAATGCATAGGATATACAGTATACTGGAAACTGCTGAGATTTAGAAATAATAGAATTTAATGTGCTCTACAATTTTGTCTTTTTTTATAGATGAGTCATCTAGAAATTTGCAGATCTATTGGCTAAAGGGATGCATGTGTTTTTCCTTCCACCTGTCTTAGAACACAAATTTATAAGTATTTTTGCAGGAGGCAGTTTCTGTGAAAGGAGAATATTTGTCTTCAATTTTATTGCTAAAATTTTATGAGACAGTGACAACTGTAGGTTTTGCGATAGGAAGCCACATTAACTCCATTAAAATTATGGCCTTCATTTTTTAAACTTGTTTTTTTTTTTTTTCCCTCTCACATAACATCTGTATGGTTTACCCTGGAAAACAACAGAAATGGAAAGAGTAATGAGGACATTTTTCCCTCTTCCTTCTGAACAAACCATTAAATTTCATCCTACATTGAATGTTGACCTAACACTTAAAATATTTGAAGTGAATCATAATCAGCCTTTGAGTTGTGGGTTCGTGTTCTGGTATGTTTAATGATTTGCTCAAATATTGACAGTGTTCTACAAGGGGGGAAGGCAGAATACTTCAATTTAAAACATCAGATTTTCAACTAGGGCTTTAGTATAAAAATAGGGACAAAAATGGCATATTCTATTACAGTAAAACACTGCAAATGCTAGTAGTTTTAAATATAAAGTGTAATTCATTTAGGAATAAAACAAAGCAGTTTTAAATGCCCAAGTGATTGTGCAGTAATAATTAGGGGGAAAGAATCGTTCAGTTCTTTAGTTAACGTACTTTATTTTAATGGGACACTTTGAATTAACAAACATATCCATACTTTTTGTCTGTGTGACAGTAATAACCACAGTGTATCTTATCAGATAATTAACTTCCACAAACATAATAACAAGTCTATGGAGCAGCAATGACACTGTTATAATAAAGTATTTCTTTGGATGTTGAAATCTTAAAAGGAGAGCAACTACTTAAATTTAAGTAGCTTCCTTCTTGCAAAGGGGCTGTCACTTTTGTTACAGTGTGTAATGTAGACAGACATTTCTGTGAAGAGAAATAAAAGGAGGGGAGAAAGAATACAAAAATAGACAATAGGAAAAGCATGCAAACAGATTTATAAATAAGCCTGTACAGCCATCATGGAAGGTAACATCACAACTCTGTGTTAGATGGTAGAATGAACATCTCATAGCATCTGTATTGCTCTTTAATTAGGAGAAGTGACTTAGCAGTTCACCTTTTCTTTCTAATTCAGATAAGCTGTTTTCCTTCAGTAGCTCTCAGAGGATCAATTCATGAAAAACAAAAGCTATGTTTTACTTGTCTTTTCTCATTTGAAGTAGTTTTATTAAAAGCAAACTCCAGATTATACAGTTCCATTTGGACATCTTGTAACTCACCGATGAAATGCAGCCAGGTCTGTGGAAAGGAAGGGCAGCCCAAAGTAGTTGTCGGAACACAGGGAGAGGATTCAAATTTGCTCTGTTTTGGTGGGGACATAATAGCTAGCTTAATATTTGTTTCTGTTCTTGATTGTAATATGAGACATTTCAAACAAACAAAAAATCTACCTTCAATTTAAAATTGCTTGCAAAATAACTGGCCCTGGAGGGGGAGGAAGAAAAAGGAAAAGAGGGAAAGATAAATCCAAACTCTGTTTTTTTAAGGGTAAGCAAACTATACATAAATATATATTTCTGCTTTACTTTAACTGCTCTATTTAGGCCCATTCTGATAGATTTTAGTGTTCTGGTAAGAAAGCATGAAGTATTTTGTATTCTACCTAATCATTCAATGTGTGCATTCGGCAAAAATCTCCCAGACTGTGCCTATTGAATTATGCCTTCAGTGTTCCAATATTGTTAGAAGTTGTGCAGTTAATTTTCCCCTCATTAAGCTGAAATGCACCTTTTTGTGATACAACCATGGGGTGCAAGAGATTTAATTTAAAATTAGGTGAAAACCTGTGAAAAAATATAAATATTTATATTTATATATGAGTGAGTAGAGAAATACTCCAAAGTAGATCTGACCGTACAAGAATCGTGTACTGTGCGATACATACAACACAAGTCATTATTTTATTTCAGTAAACACGCATTTCGGAGGATTATATACTGTTAACACCAGAGCTTTCCTGAGGTATATGACCTGGTGATTTTTGCCCACCAGGAACATACAGATTTACTGGCAGGTACAGCTTTCGTGCTGATTGGCTGATCCTGTACATGTGAGGGGCAGGTACTGTATAGAGATGTATTTTCCCCTGCTTCTTGGTCAGCTCTTGGAGGTCATGGATACTACCTGCCTCATATTTGCACTCATAGTGCTTAACATAGTACTTGCCTTCAATAAAGAAAAGGTGGGCAACATTGATGCAACTGGATTCTCTACCAGAAAATACTCTTTTCACTGAGAACATCTTGAAATTTGAAAATTGGCAATATGGTTCAAAAAAATTGATAGATACACACTATGATGACTAGAAACAGGAAGGCATGTACTATGTGGCCATTTTTTTTTTAGGATTATTAAGTCAGAAACTTCAGATGTGGATATGAATCTCAAATAGGTTTATTTCATAATGGTTGAAAATAATTTAATCTCTCCAAGTTTCTAGAGAAAGTTTGGGATGGGTTGAAAAGCAGACTGGTGGGACGCCTGGGTGGCTCAGTCGGTTAAGTGTCTGCCTTCGGCTCAGGTCATGATCCAAGGGTCCTGAGATCGAGTCCCACATCAGACTCCTTCCTCAGCGGGGAGCCTGCTTCTCCCTCTGCCTACCACCCCCCCCTGCTTGTACTCTCACTCTCTCTCTCTAGCAAATAAATAAATAAAATCTTAAAAAAAAAAAAAAAAGAAAAGCAGACTGGTTTTGTGCAATGTTTCCATGTTTAGTCTCCAAATAGTTAGAATAAAAATTAAGATTCTTGCCGTATAGAAGAGATAATGAAGATACTGGAGAAAATATCATTTGACCATGGTATCTAGAAACAGTTGTAAGCAGCGTAAAAAATCAGAGTGACTCTCATGGGAAGAAGCTATATGAATCTTAGGGCAACGGGCAATGCAAGGGCACTGGGGTGGCTCAGTCAGTTAAGCATCTGACTCTTGATTTCAGCTCAGGTCATGATCTCAGGGTCCTGAGATCGAGCCCTGCATTGGGCTCCATGCTCTGCATGGAGCCTGCTTGGGATTCTCTCCTTCTTCCTCTGCCTCTCCCCACTTGCACTCTCTATCCTCAAACAAACAAACAAACAAACAAACAAAAAAAACATAGGGCAATGCAGTGATTTTAAAATTCTTATACCCTAAACATTTATTATTATTTTTTACACTTTGAGGATTTAATTGGATATATTCATAATGTGTTTAGTTAATATGTTTTATTTAATTTAAGTAAATATACTACCATCATAAAATCTCTATTATAGCTGCACTTTCACAATTACAAGTAGAACAGAATTTTCTGTTAATGACACCCAGTGATAATACTATTTTTCCTAGTTTGGAGAAAAATAATTAACTGAATTTAGAATTTTGTATATATATTTATATATTTAGAATTTTATTAATATTAATCTTCGCCCTGTGAGTCTTTAAAACAAACAAGCAAACAAACAAACTTTTGGCAACCAGAGCTAACAACAAAATTAGCCTTGCTGCTGGGGATAAGGGAGTAGAAGGTGGAAACCTAATGAGGGTTGGGGATAGAGGACAGAGGAAAGCAAGAAAATGAAAATTTTCTGTTTTTCCCAAGCTAGTCAGAGCCCTAAAGAGTTGTCTACAATGGTAGATTGCAATTGTGGAGTACAGAAAGACAAGAGTTGTGTTATCTCCTTCTTGTCATAGCCAGACCATGCCATGGACGTACTAACTACGGAGAAGCTGAGTCAGCAAGGATTGGAAAGGTTGGAGCCTGGATGGCACTTAGGAAGAGGAATGGCATCTGTGGTACAGCTGGGGCATGTCCCAGCCTCCGGGTGCTATCGAAGCACTTGGAGCCCACACCGAGGCCCCCCAGCTTGTTACTTTCTCTTGCCTATTTCCTTCTAGACTCAGGCTACAAATGGTCTCCTGTGCAGTTCAGTTTCAGTCTTGTGATCACAAGGCTGGTGTTCTTCTGCAGGGCTTCTCTAGTCTCCTCAGTCTTGGAGTCTGACTCTGTTATTTTATTTTTAGCACAGTAGTAGACCCCTCCTCCCCACATCCAAATAACAAATACAGAGCTGATTTTGGTTTTCCTCTTGGATTGAGAGTTTTCAACTTCATCAGTGCAGTTGATATACATTTACATAATTGTGAGTGGTTCTATTATTTGTATAAAATACATATAATCCTCGTAAATTATGGTTCTACTTTAATAGACCCATATTGTAGACTGAGTTCATAACTAATTGTCACATATTCAGTTTAATGTACAAAATGCTGTGACATTTTAGAATTAACTAGGGGAAATTGTTCATTGTTACTTTTCTACAACCGCCTGGGTCATAAGTACTTGTTAAGTGCTTGTGGTTGGAGAGGCAAAATATAAACACTGAAATAACTGTGAGAGTATGAATCAACATTTCTATCATGCTTTTCTCAACATATGGCAGAATAATAATAATAGGATATAATTACTACTGGTATTGCCATTTTTTGTTCTCTGCCTCTGTCTTATTTTTTTATAGCATACTCAAAATATTTCAAAGTTAGAGACAAAGAGTAAGTGGGATAAAAATACTACCATTCTTATTTTTTTCTTTATTTAACATGTGATAGTACATTTTCTCTTGCTTTTGTTAAACTTTCAAGTGAATTTTTTGTTCGTAAACATTTTCTATCCTAACACTTCTATTGTTCCTAAACTTAAAATTTTCCCTTAAGTATACAAAGTTATGTTCCAGTAATTCAATAGGTTAGGAATGATACAGCCTTTATCCTAGATGTGGGAATGCCTATAATATAAAAAGGTCTCCTGTTGTAATAGGTAATGAGAAATAAGAGACTGATTTTGAATATCTGTGTTCCTTTCAATGTAATTTAGAGCAGTGAATCAAATTCTTGGACTGATCTGAGAACTGACCGTGATGAAAAGATTTTTCCTTTAGAAATTTCTCTAAGGATTGTGTCCTCAAATACTTTATAACTAGTGTGATATTGTGACACATAGTAAGAAAATATTTGGTCTTTGTCCCCCTTTCTGGAACAGAGCACCTGAAATCCTTGGAATTTCTTAAGAGTTGAGAGCAACAAAGGTATATTTTGTTATGTTAACGAGGCAACTTTTGGACACCACCTAAAGATAGATTCTGGGTGCCTGGAGAGCCAACCATGTGATTAGAGGCTTGGAACTTTCAGTCCCACCTCCTTGACTTGCTGGAGGAGAGAGGGGCTGGAGGCTGAATCATTTGCCAATGATAGTGACCAGTGATTTAATTACTCATGCTCCTGTGATGAGGCCTCCATAGAATCCCAAAAGGACAGGGTTCAGAAAGCTTCCAGGTCAGTGAACACATAGAGGTCTTGGGACGGTGGTGGGCTCAGAGAGAACATGGGTATTCTGTGCCCTTTTGCCATACCCTGCACTCTCCATCTCTTCCATCTGGCTGTTCATGAGCCATATTGTTTACTACCACTACTACTACTACTACTACTACTACTACTACTACTACTACTAATAATAATAATAATAAAACCCTGTAATCTAATGAGTAAGTGGGTCTCCTAAGTTCTGTGAACTGCTTTTGCAAATTAATCCAACTCAAGGAGTAAGTCTTGGGAACCTCTTGTTTATAGCCTATTGATTAGAAGCACAGGTGACAGGCTGGGCTTAGGACCGGCATCTGAGTTGAGGGGTGAGGGAGTAGTCTTGTGAGACTGAGCCCTTACCCTGTAGAATTTGACACTGTCTCTGGGTAGATGTGTTAGAATGGAGTTGAAGTCTTCGGTGTCTTGCTGATGTCCCAAGAATTGCTTGGTGGTATGTGGGGAAGCCTTGTTCCACACACATTGGAATTGAGTCCAGGAACCCAAAATAGCTAGGTAGTTCTTTACATCCAGGGCATTTTTGTCTCGTCAGCTTGTAAGGGCCTGGTTTAGTATAAAATGCGGGAATTCATAGACAGAATCTGAGCTTGAGACTGCTCTACAATTACAAAAGTGGGGGACTTGAAGAACAAGCCTGTAACATCATCTGTAAAAAGGAAATAATGTAACATCCTTCATAGCCAGAGTGAGTGCTTGTGTTAGTGTGTATCAGTTAATTGATGGATATGGTGGGATTCTGTGACCTCAAAGATGCTACATGAAGTTTAATTTTCCAAGTCCTATTGCTCACTGCACCTACTGGCCAGGGCAGCTGTGAGAGTTGGGGAAGATCCTCTAAGATGATGCAAAGAGTGAGATTTAAGAAGGTGGGGAATAAGTTGGAAGCCAAGAGTGCTTGCATATAAGATCCTTCCCCTCATGGATTTGTTTTTTTAACTGATGATCCTGACACAGTGTAGGGCTTAGCAGGACCAAATACAGAGTGTGTGAGGTCATTGCTGAAGAAGGAACAAGCCCAGTTAAGTTTGTGGTCTCAGAGGTGGATTCGTGGCTGATAGCCAAGGTTAAAACCAGAAGTTCCCTGAGAGGCTGGAAGCCAGCTGGGAGAGAATGCCAGAGATGTTGCTGAAAATGGGGGCCAGGGATCAAGGACCAAGAAACTAGACCTGTAACAGGAGATAGGAATGTGAGAAACAGCTTTTTATGGAGTCCCTCTAACTCAGATGGGTGTTATCTTTTTTAATGTATCACCCCCAGCCTTTCGTTACCAGTGCTCTTCCTCCTCAAGAACACTGCTTTGAACTGAGCCATAGATTGGCAAACACCAGAGGAGTGAACAGTTGTCATTAAACATGTGATAAAAAACTGAAAAGTAGGCATAGACCTGCATTATTGTAGCGAAAGTTCAAACTGATGATCTTAAACTATGAAGATGCATTCAGTTCATCTTGGCATTTCCTGTCTAAGGAAGAGCATGTTATATATTGCATTTTTCAAAGATTTCAATCAAATATTGTTAATATTTGAGGAAATGGAGATGGGTGTGCTTGCCTTTTTTTAGAAAATCATTTCTGAAAAACAAATACTGCATGCATTAGGGAATGGTGACTCTGTTACACATTTGAGTACATGAAGAGCATGGGATGTCTCCACGAATTTAGATGGCATTACTATTTTGAACATTTTTGTTCTTATACTAGGTAGTGTATTATATTATCCTTCTATCTGGTCTCCCTCTATATTCATTCTCCTCTGGTACATGCTTCCTTTGCTCTGCTACCAGAATATTCTTCCTAAAACTCAAATGTGATAATCGCAGGGAAATAATCTTAATAGTCCCTGAAAAGACCAGTATAAATTATGTCATATAATAACTTATACAGAAAAGTTTCAAATTTGAAGTTCTTCTTTGCTCTTAGTCAACTCTCCTTAAAATGAAATTACTATGAACACCCTATATTTGCTTTATGGGTTCCTTCCTTCACTGTTTACTTCAACCAATTACGCTCTGTATTCTTCTTGGTCCAGACCCCATGGATAGGAATCTTTGATGTTTAAAATTTAAGTAACTTGCTTCTTCAGAACATGGTGTACAATGTTAGAAGTGATAGAAATCTTGGGAAACATATCCCTTGATGGAGACTATTAGAAACCTTTCCTCTTGACTGGTTTTTGTTTAGTATTATTGTTTTAAAATGCTGATTGTCATGGTGATAGCAAAAGGATGGAATTTAGGAAAGTCTTGATGGGATATTGTAATATGTTGGCTCATAAAATATATGTGGAAGTTTTCCTGTCTTAAATCAGTTTTGAGTTAGAACATTTCATGAGTTCTCTGGCATGGTATCCACCATCTGGCCAACACAATAAATTAAGATTCTTACAGGCAAAATGTCTCAATCAGTCTCTGGAAGAAATTCATTTTTTGAGTCTCTCTAGAACCTCAGAGGGCCATGGATACCAAAAATGGGAGATAGAGTTATGACTGTCCTGTCCCTCCTTATTCAAAAGTAATCTGCTTCAAAGGATGGTACAATTTCCTTCATCTCTGCCTTTCTTGACATCCTTCTGCTTATTCTCTCTTAGGAGCTTTACTGTTTGCAACAACCTTATATCCACAATCAGAGTGATTGGCTTTCTTAGTAACTTATATTTAGAGGATTGAGGAAGAATATCTGATCAATTACTTTGAATAAGGTGGCTATTTTCTGGACAAAAAGCCATTACTTGGAAACGACTGGATCATGTCATATCTAATTACATCCCTTGCAAACTTTGTGGGCAGATGAACCATGAGAATGCAGCTCTCCATTGTCCTTCTTAGCCCTTCTTCCATTATTGCTTGCTATGTCATGCTCCAACGATTTATATAGACTATGCCATTTTCCTTAAAAATCATGCACTTCGACTCTTCATTGTCTTTCCTTTGAATGAAATTGCCCTCCCATTTTCCTTCCCATTTTATCCTATTTAAATCTATTTTAACTTATTAATTACATCAAATATAAGAATTTAGATTTCAACAAATAGAGGTGGACAATATATATAAAGTATAGGAGACAGCAGGAGTGAAAACATGGCATGTTTAAATTGAATATTTCTTTCTTTGGAATTCATCAGATAGTATTAACACTCATTTTTAGACTAATTTATTTTTTTTATTATTTGTCATGCTGAATTAGTTTTAAAACTATAGACACTATAGTATATTTTTACTTATGAGGATCTAGCTTAAAGAGACACCATTTTAGTTCAAGAAAAATCTTAATTTTTTTTAAGTTGTCGTCAGTTATTTCTTCAAAAAAGCAGGTCACTGATTATTCTCATTATGGCAGCATTTCTCAAGTGGAAATTTGTGGAATAGTGGATATTAGTAAATATAATACTTGAATGATTTGTCATGATAGGACAGTCTTATAAAGGCAAATAAAATTGGAGCTACTATGTGTGAATCACTTGTGAAGGTACAAGGGAAGCTCAGTTGTGGGTACCACTGGGAATTTCACAGGGTTTCACATGGCTTAGCCTTGCTGAACTGGCAGACATGTTGTTGGCATTTATTAAAGAGCCTTTATTTCTCAGGCGATAGAGAGACTCCAAACCTGGGCATTGATCTCTTCTTTTTATATGAACCATCTTGCCTTCATTAGATTTAAATGTATTTTAAAAAAGTACCCTTTGCATTATTGATTAAACAAAGGAGGTGTAGGAGACTGACAAACAGACTCAACATATTATTTTAATAGAAGGCAATCCTTTTCTAGAATCACTCAGTATTTCTGGTTCGATTTACTTTGTCCTTAGGTCAGTAAAGTCACAGGATCAGAGGTCTCCTTCCTGAGATTTGTCTTCCTACATAAAGTTGGTCAAATCTCTTGTACAATAGTAAGGTAAACTTTTAGTTTTTGGATGAAAACTAATTGTGATGATGACTATCTGGTTGTTTCAAAGAATAAAGTAGGATTTAATCTGATGGACATTTTATTTATAGTTTCAGCTTCTCTCATTTCATATGTAGTGAACGTGAAATTTACATGAAGTTCTGTTTTATTCATGGGCATAGTTGTGGCTTAATAAATGTAATATCTATATTTCCTTTTTCCTCTCCTTCCTTTTTTTGTGATTCATTATTAAAAGTTTAATGTACATATTGGTATAGTAATTTTGATAACTCTTAGGTGGAGGCCTTTTGTATGGCATCTTGAACATATCTCCAGAACTGAATATAAATTACAAGAACTGAGTATGTTTAAAATAGTGAAATTCAAAAGTATGCAAATAATCTGGAAGAATTTTTTTCTAGCTCTCTCAAATGATTTTAAATCACCAAAACAATGAAACTTGAGATTTAAAAATAATCAGACAGCAAAATATGCATAATTTGCAGTATGCCTAGGGCAAAAGAGAATACATTTTTATAAAAACCCTAGAACCAGCTTTAAAGAAAAAAAAAAGAGTATATAAGAACAGTGGTAAAAACCAGTATAATATGGTTATAAATTAAAAAGAAAAAAAGCTAAATTAAAATCTACGCAGTATTAAATAAAACCTGGAGTTTTGACAGAAAGTTTCTAAGGATTCAGCGTCATTTGCATCTGAAAAATATCTGGCCACATCAGTGTACCTCCTCATGAATTTCACTGGGTTTGAGGTTCATTTTGCTACATATTTACAAAATAAGTGTAGTTCCTGGTGCCTGGTGGTGGACTGAGAGCTGAGCACAGGGCCATTGGATCCAGAGTCTTTGAGCAGCAGGTAAACCCTGGTTCAGGTAGAGCTCAGCCCTAAGACCTGTCCTGGTCAGCAGCCATAATAAAATCCCCAGATATTCCCTGAAAATCACACCAGCTTTTTGGTTGACCATCTTCTTTAATTAATCTTTTGTAAAAGGTAGCCAATACAATACAGAATCACCTCATCTTAGTTTTTGTCTTTTCTCCCTTATTTCAGTTGCCTCTTGAAATTGCTAAAGGATGAGAATAAATACAAGGCTTCTTAAAGATGAAGGAAGCAAAAGGCCTGCTGAGAAAATAATCAGTTCATGAATGATTAGAGCTGATACTATGTAAAAATTGGCAATAAAACTGGATTTTGGAGCATAGTTAGCATTTTAGTTAATTGTCTGGATCCACTGCAATTTTATTTCTTTCTTTTGGCCGTTTTGGTGTCAGTTATACAGTAGCAAGGAGGGCTTGGACACTCAGAGCTCCTTGAAGGGTATATTCTCCAGTGGTAGCAATCGAGACCACCTCATCCTTTGTTACTAGGGTTGTGTTTCCATCCAGATACAAGAAAGGTGACTTTCTGACTGGTCATCCCTTCTCTCCTTCACATGTGCTTTTATCCCGATGCTAAAGAAAATTGCAAAAGTAATTGCAGGGCCAAATTCACATCATTTTATGGAACTTGGAAGATATATATGAGAGAATCTAGACCACACAGAAAATGTTGAAATCATTTTTTTAAAATAGACCTGTATTGACTACTGATACTAATAGAAAAATGTCTTTCATGATAGTGAACTTATTAAGAACTACTCATGGAGGCTCTTGGTACATTGTTGCTGGGAAAAATCATCTTAATGGGAAAGGTCAGAGCAATTTAATAAGACACAATATGAGTGCTATTGAGAAGACCCGTATAGTTCTCACAACCAGAGGCTTTACCACCAAATATTGGACATTTATTTATTTATTTATTTATCTTTAAAGATTTTATTTATTTATTTGAGAGAGAGAGAGAATGAGAGACAGAGAGCACGAGAGGGAAGAGGATCAGAGGGAGAAGCAGACCCCCCGCCGAGCAGGGAGCCCGATGTGGGACTCGATCCTGGGACTCTAGGATCATGACCTGAGCTGAAGGCAGTCGCTTAACCAACTGAGCCACCCAGGCGCCCCAAATATTGGACATTTAATACAACTAATAACAAGGATTAAAAAAAAAACACCCTAAATTAGATTCCCTTATGTATATAAACTGCCCTAATAGTAGGCATAAGAAAAACATCAGTCCTTACAGAGATTTAATTTCTATAATCTCTACTACTACACATATTATTTGTAGATGTTCACTTATGTGGTATTTAGGCAACATGCCAGGGTCCAAATAAGTTGAAAAAAGAATCAGCTCAACATTTATATTTTATGCATTATTCTCTTGATTCAGATATTTAGGGGAGAGATAAAAGAACAAAATATGTTCTCTATACATAATTAATTAAAAAGACAAATAATAGTTTGCAGCTAAGCATTTGGCCAAGGGGAAATGAATCTGTTAAATTTAGAAAGACTCTGAGAATTTATTATAAAATGTTATGAGAGAGTGTCAAACACTATTATAAGAAATAATTTGAAGTAGATCTGTAAATTGATATGATCATGGAAATAAATCACTTCACTGTAATAGACCATGAATGAGAAACTACTCTGTGCTTTTTTTTTTTAATTCCATGTGCTAATTTCTACAGCGTATGTAAAGCTTAGTAATAAGTGTGCCCTTGCTTCTGTAGTATATAGTTCTGGAGGAGAGAGGAGATAAGAGCACAGAATTTGATATTATGTAAGTCATTTTCAAGAACAAGATCAAGGGTGATCTGGAGTCTGGATCCCCTAAGCTTATGTAAGTTGGTGGACTCTTTTGCAGAAAAAGAATTTAAAAGTATAAATACACTATTAGAGTGAACAGTTAGTACTTATTTAGAATAAAAAAAATAAATCATAATTTGTAATTCTTTTTTATATTTTATTTTTTATAATTTGTAATTTTTGTGGAAAATTGAAACACCACAAAACTCTGGAAATAGATACAATATATTTATTAGCTCCCTGCCAACACTTAAATTTTTTTTCAGTTATAATTTTTCATATGGCAATTTTATAATATTTTCCATATGGAAAATAAAAAAATAGTTCAAAAATAGAAAAATTTCTCCCTTATAGCCATGTTGATGGACGTTTATTTTCCTATTGACAGCTCAGAAACTATTCGTCTTTATGACTTTTTACTGGTAATGTGATAATTTCTGTGACATCTAGCTATAAGAAGCTGAGCATCCCAGTTTTCTTGCACAGATCATAATATTCCTTGAATTTATGGCAAGCACCAACCAGTTTGTCACTGGTGTCCTCATAGAAGAGGCTGGGTGAGTTGGTAAAGTGAGCAATAGAAGTAGAGCTAGAAATCATTCCTAAAGCAGATCAACAGTAGTAATTGAACTATAAACCACATTAATGTATTCTACTAAATCCAGACTAAATATATCTTGATTTAACTTCCCTAACTGGCTTCCCAAAACTGCCTGTAACCCTTAAACACACTCTGCAGGAAGGAAAATATGAATAATGTCAAGTGACTTGGAGTGAAATCTCTTACCATTGCAGATTTTACAAAGCATTTGTCCATGCCAGTGTGAGGTGGCGACACATGGGGCCCATGCATTTGAAAGGCCTTGAAGCTAAAGCTTCCTTAAGGTCAAGGCAATTCTGCTTTTAGCCCTGAAAGGAGGTGTGCAAAGTTCTTAGAAACCATACTTCATAGGCATCAGAAAAGACCTCACCCAGGAGAGGGCATTTGGGATGGTCTTGAAGAAGAATAGGCTTTCAAGACACAGGTATTTGGTGAAATTATTTCAGAAGAATGGAATAGTCTTTTTTTTTTTTAAGATTTTATTTATTTGACAGAGAGAGAGCTAGCACAAGCAGGGGGAATGGCAGGCAGAGGGAGAGGGAGAGGAAGAAGCAGGCTCCCCACAGTGTAGGGAGCCAGATGTGGGGCTCGATCCCAGAACCCCAGGATCATGACCTGAGCCGAAGGTAGATGCTGAACCAACTAAGCCACCCAGCGCCCCAAGAAGAGTGGAATAGTCTTAACAAATCCACATAAAGTTCTAAAATCTTAGTATGCTTAAAGGTATCTGTTGGGTATAATAGCGACACAGAATACCAGCCCTTACTTTGACATTCTGATTCAGATCTGGACTGGGACACGGAATACGGATTTTTAACAAGCAACAAAATGTGATGCTGTTGTAGGTGGCTCTCCATGGTATTTTCAAGTAAAATGTGATGAAATTATGTTTTCAGAAAAGTCTATGAGTCTGACATGTTTGTAAGTAGTGAAAATTAAGGTCCTATTAGATAAATCAGAGACCTAACCTCCAGGGTCTTATCTGCTACATTTAATTAATTCTCTCAGCAGAGCTTCCTGCCCTATATTAAATAGGCAGTCATAGTGAACCATTGTAGATTCTTGAGCAGGATTGTAACCTGATTGCAACTGCCTTTTCGTTGAACAGCACTTTCAGTTAAATGGATTTGGTGAGTTTGGGAAGATCAGAAGTAAGGAGTCTATTTGAATAAAGCTAGTCAAGAGATGAACAAGTCCTGTCAAAGATGTGGTAATATAAAAGCAATGGGTGAAAGAGATATTAAAAACAGAAAAAAAGAAAAAAGAATTGCGAGTGTATCATGCAATGTAAGAGTGTCATGCTCTCGGAGCAAAAGAACTGTGAAAATTGTGAAAAATGGCATTTCTAGGGTCATTTGGTAGTGGCTGAAACAAATTTCTCATTCATAAATGACTTTTTCAAAGCCTTTTGATCCCCTTTCTGTTTTAATGTGTGCACTTTCATATTTATATTATTGTTGCTTAAAATTTTAACTTCAGAAGTTCAGTATCTAAAGTAGATGAAATAAAGGACACTATTTCTGGAAAATATAATTTTCATATTATGTAATTTGAGGGGTGTGAATGGTCACTGTATACAGAGAAGCAAATTATGTTATTAAGTGCTTTATGATTTCAACCCTAAATTCTGGCTAAATGAGGCACATTAGCCTTTCTGCCATTGAAGTATGTATTCTATTCACAAATATAAAATACATCTTCCCATAGAGGCAGGGTGGGAAAACAGAGATTGCTTTTGTGGATTATTTTGGTCCTTTCGGAAAAATAGGATGTGTGAAATTACCTTATATATAAAATGTTCCATGTATTTTTTTATTATGTTAATCACCATACATTACACCATTAGTTCTTGATATAGTGTTCCATGATTCATTATTTGCGTATAACACACAGTGCTCCATTCAGTACGTGCCCTCTTTAATAACCATCACCAGGCTAACACATCCCCCCACCCCCCTCCCCTCTAGAACTCTCAGTTTGTTTCTCAGAGTCCATAGCGTCTCACGGTTCATCTACCCCTCCGATTTCCCCACCTTCATTTTTCCCTTACTACTATCTTTTTTTTTTTTTTTTTTTTTTTTTTTTTAACATGTAATGTATTAGTTCCAGAGATACAGGTCTGTGATTCAACAGTCTTACACAATTCACAGCACTCACCATAGCACATACCCTCCCCAATGTCTATCACCCAGCCACCCCATCTCTCCCAACCACCCCACCACTCCAACAACCCTCAGTTTGTTTCCTGAGATTAAGAATTCCTCATATCAGTGAGATCATATGATACATGTCTTTCTCTGATTGACTTATTTCGCTCATCATAATACCCTCCAGTTCCATCCACATCGTTGCAAGTGGCAAGATCTCATTCATTTTGATGGCTGCATAAACTTCCATTGTGTATATATATATATATACCACATCTTCTTTATCCATTCATCTATCGATGGACATCTTGGCTCTTTCCATAGTTTGGCTATTGTGGATATTGCTGCTATGAACTTCAGGGTGCATGTACCCCTTTGATCACTACAATTGTATCTTTGAGGTAAATACCCGGTAGTGCAATTGCTGGATCATAAGGAAGCTCTATATTTCAAATTTTGAGGAACCTCCATACTGTTTTCCAGAGTGGCTGCACCAGCTTGCATTCCCACCAACAGTGTCAGAGGGTTCCCCTGTTTCCACATCCCCGCCAACATTTGCCGTTTCCTGACTTGTTAATTTTAGCCATTCTAACTGGTGTGAGGTGGTATCTCATTGAGGTTTTGATTTGGATTTCCCTGATGCCGAGCAATGTTGAGCACTTTTTCATGTGTCTGTTGGCCATTTGGATGTCTTCTTTGGAAAAATGTCAGTTCATGTTCTGCCCATTTCTTGATTGGATCATTTGTTCTTTGGGTGTTGAGTTTGATAAGTTCTTTATAGATTTTGGATACTAGCCCTTTATCTGATATGTCATTTGCAAATATCTTCTCCCATTCTGTCGGTTGTCTTTGGTTTTGTTGACTGTTCCTTTTGCTCTGCGAAAGCTTTTTATCTTGATGAAGTCCCAATAGTTCATCTTTGCCCTTGCTTCCCTTGCCTTTGGTGATGTTTCTAGGAAGAAGTTGCTGCGGCTGAGGTCGAGGAGGTGGCTGCCTGTACTCTCCTTTAGGATGTTGATGGACTCCTGTCTCACATTGAGGTCTTTCAACCATTTGGAGTCTATTTTTGTGTGTGGTGTAAGGAAATGGTCCAGTTTCATTCTTCTGCATGTGGCTGTCCAGTTTTCCCAACACCATTTGTTGGAGAGACTGTCTTTTTTCCATTGGACATTCTTTCCTGCTTTGTCGAAGATGAGTTGACCATAGAGTTGAGGGTCCATTTCTGGGCTCTCTGTTCTGTTCCATTGATCTATATGTCTGTTTTTGTGCCAGTACCATACTGTCTTGATGATGACAGCTTTGTAATAGAGCTGGAAGTCCGGAATTGTGTTGCCGCTAGCTTTGCTTTTCTTTTTCAACATTCCTCTGGCTATTCAGGGTCTTTTCTGGTTCCATACAAATTTGAGGATTATTTGTTCCATTTCTTTGAAAAAAGTTGATGGTATTTTGATAGAGATTGCATTAAATGTGTAGATTGCTCTAGGTAGCATTGACATCTTCACAATATTTGTTCTTCCAATCCATGAGCGTGGAACGTTTTTCCATTTCTTTGTGTCTTCCTCAATTTCTTTAATGAGTATTTTATAGTTTTCTGAGTACAGATTCTTTGCCTCTTTGGTTAGATTTATTCCTAGGTGTCTTACGGTTTTGGGTGCAATTGTAAATGGGATCGACTCCTTACTTTCTCTTTCTTCTGTCTTGTTGTTGGTGTATAGGAATGCCACTGATTTCTGTGCATTGATTTTATATCCTGCCACTTTACTGAATTTCTGTATGAGTTCTAGCATTTTTGGGGTAGAGTCTTTTGGGTTTTCCACATAAAGTATCATATCATCTGCAAAGAGTGAGAGTTTGACTTCTTCTTTGCTGATTCGGATGCATTTTATTTCTTTTTGTTGTCTGATTGCTGTGGCTAGGACTTCTAATACTATGTAGAATAGCAGTGGTGATAGTGGACATCCCTGCCGTGTTCCTGACCTTAGGTGGAAAGCTCTCAGTTTTTCCCCATTGAGAATGATATTCGCTGTGGGTTTTTCATAGATGGCTTTTATGATATTGAGGTATGTACCCTCTATCCCTATACTCTGAAGAGTTTTGATCAAGAAAGGATGCTGTACTTTGTCAAATGCTTTTTCTGCATCTATTGAGAGGATCGTATGGTTCTTGTTCTTACTTTCATTAATGTATTGTATCACATTGATTGATTTGCAGATGTTGAACCAACCTTGCAGCCCAGGGATAAATCCGACTTGGTCATGGTGAATAATCTTTTTAATGTGCTGTTGGATCCTATTGGCTAGTATTTTGGTGAGATGTTTTGCATCCATGTTCATTAAGGATATTGGTCTATAATTCTCCTTTTTGATGGGGTCTTTGTCTGGTTTTGGGATCAAGGTAATGCTGGCCTCATAAAACGAGTTTGGAAGTTTTCCTTCCATTTCTATTTTTGGAACAGTCTCAGAAGAATAGGTATTAATTCTTCTTTAAATGTTTGGTAGAATTCCCCTGGGAAGCCATCTGGCCCTGGGCTTTTGTTTGTTGGGAGATTTTTGATGATTGCTTCAATTTCCTTAGTGGTTATAGGTCTGTTCAGGTTTTCTATTTCTTCCTGGTTCAGTTTTGGTAGTTGATACATCTCTAGGAATGCATCATTTCTTCCAGATTATCTAATTTGCTGGCATATACTTGCTCATAATATGTTCTTATAACTGTTTGTATTTCTTTGGTGTTGGTTGTGATTGCTCCTCTTTCATTCATGATTTTATTTGTTTGGGTCCTGTCTCTTTTCTTTTTGATAAGTCTGGCCAGGGGTTTATCAATCTTGTTAATTCTTTCAAAGAACCGGCTACTAGTTTCTTTGATCTGTTCTATGGCTATTTTGGTTTCTATTGCATTGATTTCTGCTTTGATCTTTATTATTTCGCTTCTCTTGCTGGGTTTAGGCTTTATTTGCTGTTATTTCTCCAGCTCCTTTAGGTGTAGTGTTAGGTTGTATATTTGAGACCTTTCTTGTTTCTTGAGAAAGACTTGTATTGCTATATACTTTCCTCTTAGGATTGTCTTTGCTGTATCCCAAACATTTTGAACAGTTGTGTTTTCATTTTCATTGGTTTCCATGATTTTTTTCAATTCTTTAATTTCCTGGTTGACCCATTCATTCTTTAGTAGGATTCTCTTTAGCCTCCATGTATTTGAGTTCTTTCCAACTTTCCTCTTGTGATTGAGTTCTAGTTTCAAAGCATTGTGGTCTGAAAATATGCAGGGAATGATCCCAATCTTTTGGTACCAGTTGAGACCTGATTTGTGACCCAGGATGTGATCTATTCTGGAGAATGTTCCATGGGCACTAGAGAAGAATGTGTATTCTGTTGCTTTGGGATGGAATGTTCTGAATATATCTGTGAAGTCCATTTGGTCCAGTGTGTCATTCAAAGTCTTTGTTTCCTTGTTGATCTTTTGCTTAGATGATCTGTCCGTTTCAGTGAAGAGGGTGTTAAAGTCCCCTACTATTATTGTATTGTTGTCAATGTGTTTCTTTGCTTTTGTTATTAATTGGCTTATATAATTGGCTGCTCCCATGCTATGGGCATAGATATTTACAACTGTTAGATCTTCTTGTTGGATAGACCCTTTAAGTAGGATATAGTGTCCTTCCTCATCTCTTATTATAGTCTTTGGTTTAAAATCTAATTTGTCTGATATAAGGATTGCCACCCCAGCTTTCTTTTGTTGTCCGTTAGCATGGTAAATGGTTTTCCACCCCCTCACTTTCAATCTGGGGGTGTCTTTGGTTCTAAAATGAGTCTCTTGCAGACAGCATATTGATGGGTCTTGTTTTTTTATCCATTCTGATAGCCTGTGTCTTTTGATTGGGACATTTAGCCTATTTACATTCAGGGTAACTATTGAAAGATAGGAATTTAGTGCCATTGTATTGCCTGTAAGGTGACTGTTACTGTATATTGTCTGTGTTCCTTTCTGGTCTATGTTACTTTTAGGCTCTCTCTTTGCTTAGAGGACCCCTTTCAAGATTTCTTGGATGGCTGGTTTTGTGTTTGCAAATTCCTTTAGTTTTTCTTTGTCCTGGAAGCTTTTTATCTCTCCTTCTATTTTCAATGACAGCCTAGATGGATATAGTATTCTTGGCTGCATATTTTTCTCATTTAGTGCTCTGAATATGTCCTGCCAGTCCTTTCTGGCCTGCCAGGTCTCTGTGGATAGGTCTGTTGCCAATCTAATGTTTCTACCATTGTAGGTTACAGATCTCTTGTCCCAAGCTGCTTTCAGGATTTTCTCTTTGTCTCCAAGACTCATAAGTTTTACTATTAGATGTCAAGCTGTTGACCTATTTTTATTGATTTTGAGAGGGGTTCTCTGTGCCACCTGGATTTTGATGCCTGTTTCCTTCCCCAAATTTGGGATGTTCTCTGCTATAATTTGCTCGAATATACCTTCTGCCCCTCTCTCTCTTTCTTCTTCTTCTGGGATCCCAATTATTCTAATATTGTTTCATCTTATGGTATCGCTTATCTCTCGAATTCTGCCCTTGAGATCCAGTAGTTGTTTATCTCTCTTTTTCTCAGCTTCTTTATTCTCCACCATTCGGTCTTCTATATCTAATTCTCTCCTCTGCCTCATTTATCCTAGCAGTGAGAGCCTCCATTTTTGATTGCACCTCATTAATAGCTTTTTTGATTTCTACTTGGTTTGATTTTAGTTCTTTTATTTCTCCAGAAAGGGTTTCTCTAATATCTTCCATGCTTTTTTTCAAGCCCAGCTAGTATCTTTAAAATCGTCATTCTGAACTCTAGTTCTGACATCTTACTAATGTCCGTATTGATTAAGTCCCTGGCAGTCGGTGCTGCCTCTTGTTCTTTTTTCTGAGGTGATTTTTTCCATCTTGTCATTTTGTCCAGAGGAGAATAGATGAATGAGAGAACAAAATGCTAACAGGATAAGAACGACCCCAGAAAAATATACACTGAACAAATCAGAAGAGACCTGAAACTGGGGGAAAAGAAAGGGAAAGAAAGAAAAAAAAAAAAAAAGAAAAAGATAAAAAGAAATATATGATCAAATATGATCAGGCTGGTGCATAGATCAGTGCTACACAGTAGATTTTGGGCGTATTTTGGTCTGTTAGAAGAGACTGCCTCCCAAAATTTTAAGGAAAGAAAACGTATATATGTACAAAAATAAGGGTAAATACAATGAAGGGATGGAACATGACTATAATGATGAAAATTATAAAAGATCTTATAAAAGGAATTGATAAGAAGTTGGTCAAAAAAAGAAAGAAGAGGAAATTTAAAAAAAAAGGGAGAGAATGTGATCAGGCAGGAGACTAGAACAAAGCCATACTCTAGAGATTTAGGGTATATTTTGGTCTGTTAGAAGAAATTGTATCCCAAAATTTTAAAGAGAGAACAACTTAAACATATATACCAAAAATAAGGTTAACTACTATGAATGGATAGAATATGACTATAAGAATGAAAAATAAAAAAGATTTTTAAAAAAGGGATTGATAAAATATTGGTTGAAAAAGGGAATGAGAAAAATTAAAAAAGAAACAGAAAAGGAAAAAAAGAAAATTAAGAAAATTAACCTTGAAAAACTAAAGAATCGTGGGGAAAAAAGCCATGAATTCTATGTGCAGTATTCCCCTAGCACTAGAGTTATGCCGTTCTCATTGATCGGTAAACTTGGTCTTGGCTGGCTTTACTTGCTGATCTTCTGGGGGGGGGGGCTGTTGCCGTGGTTCTCAAATGTCTTGCCAGGGGTGGAATTACCCCGCCCTTGCCCGGTCTGGGCTAAGTACTCTGCTCAGGTTTGCTCTCGGGAGCTTTTGTTCCAAGCTTTCGTACCGCTTTGGAGGCCGAGAGTGAAAATGGCAACCTCCCAATCTCCGTCCCGGAGGAGCTGAGAACTCAGGGCCACACTCCTCAGTGCGCCCCCAGAGAAAAGCAGTCAATCAGTCCCATCTCCCACGTCTCCGGCCGCACTCCGTGCTCACCCGGCCTGTGACCGAGCGTTTCTATCTCTGGCACCCGACCCTGTGTGGAGTCTCCAAACCCAGCAGATCCCTGCAGTGCGCTCCCGTGCTGCTCCTCCTGGGGGAGGAAGGCGAGTCTCCCCGGATCTGCCGCTTGTTGGGTCCCTGCTGGAGGAGCAGTGGCCCGACTGTGCCGTGGATCACGGTTTATGGCAACCCCGAGCTGAGAGCCCTCTCCTCCGCTCCGTCTCTGCAGTTGGCTTCCCCGTTCCTATAGCCGGGAGCTTTGCCGCACTCAGGCATCCCCGGTCTTTCTGTGACCCCGAGGGTCCTGAGACCACACTGTCCCGCGAGGATTCCACCCCCCACTTAGCCACTGGATCGATGTCCCTCAGCGGAGCCGACTTCTAAAAGTTCCAATTTTGTCTCCGCTGCTCTATCACTTGCCAGTAGTGGCTGATAGAGGCCCCCTTCCCCGCAGTCTATCTCCCGAATATCGCCTCGGATTCACTTCTCCGCACGTCCTACGTTCCAGAAAGTGGTCGCTTTTCTGTTTAGAGAGTTGCTGCTATTCTTTTCTTCGATCTCCTGTTGAGTTCGTAGGTGTTCAGAATGGCTTGATCCCTATCCAGCTGAATTCCTGAGACCAGACGAAATCCAGGTCTCCTACTCCTTAGCCATCTTGCTCCTCCTCCATATATTTTGGACAAACAGAGAGTTGAGCACTTTCTAAACTACTTTGGATTTATCACTTACTGATAAATATGTGTTCTCATCTTTACTTTTTTTTTTACTATTAATCATTTATTTTTATCCACATTGTTTGCTAACTATTAATCTAATTCCAATTATATATCTTAGTTATGGTTAGCAATCTTACATAAATTCATATTGTCTATGTGTTAATATATGAAATTGTTTTGCTTAAAAACAAACAAATAAAACAGAAACACCACACAAATTTGCCAGAAAGACTAAGATACTAGGGGAAGAAAATCTAACAGGGATCCAAAAAAAAAAAAAAAAAAAAGGCCAGAGAGGGAAAGAGCTAATAATATCACATATTAGGATGAACTTGAGAAGCCAGTACAGACCAGGCAGATTAATGATCTTGAATAATATTCCTTTCATCACGACTAAAATCCAAGGAGAGGTTTTACATACATAGACCAATTACCATGTTCATGTATTAAATTTTTTTTACCAGCAGTGTTTGATAGAAGGAATAAAGTTTTTGTATGTATATTTCTTCCAGTGGGTTATATTCATAGATTATAATAAATAATTCCTCAATAAAATTATAAATCGGTGCATAGTTCATATTTATTTCTTTATTTCTGCATTGGGGCCTTAACCAAAATATGTCCATACACAAAGGTTATATACTTGAATCTCATGCAATCACTGATAATTCAATAAACTTCAGTGGAGCCGTAATTCTTGGTTAGAGTTTTAATATTAGAGGAGTGCCTGCTACAGGTCATTCCTCTTGTTGTCTCACAGTCGTGCAGGGAAGAGAGACGATGAAGCAGCATTTATAAGCAATGTGAAATGTGAAATGGAAATACTTAAAAGGAACAGAGAAATACAGAATAGGGAGTAATTGAACAAGTAATTGGCAAGGCCTGAGCTAGGGTGACCAGCAGCCATTCTGGTTTGCCAGGGACCGTGGGGATAACTGGGACATGATATACTTTTTTGGCGCTAAACCTTAGAATATCCTCCCACATTGTGTCCTTTTCAGAACTGGGGTGAGAGGGTGTTACTGGCATCTAGTGAAAGAGGCCAGAGACCCTGCTGAACCTCTATAGTGCACAGGCCAGTTCCACACAAAAAAGAATCTGACTCAGACTATCAGTTGTGAGACACCGTTGTCAAAAGGGAAGGAGCTATGAGAGAGAGAGAGAGAGAAGATGTTGATTGTGTATGGAGAGGGGACAATGGATGCCAAAGATGGTGAGAGGGAATAAAAAAAAAACGATTGGTGTGGAACAGGATAAACTGAAGCGAAGTTTTGTTTTGTTTTGTTTTGTTTTGTTTTTTAATTTTATTTTATTATGTTATGTTAGTCACCATACAGTACATCATTAGTTTTTGATGTGGTGATACACGATTCATTTTTTTCATAAAACACCAAGTGCTCCATGCAGTACGTGCCCTCCTTAATATCCATCACGGGGCTAACCCATCCCCCACCCCCCTCCCCTCTAAAACCCTTAGTTTGTTTCTCAGAGTCCATAGTCTCTCATGGTTCATCTCTCCCTCCGATATACCCCCTTCATTTTTCCCTTCCTTCTCCTAATGTCCTCCATGCTATTCCTTATGTTCCACAAATAAGTGAAACCATATGATAATTGACTTTCTCTGCTTGACTTATTTCACTTAGCATAATCTCCTCCAGTCCCATCCATGTTGATGTAAAAGTTGGGTATTCATCCTTTCTGATGGCTGAGTAATATTCCATTGTATATATGGACCACATCTTCTTTATCCATTCATCTGTTGAAGGGCATCTCAGCTCTTTCCTCAGTTTGGCTATTGCGGACATTGCTGCCATGAACATTGGGGTGCATATGGCCCTTCTTTCACTACATCTGTGTCTTTGGGGTAAGTACCCAGGAGTGCAATTGCTGGGTCATAGGGTAGCTCTATTTTTAAATTTTTGAGGACCCTCCACACTGTTTTCCAAAGTGGCTGTACCAACTTGCATTCCCACCAACATTGGAAGAGGGTTCCCCTTTCTCCACAACCTCTCCAACATTTGTTGTTTCTTTCCCTGCCCATTTTTGCCATTCTAACTGGTGTAAGGTGGTATCTCAATGTGGTTTTGATTTGGATTTCCCTTATGGCTAATGATGATGAACACTTTTTCATGTGTCTGTTAGCCATTTGTATGTCTTCTTCAGAGAAGTGTCTGTTCATGTCTTCTGCCCATCTTCTGACTTGATTATTTGTTTTTTGGGTGTTGAGTTTGAGAAGTTCTTTATTGATCTTGGATACCAGCCCTTTATCTGTAGTGTCATTTGCAAATATCTTCTCCCATTCTGTGGGTTGCCTCTTTGTTTTGTTGACTGTTTCCTTTGCTGTGCAGAAGCTTTTTATCTTGATGAAGTCCCAAAAATTCATTTTTGCTTTTGTTTCACTAGCTTTTGGAGATGTATCTTGAAAGAAGTTGCTGTGGCCAATGTCAAAGAGGTTATTGCCTATGTTTTCCTCTAGGATTTTGATGGATTCCTGTCTCACATTGAGGTCTTTCATCCATTTTGAGTTTATCTTTGTGTATGGTGTTAGAGAATGGTCGAGTTTCATTCTTCTGTATGTGGTTGTCCAATTTTCCCAGCACCATTTATTGAGGAGATTATCTTTTTTCCATTGCATATTTTTTCCTGCTTTGTCGAAGATTATTTGACCATGAAGTTGAGAGTCCATATCTGGGCTCTCTATTCTGTTCCATTGGTCTGTATGTCTGTTTTTGTGCCAGTACCATGCTGTCTTGGTGATCACGGCTTTGTAATATAGCTTGAAATTGGGCAACGTGATGCCCTAAGCTTTGCTTTTTTCTTTTTCAACATCTCCTTGGCAATTCGGGGTCTTTTCTGATTCCATACAAATTTTAGGATTGTTGGTTCCAGCACTTTGAAAAATATCATTTGGAATTTTGATCGGGATGGCATTGAAGGTATAGATTGCTCTGGGTAGCATAGACATTTTAACAATGTTTATTCTTCCAATCCATGAGTATGGAATGTTTTTCCATCTTTTTGTGTCTTCTTTAATTTCTTTCATGAGTGTTCTGTAGTTCCTAGGGTATAGATCCTTTACCTCTTTGGTTAGGTTTATTCCGAGGTATCTTATGTTTTTTGGTGCTATTGAAAATGGAATCTTTTCTCTAATTTCTCTTTCTACAGTTGAAGGGACGTTTTTAAAAACAGCGGATAGGATGTGGCTGCCATCAAGTTCATGCTGGATGGCATTATTTTCCCCATTGAAGTAGGAGCAAGAGCATCAGTCTCTTGGAGGTGAGAGGTCTGTGCAGGATAGACTGCTGGAGAGTGGTGCAGGGCGGGCAGATGATTGATAGATGATACAGGGTCCTGGTGAGCCTTAGAGCATGAATTTGCAATGGCATGAGCCCATGCCGTGCTGAGATTTTCTCAGGCGAGGCTCACCCCTTCAGCATAGGAAGGGAGAAAGCTGTATTCTAGAACCGATTGGGGACCTTAAGGCAAAGGTATAGAGTGGGAGAGACTTCAGGGAACTGTTGGGGGCGGTTTGACTGTTAAAACCCTCAGCTGGGTGGTAGAAGTCGGCAGAGCCATCATAATGACCCTTTGCAAAATAATGACCATTTTCCCAAATGCTTTTCATTTAGTTCAGTCTCTTAAGCATACGTGTTGTGACTGCTTTGTTTTGCAGATTCTGAACACTGGTTTTATTTTCCTCTGTTTATTTTGCCTCAGAAAAACACTGATAACCCCAAAGGACATTTATTTAGTGAATTGGAGTAACTGATGCATATTTAAATATTAATTGCAGCCCATCCCTTTAGCGTCCTCTTTTGTCTTTTTCCCTTTGAAACTCCAGCCCTGAAAAAAGATCTATTTCATGGCGTTTTTAGATCTACCTCAAAAAGCAGCTTTGGAAAAAAAAAAAAGCAGCTTTGACTCTCACTAGGTTTCCAAAGACTTCAGGTAGTAAAATTTGACAAAGGTGTTGCAAAGAGCTTTAAAACGCCATTCCCTTTGATTAAATTAGTGAATGATTAGATTATATAATGATTCAGGGAAAGAAGTAGCATGCATCACTCAACTTTTAGCATCCCAGAAGCTTTATCTTTTCATTTGGTACTGAATCAAGGTTTATCCCAGGATAATCTAGAGGCCGTTTTTCTAATTCTGGAAGATTAAGTTCATCCAAATTCTCACATATGTGTTCCTGGCATATATTCACAAGTGCTCTTATTACACAAATACAAGGGAAGCATTTTCTTCCTTTTAATAACGATTTGGGATCATTAACAAAAACTCTTTGGGGCACGTATCTAAAAAAATGCTTAGGTTATACATTGATATTTTAGAATGGTGCAAAAAGACCAGTATTATTGCGTAATTGGAATAATTAATAATACAATATTTTTTTGCATCTAAAGCTAGGTCCAACCTTGCAGGAGGTCCTAAAATGGTGTCATTTTATTGTAGTCAGCATAAGAGGATCAGTGTAGCCCTGCTGGATGAAAGGGTGGCTACTGCATGCTTAGGTCTGGCAAGAGGCTTTGCGTATTTGCAAATGTGTTCTGAGGATAGCAGGGTGCTGGGCCCATCAGCTGTCAGCCACAGCTTCTGTTTTGCTCTGAACAATAGCCATGTTGCCAGGGCAGTAATTATTGGCTGATTTTCCTTCTAAAATAAGTGTCTTAATAATTTGTCACAAAACTAACTTAAATTGCTGTGATGTTACTTGCAACAGTTAAATTAGGGGAAAAAAAAAAAAGAAAGCAAGCCATAGCAAGTAATGCTTTAGTGTATTTCTGCACGCAGTCTATACTGGTAAATAGTGTAATTAAAACCTCGTTTGCAGGTTTTTCAAAAAGGTTATTTTTGTGTGGGAAAACCCTTTGTTTTCTTACTTAATACCCTGAGCTGGAAATTAGAGAATGGGGGGGAAAAGTTAGTTGGCAAATAAAGGTCCTCACTGTCTGTGCTGTTTTGGAATGCCTCCCATATTCCTGGGGCTCAGATAATGTGTTTCTCTAGAAAAGCATGCATAATCTGCACCGAAATGAGCTGGTACCAGGGTCTGCACTGCCCAGGGATACAAATTAGGGACTTGATATTTGAAAACTAATCTGACTGAAAAGTTTTTCCAGACTATTTGAGTAAGTAGTATTACCTCATGTCTCTAGGTTCAAGTGTTACTGAAATGCTCTTACCAAGAGAGGTGAGATGGGTATTTGTGTAGATAAATCTGATGGTGTTAGAGAAAATGGGAACAAAAGGATTGGCCAGAGCATAACAGATTTCAATGAGGACAGGAAAAGAGAAAAAAAAAAACAAAACAAAACCAAAAGCCCCTTCCCCCTCCTCTTGTTGGCTTTCTAAATCTGTATGTGTTTCAATTCACAGGCGGCAAGAATGAGACATTTCCTCCTCAGATTTAACATGCTGTCATGGAAATGCTGATAGGGTTATTTTACAGAGACATAGCTTAAAAAAAAAAAAAGAAAGAGCAAGAATTAGATTACAGCATTATACTTTGTTCCATCTAGGGCTCATTTTATTAAAGTTCTTTAAAGGTTTATTTTCATCTACAAACCAAGAAATTGTACCCTATTCTCTCTGTGCCAGGATCCAATTAATGTCAACTTGAGTTTTCTGTGTAGACAGGGCCAATCCATGGCCCTGGGTGATCATCTATTATTATCATAGCTTGCTTGTACATGACTTCACAGCCTTAGCATAAACCAGTTGTCATGCTTTCCATCTTTTGTACCCCCAAATAGCTCACTGAGTAGAATTTGAGAATGGGTGGGTAACGGGCTACTCTTTGAGAATTCAGAGATCAATCATTGTTAGCAAGATTAAATTCAGTGTAACACTCTCCCCAACTTGTGTTGAATGAATGTAGATTCTTTCTCTTGACTCTAAAAAAGAATTTGATTTTATTTTAGAAAGGATGGATTTAATATGTAAAATGAATGCCATTCTTTTGCTTGCTACATGTGTTCATTTGGAAGGATACCAGAAAATGAGTATTTTTAATATCCTACAAAATGTTATTGGTTCTAATAGTTACCTAATATTGAATGAGAATATTTGGAATCCTGCAAATCACCGCCAAATACCTTTTTGGCTTTGGGTCTACAGAGAAGTGAATTAAAAAAAAAAAAAAAAACAACTAAATTTAGTGGAAAATATCTGGAAGGACTAGACTCATACATAAAATATCCACATGACCAAAGGAATTGTGCCTTTTTAAAAAAGGTTTTGAATGCCTACAATATGCTAGGTATTGCACAGAATGAAGCTAGGACATAAGCCTTAGAAACTTAGAGTATTGTGATCTCTAGCAAAATATTGGTCTAAATGTGAATAATGCTGGGCATTTTTCAAATGTATTTTTAAAATCATCATTTCACTGTTAAACGACATTGTTGTATAGGCCAGTCAATTTTTTTCAATTTTGCATTTTATTTTTTCCATTTCTTATTCATTATATATGTACCTATTAACAAATGGTAATATACCCTAAAATAAAACAATGAGTACCAAGGAAATATTTTTAAATAATGAGATTTTTAAACGTTTCATTATTGGAAGCATTTTAAAATCATTATTCATTTTGAAGATAATATTAATTATGGACTTTCTTTAGGAAATGCTATCCTATTTATTATAAACATGTATTTTATAATTAATATTTCTTGTGTTATAAAAACTCGGGCAGTTTATTTTTACAATATTCTCTTTTAGACAGATCATTTTTGTAACATACCAAAATAGTATATGTAAAGAGATGCTCTTTTGTCTAATAACAAGGTTTTCTTATGATACTGATTCTAAATTTCTCCAGTAAACACATTTGAACATCATTTTGTGATCTGTTTTACTATTTCCTGAAGGTGTGCGCATGTGTGTGCATATACACCCTTTCCATGTTGGAGCTACTTGGGAATATTTTAGTTACTTTTATTTTCCAAAGTACCTTGCTAATTTACCAGTTTGAAAGTGATATATGAAAACTTGCAGTCCCTTTATTCCTGGAAGATGGATCTATCCTAGAAGAAATAACCCAGGCTTTTGCCAGTTGTGGTAACACCTCACTTGGGTTGGGAGGCAGGAGTTACAAACAGTACCTCCTATTGGCTCAAAGCACGTGCAGTGATATCAGTAGATCTTCTCTTTGTGGCATTGGCTTGCTACTCGTGTCTAAAGGGACGCCAGCACAGCATGCTATTCTAGTTCCTCTGAAGCAATAATAAAACATAATTTATGTAATTGATATATTGGAAATTTCTTAGAAGGGAAGTAATAGCATCCATATTCTGGAGTTTGGGAACATAAAAGTGGGGAAAAATCAGGGGGAAAATGCCAAAGATGGTATTGTTTTTTTATCGTCCAGTTTTTCTTTCTTTGCCACTTCAATTATATCTGCGCTCATGTTCCTTTTCAAATAAGCCAATTACCTTTCCTGTGTGATCCAATTTGCAGGTACATGATAAGCAGCAGGTTAGAATGAAGAATAAATGATTACTTTTAATGATGATCAGCACATCTGATGTGATAAATTATGATTAATGAGTAAATTAGCAGTGAATGATATAAATGAATCTGCTTTGAAAACTAATTCTATAAAAGGATGCTGAAGGGTCAGTGTAGTTTCTTTTTTTGTCAAATACAGTGTCTGTGTTAAATAGCCTTGTGAGTATATTGCCATTTAGAGGGAATATGAAAAAAGCCAATAAATATTGTGTCATTTGCCTACATCTTTACTGAATGAGCCTGGGAGATTGCATGACTTTTCATCTGTTTCAGCATAAGGGCCTTTATCACTCTATTGAACGAAAACGGATGTGCGGTCTGTGTATTTTGAATGCATAAGTAGGTAGTAAGCAAACCCGGGGGCTTAAAGTGGAAAATGTTGAATAAATATCTAAATGGTGCTGCTGATAACATGTTTTCATTAAGAATGCATGAGTCTGGCATAGGGACTGGTAAGAATGGCTTTACAGATTGTATCTAAGAGTGATTCAAGACCACTGGCAGCCTTTCCGAAATTTATGTCACTAAACCAGTGGTTACTGTGAGCGTCTTACACCAAAACAGATGGCCAGTCTTACTAAACATGTCAATAGTTCAGAGAAGTTTTATGGCCCAGACGCAGTGAATGTAGGGGATTGTTTGTTTTGGTCATAATATCCCATGGCTATGTGTTAAAAAAAAAAAGTTACAGTGGTGAGGCCATACAACTTTTACTGCTGTCAGACAAGTGTTTATGACCAGGTATTAATATATCTTGACATAAGGCAAACTAGAAATTTATTTAACTGCTGTAAACGGACAAGTTCATATGTAATCTCAACTCTACAAGATTTTTTTATTTTTTTAATTTTATTTTATTATGTTATGTTAATCACACATCTCTACAAGATTTTTTTTTAAAGATTTTATTTATTTATTTGAGAGAGAGAGAGAAACAGCATGAGAGGGTAGAGGGTCAGAGGGAGAAGCAGGCTCCCCGCTCAGCCGGGAGCCCGACGCGGGACTCGATCCCAGGACTCCGGGATCATGACCTGAGCCGAAGGCAGTCGCTCAACCAACTGAGCCACCCAGGCGTCCCTCTACAAGATTTTTTTTAAAAATAATTAGAAAGACGAAAATGAACTTCAGTGTTTTTAAATTAAAAATTATTTTCTATCGCATTTAAATACTATTCTCAGTAATAATGTTTTGTAGATATTTTTTCTTCATCCTTTTCCTCTTTCTTCATTGGTCTATGAATGTTCACCCCTGAGCATTTATTTACCTTACACTCTGTTGTGCTATGGAGAAATGGAATTGAGAAGTATTTTAAATGATTCTTTTTTGAGGGGGTAGATTTTCCAGCTTTCTCCTCAAAACCAGTCACTCTCTGAACTCTACCTTTTATCTCTCCTGTTTAGCTCAAAGGGATAAAAATTTGGCCAATGATAAAGTGATAATTTTCAGCTTTATCAGTAGTCTAGGTAATTGGATACTCTGATATATATTTTTCCCGTGAATATATGAGTTATTTTAAAATGTATAAAAAGTCTTAAAAACATACCATTTTTGATCCAATAGTTTTGCATATAGGAATACATCATATGTATTGAAAATTTACATGTAGAAATGAATCACATATAGGGATTACATATATGTGCAAGGATATAATTGTAAGAATAATCATTGAAGCATTTTTTATAATACTGAAAAGGTAGGAACAATCTAAATGTTTAATAGTAAATTAAAATATTGTCTATATGCTTTATAATATAAAAATGATATTCAATTTAAATATTTATTGACAAAAGGATATACAAAATATATTTTAAGTAAAATGTGGACTATAAAATAATAGTATAATATAACCTGTTTTATGTAAAAATTATTAAATATTAAATGGGCATAGAGCAATTTTAAAACATTCATCAAGGTGATAACCATTAGGATGTTTTAAAATTTCTTTTAATTTATGTTTTCTAATTTATGTAAAATGAGTATGTTATTATGTATAATAAATAAGGTCATCTTACTTAAAAATGAAAAGCACAAAAAGAGTCAGAGTGGAGGATAACAATGTGATAACAATGAGGTGGAGTGAATTCATAAAAGAGCTTGAGATCCATTGAGTTGTTATACTTCATCTGAAGTCAGTCCTAAGGCAGGCACATGAATGTGTGGTTTGGCTATGCTACATTTTGCCAACTTAGGACCTGGTTGGTTCTGTCAGTCTCCCACCATGTCACATCAGTGTTTTACAGTGTCAATGTGTATTACATAAAGTTTGCATTCTGCAGCTAATTGATTCTATAAGCAAACATAATTCAAATAGAGGCACAGTAATCATTTTTACAATATTATTATCCATACGAAATACTCAAAAATGTATAGCCAAGGATTAGGGGGGGTATAGAACCTTGGAGAGCTTTTTATCAAGTCTGTGTATGCAATGAACACCTACTATGTGCCAGGGAAGAATAGGAGCTATGGGACTTCAGAGATGACCAGGTCACAAATGCTTCTCTCAAGATTCAATTAATGTGAAGGGAGAGAAATACATGAGCATAAAATAGCTATAATAAAATATAGACTTTTCTAACTCATAAAAGAGATACAAAAAGAGTTAAGAGATACAATAAGAGATAAAATAAGAGCAGATTTCATCCACATGGGAGGCTCAAAGAAAGCTTCAAGATATTTCATGGGATTGAAAATGGAAAACTTCTATAAATTCAGAAATGGGGCAGAAAACATTTTGTGCAAGGGAATAGCATATACTAGGACACTGAGGCAGGGAATTCTAAGTTCTTGATGAGCAAAGGTAAAACATATTTGGGAAAAATAGGTTGGCAGCAGCTTTGAAAGATCTTAAGAGCCAAACAAAATTTCTGGGTTTATTTGACAGTGGCAAGCTATTAAAACTCATTTATTTTTATGTTTCTTTTGAGTGAAAAAGAGCTTTAATCATAGATGCATTTTTACAAACCTCAAAGAATATGGTGGGAAGGGCAAAGAAGGGTCATCAATAATGTGTAATATTGATTGGTAACAATAAATACCTGAAGTGAGGGTGACCAGATGGGAAAGTTTAGATACTATGGTATCGTTAAGTGATTCTCAGACTTGGCTGGACATTGGAGTCCTCTGGAAATTAATTACCCATTCCTACCCACCGATCTTCTATTTGAATTGGTCTGAAATGGAGTCTAAGCACCATAGTTTTGGTTTTTTTTTGTTGTTTGTCTTTATTTTTTTAAGGCTCCCAAGTGATTCTAATGTCCATCTTACAGGAGAATCATAGTCGTTGTTATTGGATATGAAAAAAGAGTGAGATGTAGTAGAAGCAGAATCTATAGGACTTAATAACTGAATGGTAGTGGGGTGGAGGAGAAGAAGACAAAGAAGAGGTCGGGGCTGCAAGATTGGGTGTTTGGAAGGATGGAAGTGCCACAAATAGAAATGGAAACAGTAAGAGAAGGAGGATTGGGAAGGCAGATGGCATGATGTGTTTCCACGGTAATAATTTTGGAATGCTGCAAGACAATCTTTCAAGCAGTTAGAAATGAGGACTTGACATTGAGGGAAAGTTCAAGTTAATGTTTCCATTAAGTCAAATTTCTTCTTCCTATCCTCCTTCCCTTTTTCCTTCTCCTCCTTTTCCCTCTTCTTTCTGTCAGTGTATGTATCAATCCTTCGTCAACTTGAATATTGATAGTTATACAGAGGCACAGACATCAGTCTACCCAATGGAGGACTGCTTTAGAGTCATTTTCAAAGAATTGAAGGCTAAGGCTTAATACAATTAATGGTGTAGACATACCTACAATATGTCATTGAAATGCTTTGGAAAGGAAAAGGGGAAATTGATGTCAAGAACATCAGTGTCTTTATCCACCATGAACGAACTTAATGTATACACTGAATAATATAGAAGTACTCTACCATATTAACCTTGGAACTTACATGATCTGTTTATGAATTTTGTGTCATTGATTTTTATCTGTTGACTAGGCATCATAGTTCATTTATCCCTGATTTAAATTGGCTCCTGGAAATTAGAAGAATAATTTCAATAAGCCTTCTGAGTGACCTTTTTCACTTAACAAGTGAAAAATAATTGCTGTAATACAGCACAAAGTATTTGCCAAACCCTTAAGAAAACAGTCAGTATATATTTAACTAAAACATATGACCTCACTGATATGAGGAATTCTTAATCTCAGGAAACAAACTGAGGGTTGCTGGAGTGGTGGGGGGTGGGAGGGATGGGGTGGCTGCGTGATAGACATTGGGGAGGGTATGTGCTATGGTGAATGCTGTGAATTGTGTAAGACTGTTGAATCACAGACCTGTACCTCTGAAACAAATAATACATTATATGTTAAAAAAAAGAGAAGAAGATAGCAGGAGGGGAAGAATGAAGGGGGGGAATCGGGCGGGGAGACAAACCATGAGAGACTATGGACTCTGAGAAACAAACTGAGGGTTCTAGAGGGGAGGGGGGTGGGGGATGTGTTAGCCTGGTGATGGGTATTAAAGAGGGCACGTTCTGCATGGAGCCCTGGGTGTTATACGCAAACAATGAATCATGGAACACTACATCAAAAACTAATGATGTAATGTATGGTGATTAACATAACATAATAATAATAAAAAAACAGATTTGAACATATACAATAAATTAAGTACCATATTGTCTATGCAGTATCATTGTAACTTCCCATTTTCTAGTTTGGCACAGTAAGAATATTGGGGCTTCACAATTAGATCAAAAGTCCATGACTCATTCATAACCTCAGGGAGCCTTCCTTCCTTTCTTTTTCCCTTTTTTCCCTCTTTCCTTCTTTCCTTCCAAATCTTTATAGTACTGTAAAGCTTTCTATAATTCTATAAAATAGGAGTAATGCTATTATCTTTCAGGACTATGGAAAACATTGCACAAGAGATATATAGAACATTAGTCCACTGCATGGTATTCACTAAAGATTTGTTATTTCTTTATCCCATTTTGAAGTATAATGCTTCTTAAGTCAAATTTTAAGGCTATAAGATTGAAAGGCAGCATCATTGATGACTCAGAAAAAGTCTCTTTGACATTGAAGGTCTATGCTGGCCATGGATATCAGACATGACCCTGTTCAGATCCCCATGTGATAGGATAGATGTCTCCACCGGCCCCAGTTTATGTAGACCATCTGCCATAGAAACCAGTTCAGCCTGATGTGTGTGCCACACTTCTGCCTCCCTTACAGTCATGTGTCAACTTTGGGACCTCCCTCTTTTCTTTTCATGTACCCCTGGGGTTTTGCTGGTATCTCAGGCACTCTTTCCTCTCTCCATTCCTGCCCAGCAGAGATCAAATGAATCATAACAGAATTCATCATCCACTAAACTCTAGCCACTCTTTGTGCTTGGGGCAGTGATAATGAGTGTGTTGTGGCAGGAAGGGACTGTAAAACCCCAATAGCTCGTATACCCTCAGACCTGGCCATTATCCATAGAACCACCCCTGACTCCTGCTATGCTCTGCATTTCCTGAGCTTCCCTTCCTGGTACTTCCAGAGAAAGAAAAAATGGGGTTGAGTTCAGTTGACAGTCTCATAAATTCTACAGACACCTTTTTGGGAGGAGGCAGATTCCTAAGGACAGAACTATCTACATATTCTTACTGAACATTCCCTCATCCTCTCCCTTAGTATCATTATATAGCATCATTAACCTTCCCCTTTCAAGATTTTAAGTACATTATTATGACAAATACCCCTTTAAAAACAGAACTCTCTATTTAAGGAAATGTTAATCAGCTGAAAGAAACAAAGCCAATTAGTTACATGCTGTTAGTTTTGTTCCTCATTCGTCATATTTCCTTGATGTCTGCAGAAGCAGCTTATTCATTAGAATTAAATTAGACAAATGGCACTCTCATTTCTTCCCTTCCCTTTTGTAGTGTGTAGTCCTTTCTGTGAATTGGTTTTAAGTGATTCTCAGTTGGCCAATCAAGTTACTGCAAATCTGAGTTGTCTTCTTAACCTTTAAGAATTTCTCATAAATTCCTTTCTTGCATGGATGTTACTAGTAGATTTCAATGGTACTCCCCCATTAATGTCTAGCTCTATCTAATATAGTGTACTAAGGGGAGAATTTTGTCCTTGATAGAGCACTTTGTTAAGGATGGTCAAAGGCAGCTTGCTGGTCTTGGTAGGATCTGTCCCCTTAATTTAATAACAATAACTGTTCATTAGGCTTATCTCCTTGTCTTCAGAGAGCCTAACAACTTGAAACCTGATATGGTTTCAAAATATTACGATCATTAGATGCAAAGGTACTGTGCATTGGTTATATTTAAAGAAACAAACTAACCTCTTAGAAGCAAAAATCAATCAGCAGTTTGAGATGTGTAGGGAAGAATAATCTACCAGATTCCCAGAGCTAGAGTCTGTATCCTGAGAATGCATAGTCTTTGAAAACAGCAAGTGAGAATGGCAGGCATGTTCTAGAATATCAGTCAAGCCTCTGTTCTGACTCATATGCATGTTTAGCTTTTCTGTTTTCCATTTAGAAAACAGACTTTCTGGGTCTAACAGTAATTTGACCTCTGCAGTGCCCAGCATTAGTTTAATGAAAGGTCATACTCCTCACTTGTCAAAACCAGCTTGAGCAGAAATGTATTTGCAAAGCACAAGACTGGCAGCTTTAGGTGGATAGCAATGGCAGTCAGCTATGATAACAGAACGGTGCCTATCTAAGTACTGGTGCCTGTAAAGTTTTAATGTCTTTCCATCTTTAAGCTCTTGATATTTCTCTCTCTCTCTCTCTCTCTTTTTTTTTTTTTTTTTGTTAGATCAAGTGTAGTATTTGGTGTATCTCCAAGTGTATCTCATGGGATAAACATGGGGATTTTGATTATTCAGACCTAAGGCTGTCATATTGTGTGTGTGTTTTTTTTTTTTAAGATTTTATTTATTTATTTGCCAGAGCGAGAGAGCACAAGCAGGGAGAACAGTAGAGGGAGAGGGAGAAGCAGGCTCCCCGCCAAGCAGGGAGCCCAATGTGGGGCTCGATCCCAGGACCCTGAGATCATGACCTGAGCCGAAGGCAGACGCTTAACCATCTGAGCCACCCAGGTGCCCCCATATTGTGTGGTTTTTTAGTAGCAGTCTTTGTTTTATGCTTTTATGTGGATTCTCTTCTCTTCCTATCTTCAGAGCCTGACTTAAATTTGGGTAATATCCATGACAAAAGAAGGCAGAAGATTCATTTCGTTTCTTTTAGTAAGCTGAGATATTAGAGAGGAGGAAGTGGTGCTATGTTTTATTATACGCCTCTGAGAATAAACACTTTTACTTGCCTCAAGCATTTGTTGGAGTTATTAAGTTTGGTTTTCTCTCTTTCTCATTTCTTTCCTTTGGCTGGCTGCCTTGCATTGACAGCATCAGTCTTAGAGTTTGACCAGCCAAGATGATTATTTAGGCAACAGTCATGCTCACTGAAGGCATTTTACTACATATCTAGAAACTAAACTTTGTATCATAGAATGATGGCATTTACCCTTTTGTGGTTTAGATTTTGTAGGCACATGTAGAAAAACTGACATCAGATCCCATGAGAAGGTCATGATTTTCTTGTCTGTGAAGACTAATGTCTTTCATATTAAAAAAAATAAAAAGCTCTGTGTACATGCACTTGATATACCTTTTTTTTTAATGTAGTGTGATCAATTTCATTTCTTGTTTACAAATAATACATTTAAGGACCATTTTCAGTACTTTTTTTTTAAAGAATACTGAGTCACTATAGTTGTATTTAGTAGGATTTAAGAAAATAGTCCCAGATCTGAAGCAGATTCTAACTGGTTATTTTAATAAAATTTCCACAGTTCAATAGGTTAATTTCATTACTTGACCTCATCTCCAAAAATAAAATCTTTATAGTAGCATCCAGTGGTCCTAATACTGCAGATTTGAATATTTGTGAATATTAGCATGAAGACTTCAGGTATGACCAGAAAAGGAAGGTAAGCGAGAAATACATCTGAACATTGGAATGGTAGTCACATCATCTCCCTGAGAATATGGGGGGATTTGCCTTCTGTGCTTTCCATTTAGAAGTCAGATTTCTATGTTTAATAGTAATTTGACTCCTTAGTGCCCCCACTCACCAAGATTTAGGAAGCACTTGTTCTAGTAGTCATTGCCTATTTGTAGAGTGTCAGAATCTCCATATTTCCTTCTTTTTTTTTTTTTTTTTTTTTTTTTGTGATGAGAAATAGGATGCTATCCCTTAAAAAAACAAAACAAAACCAGGTGCAAGAAGAATAGCATCCTATATTCTAGATTTACTTAATTTCTAGTTAGTACATAGTCATTTTATACCATAGCCCTTTACCTCATTCACACATTCTTGCAAGAAATTTCAAAATGGAACTTAAAGGAGAAAACAGGTTATTAAAATTCATTTTCATTCAGGGTCAACAATTTTTAAACTATGTACTTTGAAGAAGAAGGTTCAAAAAATGACAGTACTGTAGCATTTAACGTAGCAATGCAATACATTTTATTTTTCCAGGGAAATTCCCTAAGAATTTTAATTGCATGATTATAATTTTCATATTAGATGCTGACAAGTGTGTGGTTATTATCAATTTGCATTGTTTGCAACAGCAGAATGAAAAACATAAACACTTCTAATATCATTTTTGTTTGTTTGTTTCCAGAAAAGTGACATCAGTGTACAGTGTTTTTTATTCTTCTCACTGTTAGTCATTTCAAATCATTTTAAGTACTTCTAGCAGTTCTGGTAATCATCTAGTTTGTACTGCTACCAAGAGATGTTGTAGGATGTGATAGAGAGCAGGGCTGTGGGAGCCTGCTCTCTTTCCTAGTATTCCTGAACAAAGAGGGACCTGTGTTCCCACTAGTTCTGCTATCACCACGTTGAATTTGTTGATGAGGTTGAGACTCATTTTCCAGCACTAACATTGCAAAGATGCCTCTCCTCACTCCTCTTCTTTCTCTCATCGTGTAGATGCTACACTAAGCTAGAAACCTTAAGACTGGAAGGGATCTCTGAAAAATAATTTATTTTACATTTCATATTTTTACAGTTAAGAAATAGGAAAGTTAGGGAACACCTAGCTGGCTCGATCGATTAAGCATCTGATTCTTGGTTTCACCTCAGGTCATGGTCTCGGAGTCGTGAGATTGAGCTCCATGTCAGGCTCTGTGCTCAGCATGGAGACTGCTTGAGATTCTCTTTCTTCTTCTCCCTCTGCTTCTCCCCACCCTTGTATTCTCTCTCGCAGGCATGCTTACTCTCTCAAATAAATAAGTAAATTAAATCTTAAAAAAAAAAACAGAAACAGGAAAGTGAGACATTTTTTCTCCAAGATGATACATATACATTATGGGAGAGGTGAGATGTGAGTCTGGCCTCCCTAAATCCAGGAAAACCAAGATCAGAGTCAGAACACACCATCAAGCCAGCAGGAGCATCACGTGGGAAACATGAAAACAAGGCAGAGAAAATATGGTGATGAGCAAACAGTGATGAACTTTGTTATTTTCTTCTTTCTTAAAATCTAAGGATTATTTTCAAAATAAATGTTAGCTACAGTTGCTTGAAACCATTTTTCAATAGCATTTAACTGAAAAACAGTAAGAGAGGAAATTTGTAATAGGGATAAGAAAATGAAATGGAAAAGTAAGATGCTTTTGAATTAAAATAATTTAATTGCAACATAACTGCAAAAACTCAAGGATGCGAGAAAAAATGTAAAGAAGTAGGAAAAATAATGAATATACCTTCTCCCCCAAACCACCACTGGTGTTTTGGCACATTTTGTCCCATCTTTTTGGGGGGTGCATTTTTCTTTATTATCTGATAACCCTCATATTGAATTGTGTATGATGTTTTTGTGGCTTATCATTGAATCACAAGTATTTCTCATGTCATATTATAAAAACTTCATCAATATAACATTGACTGTTGTATGATGTTCTCTTATCATGCCATAGTTCATTTCACTGTCAATTCCAATTTTATTTCATATTTAGGGTATATATAATCTTTGCTAAATAAATGGCATAATAGATATCTTTGTGCATAAATACCCATCTTCATTTTACTTAATTCTCATATAATAGATTTCTAGATCTGGAAATGCAAGATGGATAATAAGTAGGTTTTGAAGAGAAAGGATGAATGTTAGGAACATTTTAAGGAAGTAGAGAACATTTAAAAACCCTCTAACTTCTAGCCTTTCATCTTTAGGAGTCTTAAAATCTACATCTTTTTTTTTTTTTTACAGGAATTCCTTTTTTTTTTTTTCCCCCTATGACTTTGGAGGCTTCTTGACTCATCTTTTATGCAAATTATGAAGTTAAGTTTCAAGTAAGGCAGAGCACAATATTTAGGTTAAGGAGTCACTTTACCATTTTACCATATTTCTGTTTCTTGCTAAACCTTCTAATTCAGGGCTATATTTCTTGTCTCTCTAAAATTTCCTAGAATTTCTCTTAAATGTCACTAATTTTAATGGCTTAGCAGCGGCAGGGCTACTTTCTGGCAGTGCCCCGATAATGGCATCAAAGAGCTAAAATTTTACTCACTTTGATTGATGAGCTCATTTTGTTACAGAGGACAAATTGGATTTTTTTTTATACTGGTAATAAAAATTAATGTGTGATGTTGCTTTTCGGATGTTATTGGATCTCTGCCTTAATACAGATTTCAGCAATAAAAGCACTAGCAGATATCTTGACCAGAAAGTTACCTCCCTCCCCTTTAAACTACCCCTAAAAGTAAAAGGTGCTTCTCTAATTTTGTAATCCTGGTGTGTGCATATATATATGTATGTACTGGCCTCAGTGGGGTTGAGGGCTGTGGGGAAAGTGGTGGCAGTGGGGTAGTACTCTGTGTTTCAATTTTCCATCTAATTGTGATGTTTATCTCTGTTTATTTCAGCACCTCCAAGGTTTACAAGAACTCCCGTGGACCAGACAGGGGTCTCTGGCGGAGTTGCCTCTTTCATTTGCCAAGCTACAGGAGACCCAAGACCTAAAATTGTCTGGAACAAAAAAGGAAAGAAAGTCAGCAATCAGAGATTTGAGGTATTAGGTCCATTGTTCTGTTTCTCTGGGGGAAAAATGTATCTGTTGTATCTTTGGTTTGTATATTGCTTGTTTTACTGTGATAGGAAGTGTGCTAATCACTGAGATATGGCCTTCTTTTTGTTGCTTGTGTTGGAAAACTTAGTTCTAAATGGCTTTTTGAAAAGGAATTTGTGGGTTCAGGTGACTGACTTTTGTATTTAATTGTATCAGGCTCAGTGTTCTTGGTATCCATCTGCTAGCCTCATCCTCAGACTGTTTCCCCTTAAGATTGCAATATGGGAGTCTCACATCCTCCCACAACCAAGGCTAGAAGATGAGTGAAAGCTTCCTATGCTCCCAGCTCTTACTGAATTACTTGCTTGTCCCTGGACTAGTGTATAAGGACAACTGGTTGGTACAGGCCAATTAATTTAAGTTAATCAGAATCTACCTCTGTTGCTGGGAAGGAAGTCGGTTCCATCCAACCCTATGGCCCGGAGTGGGGAAGCAATGTTTTCCCATAGGAGATTCAGGTGCCTATTACAAGGAAGAAGGGGAATGGGTACTGGGCAGCAGATGAAGCTGTCCATTGCACCTCACAGCTGTGTTTTACAAGTACCATGAACTAAAATGAGAAATTAGCTCCAGTTGTTGGGCTAAGCATGACTCTGGAAGAACATACCCAACCAGGTTGATATTGCAGTTAAACCTTTGAACAAATTACTCAAGAAAGCTCAGTGACTTGAAGATGATGAAGCATAATTCAGATATTACTTTGAATGTTTTTAAGGAGACTAATGGCTCAGAAATTTGCTCATTTTGGAGGTGAAAAATAGGTAATAAGATATGCAGAGAAAAATTGGAAGAAGCACACAATAACATGCCTGAAATTTAAGACATGAAGAGAATAGCTTGATTCTTAGAGGATACAAAGACCTCCAAACTGCCCCAAAGTGTAAAACTCACTTTCTTTTACCTGAGTTTCTGACATACTTCATAGTCTAATTCATAGCTTGGCAAAATAAAGGCAATTTGTAGTTTAAAGAAATATAGCAAGTACAAAATTCAGAACATTTTTGATTTTACTCATTTTTTACCAGGTTTCACAGAGCAATAAATGGTCCAGATGCCTTATAAAGGGTATAATTAATTACACTGGTAGAAATTTAAATGTAGACTGCAGTTTACAAATTATAAATTTAAAATTATGTTTGTTTGAAAATCAAATACCTACAGTGATTAAACATAAAAAAATCTTAATCATTGAGAAATATTTCCTATATCATGTAGAAAATGATGTGTGTGTGATCTTTAGTACACATTTTTTTTTTTTTTTTTTTTTTTTTAGTTTAAATGAAATCGAATTTTTTTATCAAAGAGAAGTTTGACATCATACTTGCTGGTGACAGTAGGCTCTTGACAAAATCTTGTAACAAAGATTAAAATCTTTAAAAAAAAAAAATCTCTTCTAAAAAAGAAAAAAAAAGATTAAATTGTAATCGTAAACATTTCAAAGCATGAGCTCTGCTCATTACATAATTCCAGATGAGAATCATATAAACACAGCCAAGGAAAATTAGTTATTTTTACATGAAGCATGTATATCAAATAGTGCTGAGTCTTGGGTTGAGAATCTTTAAAATCTGTAATAGTATATATGTATTTTTTTGTTTTGCTAGTTTATAAAGCCTCTGAGAGCTCTAAATGAGACTGATTTTGCTTCTTCTATCTCCAGTGGCAAATACAATGTCTGGCTTAGAGTAAGTAGGGCACAATCAATACTGGCTATTAAATAAGGTTTTCAGATTGGAGATTGCAACACTAGCATGTAATGTGTAGTATAGTGTTTGTTGAAAGATGATAGGTCTAACTCTAGGAAATAGTTCAGAAATGTAAACATACAGTGACACATATCAGTTAGTTGTTAAGGGATAGGTTATAAGCCTTCTCATCACAGGAAGAAAAATTGTTTTCTTTTCTTTTTATTGTACCTATATGAGATGATGGATGTTAATTAAACCTACTGTAGTAGTCATTTCAGAATACAGGTAAATCAAACCATCACGTTATATGCCTTAAACTTTATACAGTGATCTTTGCCAATTATTTCTCAATAAAACTGGAAAAAATCAAAATTTAAATTGGCATTAGGGATATTTAAAACTTTCTCTACATTAAGCTATGAGATGTTTATAAATATATATATTTATAAACATATTTATATATATTTAAATATATATAAATACATATAGATGTTTAATGTTTATAAATTAAATGTTTAAAATATATAGAGATGTTTATAAATATATATATTCAATTATGGTGTACTTGTCAAAGATTCTAGTAACTATGAAACTTTTTCTCCCATGATGCATAGTGGATTCACTCTAAAATATATGCTTAATAGAGTTGAAAATAAATTGTGGTGCATTGAGAAGTGGGACATTTTGGCTGTCTCTGTGAATTTAAAACATAAACAGAATGCAGAAAGGACCTGAAGTGGATATATTTTAAAAACATTCGATCTTTCTTCCATATGTTGACATAAGCCTGTTTACACACAAAACCGGGGATTGAGCATCCCAATAAATGTGTTTACAAGGCATTCTCAATTCATAATTTAGGCACATGGAACTATTAGTCACAGGGAAATGCAAAAAATACCTCACCAAAACCAGAAAGCACAGCATCTCAGTGAGCAGCTGAAAGAGCACAGTATAGTTATAGAAAAGACAGGTAGAGGACTCCACAGTTTCGTACCCATATTTATCAATTTCATCATCATCATCATCATTATCACTTTTTGAAGTAGTACTTGAATTAGCTGACAAATATCTAGTATTGCTAAACTGCTTCAGAGTGTAGTCCATAATGATAGTGAATTCAGGCTTACTCTTTAGGACATTAATTTTCTGCCCGTTGAAGCAAACCTCCGTTTTACAGCAAAAATGCCCTAAAAATGCAGAAAACGCTAAGCTAGAACAAATACCGGAATGATTTATAGCAAAATTAATGTATGCCATCAGTCTCTTGGGTTGTGAAAGCCATCTCGTTGGCTGCCTAAGTATTAGATTTATGCAGTTTCTCTTCATGGTTTGCTCATCTATACTGTTCAGGATGAAACACTTTAATCCAGAAGAGCTGTCTGTGGTGGTATGCATTATGTCTTCACCTTACAGTCCAATTATTGAGTCGATCCACATATGCATACACGCTGTGAGAGAATAATTTGAGAAGGTTATCCATCATAGCAACAAGTCTCTTGCAAAATTAACAGGGTCAAATTGTCCTAGATACACATACTAGAATATTTTCATGAGTAGACCATGGATGGTTTTCAGTAGACTTTGCATTTGTAGTTACATGTCTTTCCCTTTGTTCAGGAGAAGATTCATTAAATTAAACCAGTTATTCTGTTTTACTACGATGTATCAAAATTCAGTCTTAAAATGCTGCTGTGTTTATTCTGAGCCGAAAGACTGGTTCACCACTGTATTAAGGTTTAGCTGAGAGGTAGACAATTGTAACAACACCTGTGACAGCTATTGTTTCCTCTAATAGGTAATAGAGTTTGACGATGGATCTGGATCAGTTCTCAGAATACAACCCTTACGGACTCCGCGGGATGAGGCTATTTATGAATGTGTGGCCTCGAATAATGTGGGAGAAATAAGCGTATCCACCAGACTCACAGTTTTGCGTGGTAAGTACTCAAGTACAAGGGTGTTGCTTGTATCATTGTGGAAATTCTCTATCCCTGGTGTTCTTTTGTAGGACCACTAAAAAGATTAGAGTTGTCATGGCACTTAAATGGGAAATGAATTTAAATACAATGTTTATAAGGGTGAAACTTTTAAACAAAGGGTGGGTGCCTTTTCTCATGGGGCTTGAAGAATGCTATCCAGGAAGAGAAAAGAAAATCTCAGAGAAGTACTAATTTCCAATGCCAAATACCATTATGATTTTTGATAGAGTACCTAGAAAAGAAACAGGACATGCTGGTCTTTTCTTGTTAACATTGCTTGTATACACAAGGTTGTTTGCACCAAGGTGGGCCACTACTTTTTACAGATTACCACAGTTGACACTGATGTTTGCAAAACTAAAGGAACATCTTCTACCTAAAGATGAGTTCCTCATAAATGGAGGAATTGAGAAAAACAAAGGCACCTTACGTCTTTATGTCAAAAAGTATGTTTTTATTTCAGTCTTTTATATTTCTTGAACTAACATCTGTTAAGGCAGAGTGAGTGGAAACAGCCCCCTGCTGTGTTTCCTGCTATGTGGCTTATACAGTTTGACCGAAGTATGAGATGACTTGCCAGATCTCCGATACAATGGGTCTGCTTTCTAGACTTTCTTTAGAGTGGCAGTGCTAGAGAATAAAGGCTGGTGGTTAATAATACTCAGTTGTGTATCTCTGCAGCAACACTTTGTGAAGAGATAGGAATATTGTCCGAATTGGCTACCTAGTACATGACACTCCAGACTAACACTTCTGTGTCTTTATGTCTTTCTCTGTCACGCACACTTTTGTTTGTTCGTTGTGTTTTGCTTTGAACTTCATTTTGCTTGATTCCACCACTTATGAGAATAGACTTTTTTAAGATTAAGGGAAGTGGAAAAAAGGGATCAAAATTGCATTACCACAGAGGAATATAACATGGATTAAGAACATTTGTTCTCCACTCCATTTTTTCCCATTGTGGGATGTATTTACTTTGTATGTTTTACAAAATCAAAAACATTTCCTTCTAGATCTTTGGTAATCTTTGATTATCAAAATCAATTAGTTAATCCAAGAAGCCTAGAAAATGAGATTATTTACTTACACATCTTAAAATATGTTTCAAATATTGTAAATATCTTACCAAGTCTCAGGAGAAATACTGACCAACTGGTTATAGATCTTTTAAATGCATGTAACAGAATGATGCTTAAAAACAAGTAAGTCAGATTTGAGCTACATTTCTGCCCATTATGAGAAGTTACGTTTATATACAAAGTTCTCATCCTCCTATAAAGACGTTGAGATGTTGATAAAATATCTGAAAATAAAACTGAATGCATGATTAGGCTTGCAAACAAGAAAGAAGTTTCCAGGTGTGAAAAACAATGAGAGACTCTCCAGAGAAGGGACAATTTATAATCTCATAACCCAAGATAATACCCAAAAGGACTATATGCTTTAGGGCTGGAGTTTTAGCTCTACAGCAGCACATAGGCCTATATAAAACAAAATGAAAGTAAGAAGAGCTAGATAAGCTTTCTGCATAAAGGTGAGAATTCTAGCACTACTTCTATAGTGCAAGACTCAGGACCTAGAAGCAAACATAAAAACTGGTCAGATACAGTGACTCTCCCAGAGTGTGGAAGAGGCAGCCATGCTCAGCGGGGGGCCTGCTTCTCCCTCTCCCTCTGCTGCTCCCCCTGCTTGTGTTCTCTCGATCTCTCTCTGTCAAATAAATAAATAAAATCTTAAAAAAAAAATGAAGATTTGAAAAGGTGATGGAAAGACTAAAATCTCTCAGGCAAGAATAAGATGGGGGAAAAAGAGCAAATGGGAGTTAGAAGTCAGATTTTAGAACTGGAAGGAGTCTTAGTGACTATGTTTATGAAGACTCTAACATGTACTTCAAACTATATGTACATATATATATATACATATATGTGTTCACATAAACTTAGCAGATCTGAAATTGTAGAATAATTTCTTCAGGTGTTCACATATGAAACAAACTCAGACTCATTTGTTGATCTTCTTTTAAAATTTTAATCTTCATTTCTTCACCTAGTTTAGAACCAATGCTGTTATGTAGGAAGTGTAATACAAAGGTACAATAAAGTAAAATTTACCAAAAACTTTTTTTTTTTCTTTACCTTCTGACTTCCTTGAATTCACCCCTTAAAAGGAAACAATGACAAGTCGTTTGGCTTGATTTAATCTTTATGCATTGATGAAGAGATTAGCAAAAACTTGGGAGGAAAATATTATTTTACTTAGACTTTCACATGGATTTATGTTTTCCTGCCTCCCAGCTGATTAGGGCCCCCCATCTTATCTACTTTTATTCAACAAGCTCCTCTATAAAACAAATACATGTGAGAATTTTAATATCTTGGCTTTCTGTGTGAATAGCTGTCATATGTAAGTACATTTGTATGAAAATTTATGATTCTAGTAAAGATAGTTAACCTTTTTTTTAGAAGACTATGTTTAGCAATTTTGGAAATGTTTCATGAGAAAAACTCAAAGGTATTTTGGATAATGGAAAAGTAGTCTAAACATAACTTAGAATAGTTTTCATACCTCCCTGTGGGATGAAATAAATGGGTTGGGAATTATCTTTGTTCCCTAGGGTTACCTCCTGGTTTAAAATTTCTAAATAACTATTTATAATTCTATTAATAATAGTCTTGACAACATATTCCGATAGTAAAATCACATTCATAGAATATGAACATGGTGCACAGTTAATTAAAATGAATGTGAAGAGTTTCATACTACACTTGATGAGCTTTGTGCCCATTTAAGTTCACTTGCTCTTGCAGATCACCTTGGCAGACACTCAAGCTCTGTGCTCTGCCGTCGGCTGAAACTGCTGCACACCTTCAGTCAGTAGCCCTCATCAGATGCCCATTTCGTCCACATGGCTCATTTACTTTTTCCCTACTTTGCTGACAATGCCAAAAATGTGCCAACTGTCATGATGGGTTTTGTCTAAGTGGACTGGATGGAGATCACTAATTTATTTCATACAGGCTACTAGAGAACCTAATTAATTGGAGATTTAGACATCTGAACTTTGTGGCTAATGCAGAAGACAGTGAAATAATACTCTGACCACCCATGTGCATTAAAGGGAGTATTTCAGGGGAAACCTTCCCTCTGTAGCTAGCTTCAAATTACCCTCACTCTGAAAAACTGTTTTCATAAGGAAGGATAACTACAAGCCCAGGCTGAACATGCCCTGGAATGAGATATTTAGGCAATTACCACTTATACACTGTGTACCATAGTTCATAGAAGAAGTAGTAAGAGAATGGGGAGTTGAATGCAGTACGGCCCCTAGGTCATATTTTAATTTTTTTGGCTGCCCTGCCTGTGGAAACACAAACAAAAACCAGCTCCCTTGTTCTGCAGTACTTGAGGATGCTGATGTGTGTATCTGTCGTACACATGTTTTCCTCTTGAGCAGAACTTTAAGTCAAGGCTTCAGATGTCACTGAGAGGTTATTAAGGGCTGAGACTTGCCTAATTGTAGAATTAGAAGGTTTTTAGATTACAAATGAGGCTTTCAAGGGCACAAGTACGACCAGATAGGGTGCTTTAAGAAGAGGATCATTATCCAAATGGATTTAGTTCTTTCTGAATCTTTGGTTCACTGGTCATCATTTCTTTTTCTTTTTTTTTTTTTTAAGATTTTATTTATTTGACAGCGAGACACAGCGAGAGAGGGAACACAAGCAGGGGAGTGGGAGAGGGAGAAGCAGATTCCCCAAGGAGCAAGGAGCCCAATGCGGGGCTTGATCCCAGATTCCTGGGATCATGACCTGGGAGCCGAAGGCAGACGCTTAACGACTAAGCCACCCAGGCGCCTCACTGATCATAATTTCTTACTGACCAAAGTTTGTCAGGGGGAAGTCTTGTAGTATAAATTTATATAATGATAACTGGGGATGAAAATGTTCTCTCAGTTACATGTTACCAGTCACTGGGAAGGGAAAGTGAGATATTACTAAATTTTGCATCTACTTGTCTGACTATATGTCATGTTTCTTGAATTTAGATATTTTTCAAACAGTATTCAGAAAATACATGTATTATTGTCATCCAAAGCAGCATGTAATACATTCTTTTTTTAAGCTTAGCGGATTATTTTTGGAGACTTGCCCATTCCCGAATAACACTGCCCCCAAAACACCACCAGCACTACCACAACAAAACAGGGTATAATATATAACACTGTTGCTTTTACCTACTTACAGGAAACTAGCTTTTTCACAGAACATATAAAGTAAAATTATTGCCTAAAAAAATAAGCAAATATGAGACAACTTAATTACCTAGTTTTGCAGATGTATTTTATGAAATGATACTTATGTTTACTCCACACAAATGCATCCTAATTTATGAATGGTCACCATCAAGACATAAGACAATATACAAAGTTCCCAAGTCTCGGTCAGGTAATTTGAGTTCTAACTCTGGCTCTGTCCCAAAATAGCTGTGGCATCTTGAGCAAATGTGTTAACTTCCCTACTTCCCTGTTCTTCTTCTTCATTTTTTATTATTATTTTTTTTATCTTCACATGTACAGAGAAGGCAAAGACACTGGACTGGGATCACTGAGATTTCTCTCTAGCTTCCTATGATTCAGTGACATGCCTATTTCAGAAGCCAGTTTTTGCAAGATGGAAAAAATATGCTCCCTGAAGGTGACTGTAACTGAGATAGTAAAACACACAGTGAGCAGTTGGATGAGACAGAGAAGGCATTTCATTGGGAAATGGAGAGAAATGTTTGCATAATATGTCGGTTTCAAAAAATGTAAGCCATTATAGCAGTTGTTAAAAAAAAACAACTTTTACAATCTTTCAGGGAGAAGGCAGTCAATGCTCTCCACCATTGTGCAGTACCCTGTGATCAGAATTAGCATGTTCATTACAGTCTCATTTTATTAATGCCTCTTTTTGAAGATGAACACAGTTGTCCCCGCTGTGAAAATGGTACTTTGCTGTTTATGTTATAAAGTGGTCGCGGCTGGGGATCCAGGCTAGGAACATTAAAGAACAAAGCACAGCTGCTTGACTGTCACACAAAAGGATTTTCATGAAAGACTGAAACAAAAGGAAGGGTGGCCAACACAGGACAAACTTGCTGACAATTATGGTACTGAGTGTCTTATAAACTAGTTGAGTAGTTGGAATAAATTGATAACAACATAATAAAGACTTCTGTGTACTCCACTTCCTTGCTGAAAAGTGGTGGTGGGCAGAGCCATGTGAGTACACAGAACCTTCGGACTTCCAGTAGTGTGATCTTGAGTACTTAAAAATAACTGTTCTTTACATGTTAGTGTTCATCGAGGCAGGAGCCCATGTGCAAAGGTCCATGGGAGACCATTGTAAGGAGAGACATGAAAACTGATAACATTTGGGAAAAGGTGCACTTGTGAGCTGAGGCTTTTTCATGTTTCTTGTGATCAGACATTTAAGGACCATTCTGTTGGTGATGCATGCTGCTTTCTTTGAATCCTTATCACTAGTTTTTCCACACTGGGATTATGTCTTAAAGGGTTCAGAGAGAATGAGTGCACTTGTAAATCATTGCATTTAAGTGAGAACAATTTGTTTTTTCTTTTGGCTTCCTATTATTTTTAACAATTTTAAAATGAATATTAAGTCCTGTGAGTATTTACTATTGATTGGTTATTAATGGCACTGTGGAAATGTTGATCTGGGAGGGAATTTGGTATTTACCAAGCCAAATATCTTATTTTTGATGTAAGAAACCAAGGTCTAGAGAGCTTGAAATGATTTTTTTTCTTGGTCATACCGCTAAGATTTTCTTTGGGTTTCACCCAGTCAGAAATAATCGCTGCTGTATTACACTGTGACAATGTATTCTAGCCCTTAGGTTATTTACTTTTGATGTACTTATAAAAGATATTTTCCTGGAAGAACAATGTTCTTTCAGCTGATCAGCCACAGACAAGTATGACATGAAAGACAACAGTGCTAATGTGCCATGGGTGTGTGAAGTGTGGAAAAGTCCTGCCTTGATGATACATAATGGGAGGGAAGAGACCTCTGAATTGAGGCTTAAAGAATGTAGGATTTTATCAGGCAGAACAAGTGTGAGAAAGTGTTAGGGATAGAGAAAAGCTTCATGAACATAGTTGCATAGGTAAGAAATTGCTAAATATTTGGTGGTAGATACAAGTGGGTTCTCCACAGAAATGGATATATATATATATATATATATATATGATTTATTATATAATATAAATATGATTCATTATAAGGAGATAGCTCATGCTATTAAGAAGGGTTACCATTCCCAAGATCTGCAGGGTGAGTCAGTAAGCTGGAGACCCAGGACAGCTGATGATACTGTGTGAAGGTTAGCAGGCTTGAGACTCAGGAAGAGCCAAGGTTTCAGGATGAGTTTGAAGACAGGAATAAGCTAATGTCCCATTTCAAAAGCAATTAAGCAGGAGGAATTCTCTTACCGGGAGGAGAGTCATCCTTTTTATTCTTTTCAGACCTTCAACTGATTGCATGAGATCCACTCACATTAGGAGAGGCAATCTGCTTTACTGGCTTTATTGATTTAAATGTTAACCTCATCCAAACCCCTTACGGTAACACTCAGAATAAGCTTTGGCCAACTATCTGACCATCTTATGGCCCATTCAAGTTGACACATGAAATTAACCATCACAGGTGGATATAGACAATAGTACCTCAGAATAGAGTAGAAGTAAAAAGGAGTAATAGAAGAAAATGAGGTTGGGACATACTTCATTGGCTAAAGAGAGCAAACTACACAAGCAAGAAATCATGTGACTAAGTTAACATAAACTGTCTCTATATGAGTTGAAATTTGTGAAGGGGTTTGCTAAAATACTTAAAGTAATTTAGCATGCAATTCACAGTCCTTTATGCATAATTGATGTTTATAACTGAAGACTGAATATTTGGTTGACTTTCATTGATAAAATTTGAACAATTAAAAAAAATCACTTTCCTGGCTTTCAAAATTAGTTTTATTTTAAGCTACTAATTAAGATGTAGTTTTAAAAGTTGTGCATGCATAATTTATTGGGATTTAGGGCATACATATACCAAATGCCCCATCTAGGGTTTAATTATCAAAATCCTAATTACATATCTCCTTAAAAGAGCATGTAACTTATTTTATCTTATTAAAAACAAACAATGACTTGTGAATTAATGCCACATTAAACACAAGTATGATGACATGCATCCTAATTTCCTTAATATATTTTATTAAATAACAGGAAGATTTAAAAACTGTCTTATCTATGGTCTTTCTAAATGAAATTGTGTTTTAATTTACATGTCAAAGCTTTCCTTTTTTTTTTGTTTGTATCTTTAAGCTTCTCCTTGATTTTTAAACTTCACCCTTGCATTAAATACATATTTTCGCACAATGGGTTTTTTTCTAACTAATAGATGTAGACCCCAAGTATAGCCCTGTTAATTTTTTTCTCAGGCTTTATGATATGTATGTTCGGATGATGAATTTGATACCAGTTTGGGTTTTCCCAGAAGAGATCCTGCATTTTTTAAAGTATAACACCAAAAGGGCTATTTAAAGAATGAAGCTGTGTATCATGAATGAGACTGGCAAATCAATATTAACAGTTTTCAATGGACATGCGCACCTTTTTTGTTGTTGTTGTTTGTGTGTGTGTTTGTTTAAATCCTTGGATATGCACAGATCTATCATTTATCAGATAACTAGAAAATCAATGATGGTAGAAAACTATTACATAATATGCAATTTTAGGGCCCTTAATAAAGTTAGTTATTAATTATCAATACTTATACATTGTATAGTTAAACCAAAAGTTCTGTTGGGGAGGTATATTTGTGTACATAGATATGTGCATGTGTTTTGTGTGTGTTTTGTACATGCAATGTTTACATATAGTGTATGTATGCCCTGTTTAATTTGCTTCATAGCACTTGCCACTATGTGAAATTATACTCCATTTCTTGAAATTTTTATTTTATGTGCCCCTCCCCCCTTTGCGTATAAGTTCCATTGCGTTTTTCTCTGGCCTAGAAATATTCCTAGGATTTACTAGGCATCCAACAAATATTTGTGGAATGAGTGTATACATATAAAGAAAGGATATATAGATATTGTTGTGTAAACACATACGATGTAGTAAAAGACCATTTGGGCAGTAATTAATCTCACTTTACTTACAAAGGAAGAAATTGATCATTATTCCAATGGCCATTGTAGGATGGAAGGTGAGTTTGAGAAGTAGAAATCCAGGCAGACAGAATGGGAACTACAAAGAGGGTTAGTTGAAACAGAGGGAACTACTATGGAAAGGGAATATTCTTTGTAGCTAGATAGACAAGGGTTCATATCAAGGGTCTACTGTTTCTGACTCTATGGGGTTAGACACATTACATGAGTCCAAACTTGAAGCTCCTCATCTTTAGAGTGGAGGATAATCCTAGCTATGTTTTAGAGCTGTTTTTAGAAATTAATGACATATATGTATAAAGCCTGTGGCACAGTGATCCAAATACAAAAGTTGCTGAAAAATCGTAATTTCCTTCCTTCTCCCTTCATTGTTCATTTGAAGCCGAGCTGTTTGGTTTAGCCCTCTTGCACGCTGTTGAATCTCCAGCACCTAGGACCGTGCCTGGCACACAGTAATTCAATAAATATTCATGAAGTGAATGCATGGCTGTGATGATGGAAAGGGAAGATCAGCTATCCTGGAAAAGAAGTTTGCTATGGCTTATAAAACACTGCTTAGCATAAATGACTGAAAATTGGCTTTGCACATGGAAATAAGGTGATGTGAGAGTCTGAAACCATGCATGTGTCACCAAGTTATTTGGAATGACTGAAGATTAAGTATTAGTGCAATGATCTCTAATATGCAATACCAAGAATTTTAACTTCATTTTTTCCCTCTTACATTTGTGCTTAATGTTGTATTAACACATATTTCCATAGTCTTCAGAATGATTGCACATTGGTACCTAGTATACAATTGCTTGGACTGCCTCTGTCAGACTAGGGTCATACTTAAAATATGACCTCAGTTCTATTACACTGGACTGTCCTAGGTCGCAGAATAGATAAAAACCTATCATTGTTTTTAATGTCCATGAAAATGAGCATCATTAGTTATATATTTTAGAAGAAGTAGGAAAATTTCATACATCACAGTGCCTGGGTGGCGCAGTTGGTTAAACATCCAACTCTTGGTTTCGGCTCAGAGAGGTGAGATTAAGCCTCATGTTGGGCTCTGTGCTCAGCGCAGAGACTGCTTGAGATTATCCCCCTCTCCCTCTGCCCCTCTCCCTGCTTGCTCTCTTTCTCTCAGTCAAATAAAATAAGTAAATAAAGGGATGCCTGGGTGGCTCAGTCGGTTAAGCGTCTGCCTTCGGCTCAGGTCATGATCCCGGGGTCCTGAGACTGAGCCCCGCATTGGGCTCTCTGCTCAGCAGGGAGCCTGCTTCTCCCTCTGCCTGCAGCTCCCCCTGCTTGTGCTCTCTCTCTCTCTGTCAAATAAATAAATAAAATCTTAAAAAAAAATAAATAATATCTAAAAAAAAAAGAAAATCTCATATCATATCAATATTTAAAAAGGTAATAGAAAGGTTTTTGTTTGCTTGGCTTTTGTTTTTGTCTTTTCGATTATCTATGCTACCACCTTTGGTGTAGCAGGTGATAGAAAGCTTGGGTATGAGTTCAGGTTCTGCCAGCAGACAGATCTGAGTTCAAATCCTGACTCCACTATTTGCTCTGTTGCTATGTACACTTTTCTCAACCTCTCTGAGCTTTAGCTTCTTTATTTGTCAAGTGGAGAGAATAAGAAAAATTGCTCCCTAAACCTGAGAGAATGATCACAGATGATGATCTTCATAAAGCTTTTTAGCAAAGTGCTAGGCCCTCAGTAAATGTGAGTCATTGTGGTGAATATCATTATCCTCACCAATATTATTACCACCAGTACTACTATTAAAATTATCAATAAATAATTTTAAATTATTTTGATTAAAGATCACTGCTGTGTGTGTGAAGAATTTTCTGGTGCAGGCAGACCATCTTTCTAAGTCTAGAAAGACACATAATTTTATAGTTGTTAAGTCAGGCTGCCTTGTCCACTAAATAATCCTGTGGTCTAGACGGGTGAGCCACCAACTGACTACTTGGGCTCCACAGAGCCGTTGAAATTTGAATGTCATCCTCTCGTAAGTGATTGAGGAGTGTATTTTAAAGAAAATGAGATAAAGCCTTTCTTTCATCTTAAACAGAGTTATCTTCATGCTTAGACTGGAGGTTTCAAGAGGGCGGGACTTTGTTTTGTTCAAGATTTAGCACACAGTGCCATGCTTGACACGTTATAAATTTTCTGTAAATATTTGTTGATTGAGTGAACAAATGACAAATTTAACAAAGAAGTTTCTAAATATTTTGTTTTCTTCCAGAACTACTTCATTTCAGTTTTATTAAAAACAAAACACAATGAAAAACTCAGCAATAACTGAATATGTTTATGTTGCTTCCGCATTTAGAAAAGGCACAGAATGCATGAGAAGCAATTTGTATTATTCATGAATTTATTCATTTGATGATATGGTTCTCCCTTATCCCAGGGATTGTGTTAAGGGCTGGGAATAAAAAGATGGAGAAGACTTTACTACCACCTGCCTTCAAGGAAGCTACAATATCTTGACGAGAAACCATAATTTTGGTTAAAATGACAAAGCAGTTATAAAATACTGTGGTTGGGAATAATGAAGTCTGTTTTTAGAAGTGTGTTCACAGGAATTCAGCTTACACCTTTCTAAACTAGTACCTGCGTAAAAACTAATGTCTCTTTGAGCATTCCGTCAATATGACAGTAAGGTTTGTTGAAATGTAAGATGTGTTTGACATATGAAGCCTCAACTGACAGAAAAATTAAACTCACCTTTTTTTCTGATGAGTAAAAATGTTCTGAGGGAAAATTATATTTTATTCGTAGCATGATTTGGGGTATACTTTGCTTAGGTTTTGAGAAAATATGATGCAATAAAAAAAACTTAAGTCATTACCTTCAAAGTAATATTCCCATTTGTTTCTCTCCCAACTAATAGTAAAAGGGATTTTTTACTATGGCTGCACTTACCATTTTTTATGACTCCTTTTTGCTCTAGGTGGAGATGACAAAGCATACCTAAATATGAAATGATTTTAATAAAATATCTTAAAACATTTTCCCCTTCAGAAGACTTCATTAAACAAAATTGATTTTCATAATAAAATATTTATTTATTAAAAAAAATGAGAGGTTAGGTGTTTTTACCCCTGAGGAAAAGTCATTAGCATATACTCCAAAATAGGAACATTCTTGGATACGTTGCTTTGGAAGGCCTAACAGCTTGGGTTGGAGCCCTATACGCTACCGTATCTTCTGTTTACACTCTGATTTTATGTATGTCATTATATCTTATGATGACAGATCTGAATTTACAGGTATTGCCAAGCCTGTTGTAAACTGACATCAAGTGCTACCGTTGACTTACTGAGGGGTCCCATTAATCTTTGTGGCAAAGATGCATTAATAAAGTTAGCACTCACTGGCTTAACAGCAAATGGAATTCCCTCATCTCAGCTTACAAACAGATAAATCATCGCCTAGGAGAAAGAGTCCACTCTGACTGAAATTATTTTTCACAATAATTTACCATAAACCCACGACAAAGAACCAAGGAAGATGTTTAATGCTAGCCTGAAGGACTGGGGTTTTGCCCAGAAAGACTGGAGTTTGGGCTAGTCTTGTCCTAGTTCCCTATCAGCATGTTTAAAATGTGGCTCTGATAATTTAAAAAGAAACAAAAAATGTTGACATAGTATGTTTCAAGCAAGCCTGACTATCTACATGCAAACGGCATTGATCAGGCTCAGGGACCATTCTTCTTGTATCCTTCAGTGATAAATCCTTGGTCAAAGACCCTCACCAAACAATCACTGTTTTCTGGTGCCAGAAAATCTATTGGGAATGGTAGAGAAGAAGTAATCTGGCGTGGAGTTGAGGTAGAGACAGATTTATCCCTGTAGCTAAGGAAGCCTCATTGTCAAGGCCCTTGCTTGCACAGTGCCTATCAAAGCCCTGGGAGGGCTCAGGAGTATGTGCAGTTGATTATATGTTTTTTTTTTTTTTTTCTAAAATTTGTGAAAGTAATATTTTTGCTTTCATTTTCAGATAGTAGGTCTCTAAAATTTTATTCAGACATTATAAAATCTAGCTCTGCCAGAGATAAAACCAAGGGAAAGAAGATCTGCATTCTGTTTTACATATAATTGTTTAAAAAAAAGATAGTTGTCCATATGAATGCACGGATGTTAAGTCTAACATGGAAGAGCTAATGTCTTTCCTGACTCACCCTCCATTGATTAGCATGGAATTAAAAGGATTTGGCCAGTGTTTATAATCCTGAGTTCCTAAATTTATGAAGACTATGTTAGCTTTGTTTTCTTCCTCTTCTGTTGAACATACAGTTGTACTCATGCGGTGAGTACAGACTGCTCTCTCCCGGAACAGTGTGACTGTGCAATTTACACAGGGGTTCCATGTACTAACCAGACTTAATCTGGTCACTCTTACTCCTCCATCCTAAAAGGCCGGTCTTCCATTGCTTCTTTCATATGAATATCACCACTGCCACCATCACTGAGGCAAAAATAATCTTTTCTGCAAGACACTATGTATTCCTTATTTTAATATAATCTAGTTCTAACATTTGGTGTCATTACTTACTAAAATTCAGAGAAGTGCAGGAGTGTGGTGGGGGCTGCTTCCTTCAAGGGTTCGTCTCTAAAATGAATATTTAAAAGATCTTCAGATTCCCTTTCTCAATATTGGATGGAGAAAGAAAGAGAAAGAGAGAAAGAAAGAATGGAAGGGAGGAAGGAATGAAGGAAGGAAGGAAGGAAGGAAGGAAAGAAAGAGGGAGGGAGGGAGGGAGGATAGAGAGAAAAGAGAGAGAAAGAGGAAAAAAGAAAGAAAAAGAATACTCCTACAGAATTAATAATCACCAAGCATGCAAGTCAGTTTGGGGATGTCTGAATTTTAGTATGTAGACATTCCCTCTATTAGATCCAGAAAGATCTTTAACCTTGAAAGAGAAGACTGCTAAGAACATGATGGACTACCAAGGGATGGTCCCAATTCACAGGGACCAAAGTTTAAAATTTGCTTGACCAAAATCTCATAGATATTAAATGTAGTTGATTACCAGGTTTTCTGACTCCAAATCCTTTTTTCTGTTCACTGCTTCATGTTGCCCTCTGGTGCTGTATTGCAAAGGGTACAGTTGAATATAAAGTTATATGGATGAGTAAGAGGGATTGATTTTTTTTGGATCCCTAGTACAAGAATGAGAACATGGGACAAATATTTTAATGGTCTGAGAAGGGCCACTGGGTTGGTTGTTTAGGGCCATTTTCTCATCATCCTTGAGTTTCTTCTTAACAAGGGTAGAAAGAGAGCTGTGAGAACATGAAAAGGTGGGGTGGTGTGGAATATAAGGGATGGATGCAAAGAAAATGCATTAAAAAGTGTTCACTTTAAGGAAGATTTAAGGACCCCAAAAGGCTGATTACAGGAGTGCTTCCTAAATGTCTGTCTGAGGTAACCATGGGAAGATAGAAGGTCGGCACTGGTCATGTCAGTTGTTGGAACCGAGTTGACTTTCCCTTTAAAATCTCTGGTTGATGGAGATTACCAAGATCTCTTACTATTAGTCTGATAACCTAACAAGAAAATAGTCCTCCTTCACTAAGAAAATTGTTCAGAGAATCTTTGAGCACCATTCATGACTTTGTAAACAATATGTTTTCATGAAAATCAACAGTCCAGAGTCAGTTTTGTTTGTTCTTCTTGAATATTATCAGTTATTAGAATTGCTGAGCTAATTGGAAAATACCAAGCCCTTTGTATTTAATAGTCTTTATTCAGTCTTTATCAGAGAGTCAGGGGCATGGTAATCTCTTTTTCAGAGCTCAAATATCTTACTGTTACAGGAGAATATTCTCTTTGCTATACCCCACAGAGGGCTATTTTGTGCAGTAAGTGTTCTTTCACTGTCTTGAACAGCAGTTGGTGGAAACTTTACACGTCTTATTGTTGAGGAGGTGACTTTAAATTCTTATTTTAGGCAAAAGCATCTGCAAATTAAGACTACAGAAAGCAGCAGTAAGAAGATCCTCACAGTTCTACTCAGTTGGACAATTCTTCATTACACTGACAGTTTAATTGGGTGTAAAAAGAAATGGCAATTTAAAATCAAGGTCTTTAAGTGGAACAACCTACCAGTTTCAGAGTTAGTATTTAAAAAAAAAAAAAATCAACAAGACTCAAAGAAGGTACATCTTTAGTTCTCTAGTTAGTTATTCCCTATTGAGTATGTTCTGTGCTGACATTGCCCCATCATTTGCCTTTTAATGGCAACTTTTGCAAAAGAGTTTGAAGATGAAGAGCAGAAAAAATTGAATTCACCTTTTTGTGCATGCACACAGACACATAGAGAAATGCTTCTTTTTATGAACATTTATTGACTCAGTTTATTATTATTTTGGTTCTTCAATGACTACAATTTGGATGTTTGGGGTACTTTTAAATAGGAATGAAATTGATGTTGCTTATCTCATGAGGGAGAGGTTGTGTTTGACTTATCCATGCTTGTATGCCCTGCACCTATATGGGTGCTGCAGAGCGTACACTCAAAGAGTTGTTGAAATAATATGTCAGGTAAACTTACAAGTTGGAATTGCTTGAGTGACATATCTGAAGTTGACTGTAGCCTAGTAATTAGGAATAGAAATAAATAACCTCCATATAACAGGTTTTGCACATTCACTTGGTGAGCAGTCAGTCATCAGATATTTCTCCAGAATGATACTGCAGTTCCTTCTCCTGAGAACTATACAACTCTCAGCTGCCTCAGCTTATAAGAAGGTACTTCATAGACCAGCCCTTATCAGTGGCACTGAGTAGATATTTCCCTTCTCTTTTTCCTCTTTCCCTTCTTTCTTCCCTCTCTCCCTTCTTTCCACAAATATTTTAGATAATTGTAATCAGTAGCCATCAATTTGCTTTACATTCTCATGAGGCACCTAAATTTCATGAATTCTCAGATGGAAATATATTTATTTCTTTTATAAAGAGGGACCATGTTTAAGAAAAAGTATTTTTAAAGATGAATATTTTGGACAAAAGCTACAGAAAGTAGGGGATGGTTGTGCTTATAAGGGTGTTTGACTAAATGTCGTCTTGTACAATATTAGTCTCCAGTTAAACCATTACCAACGAAATTATTTCTAAATAAGAGGTGGCTGCGTATGTGCCCGCTGAAGCTCTGGATAAGTTTTGGATCAGCTGGTGAAGGTAGTCTCAGCAACACAGAGGACATAATCACTCCGGGAAGGTTAATAACACACCTAAATTGTTGGCAGGTTTAACCAGAGTAATTCAGAGGGGAAATGAAAACAAAACAAAACAAAAAAAACTAAGAAGGAAACTACATAGACTTTTGTAATAAAACCAACAGTTATCTCTCTCCCTTGAAAGATGGCTCTGTGTAGGAGATAAACTGATAGGATATCTCAATTTGAGTCAGGTTACAGGTATGATAGAAACAATCCACAACCTTTTTTGATGAGAAACAGTAAATTCCTTTTCATATTTGCCATCACTAATAATTCTGTTAGCCATAGACCATGATTGAGAATCTCATCTATGTTTATCATTCTTTTTTTTTAAAGATTTTATTTATTTATTTGAGAGAGAAAGAGACAGGGACAGAGCATGAGCAGGGGAAGGAGGTAGAGGGAGAAGGAGAAGCAGACTCCCTGCTCAGCAGGGAGCCCGGTGCCGGCCTGGATCCCAGGACCCTAGATCATGACTTGAGCTGAAGGCAGATGCTTGACCGACTGAGCCACCCTGGCACCCTATGTTTATCATTCTTTATTCAGTCTTCCATAGGATCTGAAGTAAGGCATCACTGTGTTCAATTTTGAGATGCTCCGTTCTTTAACATATTGGCTTATGAAATTCCATGAAAAGATGGTTGCTGTCATCCTTGTAAGGCAAAGTGTTAAGTAGATATCAATACAAAATGTTGTTATGAAGACCGCATATTTGATGAAATTTTAAAAGGGGGGATATTCACCTAGCTCCTCTACTAGGTTAAATTTGAAAAGTTTCCTAACATCTCAGCATTCTGGTAAGCTTGGTGGGGACTCTGTTGTCTTTTTGACAAGTTCATTGGCCTATTGTACTTTTTTGATTAGTATTTATGATCCAGTACCTAAGATACCCTTAATTTCTTAAATAATTACAAAGTCTGAATACTATATTTCATCCTAAAGGAGATTATAATATATGCCAATACTAGATCAGTAATTCACTTCTATATGTTTAAAGTTGCTTAATTAACTCTTCTTTATAAAATAGCAAAATTCTTATTTATAACCTTCTCTTTAAAGCTTGGGGAAAGTGGGGCGCCTGGGTAGCTCAGTTGGTTAAGCGACTGCCTTGGCTCAGGTCATGATCCTGGAGTCCCGGTATTGAGTCCCATATCGGGCTCCCTACTCGGCAGGGAGTCTGCTTCTCCCTCTGACCCTCCCCCCTCTCATGTGCTCTCTCTCATTTTCTCTCTCTCTCTCTCTCAAATAAATAAATAAAATCTTTAAAAACAAAAAGTTTGGGGAAAGTGTGTGGGCAGGAGAAAATGAATGATTTGAATGGTACTAAATTAGTCAAAAGTATTTTCTCCATGGAGGTATGATCAAGACTATGGATGCAGCACAGATTAACTAACATACATTGATATTTTATTGAAGCTATAATATGTATTGATTCCATGTTGAAAATTTTGAGCAAGTCTCTTTGGAATGAGGTAAAGGAATGAAATTCATTATTTCCCAATAAGAACACATTTATTATTTGCAGCAAGCATTTTCCTCTCTAATTGATTTTGTTTTAAATGCCAAATCAGGTTTTTCCTAACTTTGAGTTATAATAAAGTTATTAAGTAGAAGACACAAAAAGGCACTGAATGTATGTAGGTACCATGCTGGATTTTGTGTGTAGGAAATTCACTTAAAATGATCTTGTTCTTATTGGACATTGTTATCCCTGAGGCCAGTTTGTTAAGTGATGCTTATGAAAACATATAACTAAACTTTTTATAATAGAGGAGTGACTTTTTTCCCCAAAGCACTGTGAAAGGCCATTGTCTACATCTAAGAGGATAAATGAAATGACAATAGGCCTAATTTGGACCACTCTTTTTCATGTTTAAATAGAAGGGATAGCTTACTTTACCAGAGTGAGCACGCTCGATTTTGCGTGAATACTTGGTGTACTTACTATGCCCTCCTTAAAAAATTTGGGCCATAAGGTTTAATTGCATGCTCATCAAGCAAATAGACTTGGAGGTATATTCTCTGAGTGGTGGGCTCCCACAGCTCCCATTAATGCTAATGGGAGTTACACATGTGTATTGAGGGGAGAATAATATAGCCTTTGAAGATGGAGTTGCTAATTGAGTGCTTTCCTCAGCTGTGCTCAGCTTCAGCGGCTAAGCTGAGTTAGAATGGTCTGCAATGTCTAAGATGTCAGTCTCTGTAAAGCCCTCAGAACATTACCAATGAAGACAGCAGACTGGCAGTGAAAGAAGCAGGAAAAAAAAAAGTCTTTTCTCCCTCAAATGGAGAAAGAATTTTCAAACCAAACAAAAGAAGGAGCAAAGAAGTCTCAAGAATGGACACTCCTTTCCTCTAAAGTGGCTTGAGCTGGTTTAGTTAGAAAGTGCGAAAGTCAGAGGCCCTTTCCTTTGGGAGAGCTGCCTGCCCTGTGTGGATTCTTTGTGGAGTTTGGGGCTACTCAGAACTGAATGATGTGCACCTCTGTCTTGCACTTTGGCCAACGGACAAACATAGGAAATACCTGTCCTTGTACATGATTTGATCATGTAGTGCCATCCTAGATGTCCATGATCCCAAGTTTCCAGGTTCCCTATTCCCCCTTTTTTTCCTTGCAAAAACTTCTTTCAGCAGTAGTCTTTGCAAGGATATGAAAACATTGCACAGTAGTCCCCACCTATCTGCAGGGGATATGTTCCAAGACCCTCAGTGGATTCCTGAAACCGCAGATAGTCCCAAACCCTACATAAACCATGTTCTTTTTTCCTATACACACATACTTACAATAAAGTTTAATTTGTTAATTAGGCACAGTAAGAGATTAATGATAATAACTAATAATAGAATGTAACAATATACTATAATAAAAGTTATGTGAATGTGGTCTCTCTCAAAATAACTCACTGTATTGTACTCACCCTTCTTCTTGGGATGATGTAAAATGATAAAATGCCCACATGATGAGATAAAGTGAAATGAATGACGTAGGCGTTGTGACGTAGCTTTAGGCTACTACTGACCTTCTGATGAAATGTCAGAAGGATTGTCCGTTTCTCAACCGCAGTTGACTGTGGGTAATTGAAACTGCAGAAAGCAAAACCAGAGGTGAGGGTGACTACTATACAATTCTCCATTGTAGCATTGTTTAAAAACAGGAAAATGGAATTGACTCACTCCTAAAGGGGGAAAAAAAAAAAAGTGTGATTATCTTCTCTATTAGAGTTGATCCTCATCATTCATGGATTCCATTTTTATGAATTCCCCTACTTGTTAAGATTTATTTGTCACCCCCAAATCAATACTCATACTCATGGCACTTTGATGGTCATTTCACAGAGCTGCAAAAAATTTGTGTCACCCACCATGAATGTTCCCATCTGAGGTCAAACAAGGTGACCAGTTCATGCAGTTGGTGTAATTAATACAAGAGTAATGAGTTCAGAGGTGTGATTGTATTATGACCAGGCATATTTCTGCCTGTATTCAGTCTGATAAGGCACCACACAGATTAATAGTGAATACTGTAAAGAAATCCAGGACAAACTCTGTGGCTAGCACAGTATAATGCCATTTCTACTTCTAGAAACATAAATCATGTTTCCCCATAATATTAGTTATGTCATATTTGTGTTTAAAGGGCAGTATAATAAAGATAATAATACTGTATCAAAAACTAAATAAGAGAAACTTGTATTCTGGTTAATTGCCTTCCAGATTTACCAAACTATGTAGAGCTTCAATTTTACTATGTTTTAGAGAAAAAAATAGTGCAGGGAAATCGGAGGGGGAGATGAACCATGAGAGACTATGGACTCTGAGAACTGAGGGTTCTAGAGGGGAGGGGTTGGGGGGGATGGGTTAGCCTGGTGATGGGTATTAAAGAGGGCACGTTTCTGCGTGGAGCACTGGGTGTTATACGCAAACAATGAATCATGGAACACTACATCAAAAACTAATGATGTAATGTATGGTGATTAACGTAACGTAATAATAATAAAAAAAATAGTGCAGGGATAACTATATTCTTCTTTGAATAGGAACTGTCTCTCAGAAGACAGACTATTCATTTAAGAAAGTTCTTGCAGAGAAGACAGTTGGGCTGAGATGTGGAAATGTGATTTTTCTGGTCCCTCAGGGGCCTAAGAAAAATAACTAAACCAGTTCTGAAGCTGGTGATTGTCCCTATTGACTGTCATGTAGAAGAGGGATTAGACTCATTTTATGTTAGCTCAGACAGCCCGATGAGGATCAGAAAGTGGCAGATTTCTGGATTGGTCCCAGAAAGAACTCCAGAATGATCTCAGCTTCTCGAAATTACCAGCGCCATTTTAGGAGGTAGAGGTGAGTTATCATTTTCTGGGAGTGTTGGAGAGACAGAGGACTCAGGCTTTGGGTAGAAAACATGGCACGATGATGTCAGAGATTCTGTGATGCTATAATATACTAATCCGCCTTTATTCCCACTTGGATTTATTTTTAGTTAAAGGAAAAAAAAAAAAAAGAATCGCTAGAGGAATAGTCTCCCTGACCCCTAGGATGAAGGCGGCAGTCAGTTACAATGTCCACGTCCTCAGCAGCAGTGTTAGTGATAGGGCCAGTCCTTCTGTTCCGACTGTCCTCTCTTCCTCCCAAAAATGGGTGAGATCATTGAGACAAAAATTCTCAACTTGTCCTTTAAAACATCTGCTACATAACTTTGTCTTGATGTGTCCATAATTTTTACATTTGTTTTTCAAAAGCCATGTGTGTTAAATACTGATTATGTGTTGGATGTAATAGAAAACTAAAATACCCCCTCATACACACAGGAGATAAGTAAAATATAATCCCTTTATTAATCAAATATATCTTAGGGTTGTGTTATTGACTGATAGAATGGGGAGTATAAACATACGAAAGCTTAGCTTTTGATGTGATATTAATAACCCTGCTGTCAATTTAATACCTAATAATATCTAATACTCTGTAGTAAGTCTTATCAGTGCTATCATAGCTAATCATAGAACTGTCTTGATTCAAAGTCATTTATTGTAATTTTTTAAATTTAATTTAATTTTATTATGGTATGTTAATCACCATACATGACATCATTAGTTTTGATGTAGTGTTCCATGATTCATTGTTTGCGTATAACACCCAGTGCTCCATGCAGAACGTGCCCTCTTTAATACCCATCACCAGGCTAACCCATCCTTCCACACCCTCCCCTCTAGAACCCTCAGTCTGTATTTTAAGTAATCACATCTGAGATAATTGGTAAGCCACGCTAATAGTCTTTCATAGAAGATAATGTGAAATTTCTTGTGTTTATTTTCATCTTAATATGATCCTTTTTAATTTTAAAGCATATGTGAATGATACAGAAATGCATTTTCTTTCAAACCATTTCACCTATTTCAAACCATACAGAAGTGAAACAATGAAAGGTGCTCTTCATCTTCTCATTCTCCAGAGGTGGCAGTGTGCTGTCCATCTTTCCAGATCTTTTTCAGTAGAAGGCATACATATGGGTTTATAATTTTTATCTTGTTTTGCCTTAACCAATATTTCATAGATTGTTCTGCAGTTTGATTTTATTTTCACAGAACATTATTTCGCCTGCTTCAATGTTGAAACATATAGATCCACGACTGTGAGGCTACACTGCAATATCTTGTATAGCGCACTGTAATTTATTCCATTGTTAATGACTTCTTCATACCAAGCTCATACAGTACATGCCACAAACACCCTCAAAGATGCCTCTGCTGCACATGACAGGGTTGCTGTAAGATTATCACCTAAAAGTAGATTTAGTCTCATTTGAACTAGTAACAGTGTGGAGCCATAGGTGGATGATACATAATGATTTATAAAGTGAAAACTGTTATGCAAGGATCAATGTTGCCAACGTAATTGGAAGTATAATATTTTGAAAACAACTATTTCATAGTATGAATTACATAGTCATAAATTTATATATTCTTGAAAAGTTATTTTAATGAATATTTTTCACATTTAGTCAAGATTCACTTTAGACTTGTTGGCCATTCTAACTTTTAACCAGAACTTACTTTTTCTTGGTGTTTGGTGTCTTTTTAAACATAATTTTCATAAGAGTTATTTTTATAGACATTGTGTAGACACTTCCAGTGAAAGAGAGAAAAGACACACACAAGCAGCTAAAATTGACTTCTATACTAACTTTTAATGCAAAAGAGACTTTAAAGATGAAAAAACTTGTCGAGTTATTATTAAATACTATTGTTTTAAGCACCTGTGCCCACCTGTAAAGAACTGTTTTCCCTAAAATCAATCACTCCTACAAAAGCTGTGTAATGGACATAGAAACTCACACAGATACTTAAGAAAGTAGATGATAGTGCCACAGCAAATGCGAATCTTTTAAAAATTAATACATCATTTGGTAGAGTTTAAATTCCATGGTTTATGCACATGAAGATATATAGTATCAGGGCTATGGCATTCTGTTTGGACAACGTGAAAGCAAAGACAACTAAGTAACACTTGATTTGGGATTGAGGACTATTGTCTACTTGTCAAGTTGACTTGAATGAATGGGGCCACTTGTCCCATCCAGCAGCACTTTGGATACTAGCCCAGTGAAGATGAGGTTTTCAGAAAATTATACCAACTGATGAGGCATAAATGCACCAGGCTTTGATTTCCTAACAGAAACACATTTCTTACTGTTGATTGATTTGGGACCCAGCCATGGTCTTTGGGACAGACATCTAGTTGGCACAGGCTGGCTCTATGCCTCTCAGTAATTTCTGCATCACTCCAGGTTGGTATCAGTTGGAAGAACTATAGCTTAAGGACCTGATTTTAGTGTTTTTACCAAATAAGAGTGACTGTAGCACTGATTCTTGTAGACTTTCTTGCTTCCGGCCGGGGCAAGCTCGCCTGGGTTAGCCATTGTCTATGGTAACCTGCCTAAAACTGATTAGAGGATTTTCTTGTGGACACAGAAGTTACCTTGTTTCCCTTCAAAGGCGAAACTTCTGGCCTGCTGGCCTGGAGGTGTGGAGTGGCACTTGATGGTCATGGTGAGAGAGTTTACATGGGAACCACCTCCCTTCTTATGTGCCATATTGTGCTCTGCAGCATGCGGGAAAGTAGAAGAAAAGTGCACCTGGTTTCCTACTGGGCAAGGGTTGAGAATAGTACCTCTTGTGCTTAGGTGGTTCCACCAGTGTCAGTGTGTCCCAGAAGAGGTTTCATCTTCTCCCCATCTCAACTAACTCCCCTCCCAGGTACCATGTCCTCTTTGCAGTCCACAGCCTCACCAGGCTTCTACTCTGTTCTCCAGGTTGGAAGCTTCTGCATTTCCCTTGACTTATTTCATGGTCTTGCCTTTTCTGACCTAGGCAAAACCACATCATACCTTACACAGTGATCCTTCTTTTCTTCCATGTCTTTCCATTGTGCTACCGATTCCTTAATTGAAAACTGTCCTTTTTCCTACCGCAATAGCTTTCAAATGGGCTCTCCACAGTCTCTCATGCCCCTCACTCATCCCACGGACTGCTGCCGGATGTACCCTTTTCTCCTCGACTGGAATTCATACACAATCTTGGAATAAAAACAAATGCCTGTTCTTTAGTGTTGACTTCATGTGGCCAAACATGCAAAACGAAAACAAGAGAACATGGAATATAAATGTATTGTCTTGGTGAATTATGTAAAGGAAATATGTTTTGTAGGATATTTAGATACAAAAAAGACTAGATAACGTTGTTAAAAAATAACCTTTTTGAAAGTTGTAGCATAATGCTCTTTCTGCTCTCTTTCTTTTTCTTGCTCTCTTTCTTTCCATCCTTTACCCTCTTTCATGTTCTAGTCATCAATATCCATTCACCTTCTAGTGCTGTCTTTGAAAAATAGTGGCAAGCCTTGCCAATATTTGTGATTAAAAATAAGAAAGAAAATCTCACTGACTTAGAGTCAGGCTAGCTTTTTTTTTTTTTTGACTTTGAATAATGATTTTTACCCCCTCACTCTATAGGGGCTCTGTTATAAAGAAAAGGAGTTTTTATTGGAAAGAAGTTAAGGGAATAGATTGATTTTACTTAGTATAAGAAGTTTAATCTTTCAAGTATTTTACTTGTTTGGATAAACAGATGTCTGATAGACATTTGAAGATCTCATTATCTAAAAAAAGTAACCCGTGAATTGTGATTGCAAGAATCATATTTCAACTTACAATATAAAACCATCATGAATGTTGATGTGGAAAATTTTAATGTAATTACCTAGGCTTATAAAAATTTACTTCCAGGGGTGCCTGGATGGCTCAGTAGGTTAGGCGACCTACTCTTGATTTCAGCTCAGGCCATGATCTCAGGGTCCTGGGATCAAGCCTTTTGTCAGGCTCCATGCTCAGTGGGAGTCTGCTTGAGGATTCTCTCTTTCTCTCTCCCTCTGCCCTCCCTCCCCCCACCCCACACTTGGGCTCTCTCTCTCTCTCTCAAATAAATAAATGAATCTTAAAAAAAATTACTTCCAGTATGGTAACAGTTGGCTAATAGAGTTATTTTTTCTGGGCTTTGTTTTTATTTTTTCCCCTCTCATCTAGACAAGATCACTTCCTGTTATATAATTTAATGAAATGGTTATATGGAATTTTTTTTAAATGTCAAGAAATAAAAGCACTTCTAAAAACTAGATAGAAAAATACAGTAAAACTAGACTAATGAATAATGTCCATGTGGCTTAAAATAGTGAATGAAACCACAGTGGTATACCAAAGCAGTGACTTGCCACAGGACTATTAAACTGAATATTTACAAGTAAATACTTTCAGTGTCATTCTGTGGTGCTCATCATATCCACTTCTTATATAACACAATGCTGTTTTCCTGTGCATATAGAATGGCTAAATTTTCATTCTTTTGAACAAAAGTGAAAAGGGGAAAGAGCCTTCAGCTCTTGTCTTAACCTGGATTCAGACATGTACAGGAAACCATGTGGTATGGACAGGACACTGGAATGGGCATCAGGAAGCCTAGGATCTCATCCTGGAATCAACAGTAAATGCCAAAATGACATTAACCAAAACCCCTAAACTTTTTAATGCTTCAGGTCTTTTTTTTTTTAATTCTGAAGACTGGAGTTGATAATAATAGCCACCATTTTATTGAGCCCTTACTAGGTACCAAGCACTATATAAATGCTTTACAAAAATATCTCTTTTGCTTTTCATAGCAATCCTGTGAAGTTTTATCTCTACTTAAAATACATAGTCTTTTTATACTTACAAGCCACTTTATTCTACATATTACCCCATCTAATTTCATACAAGGCCTGAGGGGTATGTAGGGAATTTTTCTCCCAGTTGACTACTAAAGAGCCTTCAGTACAGTGGACCTTAGTAGCTCAATTCACAATCAGGGCTTAATATAAAGCTAAGCATTTCTCATTCAACATGTGTGTGGGAATTTTTGAGGGAGATGACTTGAAATGTTTTTCTCTGCATAATTTGTATAAGGAAGGAATAAGTATGGTTAAAAAAGAAGGAAGATGTCAAGTGGTTAAGAGAAAAAATATATGACATTCATGGTCCCTTCTATTTCTATGAATTCATGGCAAACCATTTATTGTATGGTAATTTAGTACCCAGAACCTTAAAAGTTTCTTAGTAAAATAAAATAGAGTTAAATAATGATAGTCAAAGTTGGACTTTTGTTGATTTAGTTTTTATTTCATTTTACTTTTTTAAGTGCCCTGTTTTATGAAGGATGCTCATGCTCATTGCTCATGTTCTGTAGATTATGTATGTGGATGATGAGAGAGACCTGTATGTAGTAATGAGAGCTTCCATGCATGCATTGAACATTCACTCTATTTTCAAGCGTCATGTTACCTGCTCATCATATATTAGTTCATTTTATTCCCATGATAACCTTACCAGATGGGTTATATTTTCTGCAATTTATAGATGCAGAAATTCAGGTAAGCTGAAATTCCCCAGACCACAATGACCTTGAACGAACTCTGGATTCAAAGTCCATATCCTTTTCCACACTATGCTGCTGCCCTTTCTGAATGATTTACCATCCACGTTAACGTGCTCAGGTCCTTGACTCAGCTAAGCATATGTGCAGTTGTGAAATTCACACAGCTCCTCTTCCTGGAACATCGGCTTTACTCAGAGATTCAGGGGAAACAAGCATTATTTTAACATTAAAATCACATTGCATTTATTAAGGAGGTTAAATAAAAAATTATCATTCACCTTTAAAATGGGACAAACTGACATAGGAATTTTGATGTTGTTTTATGGTTACTTTGGGCTTTGCCCACAGATGACCTTGGTCCTCTGACTTTAGGGGTGCCATGTGGAAAACACTGAGAAGCCTGTTCTTAATCTAGTTCCTTCATTGAGAAGTCATGTCGGAATCTCACCAGTATGTAAAAAGCCTCAGCCATATCAACTCCTGCTGATTTTTCTCTTTGGGCCACTTATCCTTTCCCAATTGTAGAGATAAAGAACATATGGCCCAAGTCATGAAGACCCCTAAAGAAAAATGCCCATTAGAGCCTCCAGAATTAAGATAATCAAGAGAGTATTTTTCTTTCCTTATTTTTATCCTTAGGCACATTTTAAAATTTTATTTACATCATCCATTTGCCATCACTAATCTAATGGTGATTGCTGGTCATTCACTAAACCCACTGGAGATTTTCCTGCATTCTGGCTAATTTGATAAATGTGGACAGCTAATTCAGATCCCAGATGCCATGCAGCAGGGAGGAATAAGCCAGATGAAGATGTGGGAGGGACTCTGAAGGTCTCTGAGTGGTACGGAATGGCTCTTTGAGAATACGCTTAAGGAGGAGTCCTTTCCTGGGTGACCAGGTGGCCCTGAAATGCCCTGCAGTGATGCTTTGCTAAGTGGCATTCTAAGGTTTGGAAATATATCAAGCTCTTCTTACCCAAATTCCTTATTGGAGATACATTATGCTATTTCTGTCCTACCACAAGCAGAATACTTTGCTAAAATTTCATACTATGCCATTTTTCATTTCTGTTTAAGATAGGTAAAATGGATAATTCAAATCTCCAAATTTCACTTCCAGGCTTGAATAATTTAATTCAACTCTTTATATTGTCCAAGTGAATAGAGAAATAGTAAGATCTTCACTTTACTTTGTAATTGTGTAGATTTTATTATTGTGCTCATTTTATTAACCTGGATTCAATCATAGTCTGAATGATGTGTTTTGTGAATATTTTGATAAAGTTCCTGAAATTTAAATTGTTACAATGAAAGAAATAAGAAAGACAAAGTTATTGTATAGACATAAAAATAATCTTTCTAGAAGGAAATAAAATAAAAATAATATTTAGTGTGATCTTGTGGAGCAGAGGATGGGGAGTAGAGAAGAAGAGGACAAGGGCAGGATAGATTTCAGGATTATCAAGCACCACATAGCACAGTCATGCTTGATACACTAAATGGCATCTGGGGTTGGTTTCCCTCCTCTTAGAATTACAGTTTTACTCCTTAGAAATAAATTGAGAACTCGTTTCAGCTCTCTTATATATCATATAACCTGGATTCCTTATAAGGAACATATGTGTTTATAAATGCTTCACATCTCTTCACTTGTTAGGTTCAGAGACCCCTGTAAGATATTATCCTCAGGTAAACAAGTTTCCTTCTCTTGGCCTCTGTTCCCCTCTTTGAAAAGGAGAGGGCTAAAAAATAAATAAATAAATAACTAGAGGGCTAGACTGAGTTGGTCTCTCTCAAATCCCCGCTGACATTAGCATTCTCTAATTACAGACTCATGCTGATTGGCTAGTATGAGTTTTGTTTTTGTTTTAATGTGTGTGTGTGTGTGTGTGTGTGCATGTAAAATCTCCTATCTAAACCACTTCCCCCCCTCTTTTCTTTTCCTCCTTTCCGAATACCTTTCAGCCTTCTCAGCACTACATCCCAAAAGGAATTCTTGGAGACATTCCTTCATAGAAATTTGGTCCATATGTATGGTCCCCTTCATTTTTTTAAGGTTTTATTTTTAACTAATCTCTCTACCCAACGTGGGGCTCTAACTCACAACCCCAAGATCAAGAGTCACATGCCAGCCAGGTATCCTGCCACCTTTTCTTCTTCTTTTTTTTTTTTTTTTTTCATTTTTCTCAGACTTGTAGAGGCATACGATGGAAGTGGAAAGAAGGATTCTTTTAGATTCTTGAGGATGACATAGTACAATCTGCACATCCTCCTTCCCCAAGGAAGGACTCACGCATGCTATAGCTCACTCTCCTTATGCTTCTTAATTGTGTGCCACCAATTTTATCAGAGAGGTAACAAGTAACAGGATGATCAACAACTAGTAAATAGAATATGCTTATGTTGCTGAAGTTCATGGTGATGAGAAGAAAGGCCTCCATCTGGTTTGTGTCTGTTGAGGTAGAAAGTCGGGGCACCAAGGCTAAAAGCAGCTGACACACATCAATTGCATAGCTTGCACAGAGGCACTCTGCTAGATGTTTTAGGTACATTCTCTCTTCATCCACACAACAATCTCTAGTGGTTGACATCATTCTTATTTTCAAGGGATAAAACAGGTTTCTGGGGGTTTAGTAACTTGCCCAAAAGTCCACAATAACTAGGAGATCTGGAATTGAAACCCAGGTTTTCTGACTCCAACCTCTGTGTTTCAAAGATTTTCACAAAAGCTCATCCCTTTTGTGAAATGAAAGAACCCATATTTTTTAACCCAGTGGTTTCAGGTCATGTCAATAGTTGTTTGGTGAGGTAGAAGATAGCTCTCAAAAATTTTCCTTAATTTGGTGAAGTGTGCTCAAAGAGCAGGCAAAACTATGATAATCAAGTTAAATTCACAACTCATTAAACCTAAGCCAATAGTTAAGTCCAATTATACTTAGGGCTTGCAGCTTACATAAATACTAAATTGTCAGGTCTGATAAACTTCAAAATTTGCTCACCTCGCATTCTTCCAACTTATTGTTTTAAGCCTTGCTGAAGTACATTATATTGGTAAAAAGCTTTTTTGCTGAAGAGGCTGATAGAAGAGTTCATTTGTGGCACTTGAGTTGATGAATATGGGCAGTTGCACATTTTGACAGGCCAGAGATTACCTACTGTGATTCAAATAATGGATTTCAAAATATAAGTTCTCTTTTGTTTTTTAAATAATGTAGGAATAGTGAAACTAGTTGCCATTGCTCCTAGATAAATTGCTTATCTCACCATGCCTCCTTCTCTTCTGACTGGTGCTGAAGGGTCTAGCCCTTGAGATCCATGTTATGGTTTTTCTCCATATTTCATGTATGATATCACTCACTCCTGTATGGCTTCAGGGACTGAAATCTTGATCCTTATTCTTGTTTCCCTAAGCTGTGGCCAATATTTCCAATAGGTCACTGAGTATTGCTCCCTAAATATATTGCAGTAATCTCAAATTAAACAGTTAAGAACTAGAACTTAAGAAAAAGAACTCATTTTCTCTTACATTTCCTGAACTTTTCATCTCAGTTAATGGCACCACCATATTCTTGGTTATATAAGCCTGAAAACTCATAGTATTACTTGATTCCTTTTTTTTCCTTTACAGAACTAAGTAGGCAATAGCTTCTGTCCATTTTACCTCAGAAATATGTCTTAAATTTGATCTCTTCTTTTCATCCTACCTTTGGCTGACATAACTCAGGCACTCATTATTGCTTTTGGAACCTCTGCAAGGTGTCGTGTCTTTTTTTTTTTTTCCTTTCATTTTCTTTTGAGTATAGTCGACATATAATGTTACATTATTTTCAGGTGTACAACTTAGTGATTTGACAGTTTTATACACTTTGCTATGCTCACCGCAAATAGAGCTGCCATCTGTCCTATTACATCACTATTACAATATCATTGATTGTATTCCTTATGCTCTGCTTTTTATTCCCATGGCTTACCCATTCTGTAAATGAAGGCGTGTATCTCCCTCTCCCCTTCATCCATTTTGCCTACTCTTGGCATCTGTTCCTCTCTTGCCAACTTTGGTTTCATCCCCCAGTGCCTATAGTTTAAAACTTAGAATGGCCAGAGTCCCTCGGTGGCCTCATCTCTGGCTACGATGGTTTCATGGAATGTATTTCAGTGGTGAGGATGCTGTATTATTTCCAGGACAAATAGTAGAGACTTTGATGCATAATTGATGGAAAGTATCTTCTAGTGCTGATACTTTTTAATACAAAGCATATGTTATTATTATAAACAGCCAGAAAACCATGAAAGCATCCTTCACGCATACCAGTAGTCACTCTTCTAATTTGCTAGGCTTTTCCATTAATGAATTTCAATATGATTTCAGTGTGACTAAACTGTAAAATATTTGCATTGGGAAACCATATATAATCTTTTGCTTCTTCCAAAGTATTTCTAATCAATATATATTTATCGATTGATTGATTATGTCAGTGGATAGGAGAGTTAGGACATGTACTTTATGTCCATTTTCTTTATAAGTAACAGCTATTGTCAGATTTATATTGTAAATGGGATTAATCATCTAATTGCTTGCTGAATTTTAGTGACTATAATTGAGAGCAGCTCCTCCTCAAATAAATGAAGTATTTAATTTAGGAAATGGGGTTTGGGGTGCTAAGGTTCTTCTCTCTTTTTATTCAGGTCATGGAAAAATGTTCTCAAATTATTGAGGAAGCAAACACATTAAAAGGAGGCAGCTCCTTTGTTACAAAGTAAATAATCTTCAAACTAATGACTGGAGAAAGCTATCTGTAGTGGCATACACCAGCCTTTCCACCCACACCAAGAGTTTAAACTGCAATCTAAGTACAGTGCAATATTTAAGAAAAGGTAGACTTTTTTCTTTGAATTTTTTCTATCGCAATTACAATAAAAGCAACCTTTAAATCTGGTTTAATCTAATAATTGTCTATGTAGTTCCCCTGCTGATGTTTGCAAGGAGTAATGAATGATTTTACTAAGACTGAATTAAGCAACTTGTAAATGGTGAAATCTCCAAAGTCAATGCAATTTCATTAAAATCATTATTAGTTTCTGGTAAGGATTATAATATGTTTTCCATGGAATACAAATCAGCTTGCAGGTACTAGAATGCTATTTATGATTTAAAATGCTCTTTGAAAGCTAAAATTTATTAAGGCAAGTTCAGTGGCTATATTTTGTTCGAGTGTTGTTGGAATCTCTTCATCTTCCAATGGCAGCAGTCTGAGGAAGATTAAGTAATTTAATGGTGGGTCTGACTAAAAAGGAATGTTTTGAATGAGTATAAATGCAGATGCTTGGAGACAAAGACGTAATTAAAACTGTGATACCAATATAGACAGATATGTTATATTTTATACATATATATACGTATATATATGCACATGCATTATATATTTTTCTTAGTTTGAACATGGGGCTGACTCCAGAAGAATATTAATGCAAATGAGTTCATTCAGGTTGATAGTCTTTTCTATTTAAAGTTGTCTGTGGTGTTTGATCATATGGGAGCAGTATAATGGGAGGTTGAAGGGAGAACATTTTTGTCTTTATGTCAGATAAAGCATGCTGATTCCTATTGTACTTCTGAATTTTTTAAAAACACACGTAAAAAAATTGTGAACTCTTACACAAATTCAAAGAATTTATCAACTCATAAAAGAATGGTCTCTGGTGTCCTCATTCCTGGTAAGTTTCATAGTAAAGCTTATATGGCAAGAGTCATAAGCAAAGAACAATAAACAAAAACAGCTGACAGCCACCTACATCACATGTAGTTTAATCAGCATTTCTTAATTCGTTATTTCATCATCAAATATTTTGAATTTAAGAATCACTTCCCTACTTCCTCCACCTCCTAACTCATCTGCTTTCCTAATTCTATGTATAATTGGAGGGACGAGGCACTGCCACAGGCTTTTGCAGACATGGTGGGGTTAAGTCCCAGGAGTCTTGGACAAAGAGGAAGGTGCGTGTCGCTGTTGTCTAGGGGTCTTTTTGCCTCTGCATATAGACATAACTCGAAACCTTTTAACTGTGAAAACATGGCAGTACTTTCATATTTAGAACTCTTGGTGAGTTGAAGGGTAGAATGCGTAGATCATTTACAAAAGGCATTTGACTTCTTTACTTTCTTTTCAATGGTTTATTGGATTTTGTGCCTCCAGATACGTGTAGAGGGTTCCCTCCATTGTTCAGTTTCTCCTTGCTCTGCATCTTCTGTTTAAGGCACATCGCTAAGTGTCAGTGACTGGGTGTAGAGCTGGAGGTCTGACACCTCCTACCTTTCTCTATCTTTCTGTGTACTGCATTGTATCAACATTGTGAATACCTCAAATTCTTTTCCTCTCTAGACTAAGACCCCTTAAAGGTGGGTCTTGTGCCTTTTATCTGTAGATTCCTACACCTAGCACAATGCCTGGCACATAATAGGGGCTTGATACGTGTTTCTTGACTGACCTTAATTAATATGTAAATGATTTTCTAAGTTTCATTTTTCAACCCTGATAGTCTGTGCCATTAGTTTAAGAATGTACTCTGTTACAACACCATCAATCAATAGGGAGAACAACAGCATCAGTAAGGTGAAACCAATCCAAGTTATGATGGTCTAATAACATCTCCATTGGGTAAACAGTGAAATGAAATTTGCACGGAGTTAAGATGGACCCATTAATTTGGAGGAATAATTGAATATAAACATTCAGGAAAATGTAAATAAAGTAGTAGTATTTCTTTTCTTACCCATCTCAGGTATCCTTTTTAGTTTAGCAATATTAAAAGATACTATACATATTGTGGTTTATTCTCAAATGACCACATTTGGTATGTTAAGTTTAAGAGTGTAGTGGTTTATTCAAACACTAATTACAAACTCACTGATTGAATTAAATTTAAATGTTTTAGCTTTTGTTATAAATAGAGTTCCAAAGCAATACGAACAATTCAACATCTTTTGTGTTCTGTGAATTTTGTATTTTGTGAATTTATGAGTTAGGAATTCAGAAAAAATGATAATCCAAAGGAAATTTTTCAGTTTTTCAGTCTCACTGCTTGCATTAGTTTTACAGATACAGAAAGTGTTTCATAGCTACCTTATACTTAAGCAGTTTTTGGTCTTCACATCTCAATACTCTTAGGACCCTTGGTTTTTGCTTTCAATTAAAATTTAAACTTTTTCTCTTTTTTCCATAAAGAAGCAAAATCTTACACTCAACTGTGTTTTGCTGTCTTTGCCTTCAAGTCTTGAAATGTCTAGACCTGAAATTAATAATTCCAACTCTGCTCATAGATCGACAACCAAGAGTATTAACTCCTCAGAGGCAGCACTTCTCTGTGATGGTCAGAGAATTTGGTTCCCTTTATAATGGCTCTTCCAATGAAAGATCCTCTCCCTTTTACCATGGAGAGTATCTTACGGTACTCTGAAAACTGAGCTGGGCTGTATATATGATTGATTTTAGGGAAGAATTGCTGGAGTTAAAATGTGTGATCTGATAAAAGGACCTTGTTTCTAGCCATTTTCCTAGTGGTCAAATAAAACATACTGCTCTTACATGTTGACTGATCATATATTCCATCTCGTAGTATTTTTTTAGTACTTTGACATTTTTCAGATATTGGTTATTTTTTCATGATAATATCATTGTAGAAAATTTTGAGAATGGGGGCAGCTGCATGGCTCAGTCAGTTAAATGTCTGCCTTCGGCTCAGGTCATGATCCCATGGTCCTGGGATTCAAGCGCCGCATTGGGCTCCCTGCCCAGTGGGCAGCTTGCTTCTCCCTCTCATTCTCCCCCTGCTTGTGTTCTCTCTCCCTCTCTCTCTGTCAAAAAAATAAATAAATAAAATCTTAAAAAAAAAAAAATTTAAGAATGTAGGAAAGTCTGAAAAGGAAAATGAAAATAATCATGATCCTGTGACTGGGGTAAACACTGTAAATATGTTGGTGGATATTCTTCCAGGCTTTTTTCTCTATGTGTTTATATGTTTTAACTCTTCTGTAACTATTAAGGAGCTAAAAAGGCCTCTCTCTCTTCCTTAGTCCAAAGACAAGAGATGCTAAAAGATGACATAAAAAGTTAATTATTTACAGTTTTGTTCATTATGTGTCCTTTATGTCTTAAAACAACTTGGCCCAAGAAAGATGGGTATATTTTTTATTTTAAATAATAAAAATCATCTGGGATAATGGATTATACTTGTCACAAGAGTTTAATGGAGAGTGAAAAGAATTATCCGAGTGTTGTTACCAACTCAGACAGATTCTGTAGCTGTGATGAGTCACATAAGTCTTTGGGAATATAGGCAAAACTATGGCAAGGTTCATCGTGTCCAGGGCCATATTGGATAAAGCAACAAAGCTCCTTAGGAACATCAGTGAGCATGAAATTGATATTGATTTAATGCCCAAAAAAAGTGTTCAGAAATCTGAAGTGTAGTTCTAAATGTAAACTTGAATATGTTCTTTCCTTTTTTCCCTTTGCCTTATTTCTCTTTATTATGGTTTCTTCCCACAACTTAAAAAAAATGATCTTTTTCCTTATTGTTTGTATGAATTGTAAGGTATGCTGAATTCTTTCTGGAATGAGACATGAGCATTAACAAATATGTAAATAAATTAACAAAACCTATAGTAGTGCAGAATGGGGATATAGTAAATTTCCTTTAACTAAAATGTAATTAGTGAGAAAGCTTACTTTATAAAAAGAGAAAAAAAAATTTAGATATTTGTATCTTATTCTTGTCTTAATATTTTATCTCCTTTCTTTACAATTTTTAAGACTGAACTTGGATCCCTGTAAGCCATGTTATTGAGTATTAACTCAAAATCTGTTCTCCTAGGATTAAATCTAGGAAAATAAACAAACAAAAAATCCCACTTAATTCTTTACTTTAGAAATCAATGAAAAGAAAGAATCGGTAATGACAATCATTTGTAATTTATGATTGTAATTAAAAAATCACTTGCTTGTCCCTGTTACAATTGATTTCTTAGAGCAAATCTACCATATTTTTTAGTGTAATTAATAGAAGCCATAAATCTTTGCAAGCTGTTTCTGTTAACAGCACAGTAATATAGGAACATGAAGTTTAATATGACATCCTGTTAGATATTTAACCAAAAATTGCTTGCACCATTTAATAAATGTGCCAAATAGAGTCCACCCACAGCACATTAAAAACTAAAGCTATCAAGAGTTTAGTTGGTTTCCCAATAATTTATGTGGTGAAGCTAAACTTTTCTATAATAATACTTATTATTTTACTTGCATTTCTTAGCTTAAATGGGAATCAAGATATTACAGCATTACTTAGGTCTTTAAATCTGGATTTTATTAAGTGTAGTTTATGTGTATAAATTTTCTGGTATTCATGTACATATATATGTTTTATATATTGTTATACTTGTCATAAAGGTTTAATAAAATATAAGTATATATTGTAGGTACTTTATTTTAATTGATTATAAAAGTCTTGATTAAAACCCAGTTCTTAATATGGAAAACTGACATTTCTGAAACAACTTTATTCTTCAAAATAACTTAGTTTTTATGTTTCTCACTTTCCACATGGCTTCTACTTCTCTAGAATCCTCTGTCATATATTTTCTCACCTTATACTTTTTCTAAGTTTCTACTGAATCATGGACTCTACTACATGTGTGGTTGAATAACATATTATGAATCTTTTCTTCCAGAGTAACTTAAAAGTAATATTGTTTGATATTTGTTAATTTATTTTTGAGGCACTACTACTAGTATATAATCAGTCCATATTATTTTTTGTAATTGGATATTAGATTCATATTGATTAAGGTAATTATCATATATAAGATAATGTATTATGTATTTCTTCTATTTTATAATGATTAGTGACTCATGCATTATCATAAATTACAACAAATTCTACAGTTTTATCAAATAGGATAGATCACTTTAAGAAAATATTAAATATGTTTAGAGTCTCTGATGCTTGTACCTTTTAGATTATTTTGGAGCATTTAAGAAAATCCTTGATCAGCTTCTTATTTCCTCACAGGAACTTCGCCTAGTGATTATTAATGATATAAGATGACATTGGCACAAGATAGAATTAATCTATTGTGAAATAACTAAATAGATGACTATCCTACTGAGTACAGACTAACATGTGTCTTTACCGATACAAAGGGCTGGAATTTTTTTTAAAACAGTACACATGAATTTGTATCTTTATATTTTACTTATTAATTAGGCTATATTGCTGGACATGAACATGCATGTATTGTCTGTCTCTATTCCTGGCTTATAGCCAGGTGGAAATCATAGTAAATTATTTAAATTCCACATCAATACTGTTTCTTTTTCCTTATTTTTTTTTACTCTCTCTAAGCACAGAATACTCCTCTGTGACACTTAAAAACTAAGTTATCTTTTCTGAACCATAGATTTATAGTCGTTAAATCGGTAATGACTTTATAGTTCCACATTTCAACATCTTATTGAGCCTTCTATTCTTATGTTGCATTTAATTTTTTAAGGGAATGTATATCATGTAATCTTTTTTGTTCTAGCAATGCCTAGTGTCCATAATCTTATCACACATTGGACTTAAAGTTTATTCTTTATAATTTACAATATAAAAGAAATGCCTTTAAACTCTTAAGTGGATTTTTTAATATACCATGAAATTGTTTACAAGGCTTTATATCGTATATTTGAGCTCCCGGTAGATATTTGTCAAACATTTTAGTAGTTAAGAAATGGTCACTGTATGATCAGCCATGATGTGTTTGTTGAAGTAAATGTTGCCATTTCCAAAATGACTGAAATTTCTTTATAAGTTTTGTAATTTGGAAAAATATATTTGAGGTAATTGGAATTTTTGTTTTATTTGTTTTTGATTTTTTTTTTTTAAAGATTTTATTTATTTATTTGACAGAGAGAGACACAGCGAGAGAGGGAACACAAGCAGGGGGAGTGGGAGAGGGAGAAGCAGGCTTCCCGCCGAGCAGGGAGCCCGATGCGGGGCTCGATCCCAGGACCCTGGGATCATGACCTGAGCCGAAGGCAGACGCTTAACGACTGAGCCACCCAGGCGCCCCTTGTTTTTGATTTTATCTTAAAAATAGGAATCTTTGGAATAGAGGATAAAACATTTACAGTAACTGATGTGGGTAGGGCAGTGGGGAATGTAGAATAAAGATTAGATTTATTCTATATGATTCCCATGTCAAACCCACCCAGAACTCTGGGTAGCAGAGTTTATAGTAATACTGTGACTTTCCTAGTATTGAAAAGGTAACATAGGATCTAGAGAGGTCCCTATCACTGGGATGTGCATTTCCACTATGTTCATATATATACATGAGGTACGTATATATGTATATCCAACAGAGTATGCTCTCGTAAGCCAGCTCCTTCAGAATCAGTGGCTCAGTGAGATGGGCAGAAAGGAAAGATAAGAGTTCTCTTGCAATCATATTATACCATTTCACCAGCTATGATATTTCTCTGAAAGCATTTTGTCAAACCTCTTGTGGCCATGTTGAGCACTCACAGTGCATAATTACTGTTTCTAAAACTTGCATCTCCTAAAGTTCTAGATGGTTCTTTCATTGAAAATGTGCTATTTCTCTTAAGGATATGATCCCCAAACCTTTTAAAAGAATGTTTCACACCAATAAGATTCAGAATCTAACTAGGCATTTATACCATTGAAATAACACTGCCTTCTATGCAACATTAAGATGTTTCCCCTTCAATTCTCTGAGGAATTCAGAGTTTGTAAAGAGGATATGATATCATTTGGAGAAAATACAGTAGTAATATCTACTCACTTGAAGTCTGGAAACTTGCTTCTTAAAAATAAAAATAGCAACAGCAAAGTCAAGTTTACAATATGGAGACTGTGAGTATCCACCAGCCGTGAATGTCCACACTGGTTCTCTAGACATTAAACCCCAGTGGTCCTGGGAGACCACAGTATCTTTTAAATAAATCATTAAGCATCTTCCATATCCAATAAGTTTATCATCTTACTTTTCTTACCAAATTTGACATTGCAGAAGAAAATCATCACTCATGGAAGGCTTTTTTTGAATCAAATGCTTTTAATTGAGAATTAAGTTTCTTATGTAATTTTCCAATACCTCTGGACATATAATTTTCTGAAGAGGTCCTCATCAGTGAGAGTAAATAGGCCCTTTCTTTGGCCTTGGCCTTCTTTTTCAGCCTTGTCTTCTGCTATTCCTCCATTTCTTCCTTTCACACTTTTCTGTAATGACTTTTCTGTTTTTCTTTATTATCCTTCTTTATTGTCTCTGTCCAATTCCTAATCATCCTTCAAAATTCGACTCAAGAATCACCACCTGGCTTTGACTTTCTTTGGTTGGATTTATTGCCTCCTTCTCCTTGAATGTATACTACTGTATAATAGCTCCATTAGCATGTTATGTCATAATTACTTGTTATCACTTAGACATTCACCAAGCCAACATCTTCAAGCACAGCAATCTCTTTTTTTTTTTTTTTTTTGCACAGCAATCTCTTTTGTCTTTACCATTTATCTCAGGATCCACTGCTCAGTATCCAGGTAATGCAATCTTTGTTGGGTGAATAAAGGAAAGACTTCAGGAAACTTGTTCATTATGTAGCTAGGATACATTAAGAAACTTTGAATTCAGGAGAGTCTATGTCTCTAGTGCGCATGCTGTTTGTGTTGACTTTAATCAAGGTGAATGACATGCAATCCTTGATAGATCTACTGTACAACTGAAGAGCTATGCACATTCCCAGAGTGCTTTTCTTCAAGTGCTTGAATGTGAAGACAAACAGCTACTCATCTAAGAGTCAATTCTACTTTCTTGGAAGTAATATGCACTGTTGCTTATTATCACTGACACACAGTGTGCTTAGTGGTTTTAAAGTTAATTCAGCTATTGTATGTGACCAAGTCAGGTTTAGTGTTAGAGATTGTATTTGGGGGATTTTCAAACTTTTGAGTTTGAGACATTGTTTAAGGAATTGAACTTCAAGAAGAACCTAGAAGGAGGGAATTAAATTTAGCTGGAAGAATTTAACATTTATACAAGTGTGTGTGGTTAAAACTCTGTATGTTCAGTACTTCTTATTTTTATTTATCACAATGAGTTCTTTGAAATTTGAATTTTCAGGTTAAAGTCACTATAATTTGACCCTGTGTGTTTCATCTCAAATTTGTTTTTATAAACTATGAGGATAGACTTCCATTAATTCTGTAAAACCAATAACCAGCTGCCCAAATTTTGTTTCTCCTCTGCCCAGAAATTTGTGCTATTCGAGCCAAATCCAAACCTGAAGAAAATTGAACTTATACTTACTAACGGCCAAGTAGCTTTTTAGACTGACATCTACAGAGTTAGAATATTTATATAGTAAATACAGAGTTCAGGGGCGCCTGGGTGGCTCAGTCGTTAAGCGTCTGCCTTCGGCTCAGGTCATATCCCAGGGTCCTGGGATTGAGTCCCGCATCGGGCTCCCTGCTCCGCGGGAAGCCTGCTTCTCCCTCTCCCACTCCCCCTGCTTGTGTTCCTTCTCTCGCTGTGTCTCTCTCTGTCAAATAAATAAAATCTTTAAAAAAAAAAATACAGAGTTCAAATTCAAAGCTTGGTTTAGAGTTGTATCCTATGCCTACAGTGAAATTTTGTGATATGTGATATAAATGATGTTATTACAATTTGTTTGCTCTCAAGGCTTATGAAATGGTAACTTTTTCATTACTCTCAGACTTGGTGCGTTAGTCAACTAAACCTATCCTTATGAATTTGATCTTTAGAAATTCTTAAAATAATCTCCAATTAAGTCATTTGGAAAAATTCTACCCCCTCCCACATTCTTTCTTCAATTCCATTTTCCATAAATTATTCTGTTTGATTTTGATTGCAATCAAGCAGTTATCTTTTGAAAATTAAAGCAGGTCTGCCAAGAACCACCTTGGTTCAGTGTGTAGAAGACGCTGAAGTCAAAATGAGGCCTAGTGAACTCTCCCAGGTGAAGAGTGGAAGGTGTCTCTTCCTTTGAAAAAGTTTTCCCATTCACAGAGCAGTAGTAGAATATGACTTTCATTATAATGATTGTGGTAGGCAGAATAATAGCCCCTCCCTGCAAAGACGACAAGATCTTAGTTAACCCTTGGAACCTGTGAGTTTTACCTTGCAAGGCTAAGGGAAATTAGGGTTAGGATGGAATTAATGTTACTAATCAACTGACCCTAAGATAGGGAGATTATTGTAAATCATCCAGGTTAATCCAATATAAGCCTTTTTAAGTGGGAGGCAGGAGAGTTGGTATGAGACTGATGTAATCTGAGGAAGACTCAACAGGCCTCTGCTGGCTTTAAAGTTAGCAGCAGTGACACAAACTGAGAATGTGAGCATTTTCTAGAAGCTGGAAAAGGCAAGAAAACAGTTTTTCCCTTAGGGCCTCCAGAAAGGAATGCAACCCTGTTAACACTTTGATTTAACATAGTGAGACCCATATTGGACTTGTGACGCCCAGGCAGTAAGGCAGTAAATTATTGCTATTTTAAGTCACTGACTCTGTGGCCACTACAGCCTCAAAAGGAGACTAATTGCCTATATTAATTTTATTCAAATTATTCTGTTTGGTCTACAGTTTACTAAATTCTGATGCACATCTTTAGCAGTATTTCTTTATTTACCATTTGTATGCCTTCGTGACCCCCATTTTCACCCTGAAGAAACATTGGCAGAGTTCCCTTGAGTCCTTCATTTATTTGAAAGTATCCATTGAATTCATACCTAGTGCCAGTCATAGTTAACAGAGAATCTTTGTTGGGTTTGGGTGTGGGTTGTGGTAGGACAAAAGCAGAAAATAGACTTTAAGTGTAGAAATAAAATCTCTAGAAAGAGGTTAGGAATAATTGGTAAATATAGCCATAAATGGAAAGACTAAAATGTGTGAAACTACCTACTACCTGCTCTCTGAAGTCTGCACACCTGTAATTTAGGATATAACACACTACCGTGAGAGTGTTTTTCAGATAAAATATCCTGGAAAGCATAATCTACCTACTCCAGAATAAGGCATTATTCTTAAATTATTCTTGAATCAGCCCTGCAGGTCTTTTATGTCATATTAAGAACACTACTCCTTTTTTTCTTGAGCTATTTTCTAGCATAGCTTAAGGGAAAGCTATATCTATTTCAGACACTTTGACCATCTGGTTTCTATTATCAGCCTTAATAAAATCAATTCCAGCTCACTATGACTGTATGATATCTTTATACCCTTAAGTATGGCCCTATTCCATTTGCAAAAAACAATGCTCATAACTTGGATAATCCTTTGTTACCAATGACCAGTCATTATTAGTTGACTATGTAAAAGGAAGCCATTTCTGTTGTTTCCAACATGATTCCCTTCCAAGAAATTTCTCAATTTACATTTCCCAAATTGGAAAATGCACATTTAAAATTGCAACTAGCCACCACGAGACTTCAACAACGTTCATTGCAGTCTACAAAATGTTGTAACAGGTTGTGTGGGCACAGTTCAGGAATCAGAGGAATGTGTCAAGTTTCTCATTCAGACGGAAGCATGACTACTGATTTCTGAGGTGGCAGACATGCCAAGGCATCCAAGTACCAGGATGCTATCCAAGGCAGTTTCTGGAGAGGAACAACCTCTGCTGGGAACTCACTGTGATCTAAAAAAAAAATGGATTGTGTTCTGAACTCCATGTTCTAGTTTTCAAGTCACAAATAGCTTATGGTGACAGTAAATTCCTACTTGAGGTACCATCTTATTTTCAACATTGTTAATTCAGATACTTAGAATTAGGTTGGAGGGTTTTCATAATATCTTTCATCTAGGTTTCCCCTGTGTTTCTTGAGAATACATTCATAAAGAATCAGGAGACAAGTCAGAATGTAACTACAGTTGTGCTTTACTGTTTATTACTCTATCCCAGGATTTATGAGAATACTCTCTAGAGTAGTTTATTTCTTTAAATATTACTGTACAAGGTGTGGACCTCCAATGTTTATTAGTTAAAAGTTATACTTATGCAAAGGCAGAAGAGTATAGAGTTTAGCTTCTTGAAAGCACTTGTTTGGTTGGTTAGTTGGTTAGTTCATTTAGCACAGCTGGCCCTCAAAATGTAAAGATTAACCAAAATAAATTCCTGTCAGTATGACTTTTCTCAAAATATTACTTTGCAGTAGAAATTCTTATTCTGGATGTTGATTTTATACACTTCTGTATCATTCTGAATTTTCTATAAAGTTTCACTTTTTTTTATATTTTGTTGTATAGCAACTCAGTAAGAATTGCTTGTATAAAAATACAAATGTGTAAGACTGTTGAATCACAGACCTGTACCTCTGAAACAACTAATACATTATATGTTAAAAAAAAGAAGATAGTAGGAAGGGAAAAATGAGGGCGGGAAATCGGACGGGGAGACAAACCATGAGAGACTGTGGACTCTGAGAAACAAACTAAGGGTTCTAGAGGGGAGGGGGGTGGGGGGATGGTTTAGCCCAGTGATGAGTATTAAAGAGGGCACGTATTGAATGGAGCAGTGGATGTTATAGGCAAACAATGAATCATGGAACACTACATCAAAAACTAATGATGTAATGTATGGTGATTAACATAACATAGTAAAAAAAATACAAATTCCTAAGCTCCTCAGTGCAAATTCTGATTCAGTAGGTCTGAAATATGGCACAAGATTCACTGTAACAATTACCCACGTGATTTTTATGAACAAGTAATTTGCCTAAAGATTCTTCTTCAAAAGATTGGTCAGTATTTCTACTGGTTGATGAAGAAACTGAGACAAAATCAACTTTTCTGGTAACAGGGCAGGTAGAGTCTGTTTCCCTATGTTCTTTTCATTGGTTGATATTATTTGCTGTGTGTGTGCGTGTGTGTGTGAGAGAAAGAGAGAAAGAGAGCGAGATAAGAAGATAAGAAGTATATCTTTCCTCCTAATTATACCTGGTTCTTTCAAATATAGTATGTATGGAATCAAAGTCCTAGCATTAGTTATAGGTTTATATACGTACATTTGCCAAAGTCTATTTATTATTCCTATAATAAAGCAAAAAACCTAAGTGGTATGAAAAATTCATGGTGGTAGAAAAAAAAAAAGTTTATCCCCCTTTCTACTGGTGTATCTTTTATGTATCTTACATGTAGTATTGGAGAATAAGTCTTCCAAAACATGTTTTGGTTATTGCAGTTGCCATGAGCTTAATATGACTGTGATGGAAATGGTAGCTGGTACAATTTCCTTCAAAATATAAAGACTACAGCTGGCTTCTTATTTTTGACCATTCTAAAGATACTGTGGCTAGCCTAATTTGTACGGGCCCACTGGATCATGCTTAATTGAGTTAATGAAGCTCTTCTGTAACAAGAACCCTCTAAAGGAAAATAAAAACACGGAATGAAATTTCAGAATGCAAATTAGCCTAGCTTTGCTGGCTTTCATTCTCATGGGTAGAAGACACAGTAAAAGAAAACTCTTAAATTAAAGCCAATTACACCACATAGTCAAAGATCAGGTTTACCTAAAATTGTCACTGGGGAGCTGCTTGCATTCTGGGGAGAATCACTGGTAGATTGTTGGCACTTGACCCTGCCTGGGATACAAAAAGCTATTTGCTGCTTAATTATAATGACTTGATTATTTCAAGTGTCTGTCAACATCTTTGAGGATTTATGGTTTTCATCTAATCAATGGAAACCTATACTGAAAAAAATTACTTGCCACAGTGGAGATTTATATTTGTGGATTTTTGTTTAAGTTTGTCCCTTTCTACTAAGTAGTTTGTTACTTTCTTGTAACATGTTTCAGATGTCTTGGCTATCTGGCTGTAAAGACCACATACAGCTTTTGTTGTCCTCAGAGCCATTGAGGTCAAGGTATTTCAAAACTAACTATGTCTTTATTTTCCTTTTGGGATATAACAGAACTTTTAGTCTGTTGAATTTAACTTGATTTCTCCCCCTTGTTCAACTTTTCCATTAAACTTTATATAATTAGGGAACTTGAAGGAGTATGATAATAGATTGGCTGTATTTTAACTAGTTTTACTCAAATTATTTTTTAGTTACATATTTTCAAATTTTACAAGTATATTTAATTACAACAGTGGCAAAAACCAATATAAATCAATTCTTTTCCTGGAATATTGGGAAGACGTCAGTGTAATTAGAGAAACCCTGGCATTACTATAAAGTCTGATTAAAAAAAAAAAGTTTAGAGGTGAACAGAATTACTAGAAACCTAAGAAAGCTAAAATCTTACCATCAAAAAAAGTCTCCTAATCTGTAGCTGGTGCCTGTACTGACTAGTATTATTTGTTATGGGTTGAATAACCTAAAATAAAAAAAAAAAGTATGACGCTGGTTTCTTAATAACTCTTAGTCTGAATTTCTTTATGGAAACAGTGAAGAGTTTGGACAATAGGATCTCTTTAACTTCTGTATCTAAGACTTCATATTTTAAAATCCTGAATTAATATATTGAAGTACATATTGGGTCTAGCACTACCATGAGGAAATATGTGGGGGGCTATAGAAACCAAAGGGATGGACAGTGTTTGGTGTAGTGATTAGGGGATAGACAGGTGGATCTTCCTTCTGATTTAGCCACTTAACTAGCTTATAAAATCATACTATGCCTTGAGATCTCACTTTCTGAATACTTAAAGTGGAATGTTTTAACCAAGTCAGCCTGCTAAATTTCCTTGCTTTTTTGGACCACCTGTCTTTGATTTCTGTTTAGGAGAGGTAGATAAAGCAAGGACCCGCAGAGAACAACATAAGACTTTGGGATGAAATGGGTAGTACAGACTAACAGTGCTGTGGAACATGAGTGAAGGGGGGAGTAAATGTGGGCTAGAAGACAGTGAATAAACAGTCAATGTTGTTTTTATAATTTATTTCTTTGTAACCCACACAACATGATTATTTTTAAAAATTAGTGTCTATTAATAGGATACCTACAAATTGAGTATAATTGGTTACAATAAAATTTTAGTTTCTGTTTGATGGAGAATAGGAGTGACATAGAGAGGACCAGTGGGTTCATGAGATGACTGGATTCATAACAGTTTTCGATGTATAAAATGAAGATATGGCCTATCCCATAGGGCTGTTGAAATGAATAACGAAATAATACAGACAAAGGACTCAAGTGTCTGGCACATTTCAAGAATTTAATTAATGGAGTTATAATTTTTACCTATTAAAATAACTTTTAAAATGTCAAAAAATAATGTTTTACCAGATTATATGGATTTTATTCAAGCAAGTAGAGACTACTATGAAAATTGACCTATATACAAAAGGACTCTCTTCAATGTAGGGTGTTTGGCATGGTGCAGAGTAATCATGCACATGGGCATTAACATAACTCAAAAGTGAAATTAATCCCACCAAACCTTAAACATCCTAATGGCATCTGACCTCTTGATCATGCCTGAGACTTTCTAGTCTCTGGAGAAAAACTTCTCTAAGTGGCTTAAAAGAAGACTAGTGATAAAGTGACTATTGTGTAGGTCAGTTCAGTGATAAACCTTGCCAGAGTGCCAAAGCAACCAAAAGCTGACTCAACCATGGAGCTCCAGAATTCTTTTTGTTTTTGTTTTTGTTTTTAATAGAGTCCTCAAGCGACTTTATGCTTTCCCCTCTATTTCTTCTCTTTTGCAACCCAGCTGTTAAACTTAAAAAAAAAAAAGAGTACTCCTGAGTTGATGAACTCAATTTCTCATTTTAAGGTCAGTGTTCAAAATTTCACATGACAAACATTCATCTGAGCACCAAAGCAATGAATTATTTCCTGTTACTTTTACGAGTATAATGTTTATTATATTTGCACACAACTTACTAGTAAATCCTAAGAGTAGATCCTTAAAACACAATCTTGATTTTAAATATTGGGAAAAAAAATACAAAATCAGTTAAATATGTGAGAAAGCCCAAGTGCATGAATGATAGAAACATTTTCCTTCTTAGCAATAATAAAAAGTGCTATTTTTACTGCATTCCAGAATGCCCACATTTTGAAAGAATGGCATAATTAGTTACAAAATAATTGATAAATCTAAGTTTTTTTCCCAAAAACAAAAGAGTCAAAGAGCACCAACACCAATACATGCTAAATACACAGCAGCAATCAAAAGAGGCCAGAATCTGGGACATGTTCTTATTTAACAGTGATCCCACGCTTGACTGCAGGATGTAACCGATCTCAATGTTATGACTACAAAGAAAATTAAATGATTCCCATGATGAGGTATAGAAAATATATTTGCCATGGAGGTACTGGTAAACATGGACCCTGCTTTCAAAATATGAAATTAAGAAATTACAGAAAGTAACATAATGGAAAATGACTATTAAATCCTACTGTTGTGTCAGACTTCAGATTTAAAGAAAACAAAACATCCACATCATTGCAAATGGCAAAATTTCATTTTTTGATGGCTGCATAATATTCCATTGTGTGTATATATATATATATATATATATACATACATATATATATATATATATATGCCACATCTTCTTTATCCATTCATCTGTCGATGGACATCTAGGAACTAGAGGGTATTATGCTAAGTGAAATAAGTTGATCAGAGAAAGATAAGTATCATATGATCTCACTGATATGAGAATTTTGAGAAACGAGACAGAGGATCATAGGGGAAGGGAGGGAAAAATGAAACAAGATGGAACCAGAGAGGGAGACAAACCATAAGAGACTCTTAATCTCAGGAAACAAACAGGGTTTCTGGAGGGGAGGGGGGTAGGAGGGATGCGGTGGGTGGATGATGGACATTGGGGAGGGTATGTACTATGGTGAGCTCTGTGAATTGTGTAAGACTGATGAATCACAGATCTGTACCCCTGAAACAAATAATACATTATATGTTAATAAAAAAAAATAAAGAAAACAAAACATTATAGTTGGCTATACTCCTAATTTTTTTTACCTTCCATTTTTTTCACCAGAGAACAGAACTATCCTAACATCGGTATACAGTATCGGTGAAAGTTTGTATACCTAAAACATCTGCATGTGTCATATGTATATATATCAGAGTATATAGATAGCATGGTTTTGCATGTTTGCAAACTCTATATAAGTTGGTATCATAATGTACATAAATGGTATCCTTCTTCAGCTTGATTTGTTTGTTCAGATTATGTTTTTTATTAAGTCCATAATATATGCACAGGATTTAAAGAACTCTGTTATATGGAAAGATAAATATCAAATGTTTTTTAAAAAACAGTACATGTTGAAACATATAGTCAGATCATTGATTTTTTTTTTTGCTTTAAATATTCCATTGAATTATAAACCAGAGTTTATTAAATCATTTTTAAGTTAATAAACATGTGGGTGGTTTCTAATTGTTTCCAAATCCATACAGTGCTGTAGTTGATATGCTTCTATATGTCTCTTTACTTGCATAAAGGAGAAATCTTACAAAGATTTGTCTTTTCAATTTGCAGAATTAAATAGCAAGAAAACAAAAATAAAAAAACCACAAAACTAAACAAAAACCTTCAATTTTACTAGATATTGCCAAATTTGTCTCTAAAGGCTATCTTGATTTATTTCCACCTGCAATAAATAAGATTTATCTTTTCTATATATCCCTGCCAAAATTTGGTTTTTCAGAATTTAAAATTTTTTTAATCAGATGGGCATGAAATGGTACCTCATTGGTTTTTTTTTTCCTGGTTTAGTAAAGCTGAACATTCTTCATATGCTCATCCTCAATTTGTATTCCATCTTCGATAAATTGCTAGTTTACATCCTTTTCTATTTTTTCCCTATCATATCACTGTTCTCATTAATGTGAAAGTTCCTTTACTAATTCTTTGTCACCTAAATGCATTGCAAATATATTTTCTCATTCTGCAACTAACTTACTGCATTGTTATGTTTTTTTTTTTTAACTGAACAAGAATTTTCAGTTTTAGTGTAGTCAAATATAACAAGCTTTCTTTATGATTATTGCTTTTTGAGTCATGTTTGGGACATTCTTCTATGTCCCAAGATTGTAATATATTCAACAATACTTACAATTTCACATTTATATGTTTAACTCATCTGAAGTTGACTTTTTCTCTTTGGTGTGAAGTGGTGATCTAATTATGTTTTTCCACGTGGATACTTAGTTGTCCCAATACTATTTATTGGCTAGTCCATTCTTTCTCCTCTGATTTGGAATGATGCCTATGTCTTACAGCCAGTTTCCACTTTTGTATGTGAAATGTTTTCTGGTTTCTTTATCCTGACCATTTTTAAAATCCTTGTCACTTTCAATAATTTTCTTCTCCAGAAATTTGATTTCATTTAATTATTGAAGTTAATGGACACACATTTTTTCTTTGTATTTTAACATTTAAAAATCTGTAGCTCTGTCCCCTTTTTTATCCTTCATAAGATTTATTTGTGCCAGTTCTTTTGATCTTAATCAGACTCATTGAAAGTTTAGTTTTTCAATTACTATGTTCAAACAAGAATTTTGTTCTGTTGGTCCTTTCTACTGTATTTCTTTTTGCATTTCATTCATGTCTAATCTTTTCCTACTTTCTGCTTTCTTTGGATTTACTAAGTCTCTTTTTTGAGTTTATTGATTTGAAAGATACCGATTTATCTTTCCTTTTTTAATACATTTCTATGGCATCTACAGCATCTTAACTTCCAATCATTTTAACTTGACTATCTGTATCTAACTTCATCTGTATATAACTTCCAGGTAGTACCTTTCCTAGGGCTGGGTTTTTTGTTTTGTTTTGTTTTGTTTTTTTGTTTTTTTAAATAAGGTTTATTTATTTTAGAGAGAGAGGACGTGTGCAGTGGGGGAGGGGCAGAGGGAAAGGGAGAGAGTCTCAAGTAGACTAGTAGACTTCTGCAATGAGTGCAGAGCCCAGCGTGGGGCTCGATCTTTTTTTTTTTTTTCATTTTTTATTAACATATAATGTATTATTTGTTTTAGGGGTACAGGTCTTTGATTTATCAGTGTTACACAATTCACAGTGCTCACCATAGTACTTACCCTCCCCAATGTGCATCACCCAGCCACCCCATCCCTCCCCCCTCCCCCCACTCCAGGAACCCTCAGTTTGTTTCCTGAGATTAAGAGTCTCTTATGGTTTGTCTCCCTCTCTGGTTTCATCTTGTTTCATTTTTCCCTCCCTTCCCCTATGATCCTCTGTCTCGTTTCTCAAAATTCTCATATCAGTGAGATCATATGATACTTGTATTTCTCTGACTGACTTATTATGCTTAGCATAATACCCTCTAGTTCCATCCATGTTGTTGCAAATGGCAAGATTTCATTTTTTGATGGCTGCATAATATTCCATTGTGTATATATACGTCTTCTTTATCCATTCATCTGTTGATGGACATCTAGACTCTTTCCATAGCTTGGCTATTGTGGACATTGCTGCTATAAACATTGGGGTGCACGTGACCCTTCAGATCACTATATTTGCATCTTTAAGGTAAATACCTGGTAGTGCAATTGCTGGATCATATGGTAGCTCTATTTTCAACTTTTTGAGGAACCTCCATACTGTTTTCCAGAGTGGCTGCACCAGCTTGCATTCCCACCAAGAGTGTAGGAGGGTTCCCCTTTCTCCACATCCTCGCCAACATCTGTCATTTCCTGACTTGTTAATTTTAGCCATTCTGACTGGTGTGAGGTGATAGCTCATTGAGGTTTTAATTTGGATTTCCCTGATGCCGAGCGATGTTGAGCACTTTTTCATGTGTCTGTTGGCCATTTGGATGTCTTCTTTGCAGAAATGTCTGTTCATGTCTTCTGCCCATTTCTTGATTGGATTATTTGTTCTTTGGGTGTTGAGTTTGATAAGTTCTTTATAGATTTGGGATACTAGCCCTTTATCTGATATGTCATTTGCAAATAACTTCTCCCATTCTGTTGGTTGTCTTTTGGTTTTGTTGACTGTTTCCTTTCCTGTGCAAAAGCTTTTTATCGTGATGAAGTCCCAATAGTTCATTTTTGCCCTTGCTTCCCTTGCCTTCAGTGCTGTTTCTAGGAAGAAGTTGCTACGGTTGAGGTCAAAGAGGTTGCTGCCTGTGTTCTCCTCAAGGATTTTTTTTTTTTGGTATTTTTTTTTATTATGTTATGTTAATCACCATACATTACATCATTAGTTTTTGATGTAGTGTTCCATGATTCATTGTTTGCGTATAACACCCAGTGCTCCATGCAGAATGTGCCCTCTTTAATACCCATCACCAGGCTAACCCATCCCCCACCCCCCTCCCCTCTAGAACCCTCAGTTTGTTTCTCAGAGTCCATAGTCTCTCATGGTTCGTCTCCCCGTCCAATTTCCCCCCCTTCATTTTTCCCTTCCTACTATCTTCTCTTTTTTTAACATTTAATGTATTATTTGTTTCAGAGGTACAAGTCTGTGATAGGATTTTGATGGATTCCTGTCTCGCATTTAGGTCTTTCATCCATTTTGAGTCTGTTTATTGTGTGGTGTAAGGAAACGGTCCAGTTTCATTCTTCTGCATGTGGCTGTCCAATTTTCCCAACACCATTTGTAAAGAGACTGTCTTTTTTCCATTGGACATTCTTTCCTGCTTTGTCGAAGATGAGTTGACCATAGAGTTGAGGGTCCATTTCTGGGCTCTCTATTCTGTTCCATTGATCTATGTGTCTGTTTTTGTGCCGGTACCATACTGTCTTGATGATGACAGCTTTGTAATAGAGCTGGAAGTCCGGAATTGTGATGCCGCCGGCTTTGCTTTTCTTTTTCAACATTCCTCTGGATATGCGGGGTCTTTTTTGGTTCCATACAAATTTTAGGATTGTTTGTTCCATTTCTTTGAAAAAAGTGGATGGTATTTTGATAGAGATTGCATTAAGTGTGTAGATTGCTCTAGGTAGCATTGACATTTTCACAATATTTGCTCTTCCAATCCATGAGCATGGGACAGTTTTCCATTTCTTTGTGTCTTCCTCAATTTCTTTCATGACTATTCTATAGTTTTCTGAGTACAGATCCTTTGCCTCTTTGGTTAGATTTATTCCTAGGTATCTTATGGTTTTGGGTGCAATTATAAATGGGATCGACTCCTTATTTTCTCTTTCTTCTGTCTTGTTGGTGTATAGAAATGCAACTCACTTCTGTGCATGGATTTTATATCTTGCCACTTTACTGAATTCCTGTATGAGTTCTAGCAGTTTTAGGGTGGAATCTTTTGGGTTTTCCACATAAAGTATCATATCATCTGCAAAAAGTAAGAGTTTCACTTCTTCTTTGCCGATTCGGATGCCTTTTATTTCCTTTTGTTGTCTGATTGCTGTGGCTAGGACTTCTAGTACTATGTTGAACAACAGTGGTGATAGTGGACATCCCTGCCGTGTTCCTGACCTTAGGGGAAAACTCTCAGTTTCTCCCCATTGAGAATGATATTCGCTGTGGGTTTTTCATAGATGGCTTTTATGATATTGAGATATGTACCCTCTATCCCTACACTGTGAAGCGTTTTAATGAAGAAAGGATGCTATACTTTGTCAAATGCTTTTTCTGCGTCTATTGAGAGGATCATATGGTTCTCGTTCTTTCTTTTATTAATGTATTGTATCACATTGATTGATTTGCGGATGTTGAACTAAACCTGCAGCCCAGGAATAAATCCCACTTGGTCGTGGTGAATAATCCTTTTAATGTACCGCATGGGGCTTGATCTTATGAACCTGAGATCATGACCTGAGCTGAAACCAATAGTCGGATGCTTAACTGACTGAGCCACCCAGTTGCCCCTCTCAGAGCTGATTGTTAGCACCATTCCTAGTACCAACCAGGTGACTGAGCTAAGTGTGTGTGCGTATATACATATATATACAGTATATATATGTATAACACTCACACACACATATACATATACACACACTTTTTTGGCAGAGTGTGTGCTGTGATAAATGAATATATGCAATATAATTTATTTTCAAATCACTTAAAATTAGGGTATTCACAATTACCAACCACAGATTTCCTTTCATTGTTCGTTCACCAAACCTATAGGGAAACAGGATATCGGGGATTATATGATTCATCATGTTTAGCTTCTTACTTCTACAGAATTACTACAAAAACAGTTGTCTCTTCTTTTATTGCTAAATAAGATTTTACCTCAGTTTACTGTTCATAAAAGCATCTCATGTATGTATATATAATTGTATATATATTCGTATATACACATATATATGATTTTTTTTTGTCCAACTGACTGTATAATACCCATTTTGTTGTATCCACAAGTGGCTCCATGACCAGATGGCTATTTTCTATAATTAGGTCATTTTCTAAATCATAGCTCACTACTTAGAATAAGGCTGAAGATGGTGTTATAATGGACAACTTAAATTTAAGATTTTTTTTTTTTTTAAGTTAACTTGTCGAAGACATCCCTGATTGTGTGGTTTAAGCCATAATGTACCATGTTATTTTTACAGTTGGTTGCTTATTTTCATTTGCAAGTATAAGGAGTGCACCAGGAACTACAAACTACAACATACACTTAAAGCCAAAGAACAAAGACGTCTTGGGTCAGTATTGCACAAGAGAAATTTAATTGCTATAATCATCCACCTTTTTAGGTCTGTTACTTCAGGTGATTGTGCTGCTATGTTATAAGCTATTTTCTTATTGCTTCCATGTTTTAGAGTCATGTATCCTTTGGAATCTGTCTTCATTTGTCAGTTATCTCAACTCCAATGCTTATGGCTTTCTTAGCATATTATCTTGTTTATTTTTCCAAAGGCAAGCCTGTGTTCTCTTTTCTCATGTCTACTGCTACTGATAACACTTCTACCTTAAACATTTGGTAAATTTTATTTCTTCTGTCTTAATACCTGACATTATCCGGACACATTTGTTGTTAATAGAAATGCATTTCCCCCTTTACAGTGACTTTCTTGCTGCAAGTTTGTGGAATGGCTCAGGAACTCTGTTATAGTTCCCCCAAACACTGATAAATGTTCATGACTGCTACACAGGAGTGAAACTGAGCATACCACTGTCTTGTTTTCACACCTCTGATGATGTACCAGTGGGTGAAAGAACAAACTGTTTAGCATAGCCTCTGGACTCCCACTCACCTCACCAACAGATTTTCCCATCATGAACAATATCCAGTCCCACTAAATATCCTATATTCCTCCTGACATGCATGTCTACATGGTATTCCTTCTGCTTAATTTTCTGGTCTTCTTTTCACAATCTGGTAAATTGTTCTTATCTATACCATCCAACTCTTTGAGGCCCCTTTTTGAAACTGTTCCCAATTCCTTTAGCAGATCTGGTCAATACCTTATTTTGATTTGATGATAATACCTTTATAAAAAGTACCGTACGTCCATTAGTACTTTGGTTTGCAGCTATACATATTTTCCTTTGCTCACTAGAATGAGTTCTTTTAGGACAGGGACTGTGGGCTTCTTGTTCTTTTGTCGCCCAGGGCTTATTAAAATGGTTCTCATGAGCAGGTGATCAATAAATGAACAATCCTTAGTGACCCTTTTTGTTAGTCATATCTTGCCACAACGAATCTATGACTGATATGGGACATAATTTAGCAAATTTCTGGCTTTGAAATTTCATGTATATTATTTTTCTTTTTAAAAGAGTATGTTCTTTTGAGTCTCCATTGTCTCCTAATCATAGTTTTAGCACAGACCTAAGATGAAAAATTGGTGTGTTATAAAGAATAATCCTTTGGACAGGTAAAATGTACAACTGTTCAGAAGTTTTAGTTATGCAACATTTCTACATTTTTCAAAGAAATTCTGTTTCTATCAAATAGTTTTATAAGATATTGTAGCAATATCCCATTTCCTCTTTTCTTTGCCATGGTTTATTAATCAAATTATTATTAAATTTTGAAATCCATTCCCTCACAGATTGTAAGAGATATAGGATGCATAAACCCTAATCTACATGTACAAAGTGACCTCTCTGGGATGAAAACACAAGTTCTGTAGAACAATTTTTCTTTCTAATATCCCATGTTATGTGGTACATGATGCACTTTCCTGTCATGGATACTAGTTCATTTCTTTAATTCTTTAAAACTCTCTTGCAACACAGGACTATTGTATATTTTCAAAGGATAAAAGTAAGTGGCAAGTTATTACATTTTGGAAAGATTTGACTTTGTTTTCCCTAGTGCAAATAACATAGATGCATGATCTCTTAATTTTTAATTGCATAAAAACGATAAACTGCAGTTCCACAATTATGTCTAAAGTATTTAGTGAGGACACTTTCAGAAGCTCTTGAAAAGAGCTAAACTGGCCATTTTTAAAGTAAATTAACTCTTGAATGACACGTGTACTATCATGTTTACTAAAATCATCTATGAACTGAATTCTGTCAATTAACAAGGAGATATGAGAAATCTACTTCTGCAGCTCTAAGTAAAAATTTTTTTCAGCAACTTTCAGATTTCTCAATGTAAACCTTTAATTTTAAATACAATAATATTTTATGAATAAATTGCATTTTATCTAAATGTGTGATATACTTTATCTCCTTGTTATGAGAGAATATATAAGTATGTCAATATCAAACTCAACAGAGATGGTATTTTGTATGCTGTTAAAAATGTTACTGTTTACATAAATGAATTCACTAAACAATTATTTATTGAGCATGTACTATGACTAGACATTTTCTGGCAAATTGACTTCATTTTTAATATTATGGGTCACAAATAAAGGAGAAAAAGTGATACTGCCCTTATAATTTCTCCCTTTAGCTTAATCCCTTTTCTTTATTTTTTTCAAGTTTCTATTTAAATTGCAGTTAACATACAGTGTAATATTAGTTTCAGCTGTACATTATGTAATTCATCACTTATATATAACACCTGGTGCTCATCACAACAAGTGCCCTCCTTAATACCCATCATGTATTTAGCCCACCTCCTCCCCACCTCCCTACCAATAACCCTCAGTTTATTCTCTATAGTTAGGAGCCTGTTTTCCGGTTTGCCTCTATTTTTAACTGCCCCCCCCACAATGTTCATCTGTTTTGCTTCTTAAATTCCACATATGAGTTAAATCATATGGTATTTGTCTTTCTCTGACTTATTTCACTTAGCATAATACTGCCTAGCTCTATCCATGTTGTTGCAAATAGCAAGATTTCATTCTTTTTTGTGGCTAAGTGAAATTCTACACACACACACACACACACACACACACACACACACGTGCGCATATATAATTTTCACATTTTAAAAGATTTTTTTTATTTTAGAGAGTGCAAGCAGGGGGAGGGTCAGAAGGAGAGGGAGAGAGAGGCAGGTAAGGAGACTCCCTGCTGAATGCAGAGCCCAATGTGGGGTTCAATCTCAGGACCCTGAGATCAAGACCCAAGCTGAAACTAAGTGTTGAAGGCCTAACTACTGAGCCACCCAGGTGCCCCTCACATCTCCTTTATCCATTCATTAATCCCTTTTAAAAATGTTGGGGCACCTGGGTGGCTCAGTTGGTTAAGCGACTGCCTTCGGCTCAGGTCATGATCCCAGGGTCCTGGCATCGAGCCCCGCATCGGGCTCCCTGCTCAGCGGGAAGCCTGCTTCTCCCTCTCCCACTCCCCCTGCTTGTGTTCCCTCTCTCGCTGTCTCTTTCTGTCTCAAATAAATAAATAAAATCTTTTAAAAAAATAAAAAATAAAAAATAAAAATGTCATCTAGACTTCTGGGAGAGATTGCTGAATAGGAGGACCCAAAGTTCACCTTGTCTCACAGATTCAACTAGATAACTCCCACATCAGTGTCATAACCCAGAAAATGACATGAAAACTGACAGAACAGACTCTCCGCAGCTAAATGTAGAGAAGAGGCCACATCCAAGAAGGTAGGAAGGATGGCAACATAATGGATGACAAAAAGACATGCGGGACTATCCACAGACAGGAGGAATGCCACAGGATTGGAAAGGGGAGAAGACCAGACCCTCACACCAAGCACTCCAGGCATGAGGAACCTGTGTGAAAACCAGAGGAGAATAATTTTGTGAGTTCTAACAATCAACAGGGCTTAACACCTTGGGCTCAGCTCTGGGAGAGTCAGGAAGGTGAGAGGAAATTGAGTCCCCACTCTTAAAGAGACAGCACAACAAACATCCCCTTGGAGATAAAGCATAGAAGCAACAGCTTGAAAAATGCTTGGGATGTACGAGGGGGATATTTGTTTATTAATCTCAGAGCATGTTCTGGAAGGACAAGAATCCTTGGGAGACTTTTCCAGGAACAAAGGTTCTGGCAGGTGCCATTTCTCTACCCATCCCCCAGCCCAGACACAGAGACACCTGCAGGGACCAGCCCAGTGCCTGCACTCTTAACCTAACTTGCTAGAGGTGCATCCTATTTCTACATTCTCCTGTGGACATGTCCCCTCCAGCCTGGCCTTGGTTTCAGGTCTCCTCCCAAAGCCAAACTGCACAAACCTTGCTAACACCATGAGCCAGCCCCTCCAACCTGGCCTGCCTTGATTCTCCACCCCCCTGCCCCCCATGGACCAGCACAGACCTTGCTGGAACCACTCAACCCACTCCCACATTCTCTGGTGGATGTGCCTCCTCCAATAGCTCTTGGCTAAAGCCTATCCAAAGTGGTATCACAAGCCTGGCAGTGTGCTAACAGTACCAACAGGGGTCAATACCACTCCAAGATGACTCCTACTGTGGGGAGAGGGGAAGATTACCACATATATACCAGTCTTATGGTGCCCCAGCAGTGGGCTGTGAGCAGACAGCAGGTCTGACTGCAGGACCTGCTCACCAATGAAAGCTGCTCAGTGGACAACACAGGAAAAGCACCCTGAAGTTTGGTGCTACTGCATCTCTGCATCCCTGCCAAACACCTGGTCTGAGTCAACTCAGGCCCAATGAGGCACTGGACTGGCCCACTAGCAACCCAAAGTCTAAACAGTGCACACAACAGTCAAAGAGAGACCTTGAGACAGCTGGACTGAAAGCAAAAGCAGCTCAGCCACAACAATGGGGCCCTCACAACACAAGTGCCAGGTTCTGGTGAACAGGGAACATTGTACTGAAGGGCACTACAGGACCTCTTCTTCATAAGGACACTACTTTCAAAAAACAGGAGATCTAGCTGACTTTCCTAACACATAGAAATAGAGTTAGACAAAATGAGGAGATAGAGGAATATGACCCAAGTGAAAGAACAGGACAGAATCACAGCAAGAGAGATAAACAAATGGAGATAAGTAATATGCTTGATAGAATACTTAAAGTAATGGTCTTTACAGATACTCACGGGTTTGAGTAAAGAGTTGAGGATCTCTGTGAGACCTTAAAAAAGAGGAAGAAAACCTAAAAAAGGACTAATCAGTAGTAGCCACTCTGGAAAACAGTATGGAGTTTTCTTAGAAAGTTAAAAATAGAACTACCCTAAAACGCAGTAATTGCAGTACTAGGTATTTATCCAAAGGATACAAAAATAGTGATTCGAAGGGACACATGCACCTTAATGTTTATAGCAGTAATGTTCACTGTAGCCAAAATATAGAAAGAGCCCGGATGTCCATTGACAGATAAGTGGATAAAGAAGATGTGGTGTGTGTGTGTGTGTGTGTGTGTGTGTGTGTGTGTGTTTAATGGAATATTACTCAGCCATCAAAAAGAATGAAATCTTGCCATTTGCAATGATGTGGTTGGAAGTAAAGGGTATTATGGTAAGTGAAACAAGTCAGTCAGAGAAAGACAAATACCATATGATGTCACTCATATGTGGAGTTTAAGAAACAGAACAGATGAACATAGGAGAAGGGAAGAAAAAGTAAAACAAAATAAAAATAGAGGGAGGCAAACCATGAGAAACTTTTAACTATAAGAAACAAACTGAAGGTTGCTGGAGGGGAGGTGGGTGAGGAGATGGGGTAACTGGGTGATGGGCATTAAGGAGGGCACTTGATGTGATGAGCACTGGATATTACATGCAACTGATGAACCCCTAAATTCTACCCCTGAGATTAATAATACACTCTATGTTAAGTCAACTGAATTTAAATAAATTTTTTTTTTAAAAAAATGGAACCAGTCAGAGATGAAGAACTCAATGACTGTGAATAAAAATACACTAGGTAGAATAAATAGTAGACTAGAAGAAGCAGAAGAATGGATCACCAACCTGGAAGTCGGAGTAACGGATTAAATAATCAAATTTTGATATTATTATTAAAAAATAATAGACTTAGTGTACTCAGTGATACCTGCAAATGTAATAACATTTGCATTATAGGGTTCACAGAAGAAGATAGGAAAAAAAAAAAAGGAGGGCGGACAGAAAACTTATTTAAAGAAATAATAGCTGAGAACTTCCTGAACCTGGGAAAGGAAACAGAAATCCACATTCAAAAGGTACAGAGAACTCCCAACAAAATCATCCCAAGGAGGTCCAACTGAGACATATGATAATGAAAATGGCAAAAAGTAGTGGTAAAGAGAGAGTTTTAAAAGCATAAAGAGAAAAGAAAGCAGTTACATACAGGGGAAACCCATTAAGTTGTCAGATGATTTTCAGCAGAAAATTTCCAGGCCAAAAGGGAGTAGCATGATATTTTCAAAATGATGAAAGAAAAGAAACAAAAAAACAGTGAAGCCAAGAATACACTATCCAGCAAGGCTATCATTTAGAATAGAAGGAGAGATAAAGAATTTCCCAGACAAACAGAAGTTGAAGGGATTCATAATCACTAAACCAGCCTTACAAGAAATGTTAAAGGGACTCTTTGAGTGAAAAGTAAAGACTGTAAGCAGGAGTAACAAAATTGGGAAGCACAAAAGCAGTAAAATTAAGTATATCTATAAAAAAATTAGTCCAGGGATTTACAAAATAAATGATCTGATATATGACACCATATACATAAAACGTGGGCAAGAGAGGAATAAAGAATGGGTTCAAACTTAGACGACCTTTAACAATATAGAGTGCTATATGCAGAAGATGTTATATACACACCTAATGGTAACCACAAATCAAAAACCAGTAATAGATATGCAAAAAATAAAAAGGAATCCAAGTATATCCTAAAGAAAGCCAACAAACTGTGTGAGAATAGAGAAAAAGAAGAAAGGAACAGAGAACTACAAAAGCAACCACAAAACAAGTAACAAAATGGCAATAAGTACATACCAATCAATAATTACTTTGAATGTAAGTGGACTAAACACCCCAACTGAAAGACATAGCATGAGGTAATGGATAAAACAGGAAGATCCACCTATATGTTGGCTACAGGAAACTCATTTCTGATTAGACACAGGCAAACTGAAAGTGAAGGGATTAAAAAGCATTTATCACACATATGGAGGTAAAAAGAAAGCTGAGGTAGTAATATTATACTGGACAAAGTAGACTTTAAAACAAAGACTGTAACAGATATAAAAGACTATATAATCATAAAGGGAACAATACAACAAGAAAATGTAATGGTTATAAATATTTATGCACTCAACATGGAAGCACCCAAACACATAAAGCAGATAATAACAAACATAAAGGAAGTAATCAACAGTATAGGGGACTTTAACACCCCTCTTACATCAATGGACAAATCATTCAAACAGAAAATCAGCAAGGAAGCAGTGGCATACTGGGCCAGATGGATCTAACAGATATATTCAGAACATTCTATCCTAAACCAGCAGAATATTGTTTTCAAGTGCTTGTGGAACATTCTCCATAACAGATCACATATTAGACCACAAAAAAATCTCAACAAATTAAAAAATATCAAAGTCATACCATGCATCTTCTCCAACCACAATGCTATAAAACTAGAAATCAACCACATGAAAAAATTTAGAACACAAATATATGGAGGTTAAATAACGTGCTACTAAACAATGAATGGGTCAACCAAGGAATCAAAGAAATAAAAAAATTCATGGAGACAAATGAAAATGAAAACACAATGGCCCAAAATCTTTGGGGTGCAGCAAAAGTGGTTCTAAGAGGGAAGTTTATAGCAACACAGGCTTACCTCAAGAAGTAAAAAAAAAAAAAAACACTCAAATAAACAACCTAACCTTCTATGTACAGGTGCTAGAAGAAGAAGAACAAATTCCAAAACAAGAAGGAAGGAAATAATAAAGATCAGCTGAAATGAGTGAAAGAGAAGCAAAACAAAACAATAAAAAAAACTTATCAATGCAATCAGGAGGTGGTTCTTTGCAAAGATCAACAAAATTAATTAAACTATTAGCCAGACTCATTAAAAAAAAAAAAAAGAGGACTCAGTAAGCAAAATCAGAAATGAAAGAGGAGAGTTAACAACTGACATTGCAAAAAATATCAACAGCATTTTTCACAGAACTAGAGCAAATAATCCAAAAATTTCTATGGAACCACAAAAGACTCCTAATAGCCAAAGCAATCTTGAAAGAGAAGAACAAAATTGGTGGTATAGCAATCCCAGATTTAGAGATATGCTGCAAAGATATGCTGCAAAGTAATTAAAACAGTATGGTATGGGCACAAAAATAAATACATAGATTAATAGAATAGAATAAAGAATCCAGGAATAAACCCACAATTATATGGTCAATTAATCTTAGACAAAGGAGGCAAGAATATGCAATGGGAAGATGTCTCTTTTACAAATGATGTTTAGATAACTGGACAGCTACATGCAAAAGAATAAAACTGGACCATTTTCTTACACCACACACAGAAATAACCACAAAATGGATTAAGCAGTTAATTGTGAGATGTGAAACCATAAAAATCTTAGAAGAAGAGAGCACAGGTAGTAATTTCTCTGATATCTTCCATAGCAACATTTTTCTAGATATGCTCCCTGAGACAAGGGACACACAAGCAAACATAAACTGTTGGGATTACATCAAAATAAAAAGCTACTGCACAGCAAAGTTAACAATCAACAAAACTAAAAGACCACCTACTGGTTGGAAGAAGATAATTGCAAATATCATATTCAATAAAGGGTTAGAATGCAAAATTTATAAAGAACTTATACAACTGAACACCCAAAAAGCAATCCAATTAAAAAATGGGCAGAATACACGAACAGACATTTCTCCAAAGATGATATCCAGATGGCAAACAGACATGAAAAGATGCTGAACATCACTCATCAGCAGGGAAATGCAAATCAAAAGTACAAAGAGATATCATTTCACACCTATTAGAATGACTAAAATAAAAAACGCAAGAAACAAGTGTTGACAAGGATGTGGAGGAAAAAATAAAACAAGAACCTTTGTGCACTGTTGGTGGGAATACAAACTGGTGCAGTCACTGTAAAAAACAGTATGGAGGTTCCTCAAAAATTTTAAAATAGAGTTACCATATAATCCAGTAATTCTATTACTGGGTATTTTCCCAAGGAATACGAAAACACTAATTTGAAAAGATATATGCACCTCTATGTTTACTGCATTATTATTTATAATAGCCAAATTATGGAAGCAGCCCAAGTGTCCATAGATAGATTAATGGATAAAGAAGAGGTGATACACACACACACACACACACACACACACACGTGCACACATGTGCACACTGGACTATTACTCAGCCATAAAAAAGAATGAAATCTTGTCATTTGTAACAACATGGATGGGTCTAGAGAGTAAGTGAAATAAGTCAGTCAGAGAAAGACAAATACCATATGATTTCACTCATATGTGGAATTTAAGAAAAGGAACAAATGCATACACAAAGAAAAAAAGAGCCCCAAAAGTAGACTCTTAACTATAGAGAACACGGGGTGCCTGGGTGGCTCAGTTGGTTGAGCAACTGCCTTCGGCCCAGGTCATGATCCCGGAGTATCCAGATCGAGTCCCGCATCGGGCTCCCCACTCGGCGGGGAGTCTGCTTCTCCCTCTGACCCTACCCCCTCTTGTGCTCTCTCTCTCTCTCTCTCAAATAAATAAAATAAAATCTTTAAAAAAAAAAAAAAAAAAACTATAGAGAACAGGCTGATGTTACCAAAGGGGAGGTTGGTGGGGGGGATGGGTGAAATGGGTGAAGGGAATTAAGAGTACATTTATCGTGTTGAGCACTGAGTAATGTATAGAATTGTTGAACCACTATATTGTACGCCTAAAACTAATAGAACACTATATGTTAACTACACTGGAATTTAAAAGAAAAAAGGGTCATCTAATCAACCTCAGCTAGTCAGTGAAGTGGATCATTGGTTCACATGGCATGGCATTGTCCCTTAGAAATCATACAAGCACTGTATGAAATACTCTTTACAATTAAGTTCCAATTCATTGATAATTCTTAATTGCCTTCCTTCTTCCCTTCTTTCCACATTGTTTTTTTTTTGTGCATCTTCTAAAAACTGCATCAGTGCTGGATATGTAGAGGTGACAAATTATCTGTATCCTAAAGCTTTCTGAAATATTTATAAACCCAGTTTAATAAATTCATTGGTCAAAATCCACAGCAAGAATACTATAAAATAGTAGGAGCAGAGATCATGCCTGAGATATACTGACCTCTAAAGGACAAATTCTATGTAATTTGATAGCTATTCCTATTCTTTTACTCAAAATATTTAGTAGAGAAGATTTACAAGGTAATTCTGTTTAAGTCAGTATTTTATTGAAAATTTGCCATGTGCAAAGATACTGTAAGTGGCATTTGGGGATGGAGAGTAGAGCACAAAGTATAACATCCAGTCTTGATTTCAGACATTTCAACATTTATAAATATGTGTTGAAATATTTTAGCCATTGTTGCTGCCTTTCTACTCATTAGCCCATATCTGCACTAATACTTCTGATAACCAAGGTCTCTACAATATCTTAATCAATAATTAGAATATTTGTTGTGTTGACAGCTTAGAGAGATTTTTCTGAGGATGTTTTTGTTTGGAGTGCTTGCAACCATTGGCTTGAATTATTAATCAAATTATAATTACAGCTTTTCATTTAAGACATATACACAATAAAGTTCTATGAAACGCAAATATTAGCTATATTCAATAGACACATTTTATATAGGAATTGAGGGGCCTCTGAGCAACAGCATCTTCAGTTGATTATTTAAGGAAATAACTTGTAAATGTCCTTTAATTCATAGCAACTTCTCATAAATGACCCTGTGGTTTTGCATAGAACTTCATATGATATAATGCATTTTTCAGGGTAAATGTGTGTCGTGGGATAACTTCTGGCAATGTTTTGTATATGTCATTGTTTTAATGTGATCATTTGAATACCCTATGTACAAACCTTGATGAGTTAAGACTTTATATATAAAGTACAACTAAATTAATTATAAAATCCCAATCTTAATCATTATATTTACTCCTGTATTCATCAAATGTGTATTGCATAATCAGAGGAAAGGAAGATGAAACCATGAAGTTAATCTCAGTTAGGTGCAGAGACTGATACGGAAACATAGGGTTTTAATAGAACAGGAGTTCTCAAACATCAGTGTACATGAGAATCACCTGGAAGGTCTATACAACAAAGATTGCCCAGCTCTATCCCTATAGTTTCTTAATCAGTAGGTCTGGGATGGGGCGCAAAAATTTGTATCTCTAATAAGTTCCCTGTAATGCTGAGGCTGCTGCTGTGGGACCATCTTTTATAATCATTGCAGGTGAGTGTAAGTAGAATGTTAAAGATGTATTGAAGGTGCTTCCAGAATGTAGCCAGGATATCCTCCATCTATTTGAGAAGTTAGGGAGACTGTTAAAAGGAGCTAACACCTAAGACTTAAGTATCCCTTGGAGTTCTCTAAGCAGTTAAGAGTTCAAGGTATTCCAGGCAGAGAGAATGGGTATACGCTAAAGCAATGTGTTATATTCACAGAACTCTCAAGTAGCTCCTATTTTGGAATGTAAGCCACCTGGGGGCATGTAGAAATGGGAAACTGAGAGGCTGGGGTAGCCTCTGAAGGAAAAAGACTTGAATCAGGAAAATCCTAGTAAAATATTTCCAATTCTGATAGAAGGCTCTGGCTGCAGTGTGGAAGGAGAATGGATTGGTGAGTTCAGTACTGAAGTTAAGATAGACAATCAGTGATGAGAATCCAGAGTACTCTAATGACAGTAGAGATGAACAGGAGAGAGAGGTGGTGACTCAAAAAAATAGCATCTCTAGTAATTGAATAAGGTCCGTAAGGAAGAAAAGTCACCAAAGATATTTTCTGGGTTGACCTGCTGGTTTGATGGACATGGCATGTACTGAGGCCTGCAGAGAAGAGCATCTATTTGTGCAGGTTTGGTGATGATGAATACTTTGAATTTCACTTTGTGAAACTTCTAATTAGACATGTTCAAGAAAAGGACATGGATATGAAAATATAGATTATTTTGTTGCTATATTAGCCTTGCTACATATACTTATGTAACACAAAAATATCTATATACTTGCACCTATCTGCCTAGACACAAACAGAACCACACATAACCCTAATTTAAGTATTATCGCTTCAATATACAGAAATTCCGTTTATTTTTACTTTACAGTATTACTTAGGAAACAACTAAAATCTGAAATTTTAGAAAACATCGGAAAGGATGTAAAGCATAATAGGTAATCATTAAAAATTCAAATCATGAGCATGAAGCAACCATCATTTCCCCCTACAAATATCAGTCTATCTTGGAAGCCTGCCTGAAATGCAGAATTATTCTGGTAAGTTGGAAATGGCACTATAACAAAACTTAATGTCATGTGTTTATAGTTATTATAGATATTGACATTACTTTTCACAAACGTGATCGAATCAGGAACTGCTGCAGGTGTTACGTGCCAACAATTGGTTGAAAAGTGTGCACATTAAAATTTAAGAGGAAGAAAAAAAAAAGCCTTCAGTAATCTTCCAACATTTCAGGATTTGGTGTTAGAAGGATAAATAATTTGTGCAAACATTATCCTTCTCCAAACTGCGTGCATGCTAAATATTACCCATTACAACATTTGGGGATTCTAAGGCAGTTATGGATGTCTCATTTGTGAATGTAAACTGACCCAAGTGATTTCTTCACTGAATTCTCGGCAGCTCCTTTTCTGTCTAGCAGAACTGGCCCAGAGCTCAGCTCTGCGAGCAACCATCCCTAGCTGGGCTTTGCATCCTTAGTACTTGGCAAAATATTTAGCACATACTAGCATTTTAGTTTAATAGACAGTTTAGTTAAATAAATTTTAGTGAATGTACTTATTTCTCAGAATCACTACATTTGTTGCAATCATTTTCTACTTGTTTTTGAAACTTATATTCATTTAGAAAAACTGAAAAGGCACTTTTTCCCTTTCTGAATTATTCTCAAGCAAAAGGTACCCTTACTTGTTTTCCTTACATTTTAATGGAAATCGTGTGGACCTGATCACTTCATTACTGCTCACAACCTAAATGCTTAAGTCTCCTCTGCAGCCCCAATTGTAGAGATCGAGCTTATCATCTGGTAGAGACAGGATGAGGAGAAGGACAGAGTGCAAAGTATGCTTACTAATTGATAATTTATTTTGAAGAATTCACTGAGACCAGACAAAAGAAGCTCAACAATATATGCCCATGTACATGTTGGCTAGTCCATATAGAGTTATTTAATGAATCTCCTCTACTCTTAGATCTGAGTTACGGCTTTGTCTATCAAAACTCCAGGTGAAGGGTTAGGGAATGAGGAGACAGTGTAGGAGCATCTCAAAACTTGAGTGTGTTGAGGGGCGCCTGGGTGGTTAAGTGTCTGCCTTCGGCTCAGGTCATGATCCTGGGTGCCTGGGACCAAGCCCCACGTTGGGCTCTCTGCTCCAGAGAGTCTGCTTCTCCCTCTCCCTCTGCCTGCCGCTCCCCCTGCTTGTGCTCTGTGTGTGTGTGTGTCAAATAAATAAATAAAATCTTAAAACAAAACAAAACTTAATGTATTGGTTCAGTCAGGCCTTGCTTGACATATACAAATATATAATCCTCTTCTTTTTCACTCTCTCATGCACACATGAAATCTGAGTCACCTTCTGGAAAAAATCTAGCTCACTCATGGTAAATGAGACTTACAGTATACATACTGACTTTAAAAATTTCATCCTGTTAAATTCAAAGTAAGAGCCTACCTGTTTGTGATCTAAACTATGGAGCAAGAATTCTCAGAGTATAACAATAGTTCTAAAAGCCCTCTGGTGAGGTGTGATCTAATTGCATCACTGTAATAAAATAAATGACCAGATTATACCCGTGACTTTATTGCCAAATTTGGATTAATGTGCTTTTCTTTGTCTTTATAGAACATTGATTTTCTAATTAATGAAAGTACTTCCTGTTTTGGACATGGACATTCTTCTATTTTAAATGTATTTTTAAATTTGTGACAATTTATGAAAGTCAGCATATCACTTTATTTTATAAGTTTGTTTGGAGTTCAGCAGTGAGTCATTTAAATGAGATTGGCAATTAATTGAGCAATTAATTGAGTTTTAATAGCTCTGGGGGAAGAATGAAAGTCTAGTGAAAATAGATATTTATTTCACTGAATGGAGAAAAAATGTAAAGAACCCACAGGAATCTGTGCCTTGAGCTCTAAAGGTAATAAAATATCTGCAAGTTTAAGGAAAATACTTCTCTCAGAAATTTTCCTTTTACCATGTAAAAACACTTAATAAATTGAATGTTCCCTGGGTGCTTTCAAACTGCTGAGATTATGATGCTTTAATGGACATTTTATTATTTAATGCCATTTGGAATTATTTAATTCATTATTCATTATTGAATAATGTTCAGCCATTTTTAGGGTCTCTTAAATACTGTCATCATGAATTAGGATGGTCAAATAAATCTATTAAGAGAGAGGAAACAATACTGAAACAGTTATAGTAGTAGATAATGTCCAAATTGAATACTTTATAGTGACACTCTTTGGAAAGTATGTCTCTTTGATAATAACAATAGAATATTTATTATAGCTTACTCTCAGTTATTAATATTTTGATGATTATTTTTAGAAGTTTGCAGAAGCAACTACCATTTTCATTTAGTCTTCTCTTGAGATCAGTTGAGGCAGGTTTCAATCAGAAAGATGACAAGGTGCATGATATAGCATATCCTTGGCAGTGTCCATAGGTATTGATAAGTTTTCACAGGACTTAAGATGGAATCTGAAGCATTATTAGTATGTAATAAATAGTTTTGTACTGAGGAAGATTGCAGAAGGACTCTGGAGCTGCCACTTCTGCCAGGTATTGGCAATGATAAGAATGAATGATTAGTATTACCATACTTGCTCCTAAATGAAAGTTGAAATATTCATTAGAGAAATTATTTTCTGCCAAGTTCATGCACAGATGAATTCTAAAATTATTCTAAGAGAATTAAAATATAAACAAAATGTAAATATTACCCTCATTCATATTTTAATCATAATATTCAACAGTAGTTACAAAATGTTCTGCACAGATGAAAAATGTAGAATTAATAATAATGTTCTATAAATACTCCTAGTGCTTTTTACTTAGGTGGTGCAAATTATTGCAGTATTTTTTAGGGGAGAGAGAACTTTGTTACAGAGGGAGGAAGTGAAACAAAGGAGATTTTAGGTTCGAAATATGGTTAATAGTCAAAGAAAGATGGGTTCCATCTATTTTGAATAGAGAAAAAAATGTGTTAAGTCAGTTTTAATATTGCCAAGACTTATCTGGCTGATTGCCGTGGGCCCACGGTGAACTGAACTGACTTTTGAAGAGTGCTGGCAGCTCTGTATGAGATGATGCAGGGTCTCCCCAGCCTCCTAATAATACTCCAGAAACTGAACTTTGTCTTCCTTCTGTTGTAATAGTCAGTTATTTCTGGATTATTTCGAGACTGTTTGCGTGCTTCATTTCTTCCTTAAGTAGATTAAATATATAATAGAATAAATAAGAATATCTTTAGTAGCATCAATAGTTTTCTTAAGTTGCATGAGAATGAAAAACATTTACACATGACTGTAGAATTTTGAAACATATATTCACCTAATAAGAAAATCCCAAGGTCTTAACTGCAGCAGCAGCAACAACAACAACAACAAAACAAATAATAAACCCAGGACAAGCTATATAATTTCGAGGAGCAGTTCAAATGAAAATGTGGAGCCCCTTGTTCCAAATTTCTTAAACATTTAGTGATGGAAACGGTAGAACATTAAACCCAGTACGGGGCTCTGTGTAACTGCGTGGGTTGTACACCCATGAAGCAGTCCTGAATAAACCAACTCATGGGAAAATGGTATCCTTCCTAGTGGCCAAAGAAATGCAAATTATTGACGCGTTGCTATGTATTTGCAAAGGAGTGTTACCATTAAGTTAGCATTGGATTGCTTTTTAATATTTAATTTTAACATTCAATATCAGCATGTTAAAAGGGCAACCTCCACTTGCTATCTGTTTTGTACCTACTGATGGCCTTCGAAGTAGCAATCCACAGCAAGAGGCATAAAATACTCCTGTCCTGTGACTTGGTCTTTCGAGCCCTAGGAATTTAAATTACAGAGATAATTCAATAAAAAACCAAAAGAACCATGAACAAAAAATATTTAACATAGGAATTGCTGGAATGGTAAGAAATTATAATCAATCTAAATGTGTTCAGCCAGAATAATAAATTATATCAACAACTTTGAATATTAACCATCTTTCAAAGTGTTAACCTTACAATACGTTGAAGTTTTTGAAATGTGTATGGCATATGTAAAAATAGCATCATACAAGCCATTATGGGCATAGTACTGAGTTTAATAACTATGTAATGGAAGATAGCTGTAAAAATGTGGAAAAATATGCAAAAGATAAAAACTTACGTTGTTAGGTGGTGGGAATGTTGCTACATTGTTTTTTAAATATATATTTTTTTAAGATAGGCAGTACATGTGCAATTCAGAAGGGTCTTCTTGAGACTTCCTACTAGGTTTTGATCTAATCTGTTTTTGAATGCTTCTAATGAAGATGTCTCAAGTACCTCTCTGAGCAGTTATTTGATTACCTAATTCCCCTTGTAGAATTTTTTGTTATGTTTAGTCTTAATGTTTCCCCTTTTTTAGTTTTGGACTATCATTCTTTGTTTCGGTCTTTTATTACCGTCTAAAAACATATTTGTATAGCCCTTATAAATTTCTCATCATTGCCTTTTCCCTCATAAATTAGTTGTTTCCTTGAAATGATTTCTTGTAAATAACTGTCCTGCAGATGCAGGCAAAAAGTCTTACTTCTGCAATGCCATTAAAAAGTCGAGTATTAGCCTCAGAGCATAAGCCTAGGACTTATGTTCAAAGAATATTATAGAAGGTTTTTGAGGAGGGTTTGGTTTTGCTTTTTGTTAGGTGGAAGGGCCCTTTGGGAGTCTCTCCTGACTCTTAATCATTCTGTCTTGGTTTCTTTATCTGTAAAATTAAGTTCTTGGTCGGAGCCATACTCAATTTGTGACTAACTGAAGATATCAGTCCAATTTTGCTGACATCCAGAACTTGCCTATTGAAGAAAAGAGTTCATTAAATACTACCTGCATCTGTTTATACATTTATTTGAAGAAAGCATTTTGCATTGCAGCCAAGCTTTGACTTGTCCACTTTGGGATTTAATTTCTGATCACCTCTATTCATTTTTGTTTCTACCAACTTTACTTCTTTCACATAATTTTCCTATGCCTCGGAATCAGCTTGAAAGAGACTATGACCAAAAGCTATCATCAGAAACTTTCCTCTCTTGATACTCTGGATGAGTTTTGACTTCATGTTTATAGACTCTTATCAGAGCATGTTCCCGGAAATAATGGGCAATTTCCTCAGCTCCCAGGAGCTGTTTGTTTATACAGTGTCTGGGGCTGAAGGCTTTTACTATAGCAACAAGTCACAGCTGTTACTATGAGTTTCCTTTAAAACAGAACAAAGCAAATGAAAGAAAAACTGCACTATCCCTCAAATACTGGTTTTCTAAATCTAAAAAAGGGGATGTTTTTAAGGATACATTCCACTTGCTTAATTGTTATTTGTCCACTAAAAGGAATTACCCTTCTCCTCAGCCAGGAATATGAAGAAAACCACTGGTTTTGAGTTGCTTTAACTCTGTAAAATGTTTATCCTGCATATGTGTATGTATAGATATTGGTAGTAAAGACCTCATGGATGATTTTATGGTATGGTGCATTCCAGATTTTAAAATTCTCAGTTTTCTTTTTTTTCTTATTTTCTGCTTAGTTTGCTGCCATTGAGCTCTCTGAACTTGAATTTTCCAGAAAATAGAGTGGAATTGTTCACTATAAAGCTTTATTTTTGTTGGAACCTGCTAAGCCTACCTCTTCACTGAGCCTTGAAACTCTTGGGTACTTACCGGGCAAAGTTGGAAAGTAAGTGGTAGAGAACATTAGTGTGAAAGCTTCAGAAGAGAAGTTTAGTAAGGACAAGAAAACGTAACTTGTTCAGGGCTAGTGATAAACACCAAGTGGGCTTATTGCTCCAGGTAAACATTGATAGGTGGAATATGCCATGGGAACTGTGAGCAGGAGTGCTCTGTGGCAGCTTGGTGCTTTTATGTGTTAGCCTGTGGAAACGATCCCACTTCTGAAATGCTTCAAGAGTGTTTAAGTATAATGGGCTTTGTACTGCCTGCCTGGTCTCTACCCTGTAGAGCGCACTCAGCCCATTCAGCTTGAACTCCATTTTATCTAGCTCTTTATCCATTAATTTTCTCCTGACCTTGGGCATAAAATATATGCGCTTTTTATGCCGTGGCGCTTTGTGCAGACAAAGAGGAATAGCACTACCTATCCATCACCATTATGAATGATACAGCTTAAAACAAACACAGGTCAGAGACAGATATTTTAAGAGCAGATTTGTATTGATTCCATCACAACATTGAGCTAAAAGGAAAAGAACTCTGAGACTATAAATGATGAAGCAAGTTTTGACAAATAGCCACAGCCATGTGAGACGACTTGAGAATGTGCCTCATGGGCAGTCGTTGGTAAGAAAACAAAATTTGTTATTATTGTTAAAATCCACCTCCCTTAAATGTATTTATTACCATACTTTACACAGCATGTTCGAGCGCGACGCTTTTCTCTTTTTCCGTGTCTCTGATTGACTCTTGAAAGCTTTTTTGCTAAAAGAAACATGCATGCTTATTAGATTCCTTAACCTTTATTAACTTGTTGCTTTTGAAATATTTAAACTACCCCTTAACAGTAGGTGGTGGTTTATTGGTTTTGCAATTTGGTTTTGAGCACACCTGTTTAAGATTTTGCAAGTGCTTGTATTATGGCAAATAGCATGTTACTGAAGCATAATAAATTATGATTAGTATATTTATTTTCACCATTACTGTTAATAATCTCAATTCACACAAAAAAGAGCCCCACCATTTCATGTAATAGTCACATGTATCACCAAGTTAGGTAGTCCTCTACTTCCCCAGTTACTGAGATTCTAATGGACCGGGTCTCTGCTGGGGACACTCATCCTGGTTCTCACCAGAGACCATGCACTTGAGGTTAACATCCGTGCATATTATCATAATTGTACTTCAGCTCCAACTTCATTAGACAAATTGTGTTTTCTCCCTAACAATTCACTATATTTTGTATCCAAATTTATATCTGAAATGACAGTAGATTGATAGAGAATAGATACTGAAAGAAAAAAAATATATCAGGCATCATGTAGATTTTTGAAAATTCCAGAAGGATAAGGAAATCTATTTTTCTGAGAGGTGGAAAAGTCCAAAATGTAAAGTTTATTTTCCTGACACTGAAATACGGCCTTATGGAATATTTTGTCACTTGATTAAATGGATTGTTGCTTAAAAAATGACAATATATTTTAATAATTTTAACCTAATATTCATACTCATTCCTGTCAGAATTATGGTGGCAAAAATGTGCGTGCCAGACTTTGTTTCATTTGTATGTGTAATGTGACTTAAAGTGTGCAATTATATTTTTATCTAGTAGGCACTTTTCAGTGCGATACTGAATCTGAGTCTCATTATGATAATGATTCTCTGGACTCTGGACACCTTTCAGAATCCCACACTGTCGTCCCCGTCTTCAGTATTGGATTGTTATAAAGGTTCTAAGCACTAAGTTGCCTTTCAGGCTTCTCCAGGTTTCTTTTAATACATTTCCCACCATCCAGATCCATAATGAAAATTGGATCAGTAACGAAGAACACTGGATCACAAGTCAGAGAACTTACTTCTGGGACTGCATCTGTCATCAGCCACAGACAAGTCATCGCCTCTGATTTTAGTTTCCTCCTAAAACAAAGAGTTGATTCAAATCACTTCCTCCTTCATTCTTTTTTTCCTCTTCTCTCTCTTCTTGCTTTCTCCCTCTTTCCTTGTATATAAATGATAAATACCACCCTGGGTTTTCTGAGATTTAAGCAATAATGTATGAAAAGGGCCTAGTGCAGCACTGGGAATGGTACACATGCTCAATAAATGGTAGTCACTATCCCATCTTTCTTCTTTCTCTCTCTCCTACTGGGCTGCATGTGTGCCTCCCACACTCCCATGCTTGTAGGGCTGTTATGTGCAAAGCACAGGGATCAAGTATACTATGATCAAGTATTGTAGAAAAGGAAAAAAAATTATATACAGATTAACTCCTTGAGGTTAATTTTCTTGTAATTAGACTATATTATTGTAGGTCCAGAAGTTAATCATAAATAATTTTCTGTAATACTGGTAAATTTTGTCTATAGACTTAAATTTTGTTCATAGGACTCAATGTTGACAAAATGAACTCATTTTAGTTGGTTGTTTGCTTAAAATCTCATTCATCTTAAAATTAAGGTCAATTCCAAAGATGGATTAAATAAATCTTTAATTAGTTCATATTAATAAGCAGAAAGTTTCTTCTATGATGGCGGTGTTAACATTTATTTTCAAACATTTAGTATGGAAAGACAAAAATAAAAAATTCCAAATACATTTTTTTCAAATACATTTTCAAATCAAGTTCTTGTCTTAAATAAAATTTCTTTTTTGTTGTAAGTTTTATAATAAAAATAGTAAAGATTTTAAAAATAAAAATATACACTAGTAAAAATTTTAAATATAGTGGGCTTGATTTTAATGTGAGATGGCAGGTGTCTAAGCCACAGTCATGGGAGGTCACAAAAGTGAGCTACAGGTAACTATTGTTGAGATGTGAGTAAGTCTACCAGGACAGCACCACCATCAAAACCCCACAATCAAGTAAGTACTTAAGATATTGAGAGTCTAGGAAATGAGCGACTTGTTCTGAGGCACGTTTAAAATTCCTGTACCGTGGCCCACAGGACGGAGTTCCAGATCCTTGAGCAGAGACATGCGGGCCTTCTGTTCTGTTCCTTTTCCTTCCTGGGTGTGAACATTCAGCACTGCGGTAGGCGTGCCCTTCTAGCGCAGGGCTTCAATCTCACAGCTGCTTCTCTCATCATAGGGGATCCCTTTCAGAAATAACTATTTGCAGACGCAGGGATGATATTTTATTAAAAGTTTACATGGCAGGCCATCTTTTTTAAATCATGGCTTTATAATTTTATCGCAAAATATAAAAACAAAGCAAAAAAGCAAGATGGGAACAATGTTCCTTTCTCTTATCTCAGATTGTATGTGTGAATATTGAACCCTCTTGGGTGTGCAGAAAATTTTCTAAAATCTCTAAAATGCGTTTCTACCATATTTTATGTATTCTTTAATTATATTTACTGATCATTCAACTAGAGATCGTGATTCACTCTTATAGCAGGCCTGCTTTTTTCCATTTCCATCTTAATTTTATGAACTGTATTGACCTAAGTTTTTTATTATTGATACCTATATTTTGATTTCACTGGTTTTTTTTGCTTATTTTTATAAAATGAATGGCAAAATGTATAAGAAGACCCAGATAATTTCACCTACAGTACTGTAAAAAGAAGAGCTGGCCTGCAAGCAATGTTACAGTTACTGTTTATCGTTACATGGAAGGAAGCCCTTTGCGGTACAAAATAAAGGTGTGTGCATAAAAGTTGATATTATGTCAGGGAAAAGCTGACTATTGAAAGCCAGTGATTGGTGAAGCGAGTCAGCTATAAAAAGCCCAGTATGTAAAAAGGGAGAAAATAAGGATGGTCTGATTGAAGGAAGGCAGGAGGGCTGGGGGTTCTCCCAGCTGAGCTTACCTACTCCACAGTGGCAGCTCTTAGGTGTGGCTCCTTCCTCCAGAGCTCCCTAGAGCCACTTCCTGAAAACCCTTGCTTTGCGCTGTTCTTCTTCTTCTAAAGCCATATAAGATCTATGCTGGATGAAGCTTTAAAATATCCTTAAGCACATGTACAAATGATCGTAACTAATCATGAGGAATAAACACTTGCTTCTAGAGCCTCTGTCATTAAACCCATTTTATTTTCTTATACTTGTTTCTGGGGTGATTTTTTAAAACAGCTTCGGTTTATTTAAAGCAGTATCTTTAGGTTGAAACATCGTTAGTTACCAGTGGGGAATTGTTTCTAATTCTGATTTTAAAGATGAGACTATTTTTATGTGATCACATAGGCAAACTTACTGACCTCTACAAATTAATGAGAGTGGCATGATGTGGGTGTGAGAAAACAAGGTGTTGTGTTTTAGTCATTGAGAGCAATGTCTTTGTTTTCATTCACTGGTTTAACCATAGCATGTAGCATTTATCATAAAACTGTTTGCTTGGGATGGCAAATAGCCCTCCTTTCATTTTTAAACTGTTTCATATTAAGACATAAACAGGAAGAAAATTAGCAATTTGGGCAAAGAAAGGAAGATAAAGGAAGAACGAAAGTGTCAATTGCTTAGTTTTGTTTTTGTGTTTTCTGAAAAGCATATTTGATACAATCTTTAAAAAAAGAAAAACAAAACTATAAATCATGATCAAATTGGCAATATCTACTCTGTATCGGGAAGTTTCCCAAATGTGGAACTCTGATTTTATATACGAAAATGTCCTAATATTCTGTCTTATCAATTTTCAACCTGAATTTATAGTTCAAGTAGGAATTTTATAATATGTCCAATTGGTAGCATTTAGTGGTTTTTTTTTTTTTTTCTCTTTTTGTTTTAAAACCAGTATCATTCTTAAGTAAAAATAATGCACAAACTTTCTTTGATAGAGGAGATTCACAAGATCTCTTTAGGGAATTTTTTTAAGCACTGAGAACTTTAAAATCTCTTCTTAAGGATATGATGTGACTGCTCAGTTTTCGATGAATCAAAAAGGTGAACAAGTCAAATTGTGAAGTGTGATTCTTTAATTTTTATCCTTTGAAAGTAGATCGCCACCAGATGAAGGGAATAGACACACCAATGGTGGTGGGGATGGGAAACGTGTGATAATTGGAACTCCCTTTTTTTTTCTTCAGGTTTTATAGGACGTTATATCAGAGACCTTGTTCCTTAAAGATAAAGAGCTTTTCTGAAGGAGAGGTTACTAAAGATCTTCTCTTTGCTGTCTGTAGCAAAGAACCAGAGGTGTTTTCATTTTACCATTAATTTCTGTAGGTTCATAATTTCAAATAGACTGGAGAGTAACTGACTGCCTGGTCGAATGTGGGGAACATTGGGTGGGTGGGCTTTCTTCTGCCACCTATTTATCATGCGGCCTGTTAGTCCACTATCAGAGCTCTTTCTTCTGGAACTTTTAAGGCTTGAAGCGATAGCATCCCTTGGGGTGAGAGGAGGAAAAGTCCTTGTGGGAGGATACTCGCAGTATCATTTAGGTGGGTAAAAATGAACCCTCTAGGTTGAAGAGAGGTGCTTTGGTCTAGGAGAGGAGGCCTCTGGAAGCAGGATGGAGGCGGTTTCTGATAGATAAGGTCAGATTTTGCCAACAAAGATCATATTTTGCCCACAGTTAGATAGGTTTTCGGATTTATCTTGGGAAGCATATTTCCATATAATGGAAATGCTGTCAGTGTTGGTACAGCTGATTCACAGTATTAGATTTGTGCTAAAGATACATAAAAGCTCAACAGGAGGCAACTATTACCATATTTACTGTATGTAGGACTTGGAATATAATATAGTAACATTTATGGAAGTTTCCTAATATACCAGTATTTCTTCTGAATTAATTAGAAAATAGAACCCCTTATATGCCTTGAAAATAAAATACTTGGGGAAAACTCAGGCTTATAATGGATGTTTTCATTTGGCTTTTGATTTAAAACTCATTGGAATTAGTGATTACGATCAAGTTAAAATAATCTACGGTGTCTAATAGCAATATAGAAAAATCAAATCTACCTGACACATATAGCCCTGACCTTTCTCCCTCTCTACTCAAGCTGAGAATCAGTCTGCTGTGTTCTCTTATTTGTGTTTTACCAAAGGTTAATAATCATCCTTTCAAAACGACTTGGTTCGAAATCCATTTAGCCCCGATGTCTCTAGCAGCCTAATTACCAGTTTCTTCATAGGTGATTTAGGAGTGATAGGAATGAAAGGTTTCAGGGAAGATGAAGGCACCATCTTTGCTATTGACAGGTGACGTGCAAGATGCTGTCACATGGCCTTAAAGTCACAGGTACCAGAGAGGAAGGGAGGTATCCTCCATTTTATTCCTGAAATTCCTGGCCCTAGTTTAATGCCTTTGAGATTTTCAAACCCCAATACTAACTCCCCATTAGGTTGATAAATGCTCTGTATTGTCATTTAGAATTCCTACAATATACCGGAACACTTGGATATCAAAATTTTTGCTGATTGGACAAAACCTGTTGGATTTTAAAATTATTATTAATGGTTCAGTTGGCACTGTTTTGAAAATAGCATCCTCCTGTTTCTATTTTAATGGATAGCCTGTAACTAGCAGCCCCTTATATATCCTAGGAGAATTTATGAAAAAGGTCGGCAGCCAGTTTTGTCAAATTTCCATAAGACAAAGGTCTCATTTCTAAATATCTAGTCACATTGATCACTGCTTAATGTCTTAGTCTTTAGATGTGATTAATGTAATCATTTATTCATTAATTCAGTCATTCCTTCAAAAATGTCATAGTAAACAACAAAGAATTCTGTGCTTAGAATCTGAAGACGTGATCATGCCTAAATCCCGATTGCATGAATAGTAAATTCCACTATCTTAGCTCTTTCTTCTGGAGTTTTAAGTGTTGAAGGATAGCAGCCCTTGTGGTGGAAGGAAACATCAAGTCCTTGTTGGAGGATACTCACAGTATCATTTAGGTGGTTTAAAATGAGCCCTCTAGGTTGAAGAGAGGTACTTTGGTCTGAGAGAGGAGGCCAAGCTCTGTAACTTATTGGTCATTATAGCCCCTTTGTAAAAGAGGAAAATTGGATTAAAAATATTGGTGGTTACTTCCAGCCTAAAGTTATATGATTCATTCAATCATTGGTCAGGCATTTGGATACTTATCATGTACCAAACATCTTGAATAGGGGTTTCTTGACTTCGAAGAGCTCACAGTCCAATACAGGAGATGCCACATAAATACAATGAGGTCATTTATTCATAAAATGTTGAACAACCACTAAGATATAAATACCTAGCAAAGTGCTAGAAAAATTCTGTGATAACTAAGGCACCATCCCATTTCAGTGGGAAGACGTAATTTTCCCAGATAATTGTACCATCCTTAGTGAAGAAGGAGATGCAAACATGGTATTATGGAAGCATGAGTTCCGAACTCAGTTGGGACTGGAGATAAGGAAGAAATCCAAGTTTGTGTGTGTGCATTTGCAAATATATATATATATATATATATTTTTTTTTTTTCTTTTGGGAAAGTGACTCCTTAGTTGGGTCCTAAAGAATACTTGTGTGAAGAGAGGGGACAGGATCATAAGCTAGTGATGATATTAGGGGCAGAAGGAATAGAAGTGAATGAAACATAAGAGCAGTATAGAAGCCAAAGAAATTCATCATGAATTTATCATGAAAAATATCTGCATTGTTCTGTGATTTTTTTCCTCATAGTTTTTTATTGCATCAATGTAAAACACTCTTTAATAACTATTGGAAAACTACTGATTTCCTTTGGAAGAGGGAGAAATTACTTCCATCTAGGATAAACAAGCAGGACTTAATGAAGAAAGTAGTATTTGAAAGAGGTGGTTATCTAGAGTTTATATGAGGAGAAACTTGGACACACACTTTGAGAAAGAGCATTTGGGGTGATGAGAAGTCCCCCGGGCAGGAATGAAGTTATTTTACCAGGAGCCACAGTCAGAATTAAGATAATGAGAACCATCTATCCAAGGCAGTGCTGAGGCTGGAGGCTTTTGGAGAACTCCAACCTCAACATTTAACCATCTGTGTCTTTTCTTTGGGATTTTCAAGAGGCAGGCCGGGAACTATGTTTCCTAACTTTCCCGCTTAAAAGTATAGTTTGTAGCAGTCCACACTGCTTACTTTTTTAAATTCCCCTTTAATTTGGTAAGTATATGCTGAGTACCTACCATATTTCGGGCTCTGTGCTAGGCACTGGGGATCCAAAGCGCCTGCCCAATTAGTGCAGAGGTAGAGAGGTGCTGGTGACCTACTCACATCTGTAGCTTCAAATCTTGTCTGACTCAGTCAGACATGAAAGTGTGGCTGTAATGAGCTCATATTAGGGCCAACTTCTGTCTTTCACTGAGCTTTTTTGCAGTGAGGATATTATCAGAATTATAGGATTTGCTGATCAGATTTGATGTGCTGTTATTCTTAGAATCAAACAGCAAGATAAGGACTGTGACTCAAACAGGTGAGTCTCTGTTCTTTAGGAACATGACTGAAGAAAACAGGGAGGCTCCAATATTGCTACAGATGTCTAAACAGTGATTCTTTGGGGGGCGCCTGAGTGGCTCAGTCGGTTAAGCGTCTGCCTTCAACTCAGGTCATGATCTCAGTCCTGGGATCCAGCCCCGCATCACCTCGGGCTCCCTGCTCAGTGGGAAGCCTGCTTCTCCTCCCTCTGCGGCTCCCCCCCGCTCATGCTCTCTCAATCACTCTCGCTCTCTCTCTCAAATAAATAAATAAAATCTTTAAAAAATCCAAAAAACAAAACAGTGATTTTTTGGCTGACTTCCTTCTTGAAGTAGAAATACACCTAAACCCTAGAGCAAGCTATTCTTCCACATATACCCCATTTCATATGTTTGTAACAGTAGTTTTAAAAACTGCCTCTGCCAAAGAAGAATGCATCAGTCTATAAATGGAACTTGCTATATACGTTTTACATTCAGTGTATTTCTTTTCAGAGGAGGTATTTTCAGTTTGTTACACTGGTGATTTTATTCTGTATCCAGTTTTTCCAGGAGCCCTGGTTTATAACCTTCACATATATGATCTATAATCCTTCAAAACTAGTCCTAAGGTACCCGAAATCTCATAAAGTTTGTCTTCTTGTTTTTTTCTCTATATACAAGCAACACTTGAACAGACTTTCTATTTCTGTGATGTACTATGGTTTCAAGAGGTATACTTTTGCTACTAATACTATTAGTAATAAAACTGCAGTTTTTAACCTTCCACAATCTTTTATGATAAACATTTTAGAAACCAAGCACAACAATTAGCCAGAAAGGTGAAATATTTTAGGATGGTTTCAGCAGTTTTAAAGGAATGAGAAAAAGAAAACAAAACATAGAATATAGAAACTGGATATTCTACATGTTTTCTTTTTTCCTTACTCTTGATGACTAAATAGTTCAATGTACTCTTTTTTATAGAATTTTTCTTAGGTCAGTCATAGTATCCTCAGCATGTTTAAAACATCATTTGTATTTCCTATGTGGTGGCAATGTAGATTTAAAATATAACATGTCAAGGGGAGAAAAATATGAGAGAAAAGTGCTTCCTGGCACAGTACCCATGCTTAGGAATTACATTTCAAATTCAAGTCTAATGCAATGTGCTGCACTTAATATTTGATGAGAAAATGAATCTCATTCTTTTTATGGGTAGTGAATTAATAGCTTATTACTTAGGCAACTGAATGTGGTTCTCACACAAAAACTGTGGTATATGAAATTTCTTCTCTAGGAAATAGTCATATGTTAAAATAGCAGTTGAGTGATCACAGAAAGCCCTGTTACCTCAGGATAAATATGCGTGTATGAGGAGCTGTCCTATCTCGCCGTGCAAGCTCTCACATCCTCCTGGCCTCTATTCTCCCCCAGATTCCTCCATGTTCATGTCACCATGGTTTCTTGTGCTGCAAGCCACTGTGCTTAGCTCAAAGCTCCTCCAGTGGGGAGCAGACCTCCCAGCCACATTCTGATCTTTCCCCCTTAGATCGACTTTTTTTTATTTCTATCTTTACAACTAGCCTCATAATTATCTTTGTTGGAGGGCATTTCTCAGTGAAGAATCTATTGTACTTTTAGAGACCAATTTTGTCAAAGGTTTTCACTTAACCAGTTGTTATATTTTGCTAATCTCATGATTTTTCTGAACCTTAAACACTTATAGTCTAACTGGAATATGGGGAAAATAAGTATGTATATATAATTGGATAATAAATACTTATATTGCTTAGATTGTTCAGATTTTTAAAAATATTCCTTCAGTTTCTTTACTAAATCAGCAAACACACAAAACAACTAATCACATCTAACCACTCGTTTGCATAAAGAAAATTTTCCAGAGATTTTTACCTTGTTAAGAACAATGTGACAGGACTTGATTGTGAATGTTAACTGTTAAAGAAGAATCTGTTGAAACACTTATGTTTCATATGTGTGTGTTTATAACTGTATGTGTGCACATGTATCTTTGAGATAAAATTGATATAAGCTACAAGTATTTAAAACATGTAGTTTGTGATGTTTTGACATGAGTTCACCTGTAACACATTTGTAATTTGCCACATTTGTAATCCCTCCATTTTGGCCCTTGCTCCCCTAGCTTGACCCCTAGCACTCCCCAGGCAAACACTGATCTTTCTGTCACCATAGATGAGTTTTTAGTCTAAAATTTTATAGAGATGGGATCATATTATATGTGCACTTTTTGCCTGGTGTACATTAAGCATAATTGTTCCAAGACTTACCCATGTTGTAATGTGTATAAATCATCCGTTCCTTTTATTGCTGAATAGTGTTCCATGGCATGGATACATCAGTTCATCCATGCATCTATCTTTTCAACAAATGGTGCTAGAAAAAGGTGAGTATCCGTATTTAAAAACAACCAAACAGAGGCACCAGGGTGGCTCAGTTGATTAAGCATCCAACTCTTTGTTTCTGCTCAGGTTGTGATCTCAAGGTTGTGGGATTGAGCCTTGCATCTGGCTCCAAAGTCAGCATAGATTCTCTCTCCCTCTCCCTCTGCTCCTCCCTGCTGCACACTTGTTCTCTTTCTCTCTCTAAAATAAATAAATCTTAAAAAACAAAACAACAAAAACATGAACTTTGACTCATACCTTACATCAGACAGAAAAATTAACTTATAGCCCCAAATGTTAAAAAGCATAAAACAATACAACTTCTGAAGGAAAGCATAGGAAGAAAGGATCTGATTTGAGTTAGGAAATACTGCTTAAATACAACCACAAAACCACAATTTGTCAAAGAAAACATTGGTAACTTGAATATCATCAAAATTAAAAACTTCAAAAGACCTTATTAACAGAATGAAAAAAGAAAAATCAAGACACAGCCTTGGGATAAGGTTTCAAAGAATATTTAAAATGTAAAACTTACAGAAAAAAAGTACAAGGAATAATATAGGTAATGCCATTATGTAAAACCTTTGGAGTACAGATTTAGCTTGAAGTTTGGATAGACTAAATAAATTGAGGAATGAGAATTGATAGCCCAGATAATGAGCCTCAGTGCTCTTCTTTTCTTTTCTTTTCTTTTTCTCTTTTGTTTTATCAACCTGTCATTTCACCCAGTTTTAACAACCTGTGACTGATTGATGCCTATAGGAAATTCTATTACTACTTAACTAAAATGGGCAAATGCAGAGCTCTCTGCCACTGTCGCCAGTGCCGGTATCCAACTCCATCTTGAATATCCTCTTGCCTCAAATGTGTAAATTAACTTTCTTTCCATCTGACAGCAGTTTTCTTTAGTGTAGGTTATTCACGATTTTATAGTTCAATGGTAGGTCCTTCAGGAAAATATGCTAACTTCAAACTCGACTGGGTGTATCAGCATTTTAGTGCCCTGACATGTGCAGTTTTTCAGAATGCACAGCTTTTAAAGCAGTTGTATTTTGGCCAAGCATCCAGGTTGGACATTGGAAGCATTTGATTATTAAAATATATATACTTAGACATTTCAACTATCACCCTTCCCTTTTACAGCACTGCCAACCCTGCTTTCTAATCCTGGGCTGAAAAAGACTAAGGATTCCTTCCTAAAGACTTCATGAAAGTAATGAACTCTTAAAATTTGAATCCATGTATCACCCTGACTATAGAGTATAAGAACTTTTGCATCTTTATTTGCACTTCAGCCAAAGGGTCTTGAAAAATTTATCTTCTGAATCCAGCCTATCAATGGTAAACAGAAAATACAGATCCATTTACCAGTAGAGATCTCCTTCTTAAGCATTGGATAACCCTGTTTTAAACAATATTTTATGCTCTTTTTTACAGACATAGCATAAAAAGTGCATCACTTTGAGAAACCATTGCTTAAAGTCTTTGAAGGGTATTGCTCCTTTGATGGTTTGAGGGAAGGAGTAACTCAAAAGTTTATTCATGCTTAGCATTGCCTCATCATCTGACAACAATTGATTGAATAACTTTATTCAGCCCTTTTCCAGTCTTAGATACTTGTCAATACATATGTATATTTTGTTCAATTTAATTATTATATGTTGATTACTCTCAGTATGAAAGCGCCTCTGTAGCACTGTGTGTTTGCATATATATTTATATGTGTGTGTATATATTTAAGTTGACCACTATCCACCTAAATTGCTCCTACCCCATTTTGCATCTGGTTTTACAACAAAGTTTTTAAACTCTGTTACATACAAATACATGATTTATTTGGAGTTTAAAAATCCATCTCATCTTTTAAACTTGGTTTATCTACATGTACAGATGATAACTTGTTGAATTGAGAGATTATAAAATCAGCACAACCTATATTAAATCCTCAGAAAGCAGAAGGATAACTCTTTTAAGGTTATGCAAATTGACGCATGCTTAAAACCTAATCTTTCCACCACTGAAGAGAGAAGCAGCATCAGGTTTGAGTTTACTCCCTTGACATTCAGCTCTGTTGCTTGCTTATTGCACATAGACTTTCCCTAAGAATTTCTTGTTAATGATATTAAAGAGATGCAATCAACGCACTATTACTTTGTTGGAGATAAAGAAAGGTTGTCAATAAATACTATTCTACAAATTCATGTTAATTGCTCTGGGTAAATAAACACCTTATGAAGCTTTCCATTTACATTGGAAATGTACTTTGAAAGTCAAAATGGTATTTTTTTAAAGCTGACTTCTCATAGGGCTTGTCAATTAAAGCTGTGAGAGCTGAACTGATGGACAGTAGAGGTGTTAGTTTGAAATGTGGTGAAGGGATTTCTTTGCAGGCCAACTTCATAGCACATTTCTTACAACTGTGCCTGAAACAGGCACGGGGACCATCTCAAACCTGGTTTTATGTATGGAAATGGAAGAGTGAATCTGTTAGGCTTCTTGTCCTTGATAACTGGAAAGTCTTACATTGCCCTTATCATGGACATCCACAAAATATGGTACTTAAGGATGATAAATTCTCTTTTCCCTATTCAAATAAAGTAAGCATAAATCTAGCCCCTAAATAAATCTTTGTTGTTGTTGTTGTTGTTGTTGTTGTTTTTGCCCCTAAACAAGTTTTAAAGAGACAAACCAAGTGTTAAATATAATTTGATTGTAAGTGATAAAATATGAACATTTGAATTATTACATATTTTCGTCATTTTTTTTCTTGTTTTAAGAAAATTTATTAGGGATTAATTATATCACTTGAATGATAATAAAAACAATTTGGCTTAAAACTAATAGAAAAAGCAAAAGCTTGAGTTAATTATTAGATTGTTTATAACCCCAGGCCTATCTTTCTGATTTAGAAAGCAGCTGTACCTTTCGTGAATATTATTACTAAATCATTAAATACCATGTCTTGAACCTTTTCTTACTTATTATTATTTTTTTAAATTCCAAGCATACCTTGTGGCCATCTGCCATTTTATTTCAGTTCATCACCACATGTAAGCAAAGTAATGATTATATGTAAGATAAAAAAGTGTTATAAATGAAGTTCACCCTATTTTGATAACAAAATTATTTTGAGCTCTCACTCCAGAGCAAAAATAATACATGTTTTTGATTAGATGAAAGGTTTGTGCAAAAGCCCAAACTACCTGATTTGCTAGATTCAAAGCTGCTTTTGGCCTGTCATGAAAACTGTTTTACTGTGCCCTTCAGAGAGATGTAAGTCTGACACAATTTAAGAGACCATTTTTGGGTTCTCCATCAGAGCATGCCTGAAGACATACAGGCTCTTCAAGCTCTCTGGAAGGTGCCTGATGGAGAACCTGACACAAGACTGTGGCTTGGCTCTGTCAGACTCTCATGTGCCTGTACACAGCCTGACAGGGAGGAAAAGCAAAAGAGAATATGTCACTGCTACTTTGCAATGAATCCCTTGTAGGGAAACAGTACATGTGATTCAGCTCACGTTTATTCTTCATGGCAAGGCTGAGTGAAAAACAGGAGCGGAGATACAAGGGAGGAAGGGGATGCATCCTTACGGTGTCTCCATTTGCAAAAGGAATAGCTAATTACTGATCCTGGGAAAATGATAAGTATTCAGTGGTTAAAGTTCAAATCAGTCAAACTTCAGTAAGAAAGAGTGACCTGTTTGCTGTTTGCTGTCATTTTTAACACTATCTTAAACAAATTTCCATTATTTCAAAATTGGGAAAAGAGACAGAGTCTCACTTATTTATTGTGGCAGAAATAATAGATTAGTTAAATTGACCTTTTTTTTTTTTCTTCTTTTCCAGGAACTACACTTAAACTGTAGTGTTTCCTAAATTTAATATGGCAGCATAAAAGAAATGATAGTAAACATAAGTAAGGGCACAGTGATGTTTACTTTCTTTTTCTAGCTTTCTTGTCTAAATATATATGTATATACACACAATTATATTACCAATATATATTTACCTATTTACAAATTTATGAATTTAGAGCTTAATTTTATAAATAAAGGAAAAATAAGTATATGGTTTATTTTTTTAATTTTATTTTATTATGTTAATCACCATACATTACATCATTAGTTGTTGATGTAGTGTTCCATGATTCATCGTTTGCGTAGAACACCCAGTGGTCCATTCAATACATGCCATCTTTAATACCCATCACCAGGCTAACCCATTCCCCCACACCCTCCCCTCTAGAACCCTCAGTTTTTTTCTCAGGGTCCATAGTTTTTCATGGTTCATCTCCCCTTCCGATTTCCCCCCCTTCATCTTTCCCTTCCTACTATCTTCTTTTTTTTTTTAAACATATAATGTATTATTTGTTTCAGAGGTACAGGTCTGTGATTCATCAGTCTTACACAATTTACAGCGCTCACCATAGCACATACCTTCCCCAGTGTCTATCACCCAGCCACACCATCCCTCCCACCCCCACCACTCCAGCAACCCTCAGTTTGTTTCCTGAGATTAAGAATTCCTCATATCAGTGAGGTCATATGATACATGTCTTTCTCTGATTGACTTATTTCGCTTAGCATAATACCCTCTAGTTCCATCCATATCATTGTAAACTTCAGATGTTGGCGAGGATGCGGAGAAAGGGGAACCCTCCTACACTGTTGGTGAGAATGCAAGCTGGTGCAGCCACTCTGGAAAACAGTATGGAAGTTCCTCAAAAAGTTGAAAACAGATGGAGTATATGGTTTATTTTAAAGATTTTATTTATTTATTTGACAGAAAGAGAGAGAGAGCACAAGCAGGGGAAGGGGCAGAGGGAGACGGAGAAGCAGGCTCCCCTCTGAGCAGGGAACCTGACATGGAGCTTGATCCCAGGACCCTGAGATCATGACCTGAGCTGAAGGCAGTTGCTTAACCAATTGAGCCACCCAGGCACCCCAGCATATTTTTTCTGGAATATTTTTTAGTAAAATGGACTAGTAGGTAACATTTGGCTTCTCATAACAAACCATGGCATGTACTGAGTTTGCAAGAACATATCAGGCACTGTGCTAGTCTTGGGCACACTCTTCAATATAGTAAGTTCTCTCTCACGAGTAATGACCCTTCTTACCTACAGCCCCTCAGTAATATCAAGGTAGAAATCTTCAGTGCATTCCTTTGTACCTCAGTTGATACAACCAAACTGCCTTGGTCTGTCCACTTCTTGTCCACCATTGCCTCTCTCCATTGTGGGTGCCCCTTCCTTTTGCTGCCCCTCCTTTCCTACGCCACTAACCACTTCCTGATCATCATCAACTTCTACTGTAGGCTTTGCAGATATGAAACAACCAATATATTTTTTCCTTTACTGTAAGAACTTAAAAGTGTACGAACATTGAGAGATGGTAAAGGTCAACTTGGCACATTTGGTTGGCCTGTCTTCCTAACTCATTTGGCTGATTACCTTTGTATGGTCAGCGACAGATGCAGGCTTAGCTCTGTGACCTACACTGTCTCCTTCAGCTCCTTACCAATCTAAACAGTTTAATTTCAGATTTCTCAAGCTTGGACCCTTACCTATTTGTCCCTATCAAAACTGAATTCCTACCTTCTAAACCAGAAGCAGAACATGTAACAGAGTGCATAACGAAAGCAGTCTCCAATATAGCAGACCCTTGTATATATGAAAGTGTGATTTCTTATACAGGAAGGAAATGCATGATTATGTTAATAATTAAATGCATATTTATCCTAATAGAATTATAAAATACATATGTATATACACAGTATTTTCTGGCTCATCTCTGACTTTAATACAGTTTATTTTGGTGGCCTTGAAATACCTTTTTATGTTGTCTAACTTATTTCTAAGGATTAGAAGCTGTTGGCTAGCCACCCATAGTTTTTTGTTTTGTGTGTGTGTGTTTTGTTTCTTGTTTTATTTTATTTTACTTTTTGGTTAGTATATATCACACATTTAGCCACAGACACTAGAAAAACATTTATGCTTATGTTTATTTTGGATGTTTTGCAACAGAATTTCAATTTTGACCCATAGTGAGTAACCAAACATGGCCCAACTTAGTCGTGACATATGTTCTACACGCAGTAAAGTTGAGTGCAGCATAAGAAACTAGACATATACACTCAAATTCCTTTAATTTTGTTGAGACTTTCAAATACATTTTTAGCTTTCTCAGTGACAGAGTAGTGTAAGAATGACAGAAGTCTTAAGCAGGGTGAGAGAGCTTGGAATTCTTGCCTTCTATTCTCCAAAACAATGTAACAACCCAGATGTTTTCCCAAAGGGTACCATGCTCTTTCCAGATCAGCCAAGACACATTTTTTACATCCATCTGTCCCTGTTCCACATGAGAAATGAAGATGTCTTCACAGATCTGCATCTGTCCTGTCCCATTTCTGTATTCCAATGCTGTCCCGAATGTGGCAATAAAAAGTCTAGAATGGACCTAGACCTGTATCAAGTGGAGCTTTTTTCCCTATGTTTTTATTTGTTTCCCACTTTTCATTCATCTATAATACTCTGCTCACGTGTTTCCCCTGCAAGTGTAGACTTTCTCTCTCTGGGAAGCGAGTGGACTATTCTTTCCCCTAACTTCAGTTGTCATTGGCTACCTCAATATCCCTTCCTGAGGCTAGGAAACCACATTCTAAGTTGTGTCTGGAATATAAATAAAATCCCATTTTGGGGATGTGTCCAAAGGAAGATGATGCAAAACCAGATGGCTATAAGGCTTATGATACTCCTGCCATTCAAAACCAGTGCTTTCTCTGAGAAATTTGGATTTAGGATTTCACATCAAAATCTCCAGGGGGAAATAAAAATCTTCCTTAAGATAAGCAGAGTAACATCTACATTTAACCCCCAGCTAACCAAAACTAAAGTATGGAGTAAGATTTTGTTTGCTATTTTCCTCTTTGAGTCTTAAATTTAGGAGAACATCTGTCTTTATTCTGGGAGTTTAATATGTTATAATAGGAGAAAATGGTATTCTCTTGATAAAATAGGGATTAGCAAATTGAAAGCTATGTTTTTTAAGGATTCCTCCATAAAATATTTTACTTATTCTTAATCCTACCTCAAGTATCAGACTCAACTGTAAATCATAATCAATATTTTTTCTAAAATAAAATCCTCTTTCAAAGGATTTTTTTATTTTTTAAATTTTATTGTGTTATGTTAATCACCATACATTACATCATTAGTTGTTGATGTAGTGTTCCATGATTCATTGTTTGCATAGAACACCCAGTGCTCCATTTAGTCCGTGCCCTCTTTAATACCCATTACCAGGCTAACCCATCCCCCACCCCCTCCCCTCTAGAACCCTCAGTTTTTTTCTCAGAGTCCATAGTCTCTCATGGTTTGTCTCCCCCTTCGATTTCCCCCCTTCATTTTTCCCTTCCTACTATCTTTTTTTTTTTTTAACATATAATGTATTATTTGTTTCAGAGGTACAGGTCTGTGATTCATCAGTCTTACACAATTCACAGCACTCACCATAGCACATACCCTCCCCAATGTCTATCACCCAGCCACCCCATCCCTCCCACCTCCCACCACTCCAGCAACCCTTTCCTGAGAATAAGAATTCCTCATATTAGTGAGATCATATGATACATGTCTTTCTCTGATTGACTTATTTCGCTCAGCATAATACCTTCCAGTTTCATCCACGTCGTTGCAAATGGCAAGATTTCATTCCTTTTGATGGCTGCATAATATTCCAGTGTGTGTGTGTGTGTGTGTGTGTGTGTGTGTGTGTGTGTGTGTGTGTATTCCACATCTTCTTTATCCATTCATCTGTCGATGGACATCTTGGCTCTTTCCATAGTTTGGCTATTGTGGACATTGCTGCTGTAAACATCGGGGTGCATGTACCCCTTCAGATCACTACATTTGTATCTCAAAGTATTTTTTAAATGAGCAATTGTATTAAAAAGCATGTGTCATGAGCACCAAATCTGTATTAATACTCTATGTAACTGAGAATGCACTTGGCAGAAAAGATTGTTGACTACAGTGTGGGGGTTGAAGCTTTCCCCTTTAACCTCACCCTACCTCATAACCCCTCTCCTAGAATACTCTTTGGTCTTATAATTGTCCCTAGAGCACTGCAAGGAGGCACGATGGCTTGGTGTGGCCAGAAAGATGTTCCGGCCCATGTGATATATGCACATAGGTGCAGTCCTATTGGGTTGGCCATCAGGGATACTAAGTAGTGCTGGGGTGCTCACAATGAGCCCTGAAAGCTACTATTCTAAAGGAACAATGGTGTGTGTGTGTGTGTGTAATCTCCAAGCAAATGGATCTTTCAGTTGATAAGTCATGTACTCATAGATATAAAAAGACCAGTTTTAAGATGGTAGACTGATTCTGAGTCAGCTTACTCTCCCCACACCAAACCTGTAGAAATGATAGAAAAGGCAAAAAAATACCAATGTTGGTGTGTTATGTTTCACTTAAAGTCCCTTAAGTGTCCTTCATATATTTCTTTGAGACCTCTTCAGTACTTGTTCCAACAGGTCAAAGTAAGTATGATTGCTGGACAATGAATAAATTTCTATCCCAGGATTAACTTTATTTCTCAGAGTCATTATAAAATTATATCTCAATATCTAGCCATATAAATCCATCTCAATCTGTGCACCATTCAGTAGCCTGGCACTTAATGTCCATATTTTAACCTACTAAAGATTAGGTGTCACCACTGCTCTTTGGGTGGCTTCTTTGTCGGTCAAACAAAACTACCTGTTGCTCTTTTTCTAGATTGTTCACATACCTCTCTGAATACCCTGCACATAGTGCACTATGTATGTTGACCAAAGGTTATTCATAACTATATTTAGGTGACTAAGAAGTTTATCTTTCCCTACTTTCTATTTTCTATATCTGAAAATTCTGTATATTAAAATATATTTATATGATATGAAAACACAAGAAAGTGATTTTCCCCCCATTTCCACCATTAGATTTCTTTCTGTTTTTCAAAGCATAATTCAAAAATCCTTCCTGTTAATTCAAGTTTTACTTTTGTTATCCTCCCCATCTTGACTAATTTGGTATCTTTTTTTTCTTTCTGAATTCCTTAGGAGCCCTGCCTCCTCCTTTCTTATAGTATGCATGCCCCGTCTCCTTAAGTGAGGATAGAATTTTCAGGTTAATAGCAAGGTCATATCTTACTAAAACAGTCATGCAGCTTCTCTGAGCCTATTAATACATCTATAAGAATAAGAGTTCTTACAGGGTTTTGTGGCTATTAAAAGAGATCATATATTTTACAATGCCAGCCGTGTGCCTGTCATATAGGTGCACCTCAGTCCTCTTCTCCCATTTTTGGTTGCAAGAACATTAGCATGGAAGCCATTCTAATGATCCTCTAAATTCTGTGTTTTAGTGGTAGTCTAGGCTAGCTTAACTGATTTACACTGACTCTCATGAATCTGTAGTTATGTGTCAGGGTAGCTTATGGCTAGATAATGTAGAATATGCTCATTCACATGTCTGGGGTCTGGCAGGCTATTGGCTTTTGCAACAGAGGCAATTGGGTCACATGTCTCTGGAAGTTTTTCACATGGTTCATAGGGTTCAAAAGAGCAGCCCCCGTGCTCAATGATATACCAAATAATTGCTTGTGTCAATTTACTAATGTTCCACTGTCTAAAGCAAGTGATTGACCAACTCAGAATTAAGAGTTTATGGCCATTTTCAGCCTCCCATAAAGGGCAGAGGCTGGGGTAAGTATTCTTGTGGTCATGTTTGGCTTTCTCTTGCCTGCAATATTGTTCAGTCTCCTTCTTAGAGAAGGACAATTCTATGTATTTACTTACTGACATTATGCAGTGAATTAGCCCTGCATCAGGCTCCATGCTGGGTGTGGAGCCTGCTTAAGATTCTCTCTCTCCCTCTCACTCAGCCCCTCCCCCACTCTCTCCCTCTCAAAAAAAAATAATATATATATAATAAAAAATTAAAAAAAGAACCATCTCACCCTAGTCAACTCAGACACAGCAAGAAGAGAAACCTGCTACCATTGCCTTTGGCTGATATCCCAGACTATATCATGATTTGCCAAGAGAGAAAGAACGCTGTGCTCTCCAAATACCTATTGACTTTCCCTTTTCTCCCATTCTTCTAGAGATTAGGGATTAGATTTGGGGTATTACAGGGGTTGTGGTTATTGGAATAAGTAGGTCAGTGCTGTTACTCTCAGAAGCCCTGCAGCGAGGCATCTGGTGCCATCATCTGACAGTCAAATTCAAGGATTACTTCCCTTAAAATGAATGGTAGGGATAAGGTATAAGCACCAGCTGTTTTCAACTTAGGTCTTACCTACAACTGAAATGTAATCAGGAGAGTTCTACCCAAATCCCAATGCACATTGTTTTATCTACACTTCTTTGCTTAGTTCAGCACATGCTCTTCTTTTTATTTGGAGCAGGCTGACTGGATCCCATTTCTGGTTTGATCTATTCCAGAGTATGAGTCTGCTGATTGTGTATCAATGAAGTCTGTGCATGTTTATTCCAAGCAAAGAGAGATTGCTTTGAGTGGCATTCATAGTCAACTTTTTATGGATCATCTTCATCTATGTTTTGAAAATTGAATTATCATATTTATGAATTTTGCAGAAATGCTAGCAATTTCAGTTAAATCCAGTTAATGATTTTTTTTCATAATGAAGTAATTGAAAATGATCAAATCATCTCCCGCACAGGTTGGGATCTGAAGCCATTTTTATAATGACTGGTTTTTCAGGCTGCTAGACAGTTCTGTCAGTCTTGCATCCTTATAAATCTTTTAGGAAGATTATTCTCCACCCCCCCCCCACCCTGAGGAAAGGAATGGGAGATAAAAAAAGATCTGCAATACACTCTTACCTTTCTTGTCTTAATAATGAGAGTTTTTCTTACTGAAAAAATTGATGCAATATGGAGCATAATTAAATAGGTTTAGGTGATAACAACTCCCATATTGAATGTCCCTTGATGTAGAACAATCATATAAAGCAGAAAATTTCTTACGTGGCTTCTGGAATTTGAAAGAAATTATAATGACAAAATATGTTCTAGGAGTCCTAACGCCCAAGACTTATGGAAGTTAGGATCACTTAAGAAAGAGATTACGAGTTATTGGAAAAGGTACCTTTTGAATAATTCAGAAAGAAAGAAGAAATGCTCAAAGGGAGTAAGGTATCTGTTGAGCAAAACCACCCCCAAGTTACAGTCTTACTGATTATGTTTTTATAGGAACTTTGCCATCTAGGTGTCAGGGACATGCCAGGAACCAAGTTTATTCAACCTTACTTTCCAGGCAGAATTGGTATGTGCTATTTGTAGTGGTGAATTAAGTGTTTTGACATCTACAGAGTAAGCTTACTGTCAAAGGCAGGCCTGTGGAAGGAATATTCTTGTCACACCCTGCTCTGGTGATCCTGTGTTCTCGATTCTCTAGCTGAAATGCCTCGATCCATGTCTGAACGAACAGCACAGTTGAACACTGAATCTGAATGTCTTAGGTATTCTTGTCAGCAACTCTTACAGTCATCCCTGAGTCCGTGGTAGCCAGCATGTCCTTCAAGAGATCGTAATGATGGGCTTTTATATTATCAATTATATAATACCTTATTTCTGATTTTCTCTTTTATAAGGATGTAGTTGCAGTTAAGTTATTGAAAAATATAATTTCTCCTTAAACGTGGTGCCCTTCTTACCACAAATTATATTGGAGGATGTGCATGCATGTAAGTGCAGGTATGTTTGTGTGTGTCTACTAGATGTATTGTCAATTAGGTTATTTAAACAATTGACATGTTAGGTGGACTTAAAACATTTGAGAGCCATTACTTATAATAAAGAATACAGAATATATTTTTGATTTGCTTTTTACCTGATGCAATGTTGTAGTAGTAGTGGTAAATATTAAGTATCCCCTATATGACAAATCTACTTTAAGCATCATATACACGTTAAATCATTTAATACTCAACACTCCAGATATGGGAAGTACCATATGCATGTAAATTACATGTAGTAATACTAGAGACTTGACTATGTGTATATTGGAATGTAGGCCTCTTATTTTAAATACTGGACTAATCTACAAGTCCATGGAAATGAAGAACACATTCTTATATATAGAAAACTATTATTTTTTTTAATAACATAGATTGGACCTTCAATTTTCAAATTCCTAAAAACACAATAAAAAGTGGAGAGGCTTTCTGTTTGTTTCCCTAAACTCTGAATGATTCCCTAATACAGTTTTTGCTTTGAGCTTTGTTCTGTTCACATTGGCCAGTGATGTTTGATTAGTCTTGTACTCCTACATTGACTTGACTGGCCCTTTTTAATCTCCTTTCAGATGCTTCATATGGGATTAGTACATGAATAGAGCTCTGAATATAGATAAATGGAAGTGTTTGAAACATTGGCATCTTCTTTAGATGATTGCATGGCTTAAAGCAAGAGCTAATAATAGCATCTTCTTTCTTTTGGAATGATTAAAAGAAAACAGTGACTTGATAAGTTAACATTAGGGTGTTTTGTGTTTTTTGTGTTTTTTTTTTCTTTTTCTTTTTCCCTGGCTAATTTACAATTTGAGTAAGTTTATACTGCCTATTTAAGTAATTTTCTTTGGGGCTATTTCTCACTTATTTTGTTTTACTTCATCTTTTCTCTCCAAGTTTGTGTTGTTTTCTCATTTGCCCCTCCCCACAAGGTAAATATTCACATACATTTTTACCTATGTCTACAATGATCTAAAGTCTAAAACTCTTAAAAAAATGTAATTACGCATCACATTTTTTTGATTATGTAATAGAATAAGCAAAGATACTACTCTATGAAAAAAATACTTGAAGAATTTGCCAACAGAGTACTTGATATACAGACACAGCATGGAAAAATATTCCACATGATATAATGAGTAAAATACATATACAACAAATTAGAGTTTTTAAAGGAAATAATTTCATCATGAAAACCCCCTTAAGTGTGATTATTTCCCATACTCTTCTCACAGTAAATTCTTCCCTGGGTCATCTCATCTGTTCACCTGATTCCAACGTTACTTGCAAATGATTGACACCCAAAACCATATTTCAAATACTGAGCTTTCCTTGTGTCTTCTTGTACTTCTTATATTTGGTAACATCCATCCATGCCCAACCACCACTGTTCACCAAGGAACTAAGAAACTAGAAACTTGAGACATACTTTTACCACATTTTCCCCTTAAATGAAATGAATACTTCCTAAATCTGTGGAACATTCTTCCATTGTGTAGCTAACTCATCTGTTCCCTTTTCTTCCTGGGAATTGTCTTCCTGGCTATCATCTTGCATTAAAATGAATATGGCAACTTTCTAACTATTCTTGCTCTTTGTCCCCCACCACTAAACTCCCTTGACAAAGATTGTGTTTTAGAATGTGAACTGTTTCCTCTTACTTCCTCTGTTAAAAAATACTCAGCTCTATGGTGCCTGCCAAATGAACTCTACTACCTTCTGGGTTCCCCTACCGTTGGGACCAGCTGACCGTCTCTGCATCCTGTTTCAACATGCTTTACTACACTGCCTTCCTGACTCCATCCCCAAACAAATGTACCCAAGCAGTAGCCACACTCACCCTGAATATATCACTAATTTAATCTCTGTACATCAATCATTTCCCTGTACCTCGAAGGCTCTTAGTACATTCATGTTTGTCAAAATTCTATTCATGCTGTTAGGCCTAGCTTCTCTGATCTCCAGCAAAATTCATTGTTCACCCATTTGTGCTCCCTTAGCAATTTATTCTTTAATATATTTCCTTCTGATCACATGCATGTTCCCACCATTATACTTTAAGACTTTTGAGGAACTGGTCTTGGAGCCCTCAAGTGTTAAACATTGTTTCACATGGAGAATCTGAGAGGTGTTCAACATGTTTGCTAAATTGAACAAATAGTACTGCCACTTAATGTTTGCTAATTGTGAATATAATTTTCTGCAGATAATATAAAAATGTGCTTTATATAAATATATAAAATGTATTCTATGTCTTCAGGAGATATATTCATTCAGCTTTGTCATGGAATGAATATTTTAATTAAAGTGATTTACCTGAAAGAGAAATAAAATACTAAAGTCACTCTGTCTTTCATACCCCTCTCCATCTCTTCTTTCTTAATTCCTTTCTTCAAGTTAGCATTCACCAAATCAAAGATTTTATGCCATACTCCCTCAGAAGCTCACTTTAATGAGTTTGTTTTTGGTTGATCATAACTGCAGGTAACTTTAACATTTCTCATAGACTGTGGTGGGCAATGTAGACTGATTTGTTTGGATGTCTCTTGACATGTTGGAGATCATCATCTCTTTTGTTCATTGTATAGTTTTTGAAAGATTGGATTTACAATATTAATTCATGTCCGTCTATTATAACCTTGCTTTAAAGGGACATAAAATTAATTTACAGAGAAATGTTCTCTATGATGAGATAAAACACTGTGATGGTGAAAGAGCGAGTTTGGAACATACAGCCCAGGCCATGAGCTTCTAAGCCTGTGCTTCAGGTAGACCACAGTTTTAGCTCTAAATCTCCTAACAGCTCTGGAAGTGAGAAAGAGCAACCCACAATGTCTATAATATAGAAATAAATCAGTTCTTCCAAAAAATCATAACTATTCCTGGGACTGAAACCAGGGGGAAAATATTACTCCCATAGTTCTTCAGAAATAAAGACACTGTCATGTTGTAAAGAATACCCTCTGCATCATATGCATGTTTAACTCTCTCCAGCTTCATAGGACTGCTGCTTATTAAAGTCCCTCAGTGTAACCTGGGGAATTATACATAAAGACAATTCAGTAAGGCTTGTTTACTAGCAAACAATAGAAAATAGTCCTGGTATCCCAGTTTGTGATCCTCTAGGTAATCACAGGATTATTTTTATGTTATGTGAAGGAATGGATGAGACTGCATTATTTCATCTAATTATCCATACTTATTGCGTGTCTAGCCAAGTTGTGATAGATTTTTATCCATCAGTTTGAGGTTGAGATCCTAAGGAGAGAGTAAAACAAAACTGGGTGGCTGATTAAGGAGAGTTTTATATTTTGACAGTGATCTGTGTTAAAGCCAAGTTTGTACATCTCCGTGAGAAAACTAAGGAGCATAGTAATATGTGCTGGGATAGACCAGCACCCTCAACATTGAGGTGGACCAAGTGAGTACCCATAATTTCAGCTTGAGTTTGCATGAAAAATGTCAGATCTCTTCTCAAACAGGATTACTAGGAAGTTAAGGAACTACCAATCTATGCCATAAAGTACAGATATAATAATTAGAACCTGAAAAACTATTAAGAGATTAAAAGTAAGAATCTATCTCATTTGTTACATTTAAAACCAAAGGCCTCTATAAAACACCATGTGAACACTTAACTGTGATCAATCAGTTGCAATATCTGAACTTTGGTAACTGAATGAGGTAATGTCACTGAAAACAGTTAAGCACTTCAGAAAACCTACCAAAAAGTGTGAATTTGACTTTAGTTGATCTGCATGGCTATTTTCTTAAAATCAGTGATAAAATCTATGATAGTTGACTCTGTTCTAGGGTCTAGTCTAGTATTACATATTTTATCAGAATGGCCCAGTTCCTCTCAGAATTATCTCATGTTCTATAATTTATAAATAGTTTTAGTGAGAAATTTTCCATTTAATACCTGCCTTTTGAAGACTAACCCAGAAGGAAACAGTTCTTCTCATTAACACAGTAGGGATCCTGGAGTACCAGTCCCCCTGATGAACTCTGCTGTGGGTTGAATAGAATAACTAAAAGTTAAATGATCAGAAATGTGTCACTGTATGTCTGAACAAAGAGTAGGCTCCTTGACGGGGGTGGAATGTAAGTATTAAGATAAATATTATCCTCCCTGCCAGGAAATGTTTCAAAATATGAAGAAAGAAATTATATCTGGCAGTGAAGGAAGAAAGGGTGCGCCAACTTACTTAGCCTTGCATGTTCCGCAGCAATTTTTTTTCTTACAACTGAAGAGATAAACATTTCAAAACTATGATTGTTCTTAAATCTCTATCATATTAAAACATACCAGGAAAACTGACATCCCAGGAAGGTTTTTTGTTGTGTTTTGTTTTTTGTCTTTGCTAGAACCCTACTTAACTATGTTTCAGGAAAGTAGATTAGGTCTTGAGAGGAGGGCATATACCTAAGAGTCACCTGAAAATTACCAGCAGAGGGTTGGGGAGATGTGAGGGGCGAAGCAAGGTCAGGGTTGTTAGTAGGGCTGGAGAGATTGGCTTTATTGTGTGACTTTGCTGCTATTACCAAAGAAACCGATCTGTCATGATTCAAACAACAGAGTTCATATGATGTGCCCAACAGCTTTTCAGCAAATGGAAGTCTATGGGCTTTCATGTCTAAGTCATCAGCACTGAGGAAGGGAAGAGAGGGTGGGGGGCAGATATGATAGTCATTAGAAAAAACTAAATTGAAAATGTCTTTTTCCCACTGGGTAAACATTCTTGATTATATTTTATGTTCTTCTGAGTTAATTCCTGAGAAACTATAAAATGTGCCCATTTGATTATAATTTTCCCATGAAACCTGTCATGTATATTTTACAAAGCTGTATGGTATATTATTTTATCTTTATAACAATAAAGACTTAAAATGGCATTAGTTATTTTAGGGATCGGTGGCTGAAATACAAGTTCTTACTTCCTTTAGTGAATGCAGATTATTTACTCAACAGCCTCATCGCCATCATCACTGAGCAGTTGAAGCAGCATTAATCTTGCAGTAAAACATAAAAACCATCCACTTGTGCTGTGGAAAGAACAGTGGTATATGTGGGCTTTCTGTGCCAGTGAATTCGAGGCTGAGATAACTTTTTCACTTGTCAAGCTGCTGTCACTTTGTTAAGAATTAGAGATTGTATGTTTTCTAAATTTATAACAATATGTCAGTCTATTGTAACTAAATGAAAATGAACAACTCTGGGTTGTTTTCAGGATGTTAAGGAAAAAGTTTATTGTATCACTACTGAATATCTTGTCATTGGAAAATTGTATCTATTTAATTGGCATGTAGTATATTAAAATGTAACAGCCATGAGTTATCTTTAAGGAGATTCTTAACGGCATGTCTTCATAGGAGTACAACTCAGATTATTTTCCCTTTTATTCAGGAGGCCATTGACTGTGATACCCTGATGTTTAGTGAGCTTCTTCTCTGGCTAGAGAGAAAAATACCCTGACACACTCAGCTCTCTTCAGGTTGAGGGAATTAACTGTGGGTGGGGAAAATGGACGCAAATCTCTGGGCACCTTGATACCATTCTAGACCAGTGCCTAAGGAATCCCTGGCACATCCACAGCAAGAACGTTGAGCTCACTTTTGTACAGGGAGAGCCAGTACATGCATGTGTGCATGCGCTCTCTCTTTCTTTCTCTCTCTCTCCCTTTCACTAAAATAAATAAATAAATAAAACTTAAAAAAATAAATATGGTATTGTTTTAGTAAGTTTATGTAAAGAGGGAGAAAAATTCAAAAAATTAAAAAAAAACATAGTTATAAATTTCTTTAGGTAGAGTCTATACATTGACAGCTTGTGATTCTAAAGGCTTAAGAAAAAGTCTCATATGCTGACAAATATAAAGTAGTTCAATTTGGTAAATTGAAGCACACTTTTGGTATATAAACAGAACATTATTTGCATTTAGGGGAAATTATCCTCTGTAGATATACAACACATTCTTGAAACATAAGTTACATTTAAAGGTTTATTCATGTGCTCATATACTTTTCATTCTGTACAGTAAAACATTTTATATATTTGTTTTAAGATTTGATCTTTTTATTTTCCAAGATAGCCCTTGAAGAAAACTGCCATCACCTGTTTTCAGAATCTATCTTCTCCCTCAGATAGAACAAATACCTACCACAGTTCAAAATTCTAAAATTACATAAAAATAAATTGCTATAATTATATTATCATAAATAAATGAGATTTTACAAATCTTTAGGTTATTTTATTAATATCTCAGTTGTACAAGAGTTATCTCTTGTACAACTTTAAAATTATGAGAAAAGCTAAAATTTAGACATATCAGAATAACTTTATTTTTGTGCTTGTTGCTGTTGCCCCACTTCCCTAAATGATTAAAGAGCACAAAATGGCAAGCATTTTCCTTTACTGTGTTGTAGGTCTAGGGGTAGAACTGTGAAGACCTTGGGGGCAGGCAGATTTCTCCTGAAAAATTTCAGAAGCCTGGCTTGAGAAACAACACTCGGATTTCTGAGACTCCTGGGTGTTGAGTCAAGTGGACGATCTTGTAGTTGGAAGGAAGCAAAGTTCATCTTCTATCTTAAATTTTCTCAGATGCTTTCAGAGAAAAGTAATAAAGAGTCTATCCACTTCACATTTTCACTTTTCTAAATAAAAATTGTAAATCTGAAATTATTTTTTAGAGTATTGATTTCTCCGCATTTTCTTTTCATGAGCTTGCCTTGCTCTTGAATCACCACTCCATTTTGTTCATTGTTTAGCATTGATAGTGAAATATTTGTTACATCTTAATTCTAAAGGCATTTACATATTTCCAGACCTAAAGATAATACCAGAAGGTATTATCATCATTGGTATAAAATTGGTAACAGCAGAAATGTCTGTTAACTAGTCTTCATGTTTAAGAGGGCCTCGAATGAAGTATGTATTTATTTAGGAATATTTTTCAGAATTGGAACAAAATGCTTGAGTACATCCAGCTATTTGGAAGCCTTGGAGATAACTCTTGTACAACTGAGATATTAATAAAATAACCTAAAGATTTGTAAAATCTCATTTATTTATGATAATATAATTATAGCAATTTATTTTTATGTAATTTTAGAATTTTGAAACAATCCCAGTCTTATAAGAAACCGGAAATTACAAATACAAAGAACTTTTCCTGTACTCTTGGAGATTAAATTGATGACATGACACCCATCACCCTCAAATACCTCTATTTCTCCAAACAAGGGCATTCTCCTACTTGACTACAATATAATCATCAAAATCAGGAAGTTAATACTGATGCAGCATAACCATGTAATCCTCAGATTACATTTCAGCAGTTTTCCCATTTGGGTTTTACCACGTGTCCTATGCAGGTTGCTCTGATTGTCCTCTGAAGCTCCAGTTCAGAACATACTTTGACCTTAACTGTCAGTCTGAAAGAGCTGCTCAAGGTTTCCTTTGACAATTGATCTTGATAGCTTTGAAGATAACAGGTTTGTTATCTCATAAAATGTTTTCATTTTGGGTTTTGCTCATGCTTACTTTCATCATTTTTAGATTATGAATCTTTGGCACTAATACTGTCTTAGTCTGTTCAGGCTGCTATAACCAAATGCCATAAACTGGGTGGCGTACAAGCAGAAATGTATTTCTCATTGTTACCGAAGTTGGGAAGTCCAAGATCAAGTTGCTGGCACATTCGGTGTCTGGTTGGGACCTGCTTTCTTGTTCATAGAGGGCCCTCTTTTGAATGTGTGTCCTCACATGGAAGTGGCAAGAGCTCTCACTGGTATCTCTTTCATGAGGGCACTGATCCCATTCGTATGGGCTCTTGCATCATAAGCTAATTACTTCCCAAAGTTCCCACCTCCAAATGCCATCATATTGGGTGTAAGGATTAAACATGAATTTTGGGGGGATACAAACATTTAGCCTATAGCAAATACCATGGAAGAGATTGATGTTTCTCTCAACACATGATTTTGATTTGTCCATTATTGACGTCAACTTTGTTATCCTAAGATTGTTTTTGTGAGTCTTCTCAATTGTAAAGTTACTCTTTTCCTTTCTTTGTAATAAATGCCTATGAGGAGTTACTTTGGGAATGCGTAAAGATACCATTCCTCCTGAAGCTTTTCTATTTATTCATTTGTACCAGTATGGAGTCATGTCTTTTTATTTTAATATATTATAATTTGTTTATATATACATATATAAATTTCTATGTTCAAAATGCTGTACATTTGGCTAATGAGAGCCCCATCAAGCAGGCATCTTTGCTTTTTTAACATGTCCTTGTCACTTTGAGCACTTTCTCCTGTAACAGATATTTCAGGTATATCCTGTACTTTTTTCTTGTCCTGGTACTGAATGGAATTGGTCCTTGCCCCAAGCAGCTCTGCTTCCTTCTACTAAAGGGTAAAAGGTATTTAGAGAGTCATATTTAAGATCTGGTGTGGCCATTGCTATCAGGTATTGCTGCTTCTAGCTTCTCTGGACTCACACAGATAGGACAGGTGTGTTTGGTAAGTTTATATAACTTACATTTATAATTATATTCATTTCTGTATCAGTGTGTGTATTTTTAAAACCATGAGTTCACATCAATGCCTTCAATTCCAGTCCACACACACTTATTCTAGTTTTCTTTTTTATATAATAATTGATGGCTTAAAAATCTTATTTTCATTTCTATTCACCACAATACAGTGGAGCAGCCAGGATGAATGTTTTTCTTGGCCTTGTTTGATTTGAGCTCATTAGAATTTTTGACTTTTACAGGGCTAGCAAGTAATGGAAGCAGGAGCCAAACCCATAGAAAGTTCTCTTTCTATGTTTACAATTTCTGTCTTTGTATATCTCTTTCTAAAGAAGCAGGAACTAAATTCTTGTACTTCAGCGCCATCATTCATTTTTGCCTTTCTTTTCTTAAAAACAGAAACAAAAACAACTGATAGTATGATTTAAATATAAATTAATGTAAAAAGTTTTTTTTTTTAATTTATCATTCAAAATATGGCAAAAACTTTGATAATGTACAGGGTATCATGATACCAGCTTGTTAATAAAACTAATAGAAAGCAGTGAGGTTTGTGAAAGTGGGTGGGCATTGGATTTTGTTATCTTAATCATATTTGCATTACAAGGAAGGGAATAAAAGCATCACCCTGATTCCTAAATATTTGCTTAAAAATCCAAGAATTAATACTGTTAGGTAGGAGAGGATACTTTCATATTCCCATGAATTCATCTAATTTTGGATCACAAAGAGTGTGATCACTTGCTGAACCCACAGATAACTAATAACTGACTTAAAGCATGTGACATTGCAGCTGCCACATTTATACAAATGATAATATCATCTAACTGGGTTTGTGCTCTGCTATGTAGACATTGCTTTGTGATTTGTAGGATAATTGCATACATTACTTCTAAATAAGTTTGCTTTATTCTGTGCCAAGAGTGCCTTACAACCTCCTCAACATATGAAGAATATTTCAGAAAATGGACTTTGCTCTGGAATGCTCTGTGGGTAGTTGGTTAGTATGCTGAATATTTAGTAGCTGCTAATGAAGCTCCTATCAGCTTATCACTGTCCAGTTTTCTATTCTTGCATGGCATAATTTTATGAGAAATCATTGGAGACGCTAGAGCCCAGTAACTGCCCTTAAGAGATACCTAAATCCTCTCTGAAATAAAAGCTTCTCTGATTGATTTACAGCCATATTAAGACAAGCATACCATCTGTACATAATAACTTGCAAAAAGGAACTTGTACTAAATATTCATCATATCTTGTTCATAATTACTTTTTGGGGGCCAGATCTTATATTTATTAAATATTCCATTTGGGATATCATTTATTAACTGACAGTTTTCTCCTGCTTTAGATAATTTCTTTCTGACTTAGAGTAGCCTTTGACTTATAATTAGAAACCACTTTATTTATATACATAATTTTTCAATTTCATTCATATGAATATCATTTTGATAATGGCCCAGGAGCCCAACTCTGCTGGAAAACGTTGATTTAGCTTTTATTTCTTTTCTTTTTATCTTTCTGTTTTCAGTCCTTTATTCAATACACTTGCAGGAAGATTGACTTTGAACAGTCATGATGTCCAAACAGTACAAATTATACCCACTGCCATCTGGAATGGTGAAAATAAAAGCTTTATTTACACTGTTTTCTTTAAGAAAAGAATAATAAATGCTTTTCCCCTCTTTAGGGACTGTATTCTGGAAAGAAATGGTTCTTGTTTCTAGCCTGATACTGTGGTTTATTCTGAAAGATAATGATTTGAAAACTCATTTCCTGATCAACAAAGTAGCAGATACTCTAACCAGTAACCCCTCGGCCTTCTAACCACTGAGACACTGATCTGTCTCCTCTCCCAGACAAAACTGTTTGGGATGGTCATTATTGGCCCCTTATTACAGTGGAGACCTCTGTGTGGCCTAAGGTCATAGGGTTGATATGCTGAGTCTACTGATGTCTAGTTCTCTGCTCTGTGTACTGTCTTTTGGTTTCTGCTCAGAACCAAAGTCCTGCCACTTATAACCCTTCCTAGCTAATTAAACAGAAATTATAGAAGGGTTAATGACATAGGCACAGCACTGAACTTGAGCTCCCGAGGGAAATTATTTGATATTTACCATCCTTTTCACACTCTTCCATTTCTCATGCACATTTTATTGGCTATGATACATGGCCGATTTATTTCTCTACCTGGAACCAATGCTAAACAAATGAGAAGCCAATTGATATACATCAAAAGGTGGATTTTCTTAAAAATGTAGGACTGTTTTTAAAATTATTATTATTACATTCCATGGAACTTTAGTCCTTTCTGCTTAAAAAAAATTTTAAAAAGGGATGGCTGGGTGGCTCAGTTGGTTAAGCATCTGCCTTTGGCTCAGGTCATGATCCCATGGTCCTGGGATGGAGTCCCACACTGGGCTCCTTGCTCAGCAGGGAGCCTGCTTCTCCCTCTGCCCCTACCCCCTGCTCATGCTCTCTCTCTCTTTCTGACAAATAAATAAAATTTAAAAAAAAAACAAAAAACCGACCAGCTATTCAAATTATTTTCGTTGTGCCTTCCATTATAGGTTGACTTTGATTAAGAGTTCTCTCACTGTTCATGATGAATATTTATTTAAAGGACAGCTATTGGCATAGAGGAATCATGATGAAGTAAAAATACACCAAATCTAGAGTTAAAAGATTTTTTTTTTTAATTTTTGCTGTAAGTATGATCTGGAACAAGTAATTTAATTTTGCTGAGTCTTCGTTTTGTGTTTGCAGAAGATGGTAATTATGATACACCTTTGCCTATCTCAGGGAACCCCAGTAAAGGCTCAAATGGTTTCACTGTTTTCAGGCATTCACAGTAAAGCTTTTCTGTCCCAAATATTTAGAGCTATTTTTTTTAGTTCGTTTTTGGGAACAAATCATATGACAATATGGATTTGTTTTATTTCCACTGTTGATTAATCAAAGAATGTAAAATCTCGTTCAAAGGGAGAAATCAGATGGCTTTTATGAGCTTTGGAAAGGTTACTTGACGCAGATACTGTTTTCTAAATTCACTTGCATGTCTAGATAATCCTTCTGTTTTTTATTTATGATTTGCATAGAATATTTCCCATTTACAGTTTATTGCTACAGCTTTTGTTATATCACTACTTGGAGTCACATGACTCTGTTCTGTTTAAATCTATTGTGGGAGCTTGGGATTGAGTAAGTGTATATATGCTAATATTTTATGAAATGCCAGACACTAGTCCCAGGCCGTGCTAGCCACATTTAATGCGTTATCTCATTCAGTCCTCCCATCTATGAGATGGGTCCTATTCTCACTCCCAAGGAATCTAATTATTCTGCAGATACAAATAGATCACAACAGTGTAGAGATTCTCTAGATTACTTCATACCCAGCGCCTGGCCCACAGTTGGCACAACAGAGGCATCTCAGGTATACCTACAGAATGAAGGATGCCGTCTACTGACTAACCAGTAGGTTCTTGAAACTAATAGTTCAAAACCTCTTTTTCTTTTAATTTAATGCAATTTTCATAAATATGAAAATATTTTATTATATGACAACCTGAACACCAACATATTTAAACTTTTCAAGAGAACTTTTACTTTTTCATAAGTATAAAAACATACTGGCCTTGTGTGGCATAGATTAGTACTGTTTCTATAACAGGTAGAAATCAGACGCCTTTCAATACATTTAAAGGCCTACCACTTTAATTAAGAAAATATTCATTATATGATCCATCTAACATTTGACTTTTCTAATTTAATGAAAACTTTCCTTAATCCCTTCATCCTTCAAAACAAAAACTAAACTTTAGAGCTTCTCTGAGATTACACTGTGAATGCCTAAAGGTTTAGGATATCTAGCCATTGAGAAATTTTTGCTCCTGTCAATAAAAGATGACCCCGAGTGTTTGCCTCAACAGACAACTGAGTGATTTACTTGGGTTTTTTTTTTTTTTAAAGATTTTACTTATTTATTTGACAGAGAGAGAGACACAGCGAGAGAGGGAACACAAGCAGGGGGAGTGGGAGAGGGAGAAGCAGGCTTCCCACGGAGCAGGGAGCCTGATGCGGGGCTCGATCCCAGGACCTGGAATCATGACCTGAGCCGAAGGCAGACGCTTAACGACTGAGCCACCCAGGCGCCCCAATTTACTTGGGTTTTATCATTAGTTTGAACATCAATAATTTCATTTTTCTAAAGATGACATAACAGAGCATAGATACACATTTTTTTGTATTCTTTTGAGTTTCATTGTGTTTACATGTAATGTTTTTGTTATGTGGTTGCAGTTTTGACTTGTAGGAATTTACAACCAGTATATGGAGGGAGCCTTTCTATAAAATTAGATAAAGCAGGCACTGAATTGTGTTTTTCCAATGCAATAACTGCACTAAATTATAAAAGGAATCAGGCATGAATTGCACATCTCAACCAATGAAAATTGTTTACTAATTAAATAAAACTTATGTCTATAAAAATAAATAGCCATTAATGACTATTTTTGTGAGTCTGTAAGTCTCATACTACTTAAGACACTATAAAAAATAGAAGTTATAAGATAGTCTTATGTCTCTTAGACTTATAACCAAATTGGGGAGGCCACATATTTAGCCACAAAACCATTAAAGAATGATTAACTGTTTGCCATTCACAATGATGTGGATGGAACTAGAGGGTATTATGCTAAGCAAAATAACTCAATCAGAGAAAGACAATTATCATATGATCTCTCTGATACGTGGAATTTAAGAAACAGAACAGAGGATCATAGTGGAAGAGAGGAAAAAATAAAATAAGATGAAACCAGAGAGGGAGACAAACCATAAAAGACTCCCAATCATAGGAAACCAACTGAGGGTTACTGGAGGGGAGGGAGTGGAGTGATGGTGTAACTGGGTGATTGACATTAAGGAGGGCATGTGATGTAATGAGCACTGGGTATTATATAAGACTGATGAATCACTGACCTCTACCTATGAAACTAATAATTCATCATATGTTAATTAATTGAATTTAAATAAAAAATGTTAAAAAAGAATGATTAACTGTTTAAATGAATGGCATTAAATAAACGCAGTAGGAATTCAGAGATGCCACATGAGTGAGTGCTGAAATGTTTGCCACAACTCCCTAAACATGTGTATTTGCAAATGTTTATTGTACACTGTCATGGGTACAAAGGAAATAACACAGAGCCCTGCCCTCCATGAGCTTATGAGTTCAAGTATACTCATTGACTTATTAAGGGGTTGATTGATAACACCAGTTGAGGGCTTCAAACAAGGAGCCACTGAGAATTGTTTGGTATTCAGAAAAGTGATTCAGGGGGCTGAATTCTCTTAAGAAAAAACTACTTATCTCTTCCTCCAGATTCTGATTTCAATTGCACTACCATTCTCATCAGAACTTCTACATTGTCCATAATATCTAAATGATCAGGTGTATTTGCCAAATCTTTTAATGCTACTTTTTTTAAAAGCATACTCTTGATGTAATTGACATGATAAATTGGAAACACGGCAAATAATCCCTCATTGAAAACTTCTTTAAATCATTTGGGACCAGAGTCAAAGCACCTGTCTATTTGAATTCATTCAGAGTCTCAGCAAGATTTGGCAAGATGAACTGCTTGGGCCACCTTGGCAGGAGGCTGTGGCTTTAGCAGGTAATTTAGTTTTGTGGTTTCCTATCAAGTAAGAAAGGTTCAGTGTTTGCGGAATTGAAGCTCAAGTAAAAACATCATTAAAATTGTTTATGGATGAACAATGAAAGTAGTTTAACAGAGCAAATTATGCAAAAACTTTTATTTGATCATTCACAGATATCTAAAGCATGACTCCCTACAAAACAGTATCAGACTATTTCCCCATACCTTCCATTCAGGTCCTGGGTAGGTCAGGGGTTATTAACACAAGTTCTGCAGAAGTGGGAAGTTAACTCTGGAAAATGCTGACATTCATGTTTCCCTTTCCTTAATGGAACTGTACGTTTCATATCAGCATATTTCATTAAGACACCAAACAGATTCAAAGAATGTGCTATATTTCCAGGTCTATTATAGCTGCCATTCCAAACAAAATATGTACGACTTCCATGATTCACTAAGCACAAGTATGTAGTAATCTGCCCTTTAATGGCCTCTCAAAATGACAGACCAAATGGCTTTGTGAAGGTCAAGTCTGATTTAAATTGTTGATGAATTAATAGCTAATTCTGCATGATTGAATATTAATATGGAACAGTGATAAGTAAGGCACTTTAAAGCTTAATGAGCACATTAATGAATAGGACAAAATGTTTTTCTTTTCACCTCATGTAAAAGTTTAAAGCTGCTAACATATTGACAATTTGTTAGTTTTTGATAGCTGCTTTTTTTCTGTAAAAGTTTATGTGGTTAAGATATAAAAGGTATTGATTTTTTCCCCCAAGTTCCTGGTAGTACACATTTGATAGCTGTCAAAATTGATGTTATCAAATGGCCAAGGCAGTTTTATATAAATCACTAATAAATGTAGAAGGTGAAAAAAAAGCAATTAACATCTTCTAAACTACACCCACTGAGATAAGCATTCCAATTAGAAATTTCATTATTTCTACAGTTCGTTTTATGTTGAATACTGAGTTTTATTGCCAAATACCTGACAGTCAAATTGGAAACAAGCCACAACTGTCAACGTATAAGAGTTCTGGCTATTTGAATCTGTTACATTGTGATGTTTCTCATGAAAATTTAATGAAGAAAGTACATTCAAAGAGATTCTGTGCAAAGGGGGGATGGATAGAATTTAATTACCCTTATTAAAAATAAGAAAGGAACACTCTTTACATTCACTGTCCGATTAGTATGCAAGAAAGATTATCTTTGTTGTGCACTTGTGTATATGAAAAGGGAGCTCTGGAGTGTTCTTTACGAGCCAAGAAGGAAAAAGAAAGGTCATGCAAATGTATTAGACTGCTTTGGGTAGGGCACAAGTCAATTTTGTCAGCTCTCCCCAAGATGAGGACTTCATTTCTTATAAATGGTTATTAATTCTAGATTTCTTTAGTAAGAGCCTTTAGTAAGTGGCAACAATCTTAAGTCTTTGACACTTGCCACTTGGTACTGAATATTGGCTTGGTTCTTCAGAGAGATGAACCTGTAGAAGAAAAGTAATGACTAGTAGGTCAGTGTTAATGTATGCTAATGTAACTAGTATTCAAAAGCCTGGGGGTAGATACAACGCCCTGGGAAACGCAGAAACAGTTCAAGGATCTCAAGGTGATTTTTTACTAACCTAAATTGGTAGCTTTAAATATGGAAAATAACAACAAAATCTAAGAGCTTTTTAAAAAACTCATTTCTAGGTAACTAAGCCAGTGTAGTTGACTTTGGAGCACTTGAATTATTTTTTTCCTTTGAAGCATTTCGTGTCAATAGCTGCCAAGTGAGATGTTTAATATGATGTGTATGGTACAATGGCTATTGATCTTTCTGCTTTTGTTTTTCTAGTAACAGTAGAACAATGCTATAGATGTAAATACATCATACTGATGAAACCTTTAAAGTCATAAAGAACAGCCTGATGAAATTCAAATGGAATAGGTTATCAAAATTAGTCTAATTTGCAAAATGCTCTATTCCATTTGCAATTTTTAACTTTCCAACTTGGAGCCCTGAATTATCATCTTGAAATTTCATTCCTAACTATTGTTTCTGACACTTGTCCGCCATAGACTTCTGCTTGGCTGATGATGTGTAAGCATTCAAATAAACAGATTGTATCCCTGCTTCCTCAAAACAGTCATATCTTTCAAGTTAAGTAAAATGTTGCTCATTGAAGTGAACTATTTTTATAACTCTTTTAGTCTCCAGCTGTAACTAGCTGGTGGGACAGGAAAACATTCTCTAGTGAATTGAGATGTCAAACCCAACTTGCCTTAGCAGCTTCTATTGGTCTTTCATAAATCTCCCTGCAGGAGAGCCAGGGTCCACACTTTTCCCTGTTCTCTTAGCCCCACAATTTCTCTTACAATAATCTGGAGTTGTTGTTGAGGGAAACCTTCCCTTTATTGGGAGCTTTATTCTTTGGTAATATTTTAACCTTCATTCATTCAAAATCTCTCTCTATAGTCCTGAGCTATTTCTCTGATCAACTCTTACCAGAAGTAGTTTTCCACTATATGTAGTAGAAAAACTTTTTTTTTCCAGTTTTTAATCACTAGGATATATTTATATTTAACCTTGGGAATCATTGGAGGTTCTATCCAAAGTTGAGTAATCCAGGGGCTCCAGGGTGGCTCAGTTGGTTAAGGGTCTGACTCTTGATTTTGGCTCAGGTCGTGGTCTCAGGGTTGTGAGATCAAGCCCTGCATCAGGCTCACATGCTGGGTGTGGAACGTGCTTAAGATTCTCTCTCTCTCTGTCTCTGTCTTTCTCAAAAAAAAAAAAAGTTAAAGAAAAAAAAAAGTCAAGTAATCCAGACTAGTTTGATGGCAAGGGATTTGGATACAAATGAGACATGGAAGAACTCAAGGTGTAGGGAGATAAACTGATGATAGTAAGTACAAGAAAATAGATTTTAGTTACTATACAATAGCTCTGAGGAGGAAAATATTAAATATATTTGAGAGGCTTTTTATTACAAAGAAGGTGATTTTGGCTGCATGGCTTTTCAGAGACATAGAGTACTTAATGAACATGATTTGTCTGGGGAACGGTTAAGAATTACAGTGTGAGAAGAATAAACTTTCCTGTGGGGATATCATCCATGAGAGGCTGAGAAAAATGGGGCCTGATTTAAAAGGATTTTGCTAGCTAGATTTAGGAGATTGAGTTTATCCTGTAATGATAGAAGGGAGGCAGTAGAGAACACATAGATCTGACTGACAACACAGTGGAAGCATCAAAATGGAGGCTTTTCCCTAGAAATTATAACCCAGACTTCAGCAAAACTCATAGGATCATACCAGAAATTTCAGGCTACAGCCAAGGAAAAGTGAGGTGCTGTATCTGGTGAGTCGTAATTTTTTCTTTCTCACCGGTGTTTGTGCTTTTGAGTAATTTTGGAATTGGAGGCTCATGAAAATTAATCAGAGGTAATGAAGGAGGGTTGATTAAATTAATGCCAGACCCCATGAGAATTTGAAATGTTTCCTAATGGTTTTCAAACCAACAGCCAAGTTCTAATTTAGATAATCATCACCCATATAACTCAAATTCCTTCAAATTCTAAAATTCTTCAAGATAGAATATGCCTTTCTAATGTTGACTGGAAGAGCTGGTAATGCAAGTTAGTCATGTGGATCATCATGTTTAGGGGATTTAAGAGGACCTTAATTTTGCAAGATCTAAGATCTGGGACATTTTTTTGTAAAGATTTATTTATTTGACAGAGAGAGCGCACAAGCAGAGGGAGTGGGAGAGGGAGAAGCAGGCTTCCCGCGGAGCAGGGAGCCCGATGTAGGGCTCAATCCCAGGACCCTGGGACCATGACCTGAGCCAAAGGCAGATGCTTAATGACTGAGCCACCCAGGTGCCCTGATCTGGGACAATTTTGATATAGGTTAGGGAGAAGTGAACTTTGGATGAGCTGAGGATTCAAAATTTAGGAATTTCAGCTCTTAGTGACTGAAAATGGTGTAGGCCTTTGGAATAGAGGAAAATACTCTCATACTCTGAGGAGTATACTTCCACTTGTTCTTAAAGGCCCATTTCAGAGCCTCCTTTGGTACTCACTGACCTCCTCAGGCACACATTCTGTAATTTCTTTTCCCTCCATCATGCCGGAGAACTAGATGCATTTTTTCATCATGGTCTTTATCACATGTGTCTTAGCTCTTTGTTAGGTTATTGGTCTCTTATGCAGCAGGTGCATTCTTCTGGCCAGGAACAACATTGTGACATCCTAATCTGATAGCACAATGTTGCCAGGTTTGTATTAGCTTCTCAACAAATGCTGAGTAAGGTAAGGGGAGAGATTAGTGGGCAATAGCTCTTGAATCTTGAGCGTCTGACTTGTTAACATAATGTGTGTATCACCTTTTGTCTTGCAGAGGATCAAATTCCCAGGGGCTTCCCTACCATTGACATGGGCCCACAGTTGAAGGTGGTCGAGCGTACACGCACTGCCACCATGCTTTGTGCAGCCAGTGGGAATCCAGATCCAGAAATAACTTGGTTTAAAGATTTCTTACCCGTCGACACAAGCAACAACAACGGCCGTATTAAGCAGTTACGATCAGGTAGGGTCTTGTTACTGTTTCCACGAACTCTTAGAGAATTTTTTTTAGCTTTCTCTCTCTTTATTTTTATTTTTATTTTTATTTTATTTTAATTTTTAGGTATTGATTTTTCTCCCTCTTCTCTTTCTCTGTTATTTAATGTGTTGTCCATGTTTGTGATGTCATAGCCTGTTTCAGAGTCTGTCTTTTTCTCTCTGTGTTTTGCAGCTTCTGTTTAATCCTCATTGCTCACTGCTGTGACTGTATTTTTGATAATTCTTTAATTTACTGCTTTTCTGCAGTATTTGATGGATCCATTTTCTCCTCTTTCTTTCTTCTTTCTCTGTTTTCTTTTGGAACAAATTTATTTCAACATTGGACTTCATTCAGAACTTGCAAGGAGCTCCAATGGTTGTATCCATTAAAAACCAAAAGATTCATATTAAACACTAAAATGATTCAGTTTTATTAAAGTGTGTTTTCTCTGTCTTTTCTGCATTTGAACTCATCAAAGTACCAAAGTTTAGTAAGTTTGGTCACATCTGCTTTCTTTTCACTAATACATAAACCACAGAAATGTTATCTCCTGAGTAACCAGATGTATTTTGCAAAAGTCCTTTACCAAGTACCAATGAAAGGAGGGGATTTTGATTAATTTTATTTTTATATTATTGTGAGTGAGCATTTTCTACACATAAGCCACAGTAGTGTGCGCCCACAGTAAAGAGTTTTGAACCCTCCAGTGACTGGATCTACAGAAGTCTGCTTTTGGTGTAGACTCCAGCTTTTGCTGCTTTCTCCTCTCTCTCCCTGCTGCCCTTTTGTCCCTTTCCCACCCCCATCCCAAGTTCATTCCTTTGCTCTATTTAGATTAAAAATAGAGGTAATTCTAAATTTCTTAAATTTTAGAGCCTGTCCCTAGGTGATTTCCCTGGGACATGTAGTAATAAGCGGTTTACTTTGACGTTGGGAGTAATATTGATATAGAATTCTAAGTTGTTTAACTTAACTGCCTGTCTTCCCAGAATTCTCAGCTTTTGACCTGTCCTGTGATGTTAAAGCGTCTTGTTAACTGCCTCTTTTGCTTGTTGTCAGCAGAATTGTGTAGATTAGCATTCTGTTATTGTAAATAAAGAATTAATTATTCACATGTAACATAGATGATTTAGTATATAAAGCTTTAACTCTGAAAAATTTGTACCAAATTATAAGGAATATAATAATATTTTTATGCTGTCTTTCTTCTCTCCGTATTTAAATCTCCAGAATCTATTGGTAAGTGCTTAGTTCTGAAGCGCACTTCACCCCCACTAATTTCCATATCCAGAATATTATTATTATTTTTATTATTATTAATAAAATGCATGGCATGCATTTTACTAACTGTCAGTGTAGACACCAGATCTTGGTAGTGGCGCGCACACGCACACATCCACAGAACTGTTATTGTAAGAACACTGTCTAGAAAAATAAAATAGTACACAAGTTGTATCACACAAATGTAGCATAGTGAGAAGCATAAGATATTCAATCAACAGTGTTTGTTTCTAGTCAGTCATTAGTATTTCCTACAACAGTATATATATATGCGTATCTATATATATACTTAAATAGATTAGCCAGTATTTTTCCTAAACTATGTCTTTAAAAAGTATTGTTTAGTTTTTATTTATTTTTTTAAGAATATGAGGCATATAAGATATGATTCTAACCCGATATGACCCCAGACCTAAGAACTCAGTTGCTTCTCTGAGAAGGCAGCGATGCCTATTGTGGTCTTTGCCCTCTGTGGTATAATGCAACTTGCTTTTGTAATCTAATAATACTATCTAATATATTCCTGTTTTACCAGTATAGTAATTCAAGTTTCTTTTAAGACCTTATTTAATTCTGTAAATCTAATTTAATTCTTCTCCCCAGCCCTAGCCTCCTCCTTCTCGTACTAATGCTTCTTCTTTCTAATCTTATTTGCATTCATATTATCCACCCAGGTGGTACACCAATAAGAGGTAAGAGTGCTGAACTAACGTTCACAGAATGATCTTGCTCATTCTTTCTGTCCTCTCATCACTCCCATCTTTGTCCTGTTTTCAACATCATTCCAATAATATGTCCATCAACTTTATTTTTTCCCTTTGTACTGTTTGGTTATGATCAGTGACTCTCATATTGTGAGTTTTCCTTTTCTTTTCCCTTTCTCTTTGTTTTGTTCATTTCTTTCTTTATGGAAATGATTATTTAAGTTGTGATATGCTTCAAAGAAAGCATATCCAGGTCTCTAGACCACAGACCAGTCACAGCGTACCATCTGTCCCTCTTTTTTTCCTTTTCTTCTTCTTCCTTTTTCCTTTTTTTCTTTTTTTTTCTTCTTTTTCCTTTTTTTTTTTTTTTTTGTCCAACCGGAGAAAAAAAAAAAGATCATTTTTTTCTTCCTTAGCTGTTCTTGTTCTGGACCAAAGCCAAGATGGTCTGGAGAACAGTGGCAGACATGCAGAAGACAGCCTGGAACATCTGCTTTTTGTCTTTATCTTTCAAAAGGTTTTTGCTTTTGTTTTTCGATTCTTTTTTCTCTTACTGTCTTAAAAGTCAAAGAATGACTCCCCTTTCCACCTGATCCCACTCGCCTACGACCTGACAGCAATGTTTTTTCCCCCCACTTCTTTTTTTCTTGGATTACTCGCCTCTGGATTTTTGGATCTTCTGTCCTTCAGGCTATGGAAACAAAGGTGCTCAGTATTCTTGGTGGTATGTGATATTGCTGGTTTTTCATACTTTGACTCAGTGTTCATTTCTTTTAGAATTCTTGTTTTGTATTTTTCTTGGGGCTTTGTGACACCACACTGCTAATCCCACTGGTGGATTTTGATGGGTGTCTTAGGGGATCCGCCTCGAGGTCCTCAAGCAGTGGTTGGTTGGCTCTTTCTCGCTGGCATAGGCCGTGCTTTTTAACTTTTTTAAAACCTTCTAATTCAACTGCTCTTTGTTTTTCAGCAAATGTAATAAATGATTGTAAGTCGTGGCAAACTGTCTTTCTTTTCTTCAAAATCTGCGTGTCTTAAGGGAGTTTTGTTTCTTTAAGTAATATTTTCATAATATATAATGACTAATTTTAATTTTTTGCTTTGTGCAGCCTTTTTGTACTTGCTGCGTATTTTTGCCTTTCTTCAGCAGAAGACTTTCTTGAAAACCCGGCCTGGTTTTTTTTGAGCGTACCTATCTTTTGCGCGACTTTTGGTACCACAAAATGGAACAAAACAAAACAAAACCAAAAATTAATCTTTTGTTTGATTTAAAAGCCATACTTCCTTGAAGCAGTCTCACCCATCTTCATTTTATTAGTCTAGGAAATGAGAATATTAATTATGACTAGAAGTCTTGCTTGGGAAAAGAGAGAATTGTTTTCTTATGCTAGCATTGATGATGTAAAAAAAAATAATCTGTATATGTTTTTCTCATCGCATCATTTTCTGTCTGTGCACCTTAGCGAGAGATTGAATCGACGTTGAGCGGACCTTCGCTTTGCAGGGCTTTTCATATTGTTAAGAGGTTTAGCTTTCTGCTCTGAGAAAGCCTTCTCTGACCATCTCTTTGGCACTATATTTTATATCCATACAGGCGCCCTTCAGATCGAACAGAGCGAAGAATCTGACCAAGGAAAATATGAGTGTGTTGCCACCAACAGCGCGGGCACTCGCTATTCTGCCCCTGCCAATTTATATGTCAGAGGTAGGAATGACGTCACCCTGGCATCGCTTCCTCATTAAGACTCAGGGGGAGTTGAGAGACCCACAAGATCTGTGTTGTTATGTCAGTAGGTACCAAGCTGATATTGCTAGTAATTACAGTAGCTGAAGCATTTTAGTACATAGAGAATTAAAGATCTTAACCCTATTGTTAAAAAAAAAAAATGACGACTTTTGAGTTAAACCTATCCTGAGGCTTGAAGTTTGTAAGTATATTTGCATTTTTACATCTCAATTTCTACTTTTACTGCATTGATTGAACTATGCTTGGCATTTGTTTGAAGTTCTCTTCTTTTCCTTCTTTTTTTCCGTTGCTGTTTCTCTTCTGTTTCCTTACCAAACCCTGAAATAATTGCTTGGTGTGCTACTAATCAGTTTTCTGTGCAACTCCAAGCATAAAAGTGTTTATGTCTTCAAGACCTCTGCTGCAGAGCTGTAAGGATAAAGCTGCTAACTTAAAAACAAAACAGAAAACAAACAAAAAGAAAAGGTGCTCCATGCAAATAGCACAATTATATTTCCTTTCTTTTTATACTTTTTAAAATTTATGAACAGGTGGTTTTATGTATGTGCATATGTCTATGCATATATTTGCACACATTTTAAAAAGTTATTAATATTCTGAAAAGTTTAATTTTCAATTGCCCTGGAACCCTGATTGTATTTTTAACAAATAATCTTAGTTGTCCTTGGGACAATAATTGACTTATAAGGTTACATTCATATTTTCTCATAAAGTAATATAAATGGTTACATTTTGAGCTTATGAATGGCTCTGCCTTTCATTTCAATTAGAAAGAAGTATTTCTTCTTCCCCAGAGTTTTCCAAAGCTGGTTCCTATAGCTTTTTGTTCAATGGAAATGCTCTTATTCGTAGTCTACGTGTCTGTGAATAACCACAAAAGGCATGGGTGGGGGTGGGAATAGATTAAAGACTGCAAGGGCTTTAAGTTACAATAAGATGGGTTTCCTTAGGAAAATATCTAGCTTGATTTTGAAATTTTTATTTGAGACAATTTTGTTTCTGTGGGGATGTTTTCCTCTCCTATCTTTCTCTAGAGTCCGGGGTGGGAGAATATGAAGAAACCATTTCTTCTCCAAATTCCTTGAAAGCCCCTTGATCTTTTTTCTTACAATGGTGACCTCCTTTGCTGCATGAGGCATGTGAACCTTCTTCAATGGAAAAATTTCAAAATGATGCTAGCTATTGTTTCTAATACTGTATTAGTCCATGAGGTGTTGTAACGTTTTCAGCTGAGGTAGGAAGGATTAACTAGAGCAAATAAAGATATTCAAGTAGCAGTTGAAAGCCTTGATATGGCCTTTTTACTCTCTCTGTGTTTCCCTTGTTTTTCTCCTTTCCTCATTTCATTGTGTTCTGCATCAAACCCCCTACATCCCTCAGAGCTGCGAGAAGGTTGGTGTGTTTTTTACTTTTTACCCACCTTACAAAACTCTTAATTAAACCAATAACAAAGAATACAAATGAAATGAATGTAGCTGCATTGTGGTCTTCTTTTGGTTAACGGTATGTTTCAGCAGAGAATGCCCTGGCCCTGGCTTCCAGTGCTTGCTGGTGGTATCTAACCGTGGTGCATGATGGGCGAGAATGTGCCTGGGTGCATGGTAACTGGTAACACTTAACTCTCAGGTCCCATGAACTCGGTCAGTGTTCCTGCTTTCCTTCCTGCTCCACTCTTCCCATCTCCTGCCTCACCTTAGTTTTTGTCTTACAAGGATGCCTGCTGCCCATAGAATGACTTTTGTAGTTGTTCCCCTAATCCCAAGCATGAAGACTAAACTCTCCTCTATTTTCTTGATATGTTCTTTGACATCGTAGAGCCTCCCGTGGCTCCTGCTTGCTTTGTGTAACCTGTGAATTGGCTGCAGGAGGCATGCTTAGCTCTCTCTTCTCTGCCTGTCATTCACCCCTGAGGCCATCACAGCAAGCCCTCTCGAATCAGTGGAGGTTTATCTCAACCTAATGACAGCCAAAAAGTTTACAGACAGAATTATTTACTTATCATTTTCTTGGGGTTATGAGGTTGTTTGTTTATTGACTTATTTATAATTTAAAAAATCGCTGTATTATCCATATTTAAGGTATGCTCCTAATGATTACCTCTTGATCTAAAATACTCTTGGTGTAATGTTTTGCCAATAAGAGCCCAAGATGAAGCCTATTTGTCTCTTGCCCTCTCCTTGTCCAAGACACATGTACTTAAGCACACATAAACATGCAGATTATCTGAAGCAGGAACACTGAACTGTAATTGCTTGGTAATTTTTTCTGTGTTGCATTGCTTTAATATGACCTCTTCTCTCAATGTCATGTTTCATTGTATGTTTTAGACCCAGTGTCCTTCCAATTGAACATAGGCATAAAAAGCCTCTTACCCGATTTTGTTACCATCATCTATGTCGTTTTACCTTAGATATGAACTGAGTGGAATCTTGAATGTGAAATACCCAGCTCCCTTCCTGAATTTGCAATCCTTACCTTTGACAACCTAGCTTAATCTAATGTATTCCTTCTTTGAGCCCTATCATCCCTTAAATCCCTGTTTCAGTCACTGTATTTTACCTCCTCCCTTTATGTTTAGTGCCGTTACCTTGTTATTTCTTCTTTTGTCATTGTTGTCTTGGATTCCAGCCATTTCCCCATTGTCCTAAGCACGGGCCTTGAGACTTCATCTTGTGCATGCCTTGCATGACCCAATCCAGTATCTCTACTGGCATTGGCTTTGTTTCTTCTTCTGTGAGCATAAATTGATATGTGTATATATTTCTGTGTCTGTTCCAGTGTTAGTGGAGGTCTTGAGGCTGCATCCACTCTGAGTCTGAAAGCAAATAAATTGCACTTTCGTGTCCTCTAGATGATGTTTTCCAGGGTTGGGATGTGACAGTGTGGTCCCACACATACATTCACATCAATTGGAAGTGCACAGCACTGAAGTTGGTTTTGATACTCAACTTAAACCTGCTGGTGACCTTCCAGCCCCCTTTTCTGCACATACATGCATGCATAAGATCTTTGCTATATGCATGCATGTATGTGTTTTTGTGTTTATCTTATGCATGATTTTTGTGTATTGTTAGTTTGTAGATAGTTTTTTTGTTTTGTTTGTTTTGTTTTGTGGGGCCCTTGTAGGTCTGAATCAACTTTTGTATGAATGTGTCTAAGATATCAATGACTAAACTAAATACTTTTTTCTGTGTATACACATACCATACTTGTATGGTCTGTATTATCCACAGTTTTTCTTTGTTTTGTTTTTGGAAAATCCACAATATGTTTCAATTGTTTAATTGTGTTTGTACAGTGCATGTCATATGTTTAACAAGCCACTTTATCTTGCCTTTTATTTTATCATTTTCCCTTGTGTTTTGTTCCAGTTCGCCGTGTCCCACCAAGATTCTCTATCCCACCTACTAATCATGAAATCATGCCAGGTGGAAGTGTTAATATCACCTGTGTGGCCGTGGGGTCACCAATGCCTTATGTGAAGTGGATGTTGGGGGCAGAAGATCTGACACCGGAAGATGATATGCCAATAGGAAGAAATGTACTAGAACTGAATGATGTGAGACAGTCAGCAAATTACACCTGTGTTGCTATGTCAACACTGGGTGTCATTGAAGCAATAGCACAGATCACTGTCAAAGGTACGCTTAATGGTTTTTGCTTTGAGGGTCTGGGTACATTCAAGTCTCCTGACTAATGTCCCTACAAAGTCTACCCTTGGAATTCTAAAATGAATCAATTCATCTGAGTTCAGTTTTCAAAGTCTAATCATATCTATGGTATCGTTTAAAATACACGTATCTAGGTAGGGAGATTCTTAAAAGGACTGATAGCCTAAGTAATGATAATCATCAATATATTTAACAATCCACTGGGCCGGAGCACTAACCAGGCAGATTGAGAAACGTTAGACATTGTCAACCATTATGATAGAACTGATGCAAACAGGTTTCATATTAACCCAGAACTCTGGTGAGAGTGCATGATAGAAAAATACAAGTAAGTATTAATAAATGCTCAAATCCATGAAGACAAAAGAAAAAGAAAGAGAGAATTAAATCAACATGATCTGATAATAGATGTTTTAAAATTTTGATGGGTCTTATCATTTAAAAATCAAACTGTAAGTGGCATTATATTCTATTTTAACTTTATCTCTTATCTTCAATACATGAAGTGCTCAAAAAATATTATTTTATTTAAGTGCACTAAATGTAACCGAAGTTACAGATTTCACGAATATTTTTAAAACAAAGAAAACAAAAGTAAGTGTGTGGGGTACCAATTGTTTTTATAAGTGTCTGTAGAATTCTTGAACGCTTTTGTAAAAAGGGTCAGACTGAGGATGACTTTAGGTTCTTGCAAATGTCTGGAACTACTGCAAAAATGAACACAAATTATCTTTGCTTTCCAGGAAGTATGATCCTAAAAAATGTAACACACATGTTGTAATTGGTGTCATATCCCCTACCAAGCATATATATCAAATATATGCAATATAAAAAGCAATAATGTGACATGAGAACAAAAGTACATGCCATTGTCAACATTTTAGTCATTTAAAATAGTAACGTTGTATTGAATATCCGTAACTGTATTAAGCATACTTAGACTTATCCATACAATATAGGCACAAAACCTATACTGTACAATAAATGTGATAGCAAAGCTAACGTCTGTTAAGTTTCAGTAAGCACACCTTTAATTAGCAATATTTTTACTTACATTAATAATTCAGAAACACATCTAGGGAAAATTTGGATCATCTACTTTTTGAAAAATGTCAGTCCAGTATATTTGAACATTTGTTCAAATGTCTTTTTATTATTATTTTCAGTAAAATCCCTTGGCTAAATATTATCATTCTATAGTTCTTAGAGTAATATGCAAATATTGACTCACCTTTCTTATAATAACTATTTCAGTTTCAAATATTTGAAGGTTTACTGAAGACCTTCAAGAATTCAAAATCAGGAGTCACATTAAGTAATATCTTGTTCAACTTCTTATCTTTGTTTTCCAGGCTCTTGCCATTCCCTACCCTCTCCACCTCAAAAATAAATAAATATAAGGTGAATCCTGTAGGCAAAAAAGTAAATCAAAACAAAAAGAGCAAGTGGAAGAGAGTGAGGATGTGTCCCAACTCATTCATTCAGTTGGGTGTTCATTCAGTTAACACTGCTAGGCAGTATTCTAGGTATTGGAGATACACATGTAATCAAGTACAAGTTTGCGACTCTTGAAAAGCTGCCATTCTAGAGAGTATTATACTATTTTGCCTTTATGTTGACAAGGAAAAAAAGTACAAAAGGGCTGATCATATGAGTGTTACATTCTGGGTTTTCTCTCAAAAGTCAGGTGGTAGCTATAATTTCAGGTATTACTGATATTGAATATAGACTGCATATTATGAAAGTAAACTGCTTTAAAAAGTTATTTGTGAATATGCTTTAATTTAGTTCAACATTTTTGAATATCAACATTTTGAATATAATAATAATATTAACTAAAAACATGAATTTGAAATTAATCAATTTGAAATTTACTATTCTTTCTTACCTTAAAATTCTTGGTTAGATTATTTTGTTTTTTTTAGGATTTTATTTATTCATTTGAGACAGAGACAGACAGACAGACAGAGAGCATGAGTGAGGGGAAGGGAAGAGGGAGAGGGAGAGGGAGAAGCAGGCTCCTCTCTGAGCTGGGAGCCAGACTCCATCCCAGGACCTGAGGATCATGAACTGAGCCAAAGGCAGATGCTTAACCATCTGAGCCACTCAGGCACCCCTAGATAATTTTTTTAAATTATAGTAATATTATCTATGTCTTATAGCTGGAAAACAATATGGATATTATTCTTCCATAGTGATTTAATGCCATTTGAATATATTACAAATTGTGTTCTTTTCAATGTTGGTATTTAGTTATATCATGTATTTCTTGAAGCAAGAGGCTAATTGGCCAAACTCTTGGTTATAATAATAGTAATAATTGCAATTAATGTTTTTTGAGGGTGCTGGATACATTCTGAGAGCATTACTGGAATAGTTCATTAATCTTCACAGCAAACTCATGAAATACAGTTACCCAGCTGTACAATACAATCCAGTGATAGCTCTTCCCATTTTCCACATGTGAAAACTAAAGCAAAAAGACGTTATGCAATGCATCCAGGATCACATAGCTAATAACTGGTGGATTTGAATACAAGCCTCAAATTACAGTGCTCTAATGTGCTTTTAGTAAAAGGAGATTTGTCCCCTATGCATCTTACTATACATCCTACCCACTTAGAAAGCAATCTTTTGTTATAATTTAATCTAATCAAATCTTCAGTAGATAACATAATTCTGTTATTCCAGTAGTAGAGCTTATGGATCTTTGTAATATCTTAGAGCTGATGGGTATTCACTGTCCTTTTTTTCTCCCCCTAAGCCTTACCCAAACCTCCAGGAACTCCTGTAGTGACTGAGAGCACAGCCACAAGCATCACATTGACGTGGGACTCTGGGAATCCTGAGCCTGTATCTTACTACATCATTCAACATAAACCTAAAAATTCTGAGGAACCTTACAAAGAAATTGATGGGGTGGCAACGACACGCTACAGTGTCGCTGGACTAAGTCCCTACTCGGATTATGAATTCAGGGTTGTTGCTGTCAATAACATTGGGCGGGGACCTCCCAGCGAGCCTGTGCTAACGCAAACCTCAGAACAAGCACCATCCAGTGCCCCACGGGATGTACAAGCGCGGATGTTAAGTTCAACCACCATTTTGGTACAGTGGAAGGAACCTGAAGAACCAAATGGACAGATCCAAGGATACAGAGTTTATTATACAATGGATCCCACTCAACACGTCAACAACTGGATGAAGCATAATGTAGCTGACAGCCAAATCACTACTATTGGCAACTTAGTGCCCCAGAAAACATATTCTGTCAAAGTTTTGGCTTTTACCTCAATTGGAGATGGTCCTCTTTCAAGTGACATACAAGTCATCACTCAGACAGGAGGTAAGTCTGGTTCTGGATGGAGAGTAGGGAAGGAGGGAAGGAGTAGGTGCTAAGAGGTGTGAATGGTGAAAACAAAGACAGGACAAAGATAAGTATGAATTTTAATTTTTGAGACTTAGAGTTTCTAAATGAGAGGTTAAGATAAGACATCTGGAGCAGAACAGGCATGGATACCTGAAAGACTAAGTAATACTTTTAAGTAGAGGGATGCATTTAGCATCTTTTTAAAAAATTTGTACCCAAATGACTTGAAGATTTTTCTGAATGAGATGGATGAGTGCATCCTCCATGCAGCATTTTGAGAATAGAACTATCCTGCTTTATACTAATGACTCTGATAGAATACTCTTACAAAATTATTTAACTTATGAAAGATTGGGTGGTTCAAGATAAACTTAAAAATAAAACCATTTGTCAGGGGGCCTTACACATTTAAATGTCTTCTATTTTCCAAGCAGCTACCCACTAAAAATACTCTCCTAATGGATTTTTGACTTTTTTTTCTTTGTATGGCTTCATGGGTGGAGAAAGACAGTTATCAAGATCCTAGATCAAACTTTGGGGCCTCATTGACTCATTTTACTGGGCATTCGGGCGGACATCACACTATTTTATGGAGAAACACTAGGCCCTTCAAGTGGTTTTATTTTCATAAGTGGATATAAGACCTCTCTGGTCTTTGATTCAAAGTGATCAATTTTGCCTTAGGTTGAGAATATGACATAGCAACTTTCTTCTAAAGTTTATTCTTGAACATCTGAGAACTATTAATTTGACTCCTATGAGATGTTGACATCTCATAACTTGCTTTAATCTCAGTGTTTTGGCAGTATGCTATTGGTTTGTTCTGCGAATCTACATAAAAACCATATTATTAAGAAACATATTATTGGACAGAGTAGTTATAATCTGTAGGTGTAACTCATTGGTAATCTTGGGAATGAATTTTCTGAGGTGTCAGAACTAGATAAACCTATGTTTAACCCTGACTTGTTTTCATGTTTCATGTCCTATGAATCATGTCACTGAGGGTGTTTACCTATTTTCCCTGGCTACTAGAGATCTCAGAACATATTTACAGCCTGCCTGAATTTTATTTTTTATACTGTTGTTGTGTTTTTGCTGTTTGCTCATGGATTTATTATTTTCTCTAATAATATGAAATATAGCTATAAAAAATATACCTTATCACAATTATACTAAAAAACATTCATATATTTTCCCTACTTGGCTTTTGCAGTTCTTCTGTACTTATTTGTTATATTAATATACAGAAAAACACTGTAGATTAATTTTTCTATATATCTCATATTGGAAAATGTAGAAATCTGTGTATCTTGTTCTTTTTCTTGACTAAAACTGGTCAACTGTTATGAGATTATTTTTTATTACACTATTTCAGCAGCTCTCTATTTAAAGATAACAGAAAATATATACGAAGAACATATACCTGTGCTCCAGTTTTTCTGATTTTTCAATGGTGACATATTTTTTAAAGATTTATTTATTTGAGAGAGAGAGAGAAGAGAGAGGGAGAGAGAGAGGCGGGGAGGAGCAGAGGGAGAGAAACTCAAACAGACTCCCTGCTGAGCATGGAGCCCAGACACAGGGCTCAATCATACCACACATGAGATCAGGACCTGAGCTGAAATCACTAGTCAGATGCTTAACTGACTGAGCCACCCAGGTGCCCCTCAGTGGTATATTTTAAAAATCCCTAGTTTTGGAGTAATATAACCAGAGTTTGAATCCTGGTCTACCATTTTGAGCTCTATAACCTTGGACAAGTTACTTCATTTCTCTGAACTTCAGTTTTCTCATTATCAAAAATAATAGCCACCTTACAGAATTTAGAGGTGGTATTTGGTTTCTATGGCTGCTGTAACAAAATACCACAGACTGGGTGGCTTGAACAGGAATTTACCTTCTCTCCATTCTGGTGGCTAGAAATCTGAGATCAAGGTGCATGGAATTGGTTCTTTCTCAGGGCATCTTCCAGCCCTCTCTCCTAGCTTCTGTTGTTTTGCTAGTAATCTTGGCTGTTCCTTGCTTTGGAGAGACATCACCCTGATCTCTGCCTTCATTGTCACATTGTGTTCTCCCTGTGTGTGTGGCTTTCTGTCCAAATTCCCCCTTTCCATAAGGATTCCAGTCATAATGGATAAGGGCCCAACCAAGTGACCTCATCTTAAATAATTTCATCTGCAAAAATCTTATTTCCAAATAAGGTCACATTCTAAGGGTTAGGAATTCAATATATGAAATTTTGTGGGTTACACTTCAACCCATAACAGTGCTATAGATTAGGTAATGGATAGAAACATTTTATAATTTAATAAGTAATATATAATCATCATCATATTAAAAACAGCTACATATGCTGGGTACTCTGCTGTGAACTTTGCATGTATTAATATTACTACCCAGTTAGGTAGATGTGGAATTACCCCATTTTCCAATGAGTAAATTGAGGATTGAAGAAGATTCAGGAACTTATTTTTCGGACATAAGGTTGGTAAGTGGGAAAGCAGAATTTAAATCCAGGTACCCCAGCTACTTTAAAGTATCATTATTTTCAAATTAATAATTTGCTTTTGTGATAGTTTCAGAGCCTGCTAGATTTTTGTGCCCACCAGGTGCTCAATAAATAGAAGCAGTAAATAGTCATTCATTTATTCATATCTTTATTTAAGAATTATATGTAATTTACCTTTGAAATACTTGAGGTAGCTATTATATTATCCTAGTACAAAAGTACATTAAACCATTTAGATGTAAAAAAAAAAAAAGCTTATCTGAAAGTAGTGAAAGGTATACCTCTTTTCACAGGTTATTATACTTGATCGCTAAATTTGGTGTTAAGTTTTCAAACCACATATTTAAACATAGGAATCCATAATGTTTTATAACTTTTTTTTTTTTTGTCTGATACCAGGAAGATTTAGGTATCTTAGACACCAAATACTTCCTGGAACTAAATCCAACCAAAATGTAAGAATCCTTGGGAATAATGAGAATCTTTATATTCAGAATAGAGAAGATAGACAATAATGCTCTTGGTCACAGTTTATTGAAAGATATAGAACTGATGTTTAAATAGACCATATTTTGGTTTTCTGTATCACCAAAGGACATAATATGACATAAGCCATAACTCAGTTAAGGCAGTGCTACAACAGGGACATTTGAGTTAATGTGATCCAGGGACTCTGAACTTAGAAAAATCTGGATGAATGGGTCACAGATGCATTAGAAGAGTTGTTCCCAATCTGTGATATTTTTACATTATTTCCAAGAACCTTGTATAATAGTTGTACTTTTATTATCCATTGATTGAGAAGATATATAATGACATAATGACTTGTGCCTGCCAAGATCAATAGGCTAAGAAAACCTTCCAAAATAGCACAATGATTTGATCTGTTCCCTAGGCTTAATTAACAAAGGTCATTTGATGTTAGTGGACACCTGCCAAATACAATGATGTTAGTTCTAGTATAATTAATGCTGAGTTGCTCCTTTTTTTTCTTGCTGACTATTTCTTAGAATCATAGCTAGGGAAAAACATAAAATCATTATGAAATATTCTTTTAGAGAGGCTATAGAAAATTTGAGGATATAATTATTTTCACTGCAATTTTGTCTTTCCCAAACCTATGAAAATTTACTAAGATGTATATATTTCTCAAGTATATTTTAATTTCATATATACAAAGATATAAATTTCTATGTCTTCTGTATCTGAAAGCTGTTCATTTTTTATCTTTAATTCGCTGGCACTAATAGTCCTGTTTTTGTTTAAAATTGGACTCTGAAGAAACAGTATGTAGTAAAAAATTGACTTTAAAAGGGAAGTTGTAACTTTTGATCTCATCTAACATTATTGTTAACATATAGATTAAATGGAGGATTGATAGCAATTTATGTGTTTCTGAATAATACAGAAAATCGATATATGATCAATTTATAGTCAATAATATTTCCCCTTAATCATGACTATTCATACAGTTTATAATATTAAGTAATTTTAAATGGTTTTCGATATGAAAATATTTTGGTTAAAATAATTATGTTCTAGAAACACAGGTTAATCTTCCAGTTTTTCCATAACTTTAACTCTTGGCATTACAGTCACTTGCCACTAGTTTACCTTAAAAATGTGGAGAATGCAGTATATATGCCATTGTCAAGGGAAGAATTTATATTGTGCTAGAAAAAGATTTCTACTATTAGAATACACATTTTGAAAGGATGTCTTTTTATATAGTTTTCTTGTATAGATAATTATAATAAGAATATACGGTAACTATATTGTATAAAAGAAGTACAAATAAAACTGTGATAAAGAATGTAGTGAATTACATCTAAAACCTAATGCCCTAAAATGTTGCCTGATGTTCATGCTAATTGGAGCCATTCTAAATCTGTTAAATCCTAATGTCTGTTTTTTTTTTCTTTCTTTAGAAAACATATCTGACCTCTAATTTTTCTGTGCATTTAACAGATTCTTGGGAAAAGATTCTTGATTTTTATGTGTATACATTAATAGTATAGGTCTTTGGAAGGAAAAGAATTATGTCTATCTACTAAATAAATACTGAGTACCAACTTTAAACTTTTTGAAGAAGCTAATTCTACTCCAAATTCTGGGCGTTGCAGAATTGTTATTTAAAAAAAATAAAAAGTAAAAACAACAACAACAAAAAACTATGACATTTAGAGACATGACAGTTTAGGTTTCCAGAACTTGCTAAAGCAGTTCATTAGTATATGTCAACAGGCCTAAATAAGCAAACTAGAAAAAGACTGATTTCCCATTTCCCAAGTTATGAGTACAATTTAAATTCATTCTTTTTTTTTTTTTAAAGATTTTATTTATTTATTTGACAGAGAGATAGAGAGCACAAGTAGGCAGAGTGGCAGGCAGAGGGAGAGGGAGAAGCAGGCTCTCCGCTGAGCAGGGAGCCGGACGTGGGGCTCGATCCCAGGACCCCAGGATCATGACCTTAGCCAAAGGCAGCCGCTTAACCGACTGAGCCACCCAGGCGCCCCTTAAATTCATTCTTAAAATAGTTTTAGCAAAGGAGCTAAAAGGAATTTGAGTAAAGAAGCTCTGGATGTAAATACAACTGTAATAAAATTTAACTTTTCACACTGATATTTAATGACAATTGAGAGTAAGATGTGTGCAGGTGCTTGTGTATTAAATACTTATTTTATCAATGATATATTTTTGGCACTTACAAATCAGACTCCTTGTTTTGAATTTTGTTTTGTTTTACTTCCTCTATAATTCTGGTGTTCCTTTTATTATTGTTATCATTTATTAAAATGCTAGATATATTTTCAAAAGTGTACCTATTAAAGAACTAAGTATTTTCTCAATAATAGGTTTCCTATTTTCTCTGATAATATTTTGTACTTATAATATGGCTAAGCGAAATTGTTGGCTAGCCATTTACTACATGTTAACCCCATCTCTTTAGAGATATTTGCTTAATTTTACTTAAGTATTGATATCTTCTAATATTATCAGCATTTCAGATGACATACAGATATTCCCTTCATCTCTCATTCATTCTCCATTCTTTATCTTTGAGTTGCCTTCAGGTATTTATATGGAGTATAATAGTAGTACTACTCGAATACTTTACATCCATCAATGGGTTTATAATCTTATTTTAGAGAATTGATAGCTAATATTTGTATTTCCTTGTGGACATTAAATAATCAAGAAGAAAAGTATAATGCTGACACCACTTTACAGAATACAAACATTTCTTAAATATAGTTTTAAGGAAAAATTATAAGTTCTACCTCCATTTCCTCTGCCCACATCTAAATTCTAAATTTGATTTATGATCAATAATATCACATCTCTTTTGCTAATGAAGAATGATTGCACTGAAGTTTCTGGATGGGCTTTTTTAATTTTTCCCATGAGTTTCCAGAATCTCAGAGTTTCCTATAAAATTTATGTTCAGTTAATTGGTGAGGGAAATACTGTAACACAGAAAAGCTCTTAAATAAAAGTAAAATAGACACAGACAAACAAGAAGTGAAGATAAAAGATTGCCAGTAAGGTTGAGGTGTAAAGACTGAGAACATTTGAAGAGAGAGAGAGAGAGAGAAGGGAAGGAGGGGGTAGATAACACAAACATAAATGTTAATAGAATCTGAAGCCACCGTAATTGATACACAAGTCTAACAGAACATGAAGTACTCCCTGTGTTTCCAAATAGCACAGAGAAATAAGACCATTTGGGCGCCTGGGTGGCTCAGATGGTTAAGCGTCTGCCTTCGGCTCAGGTCATGATCTCAGGGTCCTGGGATCGAGTCCCACATCGGGCTCCCTGCTCCTTGGGAGCCTGCTTCTCCCTCTGCCTTTCTCTCTCGCTCTCTCATGAATAAATAAATAAAATCTTTAAAAAAAAAAAAAAAAAAAGACCATTTGGAACCCCCTAAAGTGCTTCTTCATATACATATATTATGATCATTAGGGCTACTATGTTTGAAGAATGTAAAAATAAATCCATTAATTTCACAGCTTTTTTCTTTTACTTTGATGCCTCAGTTTTATTGTGGTTGTTTCAACTATGGCTAAATGACTCTGAGGAAGCATCTCTAAGTGAATCTTCAATTCCCAGGGAGATCTAAGTAGTGGCACCTTAAGGTGTTTATGAACATAGAGCCTGATATAATAAAAAGGTCTTTTAAAGCACTAGTCCATTTGCTGGATTTCGCCTGTAGACATAATTTGCCCCCTATCGTGTTTTTCAATTAATTTAAATTAATTCAATTAATTTCCAATGGTTAAAAATGGAAAGATTTCACCTAGAAGATTCACTATCAACTTCTGTTGAAAAATCAGAAGTTTAGGCAAGCTTGGACCAACATTCCACAAAGTTGCAATCTCCTGGTGCTGAATACTACCAACTCCTTCAGGTGGGCCAGGCAATCTCCCATTGGCCCCAGACCCCACCTGGTCTCTAAGTGATCTGCCTGATACCTCTGGACATTTGTATTTCTTTTTTCTTTTTTCTTTTTTTTTTTTTAAGATTTTATTTATTTATTTGAGCGAGAGAGCTCAGGAGCAGAGGGGAGGAGCAGAGGGAAAAGCAGGCTCCCCGCTGAGCCGGGGAGCCTGATGTGGGACTGGATCTCAGGACCCTGGGATCATGACCTGAGCCTAGGGCAGACTCTTAACTGACTGAGCCACCCAGGTGCCCTGGACATTTTTAGTTTTATCACAAGTTTAACATCTACTAAATTAAATTACCCTCCAGACCACTTCAAAAGAAGGGCAAGATAGAAGCCGAGAAGAAGAACCTTGTATATATTATTTGAAGTCATCTGACCACTACTTATTTTGTCCAAGAATAAAATGAACAGTACATCCTCTGAAGCTTTGAGCCTGTTTAATTCATTATTTAGAGGGAGAGGTGTCTTAATAGAATTGGAGGGTCAGATGAAGTTTGTGTCACTAAATAAGGATGAAACATTGAGACCCACTGGGAATTTGTTCAAGACAAATTAAAAGCAAAAAATGTAAACAGTTTAAATAAGAAAAAGTTAATTAGATTCCCAAGATGTTTTCAATCAATGTCAATTTATTATTAGCATTAGGCAGGGAGGAAATACATAACAGGCAGTTATAATCCTGAGAGTAGCCCTTCAGTTCTGTCCATGTTTTTAATTCTTGACAACACTGTGTTCCAGTTTGGTCTAAGTCAGGAGTTATCACAAGGCTTTCTTCTTTCTCAGATTTGTGGAAGTTGGGAGAAAGGAAAAAGGAAACAAAAGTAGAGAGAAAGAAGTGACCACACACATATGCATATGTGTGTGTATTTTTAGGCTGAGAACCCCTTTAATCATCTGAATATTAAAATCCAATCATAACTTCCCCATCTGTCTGATTGTTCTTGGCTTCCATTGTTGCTCCTGCCAGGCTTTCGGTATTTCCTGTTTAGAACTAATGCGTTCTCTATTTGCTTTGCTATTTTCCTGTTTATTTTTCCCTCTTCCCCCGCTGCCCCCCCCCAACCCTTGCTGTTGATCTTTGATCTTCTTTTGTCTCCATTTCTCAATCTGGCTGATTGTGTTAGGTCTCTCACTGGGCGAGTACTTACAGAGAAAAAAGAAAAGAAAAAAAAAGATACCTTGTTTAGAAAGTATGTTCACAGAACCATCAAATTAATGAGTATCTCAAGGCCTGTGATAAAAAAGGAGAAAAGATGATGAATGCAATTAAAAATAAGAAGCACTGACTATTGGCTGCCTTATGCATCAGTCCAAACATGAGATTGTATGCTTACACATGAGGTACGTACACACACATGCGCACACACACACACACACACAGGTTAACATACCAGAGGAATAAAATAGGAATACTGGAAACCATTCTGGTAGATCTGTTTAGACCTTGATTTCTTTTTAAACAAAAGACTATTTTAGTCATATTACAGAGAGATGACTATAAAAGAAAAAGAAAACATTTTATATTTCTAAAGATCTTCTTACTAAGGAAAACGATGCTTCAAGTATTATTTAAGAAATTGAAGTCATACATCAGTTACAAAGTATATTATTTTTCTTAAGTTTTTCAGTGTTTATGCCCATTCACCAAAAACACTTCACATGTTCTTTTTCCCTCTAGTATAAAGTATTATTATTCTTGTTTTTTATTAAATATACACAGAATATACTTGTGAGAATATGGACATATGGTCAGCTATAGCACTTTAAGACGTGCCACGATATCAGGGGTAATGATCCAAATAGTTAATGGCCAGCATGGCCTGGGCACCAACCAATCAGAACAGACACTGGCCAAGGACAAAGTAAGGTTAGCTGGGCCAGTGACGCCCTGAACTACATTACCCTTGTGTGTAAGGGATAGAGGACCTAATGGGATTTGATGTTAACCAGGCGGTTGGGGTTAGTAATACCTATTCTAATACAGCATTTGCGTAAAGTGTTTTAAACTGGATATATGTCCCATTTTTTAATACATCTGATACATAGCTCTTTCAAATTGTCTATTGTATGGGTTATAATGACTAATATGAGAATTATACATGACATCTGCTAAATTACTGTATGTCTGATAATAAACATATTCTCTAAACTTTTTGATTTGTGTAGTAACTTAGCTCCATCTCACTAGGAACAATATTAAGTTTACATTAGGCCTAGTATATTAAGTCACTTAAAGTCAATTAGGGGTATGCCTGGGTGGTTCAGTCAGTTAAGCGTCTGCCTTCAGCTCAGGTCATGATCCCAGGGTCCTGTGATCCAGTCCTGCTTCAGGCTCCTTGCTCAGTGGGGAGCCTGCTTCTCCCTCTGCCTGCCACTCCCCCTGCTTGTGCTCTCTCTCTGTCTCTCGCTTTCTGACAAATAAATAAAATCTTTTAAAAAAGAAAGTCAATTAGGGTTTAGAAGTAATTATTTATAAGGGATAGTTTTTTTTTTTTTTTTTAACCTCTTTTTCAAAATGTGGGTTGGTAAGAAAGATACTACGTGATTCTGGTTTACCAGTAGGTTTTGTTAATGGAGTGAAGGTGGGATTTTATAAACCTAACCGGAAATAATTTTGAAAGTTAAATGCAGTGCTAGAGAACAAGTTCTCGGTTGTAAAATAACAATGGTTTTTATGTATATAGCACTTGTTATGATTTAGACAATATTGATTCCAAGTGTATTATATAAAGCATCTCACTTACTATGTACAACAATATTATGAAATAAGCTTATTATTCATGAGATCAGATTTATGTTCTATTCTGTGTTTGATAATTCTCCATCTTGTATAGATTTTAAACTGATCAAGAACAAGTGCAGTGTTAAAAATATTCTTGTACCTTGAAGGAGGAAAAATGGACTATCAACAATGTTAAGGACCTAGCTCTCCATTAGGCTACACATGTGGACACATTTTGAGAGGTTTAAACAGATGCACTAGTGGAAGGGTTTCGAATACTCATGGTGATGATGAACTCAGTCCCTTGCCTTCCTGTTTTTAGTACCAGGGCAACCACTAAACTTCAAAGCAGAACCTGAGTCTGAAACAAGTATTTTGCTGTCTTGGACACCTCCACGTTCAGACACCATCGCCAGCTATGAGCTGGTCTACAAAGATGGGGAGCATGGCGAGGAGGTAAGACTGCTTCTCACCTTCTGATCATTCACTGTCCTGGGGCCCTACTCTACTTTTGTGTATTCGCCCAGGTTCTGCCAAAAGGTCAAATATCTATAGAGCACTTTGGTGGAAAAGATTTATTCATCAAAAAAGGAACTTGACCAAAAAAACAGAATATTGATTTCAAGCCTTTGGGGGTGGAATGAAGCAAACACCAACAAAAAACATCTGTTGTCCCTATTTCCAGGCTTCCAAGCTTCTTCTGAAAGTATCTAAAAGAATATACCCATGAGACTTAGGGACTTCCTTTATTTCTCTTCTGCACTATGGTAATTAAGCCATATAGTACTTAAGTTAAATGACTTCCAAGGCTTTGGATGGATGAATTTTTCCAAACTGGTTTCAGAGAACGAGGCCCTGTAGCAAATGTTTATTTGTATGCCAAGAGTTATTTGATATGAATGGGAGTATATATAATGTTTGAGTATACTATGCAAATAAAATAATTATAAAATGAAAAAGTCTGGCAATTGTTGATAGTTACTGAAAAGAGAAACAAAATCAATATAACTAATGCATAAATTAAGAGGTATAGTAAGGATTTCACATATATTAACTCATTCAGTTCTTACAGTGGTGTCATGAGTAAGTTCTTACTTTTAATCGATTTCACACATAAAAAATGAAGGCACAGAAAAGGTAAAACAGATTCCCCCAAATCTCACACTACTGAATGGCAGAACTGGGATTTGAAAATCTAGGCAGTCAGGTTTCAGAATCTATCTTTTTTTTTTTTTTAATCTTTGTGCAAAGAGTTTAGTTTTAATATTACTTAGTATTTTAATATTTAAAAATAGGGTCCTAAGAGAAAAATAAGTTCTTACTTTTAATCGGTTTCACACATAAAAAATGAAGGCACAGAAAAGGTAAAACAGATTCCCCCAAATCTCAGGTTCCAGAATCTATCTTTTTAACCAATAGGGTATATACTGCCTCTTGGGTGGTGTACTTTGTATAAACTATAGAAATCGGTATTAAGATACATCTAACAATTTCAGGATGGGAATATATGATGGTAATGAATGTATTTCTTTTGTTACTGTGACATCCAGGGTGGAAACTTAGGACAAAATGTTGGTGAAACTCTATGTGAAAACTCAATCCACACAAGTCATTCTATTGTACCTCGTAGTATTCTTTATCTTAAAAAGATCTTTACAAAGCTAGGTAGCCCCTAACTTCTAACAGAAATACCTTTTTTTTTTTTTTTAATACACTCACATACTAAATGAAATATCAGTTAACTTATGGTATATCATTCTGAATACTGTAATAAATTAATATGTTCCTATAAACTTCTGTCTTATTACAGCTGTTTGAATTGAGCAGAATCTCCAAAGACCAGGTTCTAAATGCAATGCTTTTAGAGTTAGCTAACAAAGCCAATATGAATTAAACACTCAAAAAGTATATAATTGAAATGCTGCTATAACTTAAAGTATTCATGTTACCACTATTGATGTTTTTATTAAGACGTAATTCAACATTAATTTATTTTAAATCTTTGCCACTATCCAACTGAAAAACAGATAAAATTAAAACAGTGCAGGAGAGTGGCACTCCTTTGAGAATGCTGTAGATGTAGGTGCTTGAATGTTGGTGCACCTACTCTGTTTTACAATTGTTTCTTTGGGGATTCCGTTTTTACATACCATTTGGGAAATCTAAAATTTCTAAAAGCTTTTGTATTTGCGAGCCAGAATACCCTAGGGATGTTTTCTCTAGTTTTATATTTGAATTCCCCTTGAATGATTTCTGTTTGTGTGAACAGCAAACCCTGTTCGTTGAAAAGCCTTAAGATTATTTATGCCATTACTAGATTACATAATAGTGTGTATTTTAAGGCTTACTACAGGCTAATGTTCAATCTGAGATTGATTACCCATAGCTCTATTTTTGCTAAAATGCAAGTCAAATTTTAAGCATGAAAAGTAAGAGTTACAACATTCAATTAAAGAAACCTTATTTCAAAAGCCCTTTATGATGTTAAAATTTGCAGAAAAGTTTGTGACTTTTTTCTCTAGCTGTGTGTTCTGTAGTTACAAAGAAAGAAAGTTTTAAAATGATTTTAAATCAGTCTAGAGGGATGATATGGTTTCATATACATTTTCCAGCTAACAAACATCTGATTTTTATCCCATCAGAACTTTGCAATTTCAGATCTCTTGTAGCAATGTCTTAGAAATTGTACACCGGTTTCTGTTGCTACTTCTGGCCATATCTTCTTTGCCCCAATTTAAATTGCAGAAGGTCATGGGAGATGAGCTAGACAATCTCTTCACTTGAAATTGGCTCACATTGGCCAGACCCCACTATCAGGGGAAGGAGTCAGTGTCTGTTGGTGGATTTTGTCTCAGCAACACATGCACCTTAACGTACAACATGCTTATGGGTCGTGGCCTCTCAACCTCCCTCTTACTTGACGCATTTGGTCACTACATTATCATTAGAAAGATCTCTGGCTTCCATTGTTCTGGTTGCCTTCTTTGTTGTAGAAATTTGCCTTTAAACACTGATATTTTCCTTGTATATTTCCCCTGGTAGAGTCCTAGATACTCACTGTTGATTCTGTTTGTGATATTTTGATGACTTTATAACACCAATGACAGACATCTGAGGTTGCAGGCAGTGTGTTAAAAATATTTGCATGAATCTTAATGAAAATGACCTAATTCTTTTGATACTTATCCACAGCAACGGATTACCATTGAGCCCGGGACATCTTATAGACTGCAAGGGCTGAAACCCAACAGTTTGTACTACTTCCGTCTGGCCGCACGCTCTCCTCAAGGCCTGGGTGCTTCCACGGCTGAAATATCGGCCAGAACCATGCAGTCAAGTAGGTGTCTCTCTTTGCTTACTTTCTGCCCTTTTTCATTAGGGGGTGTTGCAGCCTTCCCCACCCCCCGGCCAACAAACAAATCAGCTAATTAATAAGTTAGACAGTCAGTAGTTTCTATGCTAGTAAGCATCCAACTTTGGGGATTACAACCATGACCTATGTTGGTTTCCAACTTGGTCCAAATAGCAGATCCCATTCTCTCCCTTCCTAAACTGAAAGAAGTCGGAGGAGTTAGAAGACTTCCGTCAGGAAAATGAATGAAAGTTCCACCAGGCCCTGTGTAATGATTTATAAGGCTGTACCGCAATATTCTGGTTGAGAACACTGCCAAATAATCACAAGAGGGCTTAACAAACTAAAGAGGTTAACAAAGACCAAACTTGTAAGCTTTTTAAGCACACAGGTGGTTTTTCTTTAAAGTTCATTTTATTTATTTATTTATTTATTTATTTATTTATTTATTTTAGCGGGAGGTGGGAGAGGGACAGATGGAGAGAAAGAGTCTTAAGCAAGCTGTACAGCCACGCAGAGCTGGATGTGTGGCTGGATCTCACGAACCTGAGATCATGACCTGAGCTAAAATCAAGAGTCGGACGCTTAGCCAACTGAGCCACCCAGGCGCCTCCTAAGCACACAGGTTTTAACTTTGCTAACAAACAGGTTTTTATTTCATGTATTTATTTCTACTCAGAGAAAAGCTCAGCTCTTGTGACTACTTTGTTATTAACTCTGCAAGTAGTACACGTGGAAATTTGGAACATTCGTAGAAAATCTGTATTTGGGCAAATTCAGGAACAATGGAGTAATCACAAGTACATTTGCAATCCTAAATTGTATTTTGTTTCCTCAGGTTCAATTTCTTTTTGGAACTGTTGCCCTAGAGCATAGTTGTGTTTATCACAATGGGGGTTCATTGTGTCCAGGGAAGATTGCTTTGTGTAAAGTATTATATGGAAGTTTATTTTTGATGGAAAGTTTGGTGACTTATAATAATACTATGGTTTCCTCTTTACTAGTAAGTTTCTATAATTAGTCTATTAAACAACCATTGACCTTGAATTGAACAGTTTTATGGAGTTATTTCCCTAAGTATTTTTTTGATACTTTATATTTTATATGTGATTTTTAATAGTTATATATGCAGTAGATATGTGTAATCTCAATACATTGAATTTTGTAAAGAGGATGCTCTGCTGACCTAAGTATTAGACCTAGCAGCAAACATGAAATTTATATTTTCTAAAAAATGAATTTTCTTTCATATAAGCAAGTCTATATTCTATAGAAATTTAAAATCTTTCAGGGTTTTTTGAAAATAAAAGTTATTTTCTTTCTCTTTCTCAAAACATGCCTGTTGGTACAAAAAGTATTAGGATCCTATTACTTAATCCATTAGTGATTATGGTCTATTCCCATAAAATTCCCTTTCCATCCATAAAGATGATATATATTCTCGTGATTTTGCAAATCTTACTCCAAATTTTCAAGATTGTCATATGAGAATTTCCTTTTCGTCGGTACAGGGAGCTTTCATTTTGATTGACAATCATGAAGAACCCAAGACATGTAAATTAAAAAAGACTGATAATCCTGTAAACAATTGGATATACCTGACACTACATAATATTAAGACCCACAAGATCTAAGGAAATACCCAAGCTACATATTCACAACACAAAATTAGAAATGAGTTACTCAATCTACCACATCAATTGCCTTAAAACAATATATATATATATATATATATATATATATATATATATATATATGTATATCTTATCCCTCTTATTTGTCCCTTAGGAATTATAAATTATTAACTTTAAAAATAATTTATGACAATGGTTGCATTGCTCTTATTGCTTTTTTAATTTTCTCAAATAATGATATGTTTGGGTAATTTGATGGAAAATAATTGCTCAGAAAGTGACCATTTTATTTTAGAATGGACAATAAGAAAGTTTCTCTCTTAACTCTTATGTAAATTCTACTTTATATGAATAATTACATACAAAATGAAAGAAATTTTGCACATAAGTCATATCTTTTCCAGGTGGTTCTCAGGATTTTTTTTTAAACAGTTCTTTTTCATGGCTGTGTTACTGACAATTTGTAAGGGGTAGATGATTATTATTGATTTTACCAAAATTTGTTGGTGGAATCTAATTCTTTACTAGCAATGGTGTCTCAAGAAGAGTTATAATAATTTTTTTAAAAAGCTGAAAGCTGACGTAGGGTAAGTACAAGTTACAGTCAGAATCAACAAGCCTGACATTACCCTCGGGTAGGTAAATCTTGGACTATGCATTTCCATCCTTTATTGATTCTGCATGCTCACTGTATACAGGCTACAATCCATGCTAGATTAACATCTTTCCTTAAAACTGGTCAGGCTGACTCAGGTTTTCGCATAGTCAGAGGGAACGCTCTTATATTTGGGCTTTTATTTCTTTTCCTTTTTTTTTTTAATTGGAATTGGTGGAAGGGCATCTAACAGTTATTGCAACTCTATACCTGAAAACCCTTTCACAAGTGAATGCTGTGTATGAACCACCCTCATTCCAGAATGCAGACGTGAAAACAGCATCTATGAAGCATCATCAGACTTTCGTGTCATAAATCTTGCAATATTTACAGGTGTTTTTAAAGTTGGGTAGTCTGTACAGTAGGGCTGGGGAATACTGAGGGATTGCTTTAGAAGAACAATTTAAATTGCAGGTAGGTAATTTTATTTGAGGCTCTATTATCTCAAGGTTTCATGTTCACATATTCCCCCTTCTCATTATTTAACAATTATTTTTGGTCATTTATTCATTTTTTGGTTTATTCATGTTACTAAGCCAAGGTACCTAAATTTAAATTTTTCTTTTAAGTTTCAAAGCCTTGTTTTCATTTTGTTGTCCTTATTGTTCGTTTATTTATTTTTGCCTTTTCTTTTGTTTTATCATTTTTTTTTTTCCAACCACTCCTGTCCTTTCACTCAAACCCTCCTTTAACTCACTACCAAAATAAGAGCCGTCAGCTCCTCCTCAAGACATTAGTTGCACCAGCCCAAGTTCCACTAGTATTTTGGTAAGTTGGCAACCTCCGCCAGTGGAAAAACAGAATGGCATTATTACTGAATACTCCATCAAGTACACCTCAGTGGATGGGGAAGATGATAAACCTCATGAAATTTTGGGCATTCCTTCGGACACTACTAAATACCTTTTGGAACAGCTGGAAAAATGGACTGAGTACCGCATCACTGTGACAGCCCACACAGACGTCGGCCCTGGCCCTGAGAGCTTCTCCGTGTTGATTCGAACTGATGAAGATGGTATGTTGCCTCTGCTACGTCAGCTTGCACCCTTCTGACACAGTCTTGGTCTGCTGTCTTTTGATAGGCTAACAGTAATCAGCTTTTCTCTGCTCATCTTTTTTTACCCAGCATCGCTGTAACTTCAGTAATTTTTGCCAAAGACCTATCTTTGCTGCAGCCTGGGCATTTTTTTTTTTTTTCAATCTCAACACGATAATTTGCTTCCCTTTAAAAGAACAGTTTGCTCCTATGACCTTGTAATCCAGGCCGTTTTCTGTACTTCCGTCTAAAGTCTTCTGTGTTTTTCTTGGCCTTTTTTAGTCACTTCTTTTACATTTTGAAGTTAACTTTTCAAATCTGCCTTCTTATCTTCTTGTTGCCTTTTTGTCTTGCATATTTCAGAGACACTGATGCTCAACATTCAATTTTTGGCATCTGTTGTTTGGAAAACCTTTGATATGAGAAAAAAAGAAGAAAACCGATATAATCAAGAATCTTTTTATTCTGCTAAAAAGAAATCTTTAAAAAAACACACAACAATCAACAACCAGTTTTTGTTATTATTTCAATGCTACTCCTCTTTGTGCTTTAATGCTTTGAGCCTCAAAGCATCTTCCTTGGCTTTTGTACATTTTTTACATGTTTTTCTATTTCTCTGATACTCTTTTTTTCTTCCATTTTTTTTTTTTTTTTGGCATCGGTCATGTTTTTTGATCTTTTCTTAAAAGGTAGAGCAGATTGGTTGAGCATTTTCATTGCTTGAAAATGTTTGTATTCCACAAAGGAAACATAGTGGGTCTGCCCATTTTTTTTTTTTAAACCTAAGTAAAGAAAATACTCAGACTGGGTGGGACAAGTGCCTATAATCTTCTTTTATCCAATGATGTTGTTCCAGTTCCTAGTGGTCCTCCTCGAAAAGTCGAGGTAGAGGCTGTCAACTCAACATCTGTTAAAGTCTCATGGCGCTCACCTGTGCCCAATAAGCAGCATGGCCAGATAAGAGGATACCAGGTGCATTATGTGAGGATGGAAAATGGTGAGCCCAAGGGCCAGCCCATGCTGAAGGATGTCATGCTGGCTGATGCACAGGTAAGCCTCTGAAATTACATACCTATGTTTTTATTTATTATATTTATTTTAGCCTATACCTTGAAATGGACCCCCATTTTTTAAATTTTTTGACATTTAAAAATTCCTGTACAAAATTCTAGTTTTTAAAACACATGATGTGTATGAACCTTCTCAGTCAGAATTGACAGCATGTAAGGAAATGAGTTGTAATGAAATGACACTCAAGCCTACTTAAAAACATGTAATTGTTTCCTTAAAATACAGGTACTCAACTCTCTACATTTATATCTGAGTTTGCCTTTCTGACTTCAAAAAAGTTGAATTGATTTTAATCAAAGTAACAAGAAGAATTCTAAGCAGCTGTGCTAGAACTACTTGAAATTAAATTGATCTAACTTCTAAATATATGACTTATTCTGTTGAAGAATAGACATTCTCACGTGAGGAGAATTACCCAGATAGTATTTTATTTAGTGCTTATTTATCAAACCATGTATTCAGAAGTAATTATTTCATTTCCCAGAGAAATGAAGGAAATGACAATGAAAAATTAGAGTTTTCCAGGAAATAAATGGGATCCCCTATGTTAAGGCACGTTAAGAAAAGTATGAAGAGCAGTTGAGTGTGTGAGAAATTCTACTGATCCTCGGGTGGTAGTTTTCAACCACGCAGTCACTTGGTTTTGTAATCTGTTGTTTAAAGCAGAGCGTTACATGTTTCAATTTTTTTGTGTGTGTAAAGTAAAGGGCTTCAAAGATAATACCATAATAAATTCACCTGTGTTCTATGTAGTTACTTGAAAAGAAGAGGAAGATTTCAATTAATAGCTTCTACTGGGGATTACATATAACCTGTGGATAGCTTCACTATACCGGGTCCAGTAGTGATGGGATGTTATGAATAGGGGAGTACTATGCTTATCTAGCAAATCAGTAGCTGGGCATGGAAAAGGAGGGGGTTTGGAAAATCTGAAATTTATTTCAGTAAAAAGTTCCTTCCTTGTGTCAAAGTGAGGAGGACTATGAGCCAAGTGAGAACTATTATGTCAGGTTGCCAGATTTTGCATTCTTGTCTCTGTGCAAATAAAAGAGCAATCTACGTCCCTGTGGCTGTAAGGAAAACATCGACCCTAATGTTTTAATATAATCAACTCACAAAAATGCTATTTTTCCTTTGGTTTTGAAACATTTTAACTAAAGGGATCTGGATGAGTTGTTCACTTAATCAGCTCTAAATCCAGTTCCATGGTTTTGAAGTCTACTTCTGTAAACTTATGTCTTTAGATTCATAGCCCTTTAGACTCTGGAAAAGGGGCATTGCTTTTTCTAAATATTCTGTACGTCTGTGAAACAGTACTCACAATATGAAATTAATAAAACCAGTAAAGCCTATGTTTTCTTTTGTAAGTCTGAAATTATGAAAAAGAAAATGATATGGCCATGATGCTTTGATGTACTCTGTCAGGTCCTAGATAATTTTACATTATAAACCTGTACTTCTGTCAGTGTTTTGTGGAGGATGGTGGTTAATGGAATTATATGATACAAAATGCCTTAAATGTCAACACAATTTTCCCCCTCTCTTCTACTTTGGCTTTTCTTTATTAATTTGCCGATCTTTCTTATGTGTATGTTTATTTTATTTTATTCTTTTTTATTATGTTATGTTAATCACCATACATTACATCATTAGTTTTTGATGTAGTGTCCCATGATTCATTGTTTGCGTATAACACCCAGTGCTCCATTCAATACGTGCTCTCTTTAATACCCATCACTAGGCCCCCCACCCCCCTCCCCTCTAGAACCCTCAGTTTGTTTCTCAGAGTCCATAATCTCTCATGGTTCATCTCCCCCTCATTATGTGTATGTTTTTGATCGTTGTTCTTTTGTCCACCTCGTGTGTTCTCTTAATATTCATTGAAATTCCACTGCATCTTGCAAGACTTCCCTGGGGCTATAACATTCCAATATTTTATGAAAGGTGTTAATCTAATTAGTGACATAAATTAATTGCATAACATAGAGAAAAAGTCAAAATAAATGTCATAAAGTAATGTATGATTAGAAACACTAGCTGTACGTTATACCTTATTGATTCATTCCAATGAACCACACATTAAAAATTGCATTAGCTGATTTTAATTATAACAATACAAAGCATATTTACTTTTGACCTCTCAGTTCGGGGTGAGGATGGAAGCATAACACACCTACTCTTTGGAATTTTATTGTACACACTTGCTTATTTTTTTGTTCTGTTTTTTTTTGTTTGTTTTTTTAATCTAAGGAAGGCAACATTGCCTTTGTAAGGCTACAGATTTCTCTTCATTTCTTTTTATTTTGTTTTCCTCTTCCCCAACCTTCTTAATCTCAATCAGTGGGAATTTGATGATACTACTGAACATGTGAGTAATTTTGGGCTGCTTTGTCAAAAAGAGATTATAAATGCTTGTTTTTTCTGTTACCCCTCTCTCACTTATTTGTGATATGTCATCACAGTTTGCTTGGATGCATGAACTAACAAATTATTTTTAAATTATCTTCATTATGTGGTATACTTTTAATTTAGGTTTTTGTTTTGTGAAATTGGCATGATTGCATACGAAATATCATGAGCTCATGTTGTTCTGATGGCTGCTACTAACTACCCTGTGACACAGTTAAAGGAGGCATGCTCTAAGTGGAGGCATCACAGACGAGAGATATCAAGCTGTGTGATATAGGCCACTCATAAATCCTACCCCAGGGTTACATCTTCAGTGGATAACACCATGCAGTTCCGGTACTAATTATATCAAGAAATGGCAATTCTGTTGTACCGATAGAAATTTGAGTTAAATTGAATGAGTCGTGCCAAGAGGCAGAAAATATCTCCCTGAGGGAGGAATTTTTTAAAATATTTCAATGGCTGGATTATGTTATTTATTGAGACCTTATTACTATGTATAGGTTTCCTTGGGGGATATAGGATGCGACACCTGCCTTCGAAGCACTTACAATAGGTGGCTAGGAAGGATGTAAAGTTTGGGAAAGTTCCATAAAATACAACAAAAGCTATGACCTCAAGCAATGTGTAATTAATTAATAAATGAGTGGCATTGTCAGTAAGAACTGTGAGTTCAGAGGCCATGGACCAAGAAGGTAGAAGAGGTCTTGCAACTTTGTTGAGAACTTAAAAAATAAGTAAGGGTTGAAGAAGTGGAAAAGTGTGTGTGTGTGTGTGTGTGTATGTTGGAAAGTTGGAGGTAGGGATGGTTTTTTAAAGATGAGTATGTGGGACATAATCATTGAGGCAGATCAAGAATGCGATATAGTCAAGTGACATGAGCTTGCCAATTCGACATGAATGAAGGGGTTCAGGTTAGTAAATTAGTGCTAAGTATGACTAAGACATAAATTTAATATAATGTTAGGAAAACCTGAGGTGTCAAACTAAAGAACTGGCTTTTAACTTCAGTACTGGAGAAATATAGAAAATTATTAAAAATAGAAATAAGATAAAGGCTGGTAAGTGTATTCTTTCATTTAGTAAATATTTTTCTTTTTGCTAAAATGCAGGGCTCTCACTGAGAATATTGGTAAGTATGATGGGCAAGGTATCAGTTTTAATGGAACTGACACTGTTTTATAAACTTCTTTTACTGTAATCCATAGTAAGAAATGCATTATATGTCACGACCAGTGCATTCGTATGTTTAAAATAAAGGTCTTACAAAATAATACCTTACTTATACATATATAAAATTTAATATTTTGTATGAAAGTATATCCTATTTCTTTTTTAAAATGCTGGTCATGACTAAGTAAATTGATTTCATGACCTACTTAAATGGGTCATTACCTGCAGCTTAACGCCAATGACATAGTGGGTGGATTAGAGAGAAAGAAGAGAGTAAACAGGGAAACAAATAAAAATTCTTTTGCTAACGTCATAACATAATAAAAATTCAATGAAGTTGAGGCAGCAAAAATGAAAAAGGGACAGTTTTGGTCAATATTTTAAAGGAAAAACTGGCAAAAACTCGCTAAGAATTTGAGGAAGAAAAAGAGATCAAGATCACTCGTAAGTTTGGAATACGCTACACCATTCGTTAAAGTATAGAAGCAAGGAGGGGAATTTACTCCTGGAAATGACATTTGAGCTTCAGTCAAGCTGAACTTGAGGGAACAATTGATAGTCAAAGGAAAATGTCCAGCACATATTTTCAATGGACATGCCACTGGAGCCCTGATGGGAAATCAGGACTAGAAATGAGTTTCAGACAGAAAAAATTCTTTAAGGTTTGGAAATGTGGGGGTTTTTTTAGGACTAGAGAGAAACACAGCAGGCCGGTAACTGTTTCAGAACATCCGGGAATGCCAATTTTTAACAGGCAGGAAGTTGAATGGAGATATGCTAGGAGAAGGCAAAGAGATTGAGGAATGGTAGACACAATATCAGCCACACTACCTCACAGAGGATATGGAAACCACCAAGGAAGTATGGCCACCGTTTAAAGAAAGAAAACATAACACGAGATGATGTGATCCAGGCAGATAGAGGTGTGTCCAGCTGTGATTATACCACTGCAGAGGGTTTGACCAAATTCAAATTACATTACATGTGTTATCCTGGAACAGCCTATGTGAGAGGAAGGGCATGTGTGGTTAATCCCAATGTGATAAATGAAAAAAACTTATATAAGGCTCAGAGTATATAAATTTCTTGCCACACGATTTGGTGATAGAACCAAGCCCTGCTTCCCACCCCCCCCCCCCAGCCTTGCCTACTTTCAGCAAAAATCCAGTAATGTGTGAGAGGGACCTTGGAAACAATAATGTTATCATTTTCCCATCATAATTTCTGGAATACCCAGTATATCTGCTATAATTTAGAATGCTACTCTTGGGTGGTTCAGATGGTTTTTATAGCCTCTGTAATATTAGTGAAACCATTCCAAGGTCCTGAAAATAAAATCTCTCTCCCAAATTTAGCCCATTCATCTGGCAGAATAATATTTCCAATGGCTGTTCAGGATGATATCTGAAATTCTTAAATTTCCACTCCAATGATATTCCTACTATTTTGAGAAAAGCACACTGTCAAAAGCTGTCATATTTGGGATCAGATTCAACAACTGAGTTCAATGGTGCCCCTTACAGCCTTACACAGAAAAATCCTTCTGTCCTCCACACAATCCAGTCCATTCCATGAACTCTCACTTGCTTTGTCTTCAAATGTGGAAGACAATGACATTGTATTATTTCTTAAATCTAACCATATTCAACTTGAAAACATAGCTGTGCCAAATATCTGAAAGGGATCTTTATAGCTATGTGTTTGTGTGGGGGCATGTGGGCATGTGTGTAGCAGCTCTGAAGAAAATAACAGAAGTTAATAACTACTCTATGTAAAGAATCCTATAATCTCCAGTTTGGAAGAACAGATCTAAGTTTTGTAACCATCACAGTTTGGGGGCCCTAATTAAGAGAAATCTAGAGTTTTGATAAATAGTTTGTGACATTTAACATTTTCTAAATAGGATTAATTGAGCACAACTCCATGATGATGTGGTAAAAAAAAATATTGTTCTTTGGTTTTATGACCTACTCCAAATCACCAGAAAATTCTCCTTAGTGTATAATGATTTTAGTTCATAGTCTATATAATTAACCAATAATATGTCACTCTAGTCCTAAGAAACTTCTCTGGCTGTCAAGATATCTAGGTTCAACAGATCAGCCATTTGGCAAAATACTAGCATGGTGATAAAACAGACTGCATTGGCATCAGCCCCATCACTGGTCTGTTGGCCAGGCTATAGAGGATGCATATTGAGAGCTCCTGGCATAATATCACTGCGGGTTTATGGTTTGCTCACTATGAGCCAGGCATAGTTGTAAGTGTTTACTGATATAACTCATTTAATCCTTCTATTATTCCAACTTTCACATGGGAAACTGAGGTACAGAGGGGATTAACTCACCTGCCCTGGATCACCAAACTAGGAAATAAGGAGATGCAGGTTTAAATTCAAGAACTCAGGAGTTCTGGCCTCAAGTTTCATGTTTTTAACTACTACTTCTTAGGATTACCTCTTACGATGGCTGAAGACCTCACTTTAATGTCAGCATGAAAACACATCATTCATAGCATGAACAACAGGCATGAAACTTCCAGTGCTTGGCATGGCTACAGGAAGTATTTAAGCATGCAAGAATGTGGATGGATGCTTTGAATTTCCCCAGGGTGTTTGTGGTGTTTTGAATCAGTGTCATTCTATTGTGTCATTTTAGGACATGATTATTTCTGGGCTACAGCCTGAAACTTCCTACTCCCTCACTGTCACAGCCTACACCACCAAAGGAGATGGTGCTCGCAGCAAGCCCAAACTGGTGTCCACCACTGGGGCAGGTAACCATATTTGTGCGTAGATGTGCCTTGAACATGTTCCAGGTGACAATAATATGAATTTTCCAAATGGTATGGTGAATTCTATCAAAAAGAAAAAGTGGACTGTGGTCAGCTTTTGTGTTTTTTGATATACATTTCAGAAGAAAAACATCAAGACATATTTTGCCCAAATTACTCAGTCAGTCACTCAACAAGTATGTTCGTGAGCACCTACTACATGATAGGCGCTACTCCCAGTACTGGGGACACAACAATCAACAGAGCAGAAATATTCTTCCCTCCTGAAGCTTATTTTCTGAGTAGAACTAGATAGCTAACAAGTAGACAAATGAGTATATAATAAAGCATCAGTAAGAGAGAAGTTGAAAAATAAAGGTGTGTAAACATTAAGGATAGGATAGCCCCTAGGGACCGTTTGGAAAGAGTGATCGGAGAGGGTCTTTTAGAAAAAAGTTATTTGAGCTGAGACATGAATGATGTGAAAGAGCAAGTCCCATGAATGTCCAGAGGGATGATCATGTGGGCAGGGATGTCACTTATTAGCTTCAACCTCTCTCAGCAACAAAACCTTCTAGAAGAGCTGCCATCATGAACTGAGTTGATGACTTACAGTTCTGGGTTTTGTTTGTTTTGTTTTATTTTGCCATTTTCTCCTGCTCACTCCTTGCTGTGGGGATTCTGAAGAGGCCAAATCACATAAAAGATAGGGAACAGAAAAGAGAGAAAAGCAACATGGCTACAAAATATCAGATTGCTCCTCTGAAGAACAAAGTTTCTTAATGCTCTTTAGAGTTACTTTGATCGTCTCACATTAGGAAAAGCCAGCATGAAGGAAGACCTGACATTGTAAAACCAATAAATTAAGACATAATTACAAAAGGATTCTCCTCCAATCCCTTTATATCACAATCTCCCATGGAACATTTAAACTATGATTTGATTTACTCCTCCCGAATCACTTCTCACACAACTTTTTAGGAACACACCTCTATGTAAAGGCATAAAGCAAAGAACAGCTGTGATGTTGAGTACCCTCCTGGGTGCCATGCTCACTGCCAAATTTGTCTAAATGTCATAAGATTTGCCTCACTTACATCCTGCCACCTGGAACTGCCTCAAGCAGCAGGATTACAGATGGCAAAACTCCTTTAAGGCAAAGTCTTCTGGGCTTTTTTTTTCCTTTTTTTTTTTTTTCTTTAAATTTAAGAATAGCATGGTATCAAGCTAATTTAATGCCCTCCTTAGGAGATATATGTTCAGTGGGGGCATGCTGACTGGCTATGGAACCAGCCTCTATTGAAATGTAGACAACTAAGTGTAAACCCCTGAAATTAAATCCCAAAATGAAGAAAATATATTTCCTACACCTATATTTATAATTGTGTCTTAATTAGTCTGAGATGTATTACATAAAGCATCAAGCTCCTATTGCCCTTAAGATAGGGGTGCTATAATAAGGAGGAGAAAGGAGAGAATTTATAGCCAAGGGGTGTGAATCCCAGAGAAAGAAATGGCATTGTCGATTTCCACAGCACGAACACTGGCTCATCACTTTTTAGTGACTATTCAAAAAATTATTTAGAGTTGTGGATGTTATTCGCATAGAGGATTATTTTGGTGTTTCCATTTCAGAACTTTCTTAATCAATGGTGATTTGGGTATTGAGGAAGACAATGCTTATATTTTAGATGTCTGCACACATATTGTCTTCATACTGGGCCTAGGTTGGAGGTGTGAGAATCCAGATTTATAATCTCTTTCAGAGAAAAGCTCTAGTTTTATTGTCTGCCAACCAACTAGTCAAAATCATCCCTTAGTCATGATTTATCCCCAGGTAAAAAGTATAGACAAAAAGTACAATTATAACCATAATAACTTAAAGCAACATTTTTTTGCACTACTTAAAAAAAAAAAAAAACTTACAAGCAACATAAGAGTATAGTTAAGTGTTTGGGCTATGGATTCAGATTGTCTTACAGCTTTCTCACTTATTATACCTCTGACTATGCAGTTTTCTATCTCCCTGGGTGTCATTTTCTTATTATAGAAAATGAAGATAATAACTAATCAGAATGCGTAGTCAAGTCAAAATGTAAATCAAATGAGATACTACATCTAACACTCTTAGCACAGTGCCTGGTACATTGCATATACCCAATAATTAAATATGTTATAATTATTATTCTTATTAGCTGTAGCTAATTAGCTAATCTTTACTTGGATTCATTTCTCTGTGGCATGAACCTTTATATGTGTGAAGGTTTGATACAAGATTTTTTTTTTTTAATTCCCTTAAATTATTTTGTAAGCTTATTTGTGTCTGTTATCAAATTCTGGTATTTCAGCCTACCTTAATAGTTAAGTATGAGAAGAAGCATATTTCCACAAAGGTATATAGACCAAGTCTTTTTTTAAATAAATAATGTAATGGGAATTCCTGTGGAGTGGTGTTCCCATTCAGCAGTGATTAAAATGTGAATGAATGTCTGTCTAGGTTGGTCTTACCACTCCTTCCCATGTACTCCAGTTCCAGGGAAACCCCGGCTTGTGATTAACCACACTCAAATGAATACTGCTCTCATTCAATGGCACCCCCCTGTGGACACATTCGGACCTCTTCAGGGTTATCGTCTAAAATTTGGCCGGAAAGATACAGAACCACTCACTACTCTTGAGTTCTCTGAGAAAGAAGATCACTTTACAGCCACAGACATCCATAAGGGAGCATCATATATCTTCAGGCTCTCAGCCAGAAATAAAGTGGGCTTCGGGGAAGAGATAGTGAAAGAGATTTCTGTTCCAGAAGAAGTCCCAACTGGATTCCCTCAAAACCTCCACTCAGAAGGCACCACTTCAACCTCCGTCCAGTTATCCTGGCAGCCACCTGTCCTGGCAGAGAGAAATGGCATCATCACCAAGTATACTCTTCTGTATAGGGATATCAACATCCCTCTTCTTCCAATGGAGCAGCTTATTGTTCCAGCTGATACCACTATGACACTCAGTGGCTTAAAACCAGATACCACATATGATGTAAAAGTACGTGCTCACACGAGCAAAGGGCCCGGGCCATATAGTCCCAGTGTCCAGTTCAGGACACTGCCTGTGGATCAAGGTAGGATTTGTCTGCTTATGGCCTTCCTCCTTTAAAGGAATGTCGGTCTTTGGAAATCAGTATTTTGAAGCTATAAATAACTGATCGGACCATTCATATTAATAGGTTCAGCAAAAGCCAAAAGGTAAAGTATGTAAAACTTAATATGTTTTGGATGCCTTAGATTTTGGTTATAGAATGCCAAGCAAGTCTGACTGACAGCAACCCAATGTTCTCAGGTAAGGAAAATACAATATAGGTGACTGAATTGGAGAGAAAAGAGAGATCTTTATGAGAATGAGGTAGTAACATGAATGGTCTAAACAGGTAGGCAAATCACACTTCTCTCTCTCTGACCAAAGTAGATGGCTTCTAGCTTAAGCCCGATGGTCCATGGTGGAAAAGGACAGGTCATACGTTTTTAGAAGTAGTGTAAATACACTGTTTTTCCTTTTCCAGCAGTGTTTGCAAAAAATTTTCATGTCAAAGCAGTAATGAAGACTTCAGTGCTATTGTCTTGGGAAATTCCAGAAAATTATAATTCTGCCATGCCTTTCAAAGTAAGTTGTTTTCTACTTTTTAAGATATCATGGGTAAAATGGGGATGGGGGGAACACTCAGTTTACCTGAGTAAGTTATTCAGAAAGAATGCACACCACTTTGTTTCAGCCACAAACACTTGCTTTTCTCCTTTTTGGTTTCCACTTGAAAGATGAGGTGGGAGCTGAAACCTAGGGGTGGTATTACTTGTCAGTCACCTTGTAGTTCCAAGACTTTTTACATCTAAGCTAGTGCTTGTGTTTTTCCACCAGAAAATGAAATTCACGTGGTTTCTACATCTTGAAAATGCAGTATCCTGGGATTTAAAAAATTTGTTTATCGGCCTGAATTCTTTGTATGTTTTAAACTTTAATTTGCAATTGAGAAATATTGAGAGATGTTACCAAGAAGTGCAAGTCTATGAAATAAAGAATAGAGAAACATTTTGAAGGCAAAAGTGTACTTAGGAACAGGAATAGAAACATTTAGAAAAAAAGGTGATGTGGATAATACATTGAAAACCTAGGGCATTTCTGCACATTTTCCATTAAGATTGTATGCAAGCAACAGGTCAAATATTGAAAATATTGTACATTTCTTTCTGTATTTTTTATAGACTTAGAAACATTATATAATTATGCACTAAGAACAAAAGAAGAATTCATTCAATCTCTAGAATTTATGAACACTTAAGGGCTTAGGAATGGCCCAAAATTAGAATTGATTTGACATGCATATTCTATAACCAAGTGCACATTAGTTTAGAAAGCATACATTGCCTCTCTGATAACCAAATCTCTTCGATTGGTTGTATCTTCTAGATTCTTTATGATGATGGGAAAATGGTAGAAGAAGTCGATGGCCGGGCTACCCAGAAGTTAATAGTCAACTTGAAGCCTGAGAAGTCATATTCATTTGTGCTGACCAATCGTGGGAACAGTGCTGGCGGGCTGCAACACAGGGTAACAGCAAAGACTGCACCAGACGTACTACGTACCAAGCCTGCCTTCATTGGGAAGACCAACCTGGATGGCATGATTACTGTGCAACTTCCTGAAGTACCCGCAAATGAGAATATAAAGTAAGTCGATTGAAGGGTTAGGGCTGAAGGATGCAAATGCAAGTAAGCAAGAAAACAGAATTCAACCTCAGTATTACAGAAGTTATGAGAGATTCTATTGCTGTGTGTGGAGTAAAAGCTTCTTCCGCATAGGCTCTCAGTTTTATTTAAGCCTTATTACACCCAGTTGTCATGTTCATTATAACACAGATTCTCATTAATTTAACAGTGAGTGTTTTTTATGTCCCAGGAATGATGTAGCTTAGTAGAAATAGACAAATAGAATGCGATCCTTACTCTAAAGGAGTTTATGTCATAGTATACAGAATAAGGTGACTAGTTGAATAATACTTGGCAAGTCTTATATAAATGGAGAGGAAGTCTTACAAAGTATTATGAAGCTGAAGGAAACTTTGGGAAATAAGATAAGCAAAAATGGTACTTGACACTGTTGTTGTATATGTATGCTGAAAGGAGACATTTCAAAAGTTAAAGTTCAGGATGATGTTGGAAAAAACAAGTTGGAAAAGGCAAATTTTCTGTTTTGGATGGAGTACAGTGTAGAGGCCAGTGGGCCTGAAGTGAAAAATTAAATCCAGTCAATTTAAGTAGTTTACTGATTGTATATAGTTAGTTGATTATAGCCAATACATTTTATAATCAGTATAGCTAGGTGGTTTTAGCCAGTAAAAGAAAAAAAATATTTTCACTGCAATATGCTAAGTATGAGTATTGTGGTTGACCATGGAGAACAAAAGAAGATGTTGACTCTGTCCCCAAAGAGCTACCCTAGAGTGGGGGATACAGAGAAACAGATATAACACATGCTAATGATGGAGTTAGACTCTATTTTAAGAGCAGCTAACTGATAATGAAATGGGTCAAAGAGGTTTCTCATTTAATCTTAGAAGACAAGTAGGACACATACAAAAAAATCAGAGTGAAAAGATTATATGAAAGGGCTCATTAGTAAAGGAAGTGAGTTATCTTGTAAGGCCTGAACAAGAGAAGTAAGAGAGGTATACAAGAGCCAAGTTGCACTCAGAACTTGGAACTATATCCGGGAGACGGTGGAAATTCAGTAAATGTGTTTATTCAGGAGAGTGGCATGTATCATTTATATAATACCTAAGTTTCCTTTTTTTCCATTTTAGGAAATATTTATTGGGTATTTGCTGCATGCTGGAGATTGTTATCTCCTTGCTTTCTCATTTCTTGTATCCCACATGATCATGTTTAGATGAAACTTGCTATGAAAGATTTGAAGGTCAAGAATAAACTATGAGATGTTTATACATATTTTATGGATTGTTGGGACCTTCACATTTATCAGCAATCTGGTGACATAATTAGGGCAGCTCTTAGGGAAGATGGTTCCTGAAGGCATATGTTGGAAGGATATTGGAGCAACATAGAGAAAAGTGTTGGGATATCATTGCATATTTGGTTGATTCTAGGTAAATAACAAGATTCTGAAATCAGATGGTGATGAGAGAAATAGGATGCAGAGGCAGATGAGAGCAGTAGTGTAGTAGGAATTGGTAACCACTTTAATGAGGGATCAAGGCAGAGGAAAAATGTCATAGATAACTCTGAGAGTTGAGTTTGGATGACAAAAGTGAATGATACTGCCATTCATCCTAGAGGATGAGAAGTCAGGAGGAAATGACTGAGTTCAATTTTGTGTATGTTTTACATGAGGTATCAGTGAAATACCTACTTAGAGATGTGGGTTTAAAGAAATTACTAGGATTATGGATAGAAATTTGAGAATCATTAACACAACAGCAAAGCATTTATGGAAAAAGACAGAGTCACTGAGACATGGGGTGAAGATATGAAGCAAAGTTTAAAGTAAATGTCTCAGGAAGAAAAGAGCTGGTAGAGCACACAGTAGGATCTGTTACAAAGTTAAGTGGAGAACCAAGCCAGGGCAAGTTCATGGCAAAAGATTTTTCAAGAAGGTGTATACAGTCAGAAATTTCCAAAGCTTCAGAAAATTTTAAAAAGATGATAGAAAAAAATCAATTATTAAAAAGTAAAACTGTAAACAAGAAGTTTTTAATATAGTGCCATGGTTGAAATTTAGAAAACTCTAATAATTGGTGACTTTGACTTAACTAAAATCCATTCTTCCAGAGAAAACCTTCTGTTCTTATTTATTTGATGAAATAATTGGAGGATTTTTACCAGATGGTGGAATTTCCAAAAGATTATGACTAAAATAAATTCAGTGAGAAATCAGATCCCCTTTTTTGTCTCTTCTTCTTGTATCATTCAGAAAACTGGAAAATGAGAATGGAATATTAGTGTAATTTTTATTCCAACAAAATTTAATATGAAAGTGAGGTTATATTTATCCATTTTTGTTTAAATCATCTGGGGAGATAGATATATATATTACATATTATATATATATATATATATATATATATATATATATATATATATAATCTCCTATCCTAGTGCCAGACAATGTTTTAGGGATTTAGTAGAGACAATGCTTACTTTCTTACTGCTCTTACACAACATAGTTAATTGGGGAACTTGGACAAGTAGAGTCCGTTGAAATGGAGTTTTAGGATACCAAAGCTTAGCTGAATAAGGGAGGCCAAAGGAGGAGCTCCCAACCCCAGTTTAGTAGCTCGGGGAAGGTTCCGGAGAAAGTGACAATAAAACAGAGGCTTAAAGAATGACAGGAGCCTAGCTGGTTCCTGGGAGTGGGGTTGGAGAGATGCTGTTTAAGGATACAAAAAATAGATCATGTGAATATAATGGAGTAAGTCCTGCCAGAGTTCCAGGCCAGCTCGGGTGTCAGGGAGACATCTAGAAGGAGCTAATATGTAATCTGAGTCTTGAGGGTGGGAAAGATTTAGAAAAGGCAAAATAGTTGCAAATTAAGAAAGAACAGGGTAAAGACATGGAGTATAAATTTAAACCATACAAAGACATGAATTGTCTATTCACGGAAAGAGCAATTGAAAGATGAAAATAATACAGTATAATTTGTAGGATTTGTTATTAGTTTTCAAGACTTAAGAAAAAATGTCTTCACTGAGTGACTCTTTATCCAACTGGCTTGGTGGAATGTGTTAAACATTACTGAGAAAGGCATTTTAGTCCTTTGGTGGTAGATTTTTGGTTCATTTCCCAACTTCTGAAAAAGTCGAGAATATTGTAGAATATAGTCTATCTTTTAGTGCTTTTCTTTAGCTTGTTCAGTTTTCCTCTTTGTTTTATTTATGTACTTCCTCTTCCTATATTTGAAATGGGAGTCAGGGAAAAGAGGTAAAACTTTGGTAACAAAGAGAAGAGACCATTTCGTAACATAAAAAGAAAGCAAATGACTGTGGGGAAAAAATGTGTTCTAGAAATGAGTTAAAGATTCCCAGAAATATATTCTAGTCACTCTGTGGAAAAGAGCAAAAGACAAAACTAGGAAAGTATTTGAGTGGGAAGAGTATCAGAACCATAGGAAATGAAAAGCAAATCTCCTGCTGGAAAAAAATAAACAAGTAAAAATGCTAAATAATCTACATACATTGGACTTCTTAAAGGGATAATAACATAAAGCTACGCATTCTGTCTTCGTTGGGCGCAGTCCGTTATCGCAGGCAGCCGTGTGCCATGCTGTGCCACTTGCAGGGATGTAGCTTTTTGTTCAGTAAGCCGGGGGAGAAAGGAGGAGAGAAGACAGGTTTGATACCCGAGCTGTGGGCTGGGTTGCTAACCTGCATTTAGGTGAAAGTTCTTTAGAAAAATTCTTCTAATTTGTTTTCTAGTAAAATGAAATTTTGGTGATTGAAGGGCTGTTTTTATCAACAGAAAGCATGCTTTCTCATTTCCGGCCAAGGTAATTGGGAAGTCTTGACCCCAACCCCCAGAAACAAATCTGTCTCTTGTGAATGTGACAGTCGAGGCTCATTGCTTCTGTGTTCTTTCATAAGTGGTTTTTGTGTGGAGAAGTGGGGAACCTCCCTCAGGGAGAGGCTACATTTCTGCCACCAGGAATTTGTGGTGCTTCAGGCTCCTACTTGGATGGATAGATAGAGGGGGCAGAATGCGAGTCGGAAAATCTGGCAACTTCACCATTCTTCAGAAGCAAGTTGTGACGAAGGGAACTTCCCTGACTTTACAGAGCAGGATTTTACTTTGGGTGGTAAGGAAAAATGTACCACACAGATTGCAGTAAGAGATAAGCTGTCAGAAGTTACCTAATATAACTTAATTTCATAGTAATCATTTTATATTTATGAAAAATAGAAATGAATAAGAACATTTTATGAATTTTAAATGTCTTTGGTCTTACTAATTTGGCTTTCAGGTTGGCCTTTTTCCTCTTTTAAAGAAGATATTCTTGGAAGCATGGCTTACAAAGGTGCTTCATAAAATGTGTGCACTATTACTAGTTTAATGTATTAATGTATCATCTGTTTAATGTTTAATGAGAAATAATTCACTCATCACATGGTTGTCAACTGCAGTGGTAAAGGTGTAAACTTGTGTGGTGCTTTACAGTTTACTGAAGGCATTTGAATGTTTTATTTAAGTCTCAAAATAAGCCTTTGAGGTGGGTATTCATGCCATTTATGGGTGAGTAAAGTGAGGCTCAGGGATTCTAAGCAGCCGGGCCACAATCATAAAGTTGATACTAAATAGTTGTGATAGTGACAGGGGGCTTCCTAGTTGCTGCGCGAGGGCATTGCACACAGTAACTGATGAAATCTTCACAAGAAGGGTGCTTCTCATTTTATGGCTGAGGAAGTTTTGAGGTGGGTCAACATGGCCTGGCCACATGAGAGCAGAGCCAAAGAGGAAAGATTCGAACCCAGGCAGTCTGGCTCTAAGCCCACATGTTGAACCATGACTTACACGAACCATGATTTGTTGGTCAGACCAGGACATTTTTTTTCTAGGACAATTGATAAACCATTAAGAACTCAAGGACAAGTAAGAATGGACAGAACTGCCCCAGACAAACCTTAGAACAAGGAGTCATTAGGCACATGTGCGGTCATAGATCATGGAAATGTGTTAAGTGTTATGGAGCAATAAGATCAGTAGATTGTCATGAGAATTTAGATGAGAGATAAAGGGAGAGGCTTCCCAGAGGCCAGCATTATCACCCACCATTTTATAAAAAAGGAAAATGAGGCTTTAAGCAATTAAGTAACTTTAACTTGTCTGACAACACATAGCTAAAATGATTGAAAACCTTAATTTAAACACAGAGACTGAAAAGATCATTTAACCTGCTCTGGGTTTTCTATGGTAAATTAATTTGATTTAAACAAAATATACCCAAATAACCATGGAAAATATATATATATATGTGTGTGTGTATATATGTTTGTTACCAATATATATATATATATATATATACACACACACACATATATATATATGATATTATGTAAGGAATTAAATTCATCATTAAATTCTGAGACAGATTTTGACCTCCTAGTTAAATAATGAGTTTAAGAATACTAATACATTCTACTAATACAAAAAGCCTGGCTGAATTTGAAGAGGGACTGCCACAAAGACCAGAGCTCGCCTTCCCAAATAATTATATGGAGCTGGGCCCCTTGGTGATAACATATTAAATAAAATTAGTAAAACTCTACTTAATATAATTAAAATTCTGAAGGTTAGATTTAACCTAATTAAATCTAATATACTGGGAAAACACAGCTTACTTTATAAGTAGTCAGAGCATTTGCAGATATATTGATTCTGAAGTTATTTATTTTTCTACTAGTTTAATAGTTAAAGTCTATGTCAAAAAATGTATTTTGAGCTTAAACTTCAAGCTTGAGTCAGATAAGCTAAGCATAGTGTAAACTTTAATTTTATCCATATATAAAGCTGGTCTATACCCAAAAACATTTTTTTCCATTTCAAGCAAGTTCTTTCAGTTCATATAATTTGATTTCAATTTGTAGAGTGCATCTTAGCTCCCCATTTCACTTTTCCTATCTGAGTCATCTTTTTTTTTCTTATTATCCCATGAGATTAGAATAAGAATCATTACTACACTTGTAAAGAAAAGAACTTTTGCAAAAAGAAGTATGTTTTCTCTAAACAGTATTTGGCCACGTCATTGCTGATTTAGAGAAAGGAGCAAATGCTGAATTGAGGTCGAGAGTTGAAAGTTCTTGGAGAGAAAGGCTCCGAGTGTTTTGACTGCCTGATTTAAGAGATATGTAAGTTCCCAAAAGCCACCTATTCCACCCACTTCCACTTTTCAATGGAAAAAGGACTCAGTGATAAAATGGCAGAGATAAAAAAAAAAAATTCCAGTGAGGTTATATGTATATTTGCTTTAGCAGTACATTTTAAATATACATGTCTTAAATAGTATAAGAAAATTATGGAGTAAAAATGTCCATTAAGACCATATAATAGGGGAAATTGATCTAATCAGAGAGGTCAGGAAAGGTTTCAATTAGAAAGTAAAAAGTGAGTTGTTCTTTGAAGAAAGAGAGGACTTTGGACTTGTGAAAGTGACAGAAGGTTCTAGGCAGTTAGAACAGAATGATCAAGGGTTTGATGACAGAATAGACCAAAGTAAATTCAAGAATCATGGAAAACTACATTAAAAACTAATGATGTAATGTATGGTGATTAACATAACATAATAAAATAAAATTAAAAAAAAAAAGAAACTGAAAACCCATCAGGGTGTAGCTCAAAGGGCACAGAGAGATGGATTCAGGCAAGATGTTGCTGAGTCTTATGAGACTTTGTGGCCTTTATATTAAGAGCAATGAGAGTCCATTGGAATGTTTTAAAACTGGAAGTGGTACAGTCAGTTGTCTATTGCAAAATGAAAATTTCAGAGACTGGACTAGAGGCGGTTAGGTTCAAAGAAGAGAGAAAGTCAGGAGACAAAGGTAGCTTGAGACATGGAAAGAGGCCGGAGTGGTGGCTGCTGGGATACGAAGAAGCAAGTGGACTATAGATAGAGTCTGGAAGTAATAGGACTTGGTGGTGCATTGGATATGAGAGGGAAAGCGTTAAAACAAATTGTCAGTGATAACATCTAGGTTTATAGCAAATGGATCATGGTACAATGGTGGGAGATTTATTTTGGAAGCATATCCTTTGTTTTGTTTTAACCACAGTAAATTTGAGGTAGTTTTGTGACATAGACAGGAAGAAATGGAGTTGGAGGGGGCATTCTGGGATGAAGATATGAATCAGCAGATAATTTGCATCTAGTTGATAACTGATGCCCTGAGCTAGAATGAGACCATGTAGGAAGAAGAGGGAGTAAAGAGAAGTCTTTGGCCAGAACTTGAGGGATTCTACCATTTAATAGCAAGGTAGTGGGTAATAAATCCTGTTAAAGAAATAAGATTAATGTGTTGAGAGATGTAAGTGGAAAACCAGAAGAGTTGGGTATAAGAAATGGCTGAGAATGTTTCGTGAAAGCTCTCATTAACATTTTCAGATTCTGCTAAGAGATCACATAAGACAAAAGTCAAGGGGCGCCTGGGTGGCTCAGTTGGTTAAGCGACTGCCTTCGGCTCAGGTCGTGATCCTGGAGTCCCGGGATCGAGTCCCGCATCGGGCTCCCTGCTCAGCGGGGGGTCTGCTTCTCCCTCTGACCCTCACCCCTCTCATGCTCTCTCTCTCATTCTCTCTCTCAAATAAATAAATAAAATCTTTAAAAAAAAAAAAAAAAGACAAAAGTCAAAAGCTCTCCTTCTGATGCAGTCCTGCCAGTCGCTGAGGACCCTGGCATGGGCAGTGAGGTAGGCTAATGAGGCAGAACCTAGAGTATAATTGGGTGGAAAGTGAGCAGAAGATGAGGTAGTGGAGAACAGCAAGAAACACAGGTCTCCTCAGAATTTGGGTAGTAAGGGGTAGGAGAGAGCAAGAAGGATGACTGGAGTGGGATGTGGTTTGTTTGTTTTTTAAATGTCAGGTATTTATACAGGGTTGGAAGCTAATAGAAGCCAAAGGGGAGGGAGAAGTTGAGACATATGAGAAAGAGGGGGTATGATGTATAGTCAACTTCCTAAGAGAGTGGATGATGGGAACCAATTCAAGAAAGTGATTGGCCTTCACAAATAGAGCCAGCCCCTCTGCTGTGCCCAAAGGACAGATTGTGGTTACATAGAGATGCAAGAAGCCTTATAGTTTGGTAGGTGGAAGATGAGAGAGTTTTAGTCTGAATGTTTTTATTTTCTCTTTACATAAACATAAAGCTATCTTCTAGTGAGGAGTTAAGGATGTCTAAGGTTCAAGGCCAGGGGAGAGGGTCTGAAAAACTTGTTGTACAAAATGGAAGGATGAGGTACCTGGGAAATTGTGGTGGGTTGGCCAGGCGGCATCAGAGGCCTGAAGTTGCCGAATATGAATTTACAAAATCATTCTCCCCCGTGCATTATTTCTAAAGCCATGTGCAGCTCCTTGGCTTCAGGCACAGAGAAGGGCAATTACAGATTTTAGCTAATATACAGTGGAAGATGCAGTCTCCAGAAAAGAAGAATCAAAGATCTGAGAGCCCTGGGTGATGCATGGTACCCTCTGGAGCTTGAAATCACCCAGGCTAATGGCAGAGTTTAGGAGAAAAGGAAGACCATTGACCCTGGGGGAAAAAAAGAGGGGGTAGAGAAAGAAAGAGAGAGAGAGAAGGAAGGAAGGAAGGAAGGGAGGGAGGGAGGGAGGGAGAAGGGGGTTTCTGAAGAGGTTCATAGATGACAAAAATCAGTGAGAGAAGAGTATAATAAAATAATAAAAATATAGCTGAAATGTATGAGCTTCAAAAAAACAGGCACTTGTTTTTTGGCCTGCTTTTTGTTTTTAGCTTAAGGGGGGAGGAAAAAATACCTGGAAGAAGCAACAGTGAGCCAGGAGGGAATCCCTAGGCCCTCCATCTGAGGTGAGTGGGTGGGGGAGGGGCATGAATAAACAGACACCACATGAGAAGCCTGTGAGGGAAGCAGGATTGTCAGGGAAAAACCAGGTTTCAGGAAAGGCAAAGAGATGGGTGTTTGCAAAGCCATGGTTGCAGAGAACATGGGTGAAAATGTGTGGATTTAGTCCCAGGCCAGACTTTCTTATAATACGGAGTTCCAAATGCCCTATGACAGATTTCTTTCAATGAATGAGAGCTGCTTTGATGCGGCTCCACTTTGACTGCTCTAGATGAATGCTTTGGACATCAGGAGACAGAAAAGGCCATGCATATCCAGCCACACTGTTAATTACTTGCTATGGGGGAGGCTGTTCAATTCTTATCCCAGCCACAAGTTGAATGAACAGTTGGGGAGTACGGCAGAAGAAAAGAATGGATTCTTTTTTCATGTACAAGAATAGCAACTCAAGTATGAAAGCAGAGGAAAAATTAATAGAATTCATCATCTTAACCTTGATTTCCAGGACTTGGAAAGAGGACAATGGGAGCTCTGGATAATGTGTAATATCATTACTTTAGGCAAAGAAAAGCAGTCCTGACTTGGTGCAATTGGTAGTGAAAAGCAAGAGGTTCCCTGATGAGTGTGTTTATCAAGTACATCTGCAGTGTTATTTTGTACACTCAGTTGTAGCCCCTGTCATTCTTCTCCAGGCTCATTTAACATGATGGACTTGTTTGGCAAATCCTTCAGGTGGTAGGAAGATAGGAAGAGGAGGAAACTTACTCTGGATCATAAAGTACAAGATACTGGCCTCTCTCACACACTCCAACTCTTCCTTCTCATCCTCTTTGATCATCATGATTATTGGTAGGAAAGAAAGTGATTGGATCGGTGATGTGATTCTGGGAGTCTGTTGATTAGTTGCTCAGAGTACCATGGAGAGAAGGTTCCAGTATAGTTGTCTGGTTTGACCTGAATTCTTGATTAGGGAGAAAAAATGTTTGACAAGTTCCTGAACTTGCATCTCGGGGAATGTCACTAAGTCCTACTTGAATAATGTAGTTCAGATGCATTTCTCCCACGATTATGGTCAGTACTAACAACAGCAGCTTGCATCAGTTTGGTGCTACCTGCCACACACTGTGCTCACATTTTTCAGAGCATACAACTGAGATTAAGGGATGTTAAATGATCAGCCCAAGATCACACAGCAAATTAGTGACAGAGCTTCAATTGTGGGCCAGATGTATCTCCAGGTGCCACATTCTTCACCAAAACACTCTAAAATAGCACTGTTCAATACCATGAAAGCCACATGCGAAAGAAATTTTCAATTTTCTAGCAACTACAGTAAAAAGTACAAGAAAATGGGTAAAGTTACTTTTAATAGCATATTTTATTTTACCTAACATATCCAGAATATTATCATTTAACATATGGTCACTATTAAAAATGTATTGCCAAGATATCTTATATTTACATTTCATACTAAGTCTTAAAAATCTGATGTCTTTAACATTGCGAACACATTTCAGTTCAGGCTAGCCACATGTCTCGCTCGTGGCTACCATACTGGACGGTGCATCTCTAGACTCCATTTATGGAAACAGAGATCTTTTTTTCCCCCCCTTTTTATTGTTATGTTAATCACCATACATTATATCATTAGTTTTTGATGTAGTGTTCCAGGATTCATTGTTTGTGCACAACACCCAGTGCTCCATGCAGAACATTCCCTCTTTAATACCCATCACCAGGCTAACCCATCCTACCACCCCCATCCCCTCTAGAACCCTCAGTTTGTTTTTCAGAGTCCATCGTCTCACATGGTTCATCTCCCCCTCCGATTCCCCCCCTTCATTCTTCCCCTCCTATCTTCTTTTTTTTTTCTTAACATATATTGCATTATTTGTTTCAGAGGTACAGGTCTGAGATTCAACAGTCTTGCACAATTCACAGCGCTCACCATAGCACATACCCTCCCCAGTGTCTATCACCCAGCCACCCCATCCCTCCCACCACCCACCACTCCAGCAACCCTCAGTTTGTTTCCTGAGATTAAGAATTCCTCATATCAGTGAGGTCATATGATACACGTCTTTCTCTGACTTACTTTGCTTAACATAACACCCTCCAGTTCCATCCATGCTGTTGCAAATGGCAAGATCTCATTCCTTTTGATGGCTGCATAATATTCCATTGTATATATATACCACATCTTCTTTATCCATTCATCTGTCGATGGACATCTTGCCTCTTCCCACAGGGAAACAGAGATCTTTATCACAAGATTTTACTGAGTTTATTGCAGGTTTTGTTTTGATATAGTAGAAAGAGGCCTTCCTATGTGTGCTGTTGGTCTCTGTGATACAATGTAATGCAAGGTTGGTAGCGCCCATCCTGTGGTCTCTTTTCCCTGTGTGGCAACCTTCTCTTTTAAAAATGTGTGTGTGTGTGTTGATTTTCACAACAAGTCTCCACAAAATAATGGAGTTTTTAAAGTATGTTATAATACAGAGTAAATGAAACAGAAAAAGAGCCGGACTCTTGCCAAGGTTAAGATATATATAGGTTTGTATCCCCTTACTATATGTTCTAACTTGGGTTATAATTTCATCTCTCTGGATTTATCTTTTTGTCTGTTACCTGTCCTTATATAGTTTTTGAGACTGTATACATTTAATATAATACCTGAGAGGTAGAAAGTGATTGATGTATTAGCTATTATACACATACATTTAAAGTTCTTGTATAGTTACTACCAAAAATCAAGCAGAGTCATGAACCATGAATACGAGAGCGAGGTATACATTTTGTGGAAATTGCAAAACAATTTTTCAAATAACCCATATCTACTTGTGAACAGGTACCTTTATAGTTACTTAAATTTTAGTTGACTATTCTTAATGTGAGTACTCAATTTCTTTTGCCCTTCTTATACATTTATTTTTTTAATTCTATTTTGAAGGCTCTCAGATAGTGATTGTCTCCAAATTTCTGCAGTATTTATCTTAAGGTTTGCAATTTGATGGGTTGAAAGCAATTACATCATTATATAACTGTTGTGAAGTTGTGGGTAATTTTTATGTGTTTAATTTCTTATCCAAATAAAAAGTATTTTAGTATAAATGAAATCATTGTCGTCATCATCTAGGCATTTGTATGAGCTAAGAGTAATTTTTATTATACATTTTCTTTAAATAAAATCCCCTTATAAATTGATGTCATAGAAAATACTTGGTTCAGCAGCTGGTGATGCTGGATTTCAGTATACTAAACTTGTATGTGCCCAGCACCAGGGTCCTAACAAACTGTTTCTGCTCTGTTTATGATACCTAATAAAGAGCAGTCAACCATGGTGATATTACCATACAAGATCATTGAAGTCACACATAAATGTCTACCCATGTTGTTTTTAAAATTGAGCAAACAGGTGGTTATTTCTCATTGATGGACAAGTCACTCCATGTCCATAATTTGCTTTCATTCTCAATCACTGGTCTGTGGAAGATTTAAGGACATATCCGTTTTCTTTTCCCTTTGATCTAATCTTATTTTTGTCCATTCTTGTGCAGAGGTTACTACATAATAATTGTGCCTTTGAAGAAATCTCGTGGGAAATTTATCAAGCCATGGGAGAGTCCAGATGAAATGGAATTAGATGAGGTAACTATGTGTTTTTTGGCTGTGTCTTTCATTAGTTATTTAATTTATTAAACATACTCTTCATCTGTATGGGAGGAAGGTGCTGACTTCTGTATGGTTGGCTGGTCAGCTGGTTGGATGGTTCAGTGCTATGGGCCTGATAACCTCTAGGGACCCCAACAGAGAACTCTTTGCTTTAATTAAAAGACATGTAGCTGCAGTAAAGCTTACAACCTGTCTAATCTTTGTTGGCTTTAATATTTTGTGCCTTGTCCCTTGTAAAACATGATGCAAGGTGTGCAAGGTGAAGTGAATTGTCAGCAAAGACTTAATAATCATCATTGCTATGAACTCCAAGGTCTGCTTCATTAGTGTAGTGGTAGCTGAAGCTGTTACAAATGCTAAATTGCAATTTGCACCAGAGTTCAACATCTGACCTACTATGCATTCTTGACCAGTTTCTCAGAGAATTATGCTGATTAGCACATTTGCCTTATTCTATATTTTGTAGGATTTCAGAATCAAAAATGCATTTAACTGCAGGGGCAAACAAAACATATCCCCAAATTTTGAGCCAAGAAAGAAATATAGAACAAAAACCACAGCAAACACCAAATAGTATGATTTTAATTTCTGAAATCTTACAACAATAGTAGGTGTATTTTAATTAATACTCTTTTTACAAAAAGAACATTTGTTTTTGGTTTTTTATTTTTGTTTTTTTTTTTTTGGAAGTTAATACATAGTATGAAGAAAAAGACCTAAATATTATACATTCTATTTAGATGGGAAAACTGTGATCAGAAATGTTAAGCCATATACCCAAAGGGCCAAGCAAGTTAATGGCTGTGGTTCAGTCAAATACAGGAAAGATTTTGCTCTTTTAACATGATGCTGGTTTGAATCACTTCAGAAAGCAAATTAAAAGGCCCCCACTTGGGGACATATGATATTTTAATTTGTTGAGTTTATTTACAACATAGGCCACATCTTATAGCCCAACCTGTTGTTTCCAGGTATTTTCTTTACTTTAAATCAGTGCAAGGGAGCAGGAGAAAGAAGAAATTCCTTAGCTGCATTACAGGGAAAAGATGTTTATTTCATACATGTCTGCACTAAGGAGACTGTGATCTGACAGATAAGGGCTGTTAGCTTCTTTTGGCAGACATATATCCTCTCTAGACATATGGTTCATCTTCACCCACTTCATTTATCTGAGTTAAACTTGATCAAGTTCAGAAGGGGAGATGAGTTCAAGGTTAGGATTGTGCTTTTATGTCACTCTTTAATGATTAGATAAGCACTGGAGGGGTGTAAAATGGCATATCATTTCAATAATGTCAAGTAATTTATGTTATAATTTTTTTCTGTTAATAAAGAAGGAATAAAATCATTTTTCTATGTTAGAGGAATAGTAATCTTCCATCTGAATATGCAAAATGTCAGCTGGTCTTTTGTAAACATTTTTTTTTTAAAGATTTTATCTATTTATCTGGAAGAGAAAGAGAGAGAAGGAGCAGGAGGAAGGGTACAGGGAGAAGCAGACTCCCCGCTGAGCAGGGAGCCCGACGTGGGGCTTGATCCCGGCACTCCGGGATCATGACCTGAGCTGAAGGCAGACACTTAACCGACTGAGCAAACCAGGTGCCCCCGCTTTTTTAAATTTAAATTCAATTAGCCAAAGTATAGTGCATCATTAGTTTTTGATATAATGTTCAATGATTCATTAGTTGAGTATATCACCCAGTGCTCATCATATCATGTTCCCTCTTTTTAGGTGCCCCTTTTTTAAACATTTTGAAGCAAGGCATGCTTTTACTTGCAACTGACTAATCAGTTAATCTTGAGATTGTTATATTATTACTTATTAATTAATCAGCTCTCAAATAAATTACTGAATTCCATTGGAATTGCTTTTAAAATGCGAAGGTAACTTGTAGAATCTATGAATCTTTCCTCCTGTTAAAAACAAGAAAAAAAAGCAAAAAACAAGTTATCAAAGAATTAAAATCCAATCCAAAAATTATGTCAAATACTTTTAAATAATAACCTTTTCCTAGAAGTAGAACCATTTGCTAGCAATAGGAAGCTGATTCTCTTTTATAGCCAGGTTTTAACCTCCAAAATGCACAGCAATACTAATGGATTAAAGTATAGAGCTATATGACATTGAACTTTCCTGCAATTAAATTCTATGGGTCTGTGCTGCTGATTCCCATAACAACGGGTCATTTTAATCATCCCACAAGTTGTGGTGCATTAATCTGTGTAATAGTTTGATAAAGAACATTTATTAATTCAAAATTTTGGGGTCAGGATGGGTTGTTTCCCACTTTTCTTACTGATATAATTGAGACCACATTGTAGAATTAATGGTGGAAGAAATAAGATATGCATTGACTGGAAAATGAAAATTATTTCTGATAAAAAACTAAAGCCCTTGATATATCTTCTGGAATTACCTCCAATACATTTTGTAACTATTGTGTAGGGGAACAAATGAAACTAGTCTATGACCTCACTTTATGCTTACTCATCCAGTTTCTGATCCCTACAGACATTTTTCCCCCCATCATGGATAATAAAAGCATTGTTATAATTTTATCTATAGCTTGGTACTGCCAGCTTTGACAAAGCAATGTTCCTCTCTTAAATGTATTTGACCAAGTGATTTTTTTAGAAAGACCTATAATTCAAATGGTTGAAACCGTATCACTGAATATAATGGTGGCCTAAGGGGATTTCCACATGTATGCCTCAGCTCTAGGCCCATAAAAAACGGAAAGAGGCTTCCTAAACAGAGCCACTCTCAATATTATCTTCTGAGCTCATTTTTCCTTTGTCTGGGGATAATCTCCACATAATAAATTCATGCACTGGAACTTCTGTTGTCAAGGTCAGACTGGGCAGAGCAGACGTTGATAGTCAAACTGAATTTCGGACAGAATGACTCATAAAATATTAGTTATATTTAATTCAGGGCAGGTTTTATAATATATCATAAGCTTTTCATCGCATTTACTTCAAAGGCTTGCTCTTAAATAATGTGGTCATTTGTAGTTGTAACTTCAACATACTGGGTAACTTTGGTAACATCTGAGTACACTTGAACAATTTAAAGTATAACACAGGAAGCATCTTGCAGAGATTACAGCAACCTCCGGGGGCAGAGTTGATATTCCAGGTTTGACCTTAAGGAACGGCTGCATTGCATCTAAGGAACACCAAAAAACCCAAATATTTTATTCTAAGGTACTTCCTCCAAGTCTTCTAAAGAAACCCTAGCAAAAGGTATTCATGGAGATGACAGTGATATGGATGAATTATGACAGTTGCATACATGTGAAATATGGATAAAATCAAGGTAGGGTTTGATCAGTGAAGTGGAAGAGGGGACACAGTCACATAAACAACTGATGGTAAATGTTTCTGATTAACCAACTTCAAAAAGCTGTTCAGCTCATCTGCAGTATGTTTGTCCTTAAAGTAATGGCTCATTGTTTACTACATATCAATAATAACCTTTGTAATGACTTTTCCAGGAAACTATTAAATATTTGGCATCAGAATTTTTAAAATAACATGTTAAAAGAATCCAGGAAAAGGAAATCTAAGTACACATTCAGCTACATTAATGAGAACAGATAAAAAATTACATATGTCTAAGTATAGATTGAGTTAAAACAATTTAGATTATTGATTCAGCTTAAATGTTGCATTTGTGTTTTCTTGATATTGTATAACCATTAAGCAAACAAAAATATAATTTGAAAAATCCCTTACATGTAATTTCATTTTATTTCACCAGTTGCACCGATTATATATCGCCACTTCTGCTATACCTTCGTGTCCTCATTTATAAAATGGGGATATAATAATAGCTTAACTTATAGGGTTTATTATAAGGAGTAAATGAACTAATAAACATTTAGGCTTCTGAGAACAGTGCTTCAACTAAGTGCTTAATAAATATTAGCTATCATTGTGATTAGCATTATTATAAGTAAACCTAAACCTGACAACAGGATTCAAAGATAGTGCTAAGTCTTGGCCTTGTTTTATTTCCTCTTCACTGGTGCATAATTGATCAGCCTACCTGAATGTATCATCAGATAGTCCAAATTTGCTAAACAAGTGATGCCCAGTCTACTGGGATTCTCATAACAGAGCTTATAGTTCATGTAATTTTCATTGCATCAATAAACTCAAAGTTAAAGAAAATATTAGAACATTAGAAATTAGATTCAAAACAACGTGGGCACAGATTATCTATATAACCCAAAGAGTGTTTACCTATTTGATTTACATCTGACCAGCTGAGCTCATTTACAACCCTGGGTAGTATGCCATCAGGTTCCTAACACAAGGATTTGACGTTTGCTGTATATAGACTCTGCAACCATTATCACAGAAGCCTGGCCTTGGGAGCTAAGCAGATGTCACTACTACTTTGGTTTTTGATCTATCATTTCCACTTATATAACAAGAGTAGCAAATAATTTCACCATAATGTTTCCATTAGTACCTTAATTTTATTTATTGAGTTGAAGACAAGTTTCATTCCAGAAAAAAAAAAAGACATCACAGACTGCTACAAACTTTTTCCCTTGGTTATGCCCTATCAAATACCAATATATTTAAGGGGAGAAGACAAAGCTAACTTCAACATTATTTTGAAATCATTTGTCATAAAATATCATTAATGTGACTTTCTAATGAAAAAGGTGAAGGCAAAACAGGAATATTGAAACATAAGTTCTACCTTTTTCTTTTAGAGATGCGTGAAGGATTTTTGTGTACATGTGTGTGTTTGTTTTCTTCAGGGTAATATTAAACTTAATGTTTATCTACCCTGTCTGTTTCACCTAAGAAGATAATTCAACCTCTCCAGGGAACTATCAGCTCCAGAAAAGTTGATGTCGTGATAAATGTGAGGAATAACCAAAAGGCTATTTAAGGAGCCAAGAAACCAAGTCAAGCCATAAATTGTTAAATGAGTGACAATGTCTATATAATATAAGTTTCAATTAAAACTTGGTCATTAGATTCTATTTCTGCTGATTTGAGGGTATTTGTATCGTATAAATGATCTCACTACTAAAAACCATCTAAAATGGTACTAACCTCGCCGAAAGTCGATCATAATTGATGGCTTTATTTGAGGTTACTATTTGTTTAATAAATAACAATAATAAAGCCTGCATGACAGGCTTTTGTGAATGAAGCTGACTTTTTTTTACTTAGGTTATAATGTACTCTTGCCCTTTGAGAAGATTTCATTAGGGTAAACAGTGATATGAGCTACCAGCGAAGGAAGGGTCTAATTGTCCTGTGTTTATTGCCCGGGTCTTGCAAGAGCAGTCTACCACCTTACTTTAATAGCAAGACAAGCATTTGAAAGATAGAACTGAGATTTAGTGACGCTGACATGGTACATGAAATATGGACAAATTGTAGTTGAGTTGTTCCCAGTCCTGAATTAATTTCTCCCATTAAATAGTCATTAAGTTGGGTTATTGTTGTTTACATTTCTTTTTCTGTTTCCCACGTTTTTCCTTAAGCTGCTTAAAGAGATATCTAGGAAACGCAGAAGCATCCGATATGGGAGAGAAGTTGAATTAAAGCCATATATTGCTGCTCACTTTGATGTCCTTCCCACTGAGTTCACCCTGGGGGATGACAAACATTATGGTGGATTTACAAACAAGCAACTCCAAAGTGGTCAAGAATATGTCTTCTTTGTGTTAGCAGTGATGGAACATGCAGAGTCTGTAAGTTAATTGTGCTGGCATCTCTTTCCTTTGGTATTCTTACATATTTTCACCAGAATAGGTCTATTTGGGGGATATGTAGATATATCCATCCTAATTATTTCTCATGAGCTATCATTAACTTAAGTGGAGCAACAGGCTGCCTACTCTTTAAACACTGCTGAATAATCTGCTTGAGATTTCATTATAAACAAGGCTGTGTCCCTAATGACATGGAATTCAGGTGGGCTTTTTGGCTTATGAAGTGCCGAACTGATAAGACATGGTTCTTGGAACCATCAATGTGACACATCTGGAAAGGACGGTGATACCCATCACTGCTCAAAAGCGCCTTCGTCAACCCTTAAAAATGACTGTTCTCAGAGAAGTTTATTTGATTACAATAGAAACTATCAAGTTCTGCAATTAAACATAGGGTATTTCCAGGTATTCAAAAATACTGATTGAGGGTGATTGTGTTTTATTCTCCTGCAACTGCCAGTGAGCCCACAATCTCTACCCAGATTCGTAGGGAAGGTCTGTCTAGGAACAAGGCAAGCACAGCCACCTTCTTTAATTATAGCAATTTACCAATGACTTTATCAGTGAAAAGCCAAGAATGTTAGAAAATAATTCAATAAAACAGAGAATTCCTAAGGTACTCTAAATAATGAGTTGTCTTCTTTTATGTAATTCATCTTGCTCTTATGTCGTTTTATGCTTCAGTTGCTGTGAATGTTAAAAAAGGAGAGAGAGAGAGAGGAAGAGAAATTGTAGCTGTGAAGGGGGAGTGGATTTTGAAGTGGCAGTTCACATTAACATTTAATATACATATTCTAACTGTATCTTTCTAATAGGGGCCTAAAACTGACAGGCGTGGCAGCTCAGTTGAGCCAGTCACTTCCCTTATAGAGGAAGCCCGAGATGTCTCAAAGATTTCTTCACCTCGGGTGTTAGCACATATAGTGGGGCTTCTCTTCAAATGACTGAAGGAATTCCCCTGTGGAAAATCAAAACACAAAGGCAGCCTTTCTGCCTGGTTTACCTTTGTGCGCAGAATGTCATTTGAAAACAAAGTGATGGGCTCCCTGGAATTTTAATGCATGGATATGCTTTCTCTTTTTAGTTGAAGGTTTTAAGGCAGAACATCAAGGGAATAGAATGTTAGAAATCATCTTTTTCTTTCTTGTTTTTAATGACTTTTAGATATTTGAAGTAATTTTCCTTACATAGCTTTAAGATGCTTCAGAAAGCACGTTCAGACCATTGAGGTAGATCAGAGAATTCAGCAAAGAGCAGCCTCCGCAGACCACGCAGGCTGATGACACCGCTGTCAGAGACTCTGGTTTGATTTCTCCCAGATGTTTCTAGTGTTTAAATGCATTACCAATGATGAAGAGTCTACACCAGCCCTTAGTATGTCATTTCACTGTTTCATTAATTATGTAATTAGGACTTTTTCCAAATAAATTATCTGAATTGTCCCTTTTCTCCATCATCTTTCCCAACAATGCTCTTTATGTGTTGTATATGTTTTCAGGCCAGCATCTACTTTATAGAAAAGACTTGTATCCAATGAATATAATGTTGGCAGTGATACTGTCATTTTGTAAGCCTCAAATTTTTGTGAATAATTGTTGTTAAGCACCTAACCACTCCCAGGGTAGGCTAATAATTTTCATAGAGAAAAGACCCACCCCTCAAAACGTGAGCTTTCCCTAGTCCATTATTACTTCATGTTAAGAGTATCAGAGGGCTGGTTTAGAACAACCAAAGGCTATTACCCCCACACGTTGAACAAGTTTTATTTTCACGAGGCTGGTATCACTTTATGGTTTTGTTTTCTTTTCAGTTTCTTACGTCTCTATTTCCTGATTTGGGTTGGAAATCTGTGTGCTTTGGGAAAACCTCTGCCTAGATTTGTATCTTGGCTGACCAAGATGATTATCTCAAAGGTCGTTGGTAAAGAATTTCAAATCACAGAGTTTTGTTTATTTTTGTCTGCCAAACAGTTGAGTGTGACCTACAAGATAGAAAGGGGAAAGTATAAACCAAAACAAACAATTATACTTATATAAAGAATCATGTTTCTTGGATATTTAGTGTCTTTGCCAAGTCCTTACACTGTACATGTCTTTTTCTTTTTTTTTTAGCTGCTTCTGAGAAGGTTGGAAATGTACTGACTTTTTATCTTTTGACACATTCGAAAATCTGGAAATGTAGTCAGTCTCTCCTAAGTACTATGGGGAAAGTGGGAAAGAATAGAATACAAACATTTAGTGGGGCATAGGCCTTCCAGATTGACCACTAAGCTTGCTGCACTTAAATTCAAAATATATGCCCTAAATTAATTCTTTAAATGCAGATGAAAAAGTTAGATATACTTCCTAATCATGGAGAGATGAGAATACGCTCTCATGTCTTGATAAAATCAGCCATTTGAAAAGATGAACAATTTATTTTATTTGACGAAGATTTGCTGGGAACTCATTAAGTGCAAAGCTCTGTGCTAGCTGCTTTGAGTGTACAAACACAAGCGGTATATAAATCCCTACCTTCCTGGAGTTCATAGTTTCATTAAAGAAAATAAGGTACATGCACAAATAAAAAAAGGAAAATAGAGCTGGATGAATACCATTAAAAAAGGAATAAAGAACTACCTGAAATTTTAAAAGTTGTTTTTACCTATATTTTGTGAAATGATTGATTATTTCCAGTTAAGGAGTGGTAGCTTCACTGGAGGCAATATTTAAGCGGGGCCTTGGAGATCAGTTAGATTACAGGAGCTAAATGTTGTGGAACTTGTGAGAGGGTTAAAGAGAGAGAATAGGGCATTTAGGGAGTAGTAGCAAGAAGCTCACTATGATGGAAAATGTTGTGTGTGATACAGAAGTTTAAAACAAAATCACGGAGGCCCTTAAGATCCCTGCTAGGACATCTAGGGTTTATTTAGGAATCACCAGAGAGCCTCCTGAAGGTTTTACAGCTATAGTTTAGGATAATAACTCTAGCAGCCCTAGAGACTGTTAGAGGAAGAAAGAAATTCTTGGTATGCTTTGGGTGGGCATGAAAGAGGTCCTGAAGAAAAGTGGTACCCATGAAACTGGAAAGAGAGTAGATCAACCTGAGGGTCATTGGCAAAATAAAATCAGTAGTTTTTCATTCCTAGGTATTGAGAAGATGAGAAAAATTAGCAAGTTGGAAGGAGGGTATATCTAGCAAGCAGGGAAATAACACATGCAATTCTTAACTTGCAGATAGATGTAGGAATCTCTAGCAATAATTGGAAATGAAAGTCTGGGAGTTAGCAGAGTTTCTGACTTTAGAAACATTAATCAGGAAGTAATCTGCATAGAAGTTGGTAGTTAAAGGTAAGGATGCCCTTGCCAGAGAAGGGAGAAAATGACTAGCAGAAAATAAAACTTAAGAATGCTGGCACAGGATGGATTCAGAGGTGGTCATGATCAGTTGGCAAGATTAGAATGGGACCAGTTGAGTATAGAAGTAGGAGAATCAGTGGAGGAGTTTTCAATAAGGCTCAATCAACTATGGCAAATCTGGAAAAGATGTCTGGAAGGGACTGAATAATGACAATTCTATTTAGCAAATGAGAAAACAGAATCAGTGGTAGAGCTGGAGTGAGAAGAGATGAGAAGATAGTGGCAGGACAGGTGGGGCAGCCCATAGGTGTTAATTTTTTCTCTATTAGAAAAAGAAAAGCTAGGACCTTACACCAGGGGCGGAGCTGGGGGGGGAGAGGCAGCAAAGTCAAGACAATACTGTGCCAAGAGAGTCTGAAATGAGACATAGGATATTATAAAAATAAAATTTATAGTATTCAGTCCATTCCTTCACCAAGTAACTAAATATTTTTCCCAACTTCATTAAGGGAAAGTTAACAAATATAATTATATATTTAAAGTGTACAGCATGATGATTTGTTGTACAATATACATTATGGAATGGTTACCAAGATCAGGATAAGCAGCATATCCGTCTGCCCACATAGTTAACTCTTCGTGTGTGTGTATGTGTGTGTGCTGAAATATACTTAAGATCTACTCTCAGCAACTTCCAAGTATATAATGCTGTATTATTGACCATAGTCACCATGCAGTACATTAGATCCTCAGAACTTCTTATAACTGAAAGTTTGTACCCTTTGACCTACATGTCTCCATTTCCCCCTCCCATTTTTCCCTATAAATGTTTACTTTTTAAATTTGATCTCCTTAACTGGCTAATAATGTCTTTAGGGCTGGAACTATCATATTTCTGTTGATTTTCACACAACACATAACACCTTGGCACAGTGTAAATGCTCTTTGAACATTTTGTAAATGGTTAACTGTTTTACTTTATACTTCGTAAGATCATTTAATATGTCATATATAGATCCCAATGAAAATGTGTCTACAGAGTAACTTATACCATCAAAAATGATTTGATTAGAAAATATTTCACTCTACAAGGAAATTTCCATTGCAAGATCCCTTTACTTTTTCCTCCTTCCTCCCTTTTCTCCCACCTCTTTTCTCATCCCTTTCCCTCCTCTCCTTTTTCACTGACATTGTTTCATACACTTAACATCGCATCCACTAAGTTCAGAAGTTTTGCTCCTTCTAATGCTATGGACACACACTAGAAAGTCATTAGTTTATAAGTAACACAGACTCTGTTTTTCCTCAGAAGATGTATGCAACCAGTCCCTACTCCGATCCCGTTGTATCAATGGATCTGGATCCACAGCCCATCACAGATGAAGAAGAAGGCTTGATCTGGGTTGTAGGTCCTGTCCTTGCAGTGGTCTTTATCATCTGCATTGTCATAGCTATCCTTCTTTATAAAAGGTAGGTTTGCCTAATATCTCTATTGCAATCTTGGTAATCCTTCTATGGTCATTATGTGGTTACTATTAATGAAATACTTCAGTGTAGCCCCCATAATCATTGGAAGATGTTTCCATTAGATTAGAATGAAATGTAAAGATTGTGCTGTTTCAAATCCCATTCAGGTGTGGTATGGACTTTCTTGCCCAGCATTCATGGATCCTAGCCTTGGTCTTATGAGCTACTTTAAGCATTCGGAGCACTTTGCATGGCACTTTGCAAGACATGAGTACATTCACAAGCAGATAATTCCAAGCTTGCATCTGATTGCTTTAGATGATTAATTGCTCAGTGTCAACATGGTTTTAGAAATACTATTACAAATTTGCACATTTGTACCCATTCCATATGTCTAATGAGTGCATGAGCTAAGATTTTTTTTCCTGTAGCTATTTCTCAAAACAGTGAAAGTAGCTAAAGTTTGAAGATAAAGGAAGGAAAAATGTGGAAGAGAATGAATTTTTTTTTTCTTTCTATAACCTTTATTCTATAGTGAATTCTATTTGTGTCCAAGAAGGGGATATAAGGTACCATTTTCCTTTAAAAAACTAAAACCACAAACTTGGCCGTTATACTCTCAGGTTTTGATCCGATTTGGTGTCTTTGACTACAATTAAGATGCAAATAATCCACATCTACCCCATGTTTTCTGATCTTCCACCCCTTTTCAATTACATTTCTGCCTCATTTATAGTAAGCTAGATTTTTCCCCTAGTCCCAGTCAGTTGGAAAGAGTACATTAGTAATTCTTTTCATAACTCCTTTCTGACTTAAAAAATATATAATATTAAAATATGTAAAATTATAAAAATTAACATATATAATACATTCTCTTAAACATGTAGAATGACTAAATTCTGAATTATCTCCCTTTATGTCATTTTTTCTTTTCTTCCAATCCAAATTTTATTTTTATGAAACTTGAATCTATGTTCCCATTTTTCTTTGTAGTATGTCATCTTTCAGAATGCTACTGTGAAGATGATATCTTCCCACTACTATGAAATAGCCTCCCCTCCATAACCTTGACTTTCAAAATCAGATGAGAATGTCTTCATTTTGATTCTTGCTCACATGCTTAATCTGATAATCTTATTTCCATTAGCTCTCTTTCCTATTTATCTAGCTCTCTTCACTGGGCTTATATTAATTATTTCTACCTGTATTCTTTTGTTAAGCATGTTCTTCTTATATTCCTAGAATAGTCTTTTATTTATTTATTTGTTTATTTTTATAACCGCTTCTCAACTTAAAAAAAATATCCTTTAAGACACTTGTCCTTTGCAAAACTTTCTCTTAACAGGCTGTATTCCATTTTATTTCAGTGTAAAGAGAGGGTTGAAAAGAAAAGACAAATTAAAGAAAGAAGTTCATAACCATAACCCATTAAATTGCCTATCCTATTTTAGCCTTAAGAAGGAAAGAAATATCCATCATTTTTTTTTTCCTGATCACTGCCATTACTCAGTTATCCATACTATAAGATGGCTGAAAAAGCAAGTAATTGAAGGCCAAACTCTCTCTTAGATGATGGTTCAATCTCCCCATCCTAATCCATAGTTTATCAGTGTGTATTTTGTTGCCTCTCCCTTGTGTAAAGAGTAAGGACAGGAAGCACAAGGTGCCCACATATGCCCCAGAACAATAACAAATCCTGAGTGGGTCCAAGCAGGAACTGGTGCTCTGTGCTGTTCATGTGCTACACTTATGACCAGAAGAGAATATAATAATAAAAGACTGAAAGTAGAATTATCATTGTTTTTGGTGATACTTATTTAGGTGGCCAAATCCTACTGTGGAAGTCAGATCAGAAAGTGATTGCTGATGGTTGCATTTCTAGACCATGGCACATGACATTTTGTGATTATTCAAAATGAACAAAATGCTTGCTGTGTATTTTTTTAAGTTTTGTTTCATTAGGCTATATCTGGCTACCATTAAGTCATATCTGGCTATCATTAAGTCATGTCACTTAACAGAGATGTGCATGGCATTTGTGAGTTATGTAAATGTGAAGAAATAGGATTATAACCTTGATAATTTTTAAAAGATTTATAATTAAGTGTTTCTTGCCTCATGTGCATGTGCTTGAGGAAAAATTCAACTCGGTTATATATTCTTTTCTAATCCTGCAAAAAGAGGCATCACATTTAAAGATTTTATGCCTCTGTTAAAATAGAGTTGCATTTTAGTGTGTGCATATGTAAGCATCGTCTAATGCAATTGTTGGGAAATGCAGACATCCTCGAATGCTAAGTATATTTAGCCAACCATCTGAAGGCCCATGAAGCATTTCTGAAATAGAAATGCTTGCTTCAGCAGTAAAGAACATTCCTGACTTGAAATTCAAGTAGACCCAACAATGTCCTTCTTGATTATCATGAGGCAGTTCAAGAGGAAATCTTCTGTAGGCAATGAATAGTGGCTTTTATAGCTTAGATTCTGAGCAAAGTTAATTATATAATAAATACTTCATCCCTCTTTTTAGGTGCCTTTCAGTTTATACATAGGTAATTGGTATGAATCAGAATTGAATATATCATTATTATCATTATTATTATTAAATATTATTAACTCACATTATCTTGATAATCCCACTTATCACACACACCTGCTTACAAAACTACTTGCCTCAGGAGTAGGTCTAGAGCTATGGATGGTTTGTTCATATAAAGAAGCATATTTTATAGATCTGTGTGAAGAGACTGAGACTTATTCCTATTAAGTATATTGATGTGGAACTAGTGCACTCTTTTATCTGGCATTATATCTTTTGACTTTAGTTTTAATCTAGTAATTTGTAAACCTATAATACATTGATAATCAGTGTCAAAACAGCATCAACTGAGGCTTTGTAAGGCCCCTAAAATACCTGCTGAACCATAAGAAAATTAAAATATAATTGGTAGGTCTTTAGTGTGATGAATTATCTTGCCCTATGATTTTTTTAAATTTTGTTCTCTATATGTGATATATACAAGCTTTCAAAATGTAAATTACAGAGATTGGGTGGTAGCAAGGATTAGAAAAACACTAATCAGAAAATCAGGAATCAGGGAAACTGAGTCTTGCTCTGTGACTAGGTAGCTAATTGGGGTAGAAAGTCATGCTAACACTCTGGGCTTCAGTTTCCTCATTTATAAAGTAAGTGGGTAGACTAGATAATTGAACCTTTTTAATAATAATGTTCTATAATCTGACAACATAAAAACCCAAGTAATAGAATTATTCCTATAACATTTCTGCCTCCAGTGTGTGTATGTTTTTTAAATATGACTCCAGGTTGTTCTTCATCCATCCAACCCCCCAAAAAAAGAAAATAAAATAATCCATAAAGCAAATGAACACTTAGATACCCATCTACATTGTACACTTGTTCTATGTGTAAGGCTTTTTAGTCATTAGTTCTAGAATGGTCTGGGAATTATTTATATAGAAGATATTTGAAAATAAAATGTTAGCCTGACTAAATGGAAAAGCATTTCAAGATGGATGAGAAATATTTATTATGTACTGTGGAAGAAAAGAAAATAAGGATTAGGAGGTTGGAAGGATCTAAACACTATCTAAACAAAATTAACATCCTTAATTAGTAATAGTCTAACCTAAATAGGTGTTGTGGACAGAGTAAATAATTCCCATCCCCACCTGCAGATGTTCATGTATGAAAGCTATGGGATAGATGGGACTAAAACACAAACTTCAGCTTTTTAAGCTTTTCCCCTCATTCCAACATTAGCCACTCTCTGTGGACTGTGCCTCATTAGTCTTCTCTTTTTGTATCAACTTTACATATATTTTCAAGATGTCATCAAAGAAAGAAATACAGATCAGGATATTTTGAGATGCTACGGAGAAGTATGTTGCCATGCCCAACTACACTGGACAATGCTGATTGATTCTGCCTTCTGGCCTTTGAGTAGATCCTTCCATATACCTGAAATGCCTTTCCTCTGACTCCCCAGCCTCTTTTCTTGGCCTGGCTAACTCTGAAACATCCCTTAGAAGTAATCTATGATGCCACCTACTAAACAAAAAGCCTTTCTGGGTGCCTTCCTCTTACCCTGTTCTCTCTACCAGTTCAGGCTGCCCTAAGGGTGTTCCCTCATCTATACTCTTCAAAGCACTTTCTGTTTATCAATGTCACAGAACATTCCTGGACTTGCTCATATCCTTGTCTTTCTTGCCCCCACTAAACTGTGTATCAAGGACTCTGTCATTTCCTCACTGTTATCCCTTATGCCTAGTAGACTGCATGGCACAGAGGGATATTGAGTAATCAAATTTATACCAATTGAATAGTATTAACAAACTCCAAACTCAATCCCCTCCACTTGTTTACTCCATCATACAATATCACCTTTGTGTTGACTGGCAAGAGCTGTAATAAAACCTTTAGCCTATAATTTAAATTTACAAGTTCCCATAGCCTTCAAAATTAGATACTTGCCCCAAATATATACCCATGTGTGTGGTGGGTCTGACATTTTAGTGGAAGGAGTGAATCACACACTAACTATGCATTTGTTCAATAAGAATACTCAACCTTTTAATATACAAAACTGATAATTCACTAAGTAGTTCTCTTCCATCCAAAGAAATAGATTCTCCTACAACTGACTCACTAAAGATCTCCTTGATTAGAAATGAGCAAGCTAGTGGTGCTTAGATGGCTCAGTCGGTTAAACATCCAACTTAATCTGAGCTCGTTTCGATCTCATGGTCATGAGTTCAAGCTCCGTGTTGGGCTCTATGCTGGGCATGAAGCCTACTAAAAAAAAAAAAAAAAAAAAAGGGTGGCGCCTGGGTGGCTCAGTCGCTAAGTGTCTGCCTTCGGTTCGGGTCATGATCTCAGGGTCCTGGGATCGAGCCCCGCCATGGGGGTCCCTGCTCCGTGGGAAGCCTGCTTCTCCCTCTCCTGCTCCCCCTGCTTGTGTTCCTCTCTCGTTGTCTCTCTCTGTCAAATAAATAAATAACTTTTTTTAAAAAAAATGAGCAAGTTAGAAACATATATTTAGGATTTTTAAAACCTGGGGCACTAGGTAAATTATTTTAAAATTAAGAATACAAAGAATTAACCAGTGTGTTTGATATCACTTTCATTATTCACTTTGTATGTGTATGTGCGTACAATTTGAATGTGGGTTTTGTATTTTTGAAAGGAGATAGACCGGATTATCTTAAAGCCAGATTCTTTAGCAACTCAGGTATGTATTTCATTGGCATTAAGGCAGACTTAGTATCTCTATTTTGGATTTGAGAACTCACCAAATACTTGGCTATTCACCTCACCATGAAAATTATTTAGATTAATATTTTTCAGGTACAAGTTTTATTCTCTGCATAAAGAACATAGTTATCTAAACAATCCACATATTATCACATGAACATGAGCTAGATGTGTTCACAGATAGCAGCACCTCTTTGACTATGAAAATATCTGTCATATCAATGGCTGGTAATAAAAGACTTTCAGGATTAGCCCAGCAATATAGGTGGGTCATGCTCTGTAGACTTATAACGATGAGTATTACTTTTTCCAAAACTGAAAATGTATTTGATCTTTTATTGGCAAAAAAGATTATGATAACCTTACTTGTCAAAAGGAGTTTGAAGAAATCATTTTTGCCACTTTATTACCTCATAGTGTATTATACCATTGTGCACATTTTTGTGCAGTTCAATGCAATTTGCAGATATTTTATATCATTAAAGGAATAACATACCTCTTAACTGAAGATTTTGTTTTAGATGAACAAATTTCTTGTATGTATTGTAAAAAACATAGTATATCTCTACCATCAAACACTTTCTGGGAAATAATTGTGGCAATATTATGTAGGTTGATGGATAAAAGTGAATGTGACATTAACATACACAGAAAAAATGCTTTAGTTAGTTATGTACCCTCATGTCCTCCATTTAATTCGTAATTAGAAGGCTTTAAAGTTTTGATACACTGTCATTTCCTAATGTGTGTCATTTAATGTGTCCCTGCTTGTGAGCGGTGTTTCTTAAATCTTGGTTGTCATAGTGACTCTTGTTACCACTGGCCAACTAACATTTAGCCTTTCTTTTTCTTTTTTTGCTGCATTAAAATGGAGCAGTAAACCTGACAGGTGAGGAATAGAGAACAAACTCCTTTAATGCTCAGTAATAGATACCGGTAGCCTTTGAAAGAGGGGATGAGGGTGGAGGTTGGATATAAAAGGTATTACCTGGCAAGTGGAAGATGGACAAAGCTTAGTTTATAAAATATTAAAATGATTGATATTAAAATGATTCTGAGGGAAATAAATTAGTTTGTCTATATAAAAATAAATAACAAATTATCCAAATTTAGAAAGTAATGAAACCAGTCTGAACTTTGTTTTAATGAGCCTTTGTATGTGTTAATGTGTCTACAGAACAGAAATGTGAGGTGTCCCATAAAACGTTTGTTTTGTTTTGTTTGTTTTTACTCAAGACCGATTTTTAAGTTTGATCTGAGGTCACCTCCTGATACAGGAACACTACTGGCATTTTCATATCCTGCAAATATTGGTGGCCGTGCCTTTGTGAAAACTCTTACAGAGTTTCAAATTATTTTCCATGTTTTCCAGACTCAACTAATAATAGCAGAAGCAGCAATAGTAGTAGTAGTAGTAGTAGTAGTAGTAGTAGTAGTAGTAGTAGTAATAATAATAATAATAATAATAATGGTAAGACTAGCTATCTCTGTGATTATTGAACGACTCATTCAATCTAACCTTCTACCTTTCTAACTTATATCTATCATCTATCTATCATCTATCTCTCTCTCTATCTATATTTATATCAATAGATACAAATTTCTGATAAAACTTAAACTAAGAAAAGGGTCTCAGTGCTCATCTCAACTGCCTTCCTCCCAGTGCTGTATTCCAGTAGTTCCCAATGCTTGTTCCCTGGACCAGAAGCAGAAACATCAGCATCACCTGGGAACTTGAGAGAAGTAGTAATTCTTGGACTCCCTACCCCAGACCTAATGAATCAGAAACTGTGGGTGTGGGTGCAACAGTCTGCAGTTTAGTAAGCCCTCCCACGTGATTTGGCTGCATGCTAAAGTTTGAGAACCATGGCTGTATTTTTTTCCCTAAAATCAGTTAAACACTGGTCAGCAAGCTACTTTCATTGATAGAAAACTTAGCACTTCGATAGGGTGTCTTTTTTTTTTTTTAATATCACTAGTTGTCATTAATCCAGCTAAAAACACATGCAAAGTAGGTTTGTTTTTTGTTTTGTTTTTTAGTTGAAACACAAAACACTTTAAACCCATTTAATATACTCAGAGATCTACCTTCCCATTTAATACTGTCCACATTTTATAACATTATCACTGCCTTCTGGTTCCATTAAGATGAGAGAGTTGGCTCTCTTTTTTTTCAGAACCACTAATTAAACATTTATTGCATATTCAAAATACTAAAAATGACTTTATAATTTTCTTAATTAAATGATACTTTATGTATTATGCTTTGGAATTATCTAAGTCATATGTGGGTAACTTTACAAATGCATACATCTAATGTATACATGGAAGGACTAGAAATTTCCTTCAATAACTTTATTCTTTATAAAATATATAAATTAAAAAAAACAATTCAACTTCTAAAGAATCACAACATTTAACCTAGACATCATCTCCTAACCTTCTTCTTCTCTTTTGTACATGAAGAAATTGATAAGTATTATAGTTGACTTCCCTAAGAAGATACACACCAGTAGTGGCAGAATGGGGTTGCATTCTTAAAGGCATCAGAATCATAAAGTGTTGGGGCGCCTGGGTGGCTCAGTCGTTAAGCGTCTGCCTTCGGCTCAGGTCATGATCCCAGGGTCCTGGGATTGAGTCCCGCATCGGGTTCCCTGCTTGGCGGGAAGCCTGCTTCTCCCTCTCCCACTCCCCCTGCTTGTGTTCCCTCTCTCACTGTCTCTTTGTCAAATAAATAAATAAAATCTTAAAAAAAATCATAAAGTGTTTGAACTGACTTCTTTGAATATTAATAGTAGGGATTTCAGATAAATGTATCTGTCTTCCAAAAGCCTTGGCCCATATGTCTGAATATCTTTGTTCTCGATAAGTAGATTCCCTCCCACTTTATCCCTAGATGAGAGCCAGGTGAGAATAAATGAAAATAAAAAGCCCGTTAGACCACAGAGTAGCATTTTTGTTATACATGATCCACATTCCAAACTACCACACGTTTTTATACTACTAGCAGTTTCCACCATATCTGAAATATCATATAACCTTGCATTTCCTTTTCACCCATATAACTCCTACATGTGGCGGATATTTCTCTCTGCAGGAAATACACTTACAATAGGACTTCATAATCTTAATAGAAAAAATAAAATAGCAAGGCAAAATTCAGATCATTTTGGAGTTACTATTCTTTGCTTTTTTCCTCATTGAAAATGAGAATAATGAGACCTCTGAAAACTTAGGAAAAACGTGTGACTACGTCCATTCATGTTGGCCCTGATTTAAACCATCATATGCCACTTAATACTCTATGGCAGTAAATTCTATTTTTGAAGCTCTTTACCATTATTACCAATGATGACCAAACTCTTCATCCTGCAAACATTTCTTAGAAATCCTTTCTGTTGGAAAACAACCATTTTAGCACATTTATGTTTAAAAATAATGTGACAAAAGTGTGGGCAGCCAGAATTATCCATGTTATGATCACCAGAACTAAACTAAGCAAAACAAAATTGAAACAGCTCGTTTTCTGAGATGGTTAGGATTTTTAGAATCTGAGATTTTGGAGGTCATTTCTTTGAACAGATAAAGTGAGGAAGAAGTTAGTTATTAAATGTCAGGGAAACCTGACATAACCCCCCCCACTTTATCACAATTATAAACTGCAATTTTAGTCCCAAGCTCTGGGTTTTGAGATTCATCTGGGCAACAAGGTGTGATGTTCACCTTTCCTAGCACCAGAGAAACAGACTAAATTTCTTTAGAGAGTATTCTTTTCTGTCCCTTTGTCTCAGCATCACTCAGCCTGGCCTCAGTGAAAAAGAAGATAAGGAGTATGCCCCACAATACCTGCAGGAGTGACCTAGTTTCCTTGCCCAGAAATTTCTCCATCTGGTTCCATAATCTTGCAAGAATGACAGTGGAGACACTTTGAGAAGGGATAAAAATCCAGGTTTCAATCATTAGGTTTGGCACATCAGTAAAGAAATGTATCTGTGCCGACTCGTATGGGGAAAAACAAACACACAAACCTAAGAAGGGCCCCTGGGGTTCCCTGAAGTGAGAATAACCAAGCATATGTTTGTTACACGTGGGACTGACTGACTAGCAGTTGGTGGCATTTCATTAGCCTGTTTAGATTCTGTATCTTTGGTGGTAAAATGAATCTCTGTGAGGGAAATACCCACAGCCTAAACACAGGGATATTTTCTACTCTGAAACTGGTCACCATGTCCTTCTTTCACATACATGGTCTTCCAAGCCACTCTTTCCCTTTCTTGTCCTATCTTTCTTGCCAGCCCTCAGCTCTGATTTTCCTTCTGTTCTCATTTTCCACTCCATACAACTGGAAGGGCCAGTACTTTTGGCACGCCTCAGATTCACTGCTCACCTCCGATCGGTAGTATAGCTTGGCAGTACATTCTGTCCTCAGGCTATACCTGACACCTTTAGGTAGAAACGGGAAATCCTGAGACAGGTTAATCCAAGGTTCTGAGAGAGGAAGTTGTCTAACAGGACTCACCCAAGAAAATGTATTCCATCAACGCCGTTTTGCCGAAGGCGTTGCACTTGAGCAAATCAAGTGTGCTTTCCCTTTGCATCAATCTTCCCTTCATCCCCTGGTTAGTTTTATTTTATCCAGATGAGCAGAGATGGAAAGAAAGGCTATTTAACAGGAGCCCTCTGGCTAACCATGGAACGACCTGGGTGGCACTGAATGAGATCCCATTGCCACAGCAACGCTAATGAGCTGTGCGACAGTCATATCAGAAAGAGAAGGGAGTGTTCCTCAACACCGCTGTGCCCCTTTCCCCAAAGAAGAGTGTCTTTGTTTTGAACAAGGGTGAGATGCTAGGATTATGACTGCAGCCCGGAGATTGTTGGAATCAGTATTCGAATAATAAAGACAGAATAAAGCACTGCTTGAAAAGTCCTCCATTTCTTCAGTTTTTGACCTAATTTAACCTTAAAGAATATAGGTAGCACTCTGTGTTTGAGGGGTTTGAAAAAAATGAATAAGAAATCTTATGAAAAAAAGAAAGAAAAAGAAAACCCTGACCTTTCTTGCATAGACACTTGTTAATACTACATTATCACACCCTAAACAAAGGTATTTAATAAAAGTTGTAGATAGTAATTAAAACAAAAATGAAATGAATTGTGTGAAGAATTACTTATAACAAGGCACTATTAATGGTTCCTATGCCATGAATAATCATTGGAAAAGTGAGACACAGTAGGTGAAACTACTTTTTCTCTGATCTTTCTGTGATTGACTTTCATTAATGAAATATTAATCACAGCTTAACACTACAAACAGCCAACACTATTTTTTTTTAATTTGAAAGAGAAAGGGGATGTTGGTCTTGCATTGTGCTAATTCTCCTTCCGGGTGTTAGGCTAACTTGGAATCTTAGAACAAACTGTATTTGTCTGCCTAATGGGAATATCCAATGCAGGCCTCTTTGTAGCCATCAGTCATATAATCTTGGAAAGAGGAAAAAGGGAGTATGGATTTAGCTCTTCAGCTTGAGGCTCAGTAGTTTCAGAGGTTTTCTCTATGGTAACCACATTCATGGCTATTGGTACTCTATTAGCATTGGCTGTTAGCGGTACTCTGTCCTGTTCCTCACAAATTGAACCAGTGGATAAAGGAGATTTGCTGAACAAGGACTCAAGTTTATCTCTCCAACACCCTCCTTAAAGCCTAAAGGTAGAGGTAATGAAGAATTTAATTCTAGACAGACTTTGAGATCATTCACTTAAATAAAAGTTTTAGACTTGAGGAAACAGTCTAGGCCAAGAGAGGAAAAGCAACCTCAACAAGGTCACAAAGCTGGTCTGTCAAATGGTTTAAAATAGAAAGTTGGGAGGGAGAGGGGGCTGCGTGACTCTCTGCTTTTTAAGTGTTTTTATTGCTTTTTTATTTTATTCTTACATTTTTCTTTTCTCCCTATAGGAAGAGGGCAGAGTCTGACTCTAGAAAGAGCAGCATACCCAACAGTAAGGAGGTCCCTTCACACCATCCAACAGACCCAGTAGAACTGAGGCGCCTTAATTTTCAAACACCAGGTAAGAGGCAGGACTCATCTTGTCCATAATACAGTATTTGCTGAAAGTTTTTTGGCCAACTGATATTGTTTTGAGAGATAAATACATCTCTTTATTTAGAACAATTTTGTTTATCGTGATTTTAATTGTAATATTATTGAGATTCACCATACATAAGTCTTGAAAGGAAAGTTCTTTTTGCAAATCTGAGGAGGAGTAGACAAGAGAAAACATGTAATTCATCTTCAAATTTTGGAAAAACTATAGTCTTGCAAGAATATCTACCATTTGGGGGGTTTAACACAGTTTATTATTTTTAATGACATCTATCTGGCAAGAATTCAGTTTCTCATAAAGTGAATGAATGGATGGATGGGTGTTGCATCATTCATTCCATGGGGAAAGAATAGATTTATTTTGTATTTTCCTATTAATTTGCATCTATGTTTCACTGAAGAAAGGGGGGGGGGTAAGAGGGAAAGAAACAAAGTGAGGCAAAAATTAGTTTCTTTTAAAAAATTACCTATACTGCACATAACTGGCCAATTTAGGTTTCTTGTGGGGAGGCACATAAAGTGATTGAGGTTAAGAAAAATATACTTATTTCTTAAAGAACATTAAGTGCTTCAACAGAGCAAACATGTCATTCCTGCTGAGGGGCATTTTGTACAGTATTATTAATTTGAGGCTAACTTTATTTTGCTTTCTTTCAAGTAAATTTTATTTATACCAAATGAGTGGAAAATCATAAGTAGTAAAGAGATCTAAAAACATAAAACTGAGTGGCACTGTCATAATACCTAAGGATAATTAAGAAAGTAAAGAACTGATCTAAAGTCTGATTAAAATTTGGTTATGTTATTGTTCACCAAATTGTTGGCAAATGTGTCAAATGGACTTCCTAACTCACAGTAGGATACACTACAAATTTATTAAACTACGCATTTGCAGTGAATTACTTTGACTTGAATACAACATATTGTGTTTGGCATATTTTCTCTTTTACATGTAGACGTATCATAGTAACTAGTAACAATTCAGTTGAAAGAAGCATCTGGCATTTTCAAAGTGGCTATACAAATCATCATCATAAATGTGGGTCATTTTTAAAGTTCTATCTCAAAGGAGGTTAGACTTTTTAAAAATCAGGTTTTTTTTAAAAGCAAAGATATACCTCCAACAGCATAAAGGTAGAAGAAAATGTTCATGTAGCCAAAAATCTCCTGTATGTATTTTTTTAAAAGGCTGATAAATGTGGACTATGCACGTGTGATGATGATTAAACAAACCTATGCAGTCTTCTGGGATTGTTGTAGTCTTGTAGATGCTCCCTGTTGAGTCTTTATCTAGCTATCCCATTAAGGCAACTGGATATGATTTGAGTTTCTGTAGTAAACCTTCTCAGTTCACTTTCTGAAATAGTAGTGTACTACTTCTTCAGGCTATAGGCAACTTCATAATAATGGACCCAGGAATTCATGCACTTTTCAATTTGGCCAAACCAATGTATAGAGGACCTAAAAGCCACATAGATGATGTGTTATAGGATTTCATTACAAAAGCAGAACATTGTGGAAATAGAGAATGACTGTTATTTTGCTGCTCTGCCCTGCCCCTTCTGGCTTTTATGTGAAGTGTGATCTGTATTGGAAACAACCTTGGTCTTCTAGTAGAGACAGAAGCATAGCATAGGGTGAATGGAAAGTCAAAGATAGCCCCAGAAGAAAAAGAGCAGTAAGAGTGCTCTCCCTCATCTATTCCAGCACCAACAGAGTATGTTTCCAGGCATAAATAGGAAGCATGAATGGGAACTGTGTAGAAAGGATTATTAGCAGAGTGCTGGCAACTACAAACAAGGAAGGGAATAGAAATGACTTCAACCAAGAGACCTCCATCTATTAAGTACTTCTCGCTTTTATGGGCAATTTTGCAAATATGGTCTAATAAAAAAAAGTTTATAAAGAATCTAATTTTCCCAGTGTATGTGGGAATATGAGATCCATTTATGGAGAGAGCTTGTTAAATTTCACAGAAGTCGATGGAAAGGAGAATGAATGTTGCAGTTGAAGGGACATTGCTTATCTCATCAATAGATTTACAAAACTGAAATGGGGGCCTAAATTTATAGGAGGTATCATTTAATGAAGGTTAGACTTATTACATCAAATGGGTAATGAAATAAAGTGGGCAAAATCAATAAAGAGGGAGAAAGGGGTTTAATAGAGGAAGAAAATAGAACAGGAGATATTGTCCTAAGGTCCTAGCACATCTGCTCACTGAGGAAGCACTGTGTTGTGCCTTTTAGCTCAGGTAAGCAATCTACTTGAGCTTGATTTGTTGAAACAGTCTATTTACCTCCCAAGCTCCCAGGTCTGCTGTCCTGAAAATTTCACCAGTTCACAAAGAATATAGACTCAGCTATTAATGTGAAATTCATAACAATGTGACCATTTGCTTCAGCCAGTACAGATTCTAAGCAATGGCTACAAATCGCCTTAATTACTTGCCAATAGGATAATAGGTAGCGTTGTTAACCAAATACCATTTTTGTACTTTTTCCTCTCCTCTTGTTCACAAATAATCAATGGCCTTCCTGCCTGATGCAATAAAATGATCCCTTTACTAGGTGTTGCACAGCAAATGATATGACGCTCCTTAATTTTTGGATTTTAAACCCTCTCACTGTCTGAAATGTGCTTTTATATACATCATACCTTTGGAAGTAAAATCGTTTATCCACAAACATAAATTTTGACAGTTCTTATTAATGGTATGCATAAGTAGGGAATTAACCACCCACACCTTCACTCCAAACAAATGACTTTCAATGAAATAAAAAACCTGTGATTCATGTATCAGCCCCTAGCACCTGAACTTGTTCATGAAAGCAAGTTCACTTCCACTTCCGATGGATCTGTTGAGAAAGATAAAATATCAAACAAAGACTTCCATTTGAAATGGAAGGTATTTCAGAAGGTAAAGGAAGCACATCATTTAGTTCACTAATTCTATAAATTACACTTTTGTTTTAAAAAATATCTTGGGAATGGAAAAACTATTTACTTTTTAAGTATTTCTTGTTGAAGAGCCTAGAATATAAGGAGGCAGATGATTTTCCCTCAATTCTACCCCATACTCCAAAGGTATTGAAAATACATTCCAAAGTCCATATAAATACAGTATCCTGAAAGTTTAAATACTTCAAAGAAATATGCCCTTCACTGCAATACTACAGACACACCTATCGCCGGGTCAGGAAAAGGAAACATCAGATTCCTGTCCACTGTCTCTCCACTAAGGCACCAAGTAAAGGCAGAGAAATCTGTTGTTTTCAGTAGAACAATCTTTGCAAGGTTGTGAGAAAAAGAAAAACATTGCTTTAGCACACTTTCCAAATTTTGGATGACAGTCTAGTCGCTGTATTGGTGAAACGCTATATTCAAGCATCTGAACAGGGCGAGGAAGGCTAACACCCTCAGGAGAGCGGGTAGTACTCTGTTTGTAGGTGTTTCCCATGAATATGCTTATTAGCCAGAATACTGTCTGTTAGAGTTGGCAGTATTCAACTCATTTATATTTAGAACCTAAACTACACAATCTATTAAAAAATAGATAGTTGGCAATAATTAGTCATCATTTATTGTTATACTGGGTCAGTAAGAACTAGTATGAAACATGCAATTCAAATACCATTGTTTGTATCACTCATGACCTGCAAAATTAGAGTCCTAAGTGTATAAGAAGGTATCATTTAGCTAAAGTTAGATTTATGACTTCAAATGGAAAATTGAATAAAATGAGAAAAGGAAAGAGATGTTGTAGAAGAATTTGATAGACTTATTAACTGCTAATCAAGTTTTACAAGTCTGTAAGCTCTACAGAGGAAGGGGAAATACCCACTTATTAAAAGATGGTTTTAGGGGCGCCTGCATGGCTCAGTTGATTAAGCGACTGCCTTCGGCTCAGGTCATGATCCCAGAGTCCCGGGATCGAGTGCCGCATCGGGCTCCCTGCCCGGCCGGAAGCCTGCTTCTCCTTCTCCCACTCCCCCTGCTTGTGTTCCCTCTCACGCTGTCTCTCTGTCTCTCTCTGTCAATGAAATAAATAAAATCTTTAAAAAAAAGATGGTTTTAAAATAAACCTCTGTTAATCCTCAGACATCTTTGTGGACAGCAGTAGCTGGGTGTGCACTAAGATGAGTTGATAGATGAGTTACATGTTAAACCAAAGTGAACTGTGTCCATTAGCCTAGGTTGGGAGGAAAGTTCTTTTTGTGTGTAAAAAAATGTTTCCAAGTCTTCTTATAACCTGTACCTCAAATAATTCTTGTTCTTAATTACAAAAGCAACACACATTTATTGGAGGAATTGTGTAAAGTAGAAAATAATCTTGTTAACAATTGTACATAGGTTGTGGCTACACAGGTGTTCATTATAGTAAATATTTTGTATGTTTGAAAATTTTCATAAATTGGAAAAGGTGAAAAAAGCACATTTAGAAAATAGAAATTACTCTTTATCCCCCCACTTCTTATTTTTCTTCTTTTTTGGGGGAGGCATATTTAAAATATAAGTAAAAGATTCCCTATAACTACTCCAAATTTCCCCCTCAGGAATAGTTACCATATACAGCCCCATGATATGCTTCCAGATTTTTTCACATGTATATACAATTCTTTAATTAATAAAAATGTATAGCAGGTCTATAGACAGACAGGTGATGTACATAAAATTTCCTGTTTTAACGTTTAACTACATAAACATAGACCTTTTTCCAAGTTAGTGTATTAGGTTTTATCTCCTTCTTAGCAGCCAGTGGTATTGATGCTATTCTCTTCTACAGATGACACAAAATGTATTGACTCATTACGTATTAATGGAAGCTATTTTCCATGTTTCACTCTTGCAAATAATACTGCAGTAAGCAGTACAGAGAGCACACATCTTTTCACATCTTTGTTGCTACCTCGAAATATTAGACACCTGGAAATGCAAGTACAAGGTCCTAGGGTAGGCACATTTACCATTTTGATAGAGATTGCCAATTACAGATTTTTTTTGAAATATTGTAAAAAGCCTTTACTTACAGTGTGGCAGCCCCTCTGAGCCCTGGCCTCCAGCATTGGACAGAAGACTAAAATAAATATAATATCATCAAAAGATGATATATAAGAAAACCAAAGAAGCTACTGATATGTGTTCATATATCTACTTTTTCCCAAAAAAGCAAATTTAGAACTTCAGCATCTCAGAGAAATAAGCTTTCTTTCTAGTACAAAGGTGTAAGGGAACATGTAACTAATAGCATCATGTAGTAAGCCAGTCACCACCTTTCTCTGTGCCTGTGAAATTCTTCCTCTCTGCAGCCTTTTGGTTGCCTTGTCAGTTTCCATCAGAAACGTTCTTTTTTTTTTTTCCTGTGAAATTGTTTCTTCTAGTATTTGTACCTCTTTCTCACATCCCTCTCTCTGTGCCCCCCAAAAAAACCCCACAAAAAAACCTTCAAACAAAAACAACAAAAAACTGCAGGGTTTGTGCTTCCACCTTTTAAGAAAATAAATTTAAAAATTGATAATCAGATGTTACAACATAAAAGCCTCGTTTTCATTCTGAGGATGACCTTAATATGTTTTGCCCTAAAGCATACATGGATGGTAGGTGATGGATGGGCTGTGAAAAACAGTAACAAACTGGTAAAAAGTTATCATATCAGAAATAGCAGTATCAGCTATCTCACTTACATGAGAACTGTGCCCAAGAGACCCTTCTCTGTTGTTCCATATGTTTAGACATCCTATCTACAGGAGGTAGAAGTGAGAGTTATAAAGAAGGAAGTGACTCCAGAAGTTACCTGGCTCTGCAGTTTTATTTTACAGATAAAAAATCGAGGTTCTTGATAGCAGGTGATTTGTCCCTATTAGTAGATGGCAAAACTAGAAGAACTCTTATCCATATTCTAGTCTAGGATTCTTTCTCTTGTACCATCAGAATCCCACATATTCTCCTCCTCTTTCCATGAAACATCCATTCTGCCATTTTTACTTGTCCTAGAATTGTGATGGAACATGATACATATTGATGTGTCTTAAACAATGATTCTTGAATGCTGTGCTATCTTTGCATATGATATATACATCCTGATTTAGAAGATAAGTCAGTATAGGTTTACTTGGATTTCTGTATAATTAGCTTCCAAAGTAAATATGTTGATCACATCTTTGGTTGATTATTATGGTCTTCTACTGCTGTTATACTAATACTTTTCCCATCTCCAACTGGCTTTACTTTTTGCAGCTTTGAGCAGTAATTCAGTCCCCTACGCCTCCCTGATTGGCTCTGTGTCCTCCCTCTCTAGCCAAACCACCACTCAGTCCATATATGATAATAACTCTCTCCCACGATTCGCTCGAAAAGGTCTAAACATCTTTGTCTCTTTATTTTCTCTGTTAAAGCACTGTAATGGATGTCTACATCAGTCCATTTCCATTTCCAGATAAGCCTAGAGTCTCTTGTGCCTTTGCATTTCCATTCTTGTCATTGGGAGTGCCTCATCTGGATAAGATCACTTTATTAGACCACTGTCACCCACCTATTCCCTCCACAGAATATAAATTAGTTCAATTCTACCACCTTTATGGAAAAGATCCAGAAATGGGCTCCAACATTTTGGTTCAAATACATAATTATATCTGCAACAAAGAGTTTCTATTTCTAAGCCAACTCATTTTTATGGGATCTTCCATTAAGATTTTAGTTGACTGGAAGCTATAAACACTAAAACACCACCTATTATAACAGTGTACTAAAAGGATTGTCTGGAAGAAGCAAAATAGTTTTTTACTTAACTTACCAGAACCATTGATAATTTGACATTTGAGATAATGGAACTTACTAGGTGGCTTTCAATAAATGGCACAATTTCTAAAACGCCCATAAAATAATCACATGTCTTGTTGACTTATGGTCACCGTTCCATAGCCTAATACCTTCCAAAGAGTCCCAGGACAGCAGAATGTCAACTTGGCCTCCAGTTTGAGCTCCTCCCCCATTCTTTTTCAGCTTCAGAAGCTTCCCTGGGGGCATGCTAGTTCAAGTTTTTCTAGCCAGCTGGAATTTGTACCCATAAGACATGAGTCAGCGATGCTCTCTCATGGTACTCTTAAAAATTTAATCACAAAGAAATGAAATGTAAATCACATGAAAAGTGAAAAAACAATGGAAAGACACAGGAATCACCAAAATTAGTGGTGGATTATTTTTAACAGAATCTGTGAAACATATCACTTCAGCTGGCAGACTGAACTAAGATGTGCTGTCCCTGTCACTGCTTTCTTTCTTTTTCCATCCCCTTTCCCTCCTTGTCCCTTCACCATCTGCTCACTCTCCTGCATTCATTTCCCATTTGTGGACAAAGATGTTTACACCTGAAGTAGATTGTAGGTTTGCTGGGGGTTGAAAAATGGGGACCTGGGGCAAATACCACAAAACTGTTAGTGTGGCCATTTATAAATGTCCAGGTGAAGGCCACAACCCCAACCTCTACAATCTGCTACTAGTGGAAACATTTTTGAAACTCAGTTTGGTGTCTGATTTTTGTCATCAGTGATTATCGTCTATGAACTGTGGTGCATGTCATTCTTTGTGTCCATGTTTGCATGTGAATGTCAGTCACCTCCAGGTTTGTGAAATATTAAAGCGATCTTAATCAAGTCACAATGTCTAGTGAATCCTGTAAAAACGTGCAACATTTTTATCAATCCTTTAAAAAAAGTATATCAGACAATCCATTTCATTTTTTTAACAAATTCGTTCTATTTTATTTTATTTACATCATCATTTCCTTTGCAGGTTCAGATGATTCCGGTTACCCTGGTAACCTTCATTCTTCAAGTTAGTTTCCCTTGATTATGCATAAGTCACTTTATGTTTCCTATCAAACTACTACTCTTTCCCTTTTAGGTCTTTCTCAGTGTCTGTTTTCTTAATTCACTTTACACCATTTAATTCCACACAATTTCCATTTCACACAGTGCAGGAGAAGGAGTTTGAAATGACATAACAGTCATTACTCAAAGCAGAAGTTGACATCAAGCCTGACTGTCAGTTTTCTCCGCTCTAACCATATTGATTCATAGCACAATAACGCTTTCTTTTACACTAGGAGTGTTAGTTTGGGGATTATGCTTGGTGACTTTTCATTTGGCTACAAAATTCATCCTTCCAGAGCATGTCCTGCTTTGAGTAACCAAACTATCTGCCTGCTTCCTCACATTAAACATCTTTACTACTCACATATTTTCAGGCCATTTCTAACTATAGTATTCTCTATATTTTGGAATAGTCACCATTGTTTTGCATTTGTTTTCAAATGTGTTTCTTCTTTCCTTTTAATAGGTATGGCTAGCCATCCTCCAATTCCTATCTTGGAACTTGCAGATCACATTGAAAGGTTGAAAGCAAATGACAACTTGAAGTTTTCCCAGGAATATGAGGTATTTCAGTGCATTTATACTTGCAAGTAATTTCAAGAGTTGTCCCCCTCTTCTATTCTTAAAAACTAACTTCACTGGTGTTTTTTCTTTTAAACATGACTGTGAATCAGATATAGAATTTGGTAGTAAATAGGCAACTTAAAAGTGTCTGTAAAATCAATATAGTAGTTGCAGTTTTAAGATGTGTTGAATATCTGATATTCAATGTTACTTAATGAGGTTGATTTTTCTTTTCTGGTTTTTAGTTCATAGAATATATTGAATTGATAAACTTCCTTGTATACCAGATGCGTGCTAAATACACTAATTCATGGCCAGAAGCCTCCCTGAAAAAGAGAGTTGACAGGGAATAAGTCGATTTCTCTGTATACTTAGTTTTCCTTGAGCCTAAAACCCTTTAATTATGTACACAATGTATATGAGCATGATTTTAGCTTTCAGTCTTAAAATAATGCCAGAATTATTAGTAAGATAGTAATATGTTCCTGAGAAGTTGCCTATTTTTGAAGCAATGGTGAACTGAATAGTATCTTAAAATTCCAGAATCCTTATAAGTTCTGTGTGAATTATTGATGACAGTGAATGAAAAGTCTTTGTATATTTGTGTGTATTTGGACATTGTGGTATTTATCAAGTAGAAAGTTTTAAAATTGGATATTTCTGATATTCCCCAGCAACAGGGACTCATTCTAAAACCAACTCATGAATTGATAACTAAACCATCATTATTCTTTTAGGTCAAATTTGACTTAGCATAAGATTAAAAGGTAAAACTAGAGTCTTGTTGTGCCAAACAACAAAAGATTGTTGGGTACCTGATCAGTCTAAATACTTCCATAAAGAGTTTCTATTGATTTACTTAATGGGAAAGTCTTAAAACACATCCCTGTTACCCTCTTGGTTTCTGTTGTATCAACTTTTTTTTTTCTTAAGTTTTTATTTAAATTCTGGTTAGTTAACATACAATGTATTATTAGTTTCATGTGTAGAATTTAGTGATTCATCACTTACATACAACACGTAATGCTCCTCACAACAAGTGCCTGTTGTATCAACTTGAAATGAGGCCGTTGGATTAGATGGTCTCTCAGTTCCCTACCAGTTCTAACATGCTTAAAGAATTCTTTTTTTTTAAGATTATTTATTTATTTCAGAGAGAGAGAGATTGCACGTGCGCGAGGACGTGCACAAATAGGGGGAGGGACAGAGGGAGAGAATCTTCAAGTAGACTCCCTGCTGAGCGTAGAGCCCATTGCAGGACTCCATCTGAGGACCCACAAGATCATGGCCTGAGCCAAAACCAAGAGTCAGACGTGTAATTGACTGAGGCATCCAGGCGCCCTCAGTTCTAACATTCTGCCCTTTCAGTGAGAATCTCTAAGAGGATCCCCAACCTCAAGTGGCTCTTTGGGTTTCAAGTATGCGAAGCAGATCCATGTAAGAAAATCTGGAGTAGTGGGGCCTGTGGCTATCTGGATATTTGCATGGACTTTCTGAAGTCTTCAAATTGTCACTTTTTCATTATTTTAAATTAGTGTGCGAAGCAAAACATATCTGTAGCCCGATGGACCTCCACCCTTAAGATCCAGGTAGCCTTTTTTATTCAATTTGAATATCCAGCATCTTTGTCAAATATTCAGTAAGACACAAAGGGACTTTATTTTTCTGATTGGCTAAACTATATATTTTTTTTATTCTCTTCCCAGCATTCAGAGGAACACTTTTAATTTTAGGAAACTCACATTGGATTGTGAATTGTGTTATTTTCTCAAATGGTCTGCTTCTTATTCCTTCCCTGTTCTACTTGGCCATAATGGCTATTTTTAAATTATGTAGTATTTTTTTAAACAGTTTCTGTAGGTTCTAGTTTGGGGCTTGAGGCTGCAAACTGAGTTTTTAAAAAAAAGAAAACAAGGCAGATGATATGTGCTACCTGGGGCAACATAAAAAACTCTTAGAAATCTTTTACCTTTCCAACCTGCTCTTTACTGTTATCATGATTCTTCTTATTCTCTTGTTATGTGATATATTTTCTTCATGACCCCACTTTAATACTTGATTTTGAATGATATAATGGGTCACAAAAAATTAAAAATTGATAGCTCAACCTAAAAGTCAGTAATTCACTCACTACCAGTATAACTTTAAACCATTGACAATATTTGCATCACTCAAGAAATCTGTTATATACATTGACTACAATAACCAGCCTCCTTTTAAAATGGAATTTCTCTAGAAATACTACATGTAAAGATACTGTAATGATACTCATTTAGCCTTTAAATCAGAAGTGTTTCTTAAAAGTAGTTATGAACTGCATGCTGCCAATGTTCCCATTAAAAACTCCCCCAGTAGCCATTGACATGATAGCCCACACTGACTTTTCACCATTTATCATGACGATGGTCTGTGATTAAAGCTCCCTGGGCATGAATTGACTCTACTGTGCCTTAACAGCCATGAAGGAGATATTTAAATGTTTTATTCATCTGTGATAATAAGATAAAGACCTCTATATAATATTTTGGGCCACAGACCAACACTTTGAAAAAAAAATTGTATTTTACTTGTTATCTTCCATATAAATTTGAATAGATTTTTTTTACTAGTTTTTAGTGAAGAAAATGGAAGAAGACAAGGCACATTATCTTCAAACATCTAATTATTTTGGCATAATCACTGTGAATTAATGATTACTCAGACCTCTCAACAGGCATGAAACTAAATTTGTTACTTTAACTGTAAGACTGAAACAGAGGTTAAAGACATGAAGGCTGCTTACACTGATTCTGAGGTCAGAATAGGAGGAAGCAGATTTAGATTTGCCCAGCATTATTAGATCATGTGAGAACTTCCTTTATTGTAAAGGAAACTGGGCTCAGACATTGGATTTAATGACAGCTGGAAGAAGAACCTGAGAAATTAGTAGCAAGAGCACTCCATCTTGAAAATATTTATAAATAGCTCTGGTTTCATTTTCTGATATGAGACTGTAAAGTTTTACTAGAATTTAAGGAGCCAGGATTTGAGGATGACATTTGGAATGCAGGGAATAAAGTTCTCCTGACATTTGGTATCTGTCAAAGCCATCGCATGAGCTGGTGAATCTTTGAACAGCTTCAGAATAGTATGTATAGGTCTTACCAAACAAATTAGTTAATGACTGAATTTTTCGGAAGCCTAATTAAAATTCAGATTTCTGGTCCCAACACCAAAAATGCTGATGCAGTAGGTCAGCCATGACAACCAGGAATATCTGTTTTATTTCTTTTTTCCAGTTTCATTGATATGTAATTGACATATAACTTTATACTAGTTTGGGGTATACAGCGTAATTATTTGATATATGTGTATATATTACAAAATGGTTACTGCAATTAGTTTAGTTAACATCTATCACCTTACATAATTACAAATTTTTCTTATAGGAATTTTTAAGATCTACCTTCTTAGCAACTTTCAAATATAAAATATTGTTAACTATTTCCATCATGTTGCACGTTATGTCCCCAGAACTTATTTATCTTATAACTGGAAGTTTTTACCTTTTAACTACCTTTACGCTTTTTCCCCTATCCCCTACTCCACCCCAACCTCTGGCAGCCACCAATCTGTTCTCTATTTCTGTGAGTTTGTTTTTTTAAGATTCCACATATAAGTGAGATCATAGAGCACTTATCTTTCTCTGGCTTATTTCATTTAGTATATTGCCTTCAAGATCCATCCATGTTGTCACAAATGTGACATCAATGGACACTTAAGTTGTTACCATGTCTTGGCTATTGTAAGTAATGCCACAATGGATATGGGGATGCAGGTATCTCTTATTCAATTTACATTCCCACCAACAGTGCACAGGGGTTCTCTTTTCTCCACATTCTTGCCAATGTTTATTTCTTGTCTTTTTAATGTCATTCTAAGAGGTGTGAGGTGATACCTCATTGTACTTTGATTTGCGTTTCCCTGATAATTAGTGATGTTGAGCACCTTTCATGTACGTGTTGGCCATGTGTATGTCTTCTATGGAAAAATGTTCATTCAGATCCTCTGCCTATTTTTTAATTGGCTTGGATTTTTTTAAATTTTGTTTTTGTTTTTCTATTGGGTTGTATGAGTTTTTTGTACATTTTGAGTAGTGACTCATTAGATATATAATTTGCAAATATTTTCTCCCAGGTAATGTCCATTTTAAAAGAGCTTCCAGGTGACTTTGATGCAGGTGCTCTGAAGACTTTAAGAAACATCATTGGTTTAGGGTAATATATTACAGAGCATCATCCTCCAGTCTTCATTTTATCATCCCCTGAGATGGCAAATAAACCAATGTATAAGATTCCTTTGACATGGATCGCAGTCAGCATTATCATTATCAATACCAGATACATAAATCCTATTTATATTAGACTGATTGTAAGTAACTACAGCTCCTACAGTTTGTTTAAGGGGGAAAAAGGAGGAGTTCGCTTTATTTACTATAAATTATTTATTATAAATTTATTTATTATAAATTATCTATTATAAATCCAAAGGCTAACAATATAGGTGTGCTTCAAGAACTGTTGTTTGGATTTCCTGACATCCTCTTTGAAATTTTCATCTTTGTGTTTTTATCTGGACTGACCTCATTCTTCCCCTTGTGTAGACCGACTTCTTTTGTTTCTTCCACCCACATATAGAAAATGTGGCCTTTGATCATGTTTCTATTAACAGAACATCCCCCTGAAGAAAGAGACCAAATTTTTCTTTTCATTCAGATTCCAAATGCCAGAGAACAAACTGAACTCCGGTTGACTCATTTTGTTATGGAGACACACATGAGCACAGGGCTGCTAACAGTCCACCCATAGAGATCCTGCTCCTTCCTTGGGTTGGAAAGAGGGAAGTCACTACGGAAAGAGGCTAGTGAGCTGGGAGGAAGAACCAACAATTATCTACCAAAACACTACAGAAAAGCACTACGCTAAGTTCTGGCAGGAATAGAAGTTATAAGAAACCTTTACTTCTAGGAAGTCTAGCAGGCAAAATCAAATATATACATGCAAAAATAGTAAAAAGAACACCAAGTTGCTAATCCCAAATACTAATGGAATGCTGTTGGGATTTAGTAAGGGTCAGAGTGAGATGAGGAACTGGGAATGGTATTGAAGAAAAGGTGGTACTGGTAGTGGAACTAGGAAGAAAAGGAGCGAGGAGCATTTTGTGGAGGGAAGGATCGAAGGCACATTCAAGGATGCTCTGTACTTTTATGTTCAAAGTGTGGACTACAGAACAGCAACATTAGCATCACTGGGAGCTTGTAGAAATGCAGAATTTTAGGCACTATCCCAAACCTACTGAATCAGAATCTGCATTTTAACAAGACACCCTGGTGATATGATTGTATAATAAAGTATATGTAGAGTCAGGGGAAGCACTAAGGACACTTGCTATGATGGAGCAAATTGTTTCTTGTGGAAAGTTGAGTGAAATGAAGTCAGGCAAGCAAAGAGGGCCAAGAATTATAATGAGCTTTCATTGTCAGACTCACCATTGGCAAGGATGGGGCGGATTAATGGTGGAAAAAATATGAATATGGGCTTTGGACTCAGACAAATATGTATTCTGATTTGAACACTTGTTATGGCTGTGGCCTTGCACAATAATATAACAGTTGCTCATCTGTAAAACGTGTTGCTATGAGAATTAGGGAATATGTGTGTATATGAGTATGAATGTCAGGACACACATGCAGTGTGTGTGTGTGTAAAAGAAGGGGCTCAATAATGGCAGCTGAAAAGTTGCACTATTTTTACATAACCAGTGAAAGATTTATGCATTTATTAATAAATTAATAATGTTAAGTATACTCTCATTGGACAGACATGTCAACGGAAAATTATAATAAAATATAATCAGTCCTATGCCAAAAGTGTTCCACAGTATGATGAGAATACAGAGCACACTTGCATGGTGGTTTCTTCGAAAATTAATCTGTCATCGATGTATATAATGGGAAAAAAGGAGAAACTGAAATAGGAAGAACAACTAGGAGAGGGTAAATCAATTCTTACATGTTCAAATGCCTTAGGCATGCGAATAGCATTGTGAGAAGTGAAGATGCTCTCACTTCTGCACAATGGTTCCACTGTCCTTTGTATTGTGAGGAGTGAATGGCATGGAAGCAGCCTGCTCTCTTAGTTATATAGGTAAGTCCCTTCTTTTCTATAAAAAGTTGGTTCACTGTTGACTGGTTGTATTTGCTCCACCCGCACTGGTCAAGAACCCAACACAGAGGCATCCCGGTGGTCACTAGCAAGAAAAGCTACAAAGTCAGAGAAGATGTGAAACCATCACCCGATTTGGTCTTCAAGTTGCAATTCCCCATAGAAATAATGCCCAATATCTATACTGTACTTCAGGTACATTATAGATTTTATACCTGAGTTGAGATAATAAACTCCTTTTAGGGGCACCTGGGTGGCTCACATTTAAGCATCTGCTTTCAGCTCAGGTTATGATCTTGGGGTCCTGAGATCGAGCCCTGCATCAGACTCCCTGCTCAGCAGGACATCTGCTTTTCCCTCTTCCTCTGCTGCTCCCCCTGCTTGTGCTCTCTCATTCATGCACTCGCTCTCTCTTAAATAAATAAATAAAATATTTTAAAAAATCAAATAAAAAATAGCACCCTTTTAAGTATTAGTCACAATTGCATACTTTCTTCCAAGTTCCTAACAGCCCACTTACAAATAGACATAAATATTTATCCAACATCTAGTTTCAAATTAATCATCACATCTCTTTTAGTAGTGTTATCTTAAACACATACATTAAAACTAGTCTGAAGAGCAGTCTTTCTGTTGGATCAAAGCAGAGTGAGAAACTGTGATTCTCAGAAGGCCTACCTTTGACCTATTTTGTTCTCACCACAAAACCCGGTCCCAACGTTGTTGCTGCCATCTGTGGATGTGTATTATCTTTTATCTCAGCGCTCAAGTGTTCTCCACCAGTTAGCATCCACATGGGCTGAGATTTTCTTCCTGTGCTCATGGCAACACTCTCACATCTCCTGTCTGTACAGATGATAATGAACCTCTTATCTGAAACATTCCCGATATCGGTGTCCTGTCCTTCTGTTTTAATAACAGCATGTATGTGGCACCTTTGTCTAGAAGGCTAAACTCTTCACAAGACTCCAATGAGACAGGTAACAGAAAAAGATACGTTATTTCCTTCATGAATAATGAAATATATCAAGACAGTGCCAAGACATATATAGAGACATGTTAAGAAATGATGCTTACATCATCTTTTTAAGTACTGAGAGCTGAAATAGACCCCAGAGAGCATTTGGTTGAACCTTTCCATCTCAGAGGTAAAGAACAAGAGTTGAGAAAGGAGTGACTTGCTCAAGTTCACACATGTGCTTAGAACATGTCTGAGCCAGGCCACAAATTTCCTTCTTATTGTTAAAAGGACACTGTACCTTAACCCACCTGCTCCAAAGACCTAAATATTTTACTGTTTGTTTCTTTCTATGACCTGATTTACAGGGTCCAGAAACCTAAGTCTTCAATTAGATCAATATTTATACTAAAAATTTCTATGAAAATGTCATGGTTACCAATTTATACTTCATGCCTATCCCTGAGAAAGCCCAGTGGTTTTCCTGACATGCTTCCTATGGCATTTCTTTTCTCCATAGACCATTTCTTCATTCCCAATGGTATCATATTTCTTTATAAAAGGACAAAGTTGTCATCAAAACAGTAACCACAAAAAAGAATATTTCTATTTTCCCTAGGAATAGGCTCTTGGTATATTTGACCATGTGTGCCAGAGTGAGGCCTAAATGTAGGCCTAAAGCCTTCATTACTAAATGTTTCATAAACCTCCAAGCATTCATAATGCAAAACCACTTGTCATTTCTGCTTTCAATTAGTTTATAATTTATGCATAAACTCATGAGGATGGATATGCATTAGAGAATTACACAGATACAAGTAAGAAACCAGACACACACACACACACAATTTTTTTCCCATCTTTGAATGCACTGCAACTTTCTGAAGTAAGAAAGTAGTAGATGACAAAGATCTGTTTTCATTTCTTATGCAAAGTTGAAGAGTAGATAGACCAAGGAAAAGCTTTCATTTTTAAATATTACTGACACAGGAGCCACATGAGATAATATTTTTTTTTTAATTTTGAGCAAATTATAGTAGTTTGTGTAATGGAACGAGAAAAAAAATGACTTCATAAAATAAAAAGTAGTAATAACAACCTTTTTTATTCTGGGCCCAATGAACCAACTTCCTTCATGGGAATGAAAGGCTAAGTTTATTATTCCAAAGTGGAATCTCCTGGTACTCTAGGATTGGGGGCTTGGGTGAGAAAGGCATTGCCCACTTCCTTAATTACGTGCTTCAGATTGGGTCCAAACCCCTCAGCTGCCATTCAGGGCCCTCTGCTCCGTGAGCTAACGACGGGAATAGTGTACAGGCCCTGGAGTCAGGCTGTCTGAGGTTGGCCCGGATCAAGCTGTGTGACCTTACGTGAATAACTCAACCTCTCTATTTTACTTTTTTCATCTCTGCAAAGGAAGTAATCATCATACTTACCTCCTCTATAATTAAAAATAAATTGATACATATGAAATGCTTAGCAGAGTCCCTGATACAAGTGCTTAGTAGCCTTAGTAGCTATTTCATCAAATACATACCATCACTTTTAAGATGCACAACAGTTTCAGAGAAGTTAAAATATGAAAAAAAAAAGTCTGTATTAGACTAAATGGATCCCTGGCTTCTTCCCATCCCTATCATTGGTCAAATCCATAGGACTTGGTTGAATTCAGCAAAATAAACAATACTAAAAGAAGGAAAAAAAAGAAAACTTGCTAATTTAATGCACTGTAATTAGCACGTACTATGTTGCCTTTTCTTTTACTCTGATCATTCCCTGTGTTAGAATATAAGCTTCTCCTGGTCAGGTGTTTACGCCTTCTCAGTGTACTGTTGGCCGCATGGTAGCAAGCCCACTGCTGGGCATGCAGCCGACGACTAACCAAAGTGTGTGTCTGGATCGGTTTCTCACTAAATCTACAGCTCACAGAAGCTCTTTGCTGCGATCACGATTGCTAGTACCAACAACAAGAGCAAACAGAACAAAGAATGTCTTTCTGTAAAAAGAGCTGCTTTTCTCAGTTGACATCCCCACCTGATATATCAGCAGTGAAGCCTTATTCTCAGAACTTTTCTCTCAGAAAATAGTGTTATTATCTTTAGACAGTACAGAAGTGAATACATTTTAATACAGTTGCCTCAGATTTAACGCAAAACTACCTACTGATTAAACTACCGGTACAGTTTTTATAGTAAAGACGGGCCTGCCAGTTGGGAATCTGAGAAGGTGGGGTTTTTTGACTGTTTGTTTTGCTTTGTTTTGTTTTGTTTGTTTTTGTTTTTGTTTTTTTTTTTTTTTGGTTCATAGCTAGGAACCAGCCTCACCAAGTAAGACATAAAAGTGCAGAGTCCCTTTCCAGCTGGCTGCCATTCTGCATCTTGTAAACAAACCTAGTAGGACACAATGAAACTGCAGCTCACCTTAGAAGAAACACATCCCAAACCAGGGTGTGTCTGTGTGTTTATAATCGTTTATTCTTTTTGAACTTCTGTACTTATTAGAACTCAAATTGCAACCAAACCAAATTTTCAAGTTTCAAAGTTTATTTTTATTTGAACATTTAAAATATCCTTGTGCCCACTTTTTTTTAAATCTCAAACATTTTCCTTACCAATGTTAAATTCCCTATTTTTTATACTTGAACCTTTTATTTTATTTTATTTTTTTCATTCTGGGAGTCATACTCATCTTGAGGGAATGTCCCTATAACTCCAGTTTTGTTTCGCAATCCCTATTCTCACACAAGTTCACCATCACTAATTGGCCCTTGACCATCACTGGACATTGTCCAAATCGTCTTTCCACCTACTCCCATGTGGAGCTCAAAGCTCTCAGGAAACAATTAATTCTGAAGTATTTCTAGTTCCAAAACAAGCTTTCAACTTCAAAGAGACTGTAGCAAGAACTAAAAAAGAGGCTATAATTTTAGTTTTATTTTGATTTTAAAATGGAGTTGGAGTTTTAGGGCCAGAGTGATATATGCATGTAGAGGGAAACAGTATCAGATGCTGGGGAGAGCACTGGAAGTCAAGGAAAACAAGGCTCATATTTGGACTCTGCCAATTAGTTGCTGGGTTGCTTGACCCTGAACCAGTGACTTCACCTCTGTGGCCTTGGTTCTCGCTTACTTAAGATGAGAGTATTAGCATCCACTCCTGAGGTTGTGACAACAATGACTATCTGTCAGACGCCTGGCTTCTTTGCCTTTCTGTATGAAGCAGGCACGTAGGAAACAGGAGTGGCCCTCAGTACCGTGAACTTTAAACTCACGACTTACCTGTCTGTCATTCAACAACACTGCATTTTTTTCACAAGCTGTTTTATTTGTGTAACAGTCCCTTCTTCTTTTTCCAAAAATAGGCTCTATGAAAGCAATTAGGAGAAGATGAGCAGTGATAAAGATGGAAGGTGGTTATGATGCCTGTATATTCTTTTCATATTTTGTATGAAATAGAATTTCTGGAAACTAAATCCTCATGAAGTACCCAGAAAAGCTCATTTTCACTGAGGAGTAGAACCTGCCCCGGGTCTCTGCTGTGAATCTGAATGCCCCTAGACAAGCTGTTTAACTCTCCCGATCTCAGTTTCCTTATTTATAAGAGAAGCAGTTGGAATGCTTTCATCTGTTTGATAAACACTTATTGGAAAGTAAGGGAAAAAAAGTCAAGAAATAAGTTCTGCCCTAGACAAGTCCATAGTCTCCTAGGAAAAACAGAAGAAAGAACCAGTAATTATAGGACATAATGGGTGATGGTGGGAAGGGAAAGTTTAAGAAGGGACAGTACTGAAGAGAGGTTTCCCAGAGAGCATGCAAGTTGGACTCACTGAAGTTTGCTAGGATTGCAAGATCCCAGGCTGGGGGAGATGCACACGCAAAGCCATGGAGATGAGAAGGGTCATGGCTTATTCAGGGGACCCCAGTGTGTTCTATGCCTGTCACTGCAACATCGGGGTCATGCTGCGCAGTGGTGAGGCAGGAAAGGTGATTACACTCTTGAAAAGTTGTAACACTAAGCAGTCTGTATTAGGTGATCTTAAAAGGACTCTCAAGTCATGGAGATGATTTCCTGCCTCTACTCCTAAAGCTGTAAGTACCCCCAGAGATCAGATGAATGCATCTACTTCTATGGCACTTGTGAGCACAGCTTTGGGGAGGATTTGAACAATGCTGCAGAAAGGGAGTGGGACAAGGAGAGCCTATTGCTGCCCAACATAGTAAGAATGTATGTATGTATGTATTTATTTATTTATTTATTTATTTATTTATTATTTTTAGATGTCAAAAATGTAGTGGTGGTATTATTTGCCATGATTTTTCTACTGTGGCTAAACTGTTGGTCATTCTACATAAAAAATAATTGTTGGGCATGCCACCATGTTGGGGAGTACAGAGAGGATAAGAGAAAGATGTAAGCATTAATACATTACATGAACTTGTGGATTTAGCAATGCCTTGGGAAACATTAGTCTTTTAGTCATCACAGACACAGCATTGGGTGTATTTGCCTTTAACTAAAAAGTTCAGGCATGCAGCATAATCAGAACTGTGTTATTTCTCACTTGCTGAGTATGTTTCCTTAATAGTGGGCATTCATCTGTCATCCAAACTCCAGCCAGGGGCTCATGGAGATTTTTGATTTAATTCATTCTAATTCCCTTCATCCACTCCCCCTCATCCCTTTCTTCCTCCCCCTTCATCCCCTCCCCCCTCATCTCCTCCCCTCCTCAGCCCCTCCCCCCCGCCCCTCTGTCTCCCTTATTCCCTTCCCTCTCTCTCTCTCCCTCACCTACCCACTTTCCCCTTCCTCACCCCTCCCCTCTACTCCTATCTGCAAAATATTCCTTCATACATTCTTCTTTGGTATTAAACTACATAACATTTTTAATACTATGGCGATAATATTACCTAGCTTTTCTGTAGGGCTTCACAGTCTAGAAAAAGCTTTGCAGAGATAATAATGATAGCAAATGTGTATAGCACTTACCATGGGCCAGGCATTCTTCACAACATGTTACATATATTAACTCATTCAGTCCTGCCAAGTAAGTACTATTAGTATCCCTGTGTTACAACAGAAGGGACTGAACTGAAACACAGGGAAGTTAAGTAACTTGCCCAAGGTCATGCAGCTGGTAAGTGGCAGAACTGGGATATGAACCCACATGGCTTTGTTTCAGAGTCATGTTCTGACCACTATAAATAGTTCCCTTTGATGGTTCTTTCCACAACCATTTTCATTATGGTCTTAAAATAAAAGACATTTTATGCCATTATCTATTAAAGTGGTTACATAATATTTATGAGTATTTTCTGATCCCAAATAAGACATATTGGCCCAAATTTCTGATTGATATAATTTTATTTTTGTTTTTCAATATCATGGACATTTTTGAACAACAAAAAAGGACTTGGTTTCCTCTGGGTAAGAACCTTTTTAACCAGCCTCCCCCTTCATGTTCTTTATTATTTTATTATTTTTTAAATTATCAAGTTTAAAAATGATGAAAGGTTACAGTTTATACCTGAAAACAAAAAAACTAACACTGCACTCTAATGGACTAGAAATCATCAATCCACCAAGTTGACTCTATAAATTTTCCTACATAATAGTGATGGCATTTGTTTTCTGGTCTTGACCAATTCCCTCGGAAAATAAAGTGGGGAGAAATCAGAAGCAGATGTTGGAAGGATTGGAAGGTATAAAGACCCAGTCTTAACTCTCCAAGAGAGTAGTTAATATTGACTTGTTCTTGTCTTGACATTTTAAACTATAGACCAGAGTCTACTTACTTGTTTAAACCTAAAGATTAAAAGAAGTGAAGACCTATGTTGGCAAAATGCCCTCCTCTCTGCATACCACCAAATTCTGACTTCATTTAGATAAGACCCATGATGAAAGGAAAACTTGTTCACTACGATAAATTAAGCTTCATAAATATATTAAACTGATGTGTCATTTTGCCTTACGATTTTTAAAACATTCTTTCATCTATGCAAAATCCTCTTTCAAGTTTCTGCAATTTAATTTCATATAAAAGCTGCTAAATGATTTGAAAAGATAGAAGCTGTTACTTCACAATCAGAAGTTTGCCCTATTTCAAGATGGCAGGAATATACAAACTCTTTGCCTACTTATATTTCTTTCCATTAGTTTCAAGGTCCATTGTTGTTGTTTTGTTTTAGCTTTAGCTTTGATTTCTGTGAAATTGAACAGTATGTCAAGTGGCATGTAATAAGCTGGATTGACAAGGCAGAATTTTAAGCGTCAGATGGGTGATTGCACTAGGTAACCTTTTTAGATTCTTTCTAATTCTGATTCTCTGATTATTATAAAACACAACTAAAAGTACAGGTTATGAAGATGAGGTTCTGAGGCCCGTTTTCCCTTTTTGTTTTCTCATTGTGGTGATGCCCCTACCCCCCTCCTCGTAAGCTTAAGTTCAATCTCTTCTATTGGTGTTCTATAACTCGGGAGTGCAGACATGGCTGAAGTGGTTGAGAAACCGTAATTAGGATGGTTAATGAACAGTGAAATGCTGCCTCCCTTTGTATTAAGAGCAGTTAGGGTGCTGCATTAGCAAAGGTAGGAGAACTCAGTCTTGTTTTCCCCCCATGGTAATTAATTGACCTCCTTGTCACCAGCTGAGACATGAGAAAAATAAAAATTTTCAGCCTAAGTATTGGAGTTTTTGGGTGTTGCTGTGCAACTGGGCATTGATTTCCTTTTTTGTTCCTTTTCTATTCCTTCCATATTGATCCTCCCTGTCACAGCTCAAGGATTCTCCCATTATCCTACAAAAGAAAAAAAAAAAAACTGTCCTAAAGTTTCAGAGGTTTGAAATCAGTGTCATAAAGTTTCCACTGTGGAGTTATATTTGAGGATTCCTAAAATCTTTGAATGTAGTCCGCCCCAATGTTGCGCTAAAGAGAAGACATTTTTTTCTGGGAAGTTAAGTGACATGGCTGAATGAGATGTGGCTGAAGTCATTCAGCCAGTTTCGCATCTAACATCATGCAAAAGCTGATGTTTTTTAGGTAGACTTCCTAGACAAAAACAAACTGATGAATAAAGGGGAAAGTTTTCTGAAATAAAACTGTAGTCATCCATGTCAAAGTTAGGTTATATAGAAACATCAAAGAAGTTTTGCTTCCTATATGAGAACCCAAATCAAAAACAGTACTAGAAATTTAGGTAGCTGTCAATGATTGTGATAAAAGTCAATTTCTATTTATTGAAAGGAACAATGGTTCCTAGCAAAAAATAATTTATGTGATATATTTCTATGTGTTTTTCTTATCATTTTATCAAGATACAATTCATGTATTATAAAATTCACCATTTTAAGGTGTACAATTCAGTGGATTTACTTTGTATTTGAACATTAAATGGGTATTTTATAAAGACTCAAGGAGACCACTAGGCTTTTCCCTCCCTCCTTTTTGGTGAAGATTCTTTTGTTTGCACTGTTTTTAAACAACTGATGGAGGGTACCAATGACACTGGGGAGTTGTTTAAAGACAGAAGTGTCAGAGTCGGGGGTAGCTTTGAGTGTGGAAAGCCAAAATTAAGACGAGACAGGTGTCTGTCACTATGGGGCAGGTTTGATTTGCTTTTTGCTGTACTTGAGTCCCTGATACTACAGAGGATTGCAGTCTTCATTGTTTTACTTGTGAGTCTTCCACTGTAATAATCAAAGCTTCTTCAGGACAAGGAATGCATCATTTTTATTGGGGTATCCTTGTGACTAACATGCTAACTTTTCTCGAATGTAGGAGTGTTTCAAAAATGAAGCAGGAATCTGGTTTGCTCTTCGCATCTCCCTTTTCCCAAGCTATCCTAACATGATATCGAAATGGACATCATTTATCAACCTATGAATAAAGGTGCTTCAGTAGGTTATAATATTACTGTACTGCAGGAGAGGTCCTGTGGGAAGAGAGGTCCTATGGGCACAGGGAAGCCAACTTGATGGACAATGGTTCTCCATCTAGGTAGGGAATCCAACTTTGGTTTTCCTTGGTGAGCCTCCCTTGGACAGTATATCATTAGAACAGTGCAGGAGATCAAGCTTCCTGACAAGGATTTTGGGCACGGATAGGGAAGCCATTCACTACCCTGCCTGAAACGAAGGAGTGGGAGAATGCTGGTTGCAGAACTCACTTTTCCTCTACTCAGTCTATGAAGAAAAATGATCTGGAATATTCATTTCTCAGAGTCAACTTTAAGGGAAAGAAAAATCACCTTTCCTCAAAGCTAAAAATTTAGCAATTTTTACAAAGACTAGTAGTTTCAGTATTTATCTCTCTGCAGTTTTATCATTAAAATATTTGCATGAAAAAACATCTTTGTTTCCTCAAGACTTCATCTGCTCTTGCTACTCATTTGCTCATGAAAAGGGATGTAATCTTTTTGTTTTTGATCTATAATCATTCCACAGCAACCACTTGTGAAGCCACAGACCAAGGATTATAATTTTCATTAGAGAATAAACAAATGAACTCTGTGAGACAAAGCTGCTCATTTCTTCCGAATATCCCTGAGCACAATGAAAGACAATTCTAAAAATTGGCTACTTCTAAAAAAATTTTCCAAGAACATGAATGTCTGTTTCTTTAGAGGTCTCTTTTCTTTCCCAGCTTTGCATCCGTTCATCTCATGCAACAAACCTTTACTGAGTTCTTACTATGTGCTAGGTACTTTGCTAGGCTTTGGGGGGTACAAAGATGAATAATACATAATAATCCTTGCTCTTGAATTCTGAGCCTAAAATTTCCTTCAGTTTTTTTGCTAAACATTAGGCCAAAGCTGCCAAACTGGATTTTGTCAGGGTTCCCATATCATGCAGCTATAAGTTTTACTCCAGTGTAATGCAACTTGGATTTTAGTTTGTATTTGTTATATTCACCATGATGAGATTTTTTGGTTTTCTAATATTCAATAAATTCAGTGATTTGGAAATCCAGTTAGAGTTCTAGCAGCTATCTAAAATCTGTTCTTCAAAGTCTAAATTTGCTAATTTCTTGGACAGAAAAAGAAATCCTTAAAACTTGTAGGTTTTTGGACTCATTTTAGAGAAAACTCATATTTTTCTTTCTCATATTCTGTTACTTGAATGTGTGTTAAGATTAAGGGAACATTTGTTCTTTATTATGTTTCTGTGGCAGAACTTCTGAATTTTTGGCTAGGCTGTGGGAGCAGTTATCAAGCATAGTATTTTGGGTTATAATTTCAACTAATGAACCATTGAACACTAAAAAAAAATAATAATTTCGAACAAAATTTTCTATCTGGATGAAATATGTACCTCCAGAAAGAAATATGAGATCCTCAAATATCATATAGATCTCTTTCTGTCTGTTCTTCCCTTGTTATAAATTGTTGGTTAAGGTAATCTACTCGTATTTTAATATTTATATTGATAAAATAAGTCTGTCTGTTAGAACACATTTTTATATTTGTTACTTTACCCATATTGCTCTTTATAAGATTGTTTGGCCTCTTTGTATTTTGTTTGCTATCTCATTAAATTATCAAAGTATACCCTCAAATTGGAATAAATAAGACTTATGCTGTGTAAAAAAAGCAGAGCTATAATCTAATGATTATTCTTAATAAACAAAAGATACTGTAAATAAACTCAAATATAATTATATTTATTTTCCAGAATAAAATTTCATTTACTTTTATTGGATAGCTTGATTGATAATATTTTCAATTTTGAAAGAAGAGGGTCATTTTTATATAACATTACTTGTAAACAGACATATACAGATTCCCTTAGTAAGGGTATGTCAATTCAAATTTTTCCAACATTGGCTCTGAGAAGGGATATTTTTATTCCTCTAACATACTCTAGGCCTTATTCAATTTGTGAAAGCTTAATGAACTATAGCTTAGCCACTGGGTTATTTTCAGTAGTCTTGATAATCAATATAAATTGCAGTAAAGCCAATGAATTTGCAGCCTTATTAGAGAAGATAATCTGAAATGCATCAGTTGGTTATCATCAGGGTCAAAATTTTGTATATATTTTAAGACTCAGCATTATTAATCAGGGGGTGAAAGTATAATTACAGAAGAAATGAGTTTCCCAATTTCAAAAGACTTTCATGGAAAATGAGACAAAAATCTGAAATTGTTAAAATAGTATCTATATATGTTACTTGATTTGGACTGGCTAATGGTTTTATAGACTACAATGATACATAGTAGACTGTATTTTGTTCAGGAATTTACAATAGAGTTGGGGAATTAAGGAATTATCAAATGAAAAGAAAAGGTATAATGATTTTAAATAACCTTAAAGGAGGAAATGTTACAAGACTAAACTTAGCTGTGAAATGGATGGTCCACACTATGCCATATGGTGGTGGGTACATTTGGAAGTGTGTGGGAGAGGTCTCTAGGTAGGAGTGCATTAGAACAATGTAATTTGAGCTGAACCTTGAAAGAAAGGTAGGATTTAGAAAAACAGAAAGGATAAGAAGGTTCTCTCCAGACAAGAGGTATTCCAGTGGGAAAAAGTCAAAATTGAGAACCTCTGACTTGGGCAGATCAAAAGGGAGCCAATGGGGGGCACTTGGGTGGCACACTCAGTTAAGTGTCAACTCTTGATTTTGGCTCAGGTCATGATCTCAGTGTCGTGAGATCGAGCCCCACGTTAGGCTCCATGCTCAGCACAAAATGTGCTTGAGATTCTCTCTCTCTCCTCTCCCTCTGCCCCTCCCCCTACTCGTGTTCTCTCTCTAAATAAATAAGTAAATATAATCTTTAAAAAAAGGGGGGGCAAGTGTTGGAATTTAGGAATATTCACTAGGACTGACTGTAGCCAGTTCAACATTTATATTGAGGTGGCAGGTACACTGAAGAACACAATATGGCAATCCCTGACTTCAAAGAACTTTAATTCAGTATAGGAAATGAGACAACATAAACAAATCTGAGACAAATGTAGAAAGTGCTATGGGTATTCCAAACCTCATTATCCCAAAAAAACAATGAGTTATTTCAAAAAGAACTCCAGTGAGTCTTTCAAGTTTCAATGGTCACAAACACCTATGTGTTTGGATTACAGTTACTGTTTCTACTTTTGTCTTTGTGCACATAAACTGACGATTGTGAGCTTTCTGTTGTATTTTGTTAAATGCCTACTGCATCCCCTTACTGTAAATATGCCGCTTTCACTGGCAACCTACATTTTGAGTCTGTGGCTGTCTCTCTCACAATAGTGAGCAGAATACTTGACACCAGGCTGGTAATACAGGATGACAACTGCCATAATTCTGTTATGTTCAGATTCAGTAAACTATAGTTATGTGGTGAAGCAATTCAGCTCTTTGTTAATGACAGATTTATTGAAGACAAGCTTTCAGAAGGATTGTACTAGAAATCCTATTAAAGTGCTATCCATTAAACCATTAGGATAGTCATTAAAACTGTTAGTGCAGACTTGTTATTCATGAGTTATTGGTCTCTCACCATTCTCAGTGGTTTCTGTCAAAACTACTCTACCCTTTGCTCCATTGTGACTATTCAGTTCCAAGAAATGAATGCATATCAGCTTTCTCTCTTTTCCTGCAAAATTTATGGGTGTGGGAATGGGGGTAGGAGAGGGGGTATCGTTGGGAGGGTGGAAATGAGAGAGATTGAAATCCCTGTCCTAATTGTTCCCAATTATATAGGGTAAAGATTATACTTAAGATCCCATTCTTTTTATTTTAATAAGAAGCATGTTAAAATCTAGCCATATAGAAAGTTACAGCTTGGCTTTCATTTTCAAAAAAAAAAAAAATTGAAAGTGGAAAGTACTGTGGGATTAATGTATCATTAAACCAAACTGACAGAGACATCTGGCCTTTAATCTATTTTCCTTTCTGTTCACAGTTTTGAAATAAGGAATTGAACTTTATGAAAGTAAATTTAAAGTTATAATTTAATATACATGCATTAGAGTGTAGTAGTTAAGAGCTCAGACTCCAAAGTCAGAGAACTCTGGACTCACATCCCAGTTCCACAGCTTTATGGACTACCAGCATGATTTGTGGAAAGTGTCTTAACTCTTCTAGGCCTCAATTTCTTTATTTGTAATATGGGGATAAGAGTATCTACCTAAATTTGTTTTAAGGATCACTGTACATGAGACTCAGTGCATAATGATGATGCACTCATCATTATCATCATCATTATCATCAAAATCAGAAGTAATGGAACCTGATTACTTCACAGTACCATTCTTTGATGAGGTTAGAGGGAGACAATCTAATTTAGCGTTGGCTCTTTCAATATTTTTTCCTGGTCATAAATCTACACTGAGCTTTGCCTCTAGATGGCCAGAGAAGACAGTTGCAAACCTTGACGTGGATTTCACAAAATATCCTCCAGAGCGTTGAATCCTATAATCTGCATCCTTTGCATCTAACATGACAAGAAGTCAAATGTGCAGTTGGGAAGTGTCCTGCAGCTCCCGTTTGCCCTCATTTTTGGAAAGTAGTACAATGTTCACAAATTGAAAAATTAAAGAACACAGATAACAAGTATAAAATATTAAAATAATTATTGTTAAAAGATAAACTGAGGGGCACCTGGCTGGCTCAATCGGTAGAGCATGCGACTCTTAATCTCGGGGTATAGGTCTGAGCCCCACATTGCATGTAGAGATTACTTAAAAAAAATAAAATCTTTAAAAAATAGATAAACTGAGCCATATTAAACATTTTAAGAGTTTATTTGAGCAAAAATTGATTCAAATTGGGCAGCACCACACCAGAAGTGTTTAGGAGCACTCTACCAACAGGAGCCAGGGCAAAAATTCATATAAGGTAAGTCTGGAAGCAAAGAAGGGAAGTTATTGATTGGCTGTAGCTTAAAGCTTAGTTGGCTATGACTAGTTGTTTTGATTTTGTAATCTTGAGGCATTTACAGGCTTAGATTTTGATTTGCTTCCATAGACCACCACAGCATTAGATCCCCCTCAGTCTGATAGCATCTTTGTTTAATTAAACATTATCAATCTCTGCATCTCAGAGATAAGTGTTAGTAGCATTGATATATAATATTCTAGGTTTATATACATATGTGTGTGTAGTTATATGTTCATATATATGTATCTATAACTATCTAGATATATATATAATATAGTATATATAATATATTAAAATATAGGTCTATATTTTAATAATGCCATTTTAATTTAACAATAAAAGTGGATGTCTTTATGTCAGTAGATACATAGTTTCAATAGCTTCATAGGTTTTTCATACTCCAAGTCATTTAACCAGTCTCCGATAATAATAAGGTTCTTTCCTTTTTTCCCTCCCACTATTGTCATGGTTCTGTAGTGGCTACTCTATGCTTTTGTCCAGGAGAAAGACATATCTTTCACTTTCAAGGCTTTTAGGCAGAGTTTAGTGCCTGACAGAATGGCCAGAGTCTAATCCTAGGAAATGATGAATTTGAAGAAGGTGCATGGTGGGATGAAGGTGAGTCAGATGGGGAAGGCAAAGAGATCACAGGCCAGGCCTCCAGACCATGAAAGTACTTTGATATGGTCACTTTACTCCAAGGCCTGATCCTTACCTCTGTAAATGTGAGAGGTAATTGGGTCCCAAAGACCTCACTTTCATTAGGTTTGTGATGTCCGTGGCCATGTTGTCAAGCTGTAATGACTGGGTGCTATCGTCTTTCTGAGAGGATCAGGTAATCATGCTCATCAACCTTTCTGATCCTCCATTTTCTGTGTGTCTACGAGTTACTTTGTCTCCTCTTGACTGACCTAGCTTTCCTTTAGCTATGTTAATGCAGGCATATTTTAATATATGTTCTAATGCTTTAGAACATATTATACTTGAAGACATGTTTGATGATTGAATTGTGTAATACTCAAGCAACAGAGTAAGTCCATGGTTCCATTTCCAGAGCATTAAAAAAAAGGAAAGAAATTATGAGATAATTCTACGTAATATTTCAGCAATAATTTTAAAATATAAAATGTTAATTAGACAAAAGATTAAAGATTTTTTCTATATAATTATCAATGTATAAAATCAGTTAACTTTGCACTTTTCCTCCATAACTGAACACACATCCAACCAGCTTCTGCACCAGCACATTCTTTCCAGCCTCCACCCTGCCCCAGAAAAAAGAAAAAAAATATATAATTTGAAGAGGCTAAATTGCTGGTTTTATACATAACAGGGTAAATGTTAAGAGTCACATGTTCTGTTCTCTTCCTTTCTCTCTCTTCTGTGCAGCTCCATAGAAAAGTGGAACAAGGTGAATCAATGTGTCAGGCCAACCACCTTGTCACATTCAGGTTTTATTCCACTCTTACAGCAGCAGAATAGATAAGTGGAGACAGGTGTTGCTCTGCAGAAATTGCTGTCTTTACTTTTCCCCCACGCACCTGTCCATGTGATAGAGTTTGTAAATGAACTTAGTATCTGTCTGTCTCTTGTTCTCTTTCTGCATATACATTCTCACTTGGCTGTGATGGTTATGTCACTGTATCTTGAAGCTCACCCAGACCCCAAGATATAGATATGGATACAAGGAAGTTAAAGCCTACTCTAACCTTATAATTTATTGCCCAAATTGGGACACTTTGAAAGATGGCACTTTGCTAATGAAATTGGGACAAAAGTGTAAACTGGGGTATAAGCCCCCTACCCCCAACTTAAACCCTATGCCAGAGCTGAATCCTGGGCTGTTTATCCTTCCATCTGATCAGAGCCTCCGATTCTCCCCACAAGGGCCAACAAGTGGCCTTGAGACCTCTGAGGAGCACATTTGTTAAAACAAACACCCCCCTAAAATGAAGGAAAAACCCACTGTATTAAAATGGTTAACAGTATGCACACATAGGTAGTATGTCCAGAAAATTTGGTAATATGGTGTATACAGGATTGTTTCCTGGCAAAGAGTCCCTATGTGATACTTCAGAATAGTGAGTGGATATATGAAAGTTGGAAATCATAACATGGAAGGCTATTACCTCTTCACTTAGAAAGAATTTCAAATGTGCCCAAGTCCAAGATGGCTCTTATCATGAATCATGTTACAGACAAGTATGAGCCTGGGAGCCATTCGGACTATTTAAAAAGATTTTATATATCTCTGATCTATTCCAATATATGTTTACTTAATAGTCACATGTTCAGCAGGGAAACTTATTTAACTATTTTTAAGGTTCTGGGGTAAAAGTCACTGTTGCTATATATCCTGCCTGTAATGCATTTCAGTCATTCATTCTATAAATACATTTTAAAAATCAACTGTATGCCAAACACTGAGTATACAACATCAGATGAATTACAACCCCTTAGTGATATCCTCAAGTGATTCCATTTTTTCCCCAAAGATCAAGTATATAAAATTATCAAAGTACAGACATTTTTCTAATATATTTTATCTGGATTAGTCTAATTTTACATTATAAAGCGAATATACATTTTAACAAAACAAATTAATCTCTGAAACTAATCTTTTAGTTTAGAAATAAACTCTAAAACTCTAGATTGTGTTAATTTGTTCTAGCCTTTCTAGTTTGCTTGCCACATGTAACATAGAAGAAAATAAACATGACACTTTAGGTTGTACTTTCTAAGCTACTTGAACACCATGGGTTATAAGTAGTAATGATCAACCTGTGTGTCTTCTTTAATTCGAAGCCTATATTTAGTACAGTATACTGTGTCCTTACCTATAAGGAGTAATAATATTAACAGCAAGGGGTTTTTAGTATGTATATGTGTAAAAATACATACATATATGTAAAGACACACTGTATCCAAAAGACACAGGTAGAAACTCAATGTGTTTCAACCAGGTAGTTACACTAAATACATTTGGGGATGGAACGAGGTAGGGGGAATTTTTTAAGTGATTACTTGGGATTTTCTGTATTCCGTCACAGATTTGGAGGAAGTGTCATGTTTTTTCATTAAAATTTTTATTCTTTGATAAGGAAATAAGATGTGAAAGGCTTTGATTGAACATTAACGAATGTTTATTCATATTTCAGTTTGGAAACTCACCTGTTTTTCCTCTCCCATCTGAAAATAAAAATGGGAGAGGAAACAAAGTTTTAACAAATTTTTAATTAAATAGCAACAAGGTAACCGAAAGACTAGAATACATTTGTGTATGCTAGGTAGAGTAAAATGAGGGAAAGATTAGTGTTTTAAAATTAGGTTAGAAATCAGTATAGTTGATAAAGAAAAATTAATGTATCACTTAAAACTCAACTGATCAAACGCTAAAAAAACAAAATGATGATTTATCTTCCTTATATATTACTTATAAAATGCTGTTATAATAGAAGGCACAAAACAATTACAAAACCACTCTTCATTCATCAATTTTTTTAATTTTTTTAAAAGATTGATTTATTCATTTTAGAGAGAGAGAGCATGGGGGGAGGGGCAGAGGAGAGAGAAACTCAAGCAGACTCCACGCTGAGGGCAGAGTCCTACATGGGGCTCGATCTCACGACCCTGAGATCAGGACCTGAGCCGAAACCAAGAGTCAGATGCTTAACCGAAAGGGCCACCCAGGCACCCCAGTTAGTTTTGTTTTTGAATCTACTTTTACACTGTATTTCTGAATGGTCAGGTCTCAAATGAAATGGAAAACTGAGAAATATATGTGGTTATTTGTGCTCTGTTTTTGGTGGTAGTTGTTGTTATCTACCCCAGAAAAGTAGATCAGTTTCCAAATGGTATAGATGGACATAATGTTACGTAGCAAGTGGGAGGACAGAAGTGGATTTCTTTGCCTAGATTAACTGGGCAATTGCGTTAGTTTTATGCTTCAGTGTCAAAGGAGATCGATCCACTTAGCGTCAGGGAGAAAGCAGACATTCCTTGGCCACTGAGATTGTCTTAAATCAAGTTGTTCTCACACAAGTAAGTGGATGGGGGCAGGAAAAGGAAAATATCCTCCATTCTTTCACTGAGAATTTTGCATCAGGTGTTTTACTTGTGTTATTTTACTTAATACTTTTGGGTCAATACAAACGTGGCAGCATTTACAGAGTGGTGAGGAATTAATGCATTCATCTTGTTAATTTGGTGCCACAATCTAGTGCCCTGTTGTTCACAGAAAAGAAAGGATGCCACTGTGAATTTATTCAGTTTAATGCTGTGCATAGATTGCAATCAATAGATAATTTTGTTACCTATACACAGTTCTTTTTATAAACACTGTAATTACTTTCTATCAATTCAATCAACTTTATCTCTTTAATCAGAGCAGTTTAATAAAATTTTAATAACATTTTCTTGCCCCAAACTGCCTGGAAATTTTTTAATTATTGTTGCTTTTCCAAATAACATCAGAAATCCTAGTCTGTGAATTATATTTGTAAAAATGATTATCCATGAAGCTCTAGTCTTTAAGAACATCAACTATAATTCTATCGCTTTCTTATTATGCACTTTAATTTGATCTAGGAGATAAATAGGGAAAAACTAAAACATTAGGATTAAAGGTATCACTGCCGTCATTCTTCTAGAACATTGCCTTTAGGAACTAGGAATTTTTCTTTTCTGCATTCAGTACTATCTAGGAAAATGTTGAGGCACATTAAAAAAAGAGTATAATAAAAAATCGGGCCTTTTATATCTTCAGATCTTAAAGTTGTATGTTCTCTTCTAAACTCTCATTTGAAAAGATCTGTCAAAAATCGTTTTTTTCCAGTCACACATTAAAAGTAGTAAAATAGCTTATCTGCATTCCAGAGATCACATAGCATTGTCCTACTGAATTGAAAAAGAATCTGGTATTTGTTGTTGTTGCATTATTGTTTTTTTGTCATTTTGAATTTATGGTAAATTGCGACAAAGTTAAATACACTTCTAGGAGTAAATGGAATTCTCAAAGAAAATAAGCTAACTCATCCTTAGTGCCAAGATATAATCTAGAAAAAAAAAATATTCATCAACTGGTTGCCTCAAATATTTACTCATGTCATATGGCTGAATGGTTTACAATGAGTATAGTGTCTCCTTTTTGCTTCTCTACATATCAATTCTAATGTAAATAAAGAAATTATTACTTCAAGTACTTCTCTATAAGTATTTGTTACATAATATACTGTAATTGGGATTGCAAATCAAACCACTAGACAAGAGATAAGTTAATACAATTTTATCACTTATTTGAAGAAAAAAATTAATTGTATATAAAAATACCTGGTTGCAGTATTTTTAATGACTTTGCAAGTGTTGTACATTTATAAATTGTTCATCTTTCCACTTAAAGATGGAGAACTTCCATATGCATTCATTAGTTAACATTGAGAGTCTTGAAAAGTCCCTTTTTCAGTCCTTCAGATTCTAATTGTGGCCTAGATCAGAGATGCTTTTATAGGAAAAGACTTAGGAGGTTTTGATAACCAATTGGATAAAGGAGAAGAGAGAAGATGAGGGCACCAATCTGGGAAGACATTAATAGAAAAAGGGAACAGAGCAGACTGCCAAAGCTAACCATGGGCAAAGAGAAAGCCAGCACGTGGGACTCAGGGGCTCTGACCTCCAGACTTTGCTCATGATCATACTTTCCACTCCTTCCTCACATTCCTTTTCTTAAAGCATCATTGGATTCAACTAAAGGCATGTTCTTCTCTTTGAAGAAAGTACTCATTATACAATTGCAGGCCTTTGCTAATTGTGCAAAATATAGCCCTTCTCAACCATGCAAACATGGGTCTTTTTCAAATGGATACATATTAATTTACCATTTTCAATCTGGGAGAGAGAGAATATGAATGAATGAGAATTTAAAAAGACTTCATTGCAGAAATACAGTCAATGGCAGATTGCTCTTCTAAACCTCAGAAAGGGCTTGAAAGTATGTGGGTGCAAACCACACTAAGGACTAAATGAGCCTACTGATCAGGAACTCTGTGGAACGATAGTGTTTCTCTGGAGGTTAAGGTCATTCAGAGTTCAATTCCCAGTAAAAAGGACGGTTAGTCTGACCCATAGTTTGCCTAGTCAAGTAGCTAGTCTATTCCTTCCATATAATTACATTTTTGTTGTTTTAAAACACACAAAAACAGGAAATAGCTTTTTTGTGGTTTCTCTTTGATGAGTTTCTAAAGGGAATAGTTTGAGGTTTTTCTCTTGGTGGAGTGAGGAGAAGTGGGACACACAACAACTAGTATTGTAGAGAGTTTGCACATGTGGATTATATTTTTCTTTTTGGTAGAGAAATTGAAATTTTGCAGAACCGTATTGAAAGGACTTGCTTCAAGTTGATGACTTCAGCTTTATCAAAAAAGGTCACTCTCTGGATGCAGTTTTACTCAGTGACTGTAATGTGATGTGCAAATTTATGAGCACTCCCTTGTTTTGAGTTTAGAATTATAAATATAAATTAGAAGCACCATAGAGATTTTTGTTTCCAAACCTCTCATTGTATTTCAAAAGCATAATGGAAAGACCTACGTAAAACAATCAAGAAATCTTCTCAAACTTGGCCAGAGAAGAAGCATAATATGGCAGCCAGGCATTCAGACTGGCAACAGAGTTTACTAGCTGTTTGACCCTGAGAAAGTTATTTAATTTCTCTGCATCTCAGTTTCCTCATTTGGAGGATGGTGATCATAATGGTACTTCTAGGCTCTTTGTGAAGATAAAATTAGTTAATATATGTGAAGCACAAAGAAAACACAGTAAATGTGATGTAAGTGTTATTATAACTATTGGATATAAAATATATTTTAAATCTGACTTTTTATCAAGAATATAGTGCAAAATTATAAATCCATCAGTTATATGTAGTTTATTTTTCCACTTACCTATTTTTTTCCATTTATCTATTTTAAGACAAAGTTCTAGTTGGTTAAAAAAAAATTAGAACTTTCAGACCATCAAGTTAAAGACTACATAAATGCAAAGTATTTGACATTAGTTGCTGTCTACTCAAGATTTTCCCTTTCTTCTTTAAATTACAGGGAGGTTTTTCTTTGGTCACTGTTCTCAGTAAGGCAAAACCATTGAGCTGAAGATCTGTTAGTATTAGAATGATTCAGTCATAGGTATTGGGGATGGAGGGGGACTGTGTCATGTGTCCCGTGTGCAGATAGGGAAGCAAAGTAATATGGTTTGACATATAGGGAAAGTTTAGGTGCTACATACTCTTCATTCAGTACATTCAAGGGCCTTGTTGAAACAAAAGGAAACAGGAAGTAGCATTCTTGTTTTCGAATTCTGTGACAATGCAATGTACAAATGCCATATAGCTTATTTTTTTAAAAAGTCTACTAATCCAATTTGGGGTGAATACATCTAGCTTGCTTTATTTCCAACTTGCAAACTTTCCTCCAGGGCACCTACAGAAAACCTGGCCAGGATTCCAGCTCGTGAGGGTAGAATTTGGGATTGAGTTCTGGGAAGGAGGGGATATCTCACCAAAAGTTGTTTGGATAAATAGAGTTGAAAGGATGAGAAGAGAGTGAGGCTGAAGAAAACCAAATACCAACAGCAGGAAGAAATTGAATCCACTAGGAACAAGGGTGCTTATTTCAAATTGTTTTGAATAATGTTGGGGTGGTGTCAGTTTAACTTTATAGTAGGAAGATACATGGTCATGGTGGGTTGGCCAAAAATATGAGATGAGAGTGGAAATCAATTTCTCCACACCTGCGTTGTTCTTTCTCCATGTTGGCCATTTTATTCTTCCTTAAGAGGATCTCAGCAAGAGATACCAGAACACAAAGAGGCAAAGCAACTGTAGCATTACCTGCACTAAGAAAACACAGTCAGTTAAGTATCTGAGTCTTGGTTTCGGCTCAGGTCCTAATATCAGGGCTGTGAGACTGAGCCTCGCATGGGGCTCCATGCTCAGCGGGGCATTTGCTCGAGGTTCTCTCTCCCTGCCCCTCCTACTAGTGCTCTCTCTTTCTCTGTCTCAAATAAGTGAATAAATAAATCTTTAAAAAAAGGTCTGTTTTGAGAATTAGGATCTTATTCATCCATGATACCTTTGCTTCATTAACATGGAGAATTGAAATTTGATTTTCCTCAACCAGTTTTATTTTTTCTCAATAAAAAAGTCATCTTATACCTCACCTACTTTCAGTAGTTGTTATTCCTTACTGAGTTTACTGCTCTCGGCTTTCTGACAAACTCCAAAATAATGACCTATGCTGTGTATTGTTACACGTTCAGTCAGACAGATAGATACAGATAGATGAGTATGTGTTGCACAAAGACAGTTTAGCATTATTTAATCAATGTTTGTTTGATCTGCGTAAAACGAGTACGAATGTAAGCTGCATCCCATCTGTTCTATCACTCATGTGAAGCCAACCTCATTTCTAAAACTTGATTTCTTATGTAATTGCCCCAGAATGACAGAGGATGATCAGCTGGAAAGAAATACATTTCGGACTGGCGAGATAAAGAATAGTTATGTTTAAGTGTTGGGCTTCTTCGTTTTTCAGTGGCCTTCAGGATAAGTAGCATCATGGCTTGGTAATTACCAGCTGTTAATCATCAGCTGGGCTTTGATATCACACAGACCTGGGTTTGAGGGTGAAGGTATGAGTCTAGCTGTGTGAGCAAATTACTTAACCACCGAATCGCATAGTGCCACAGAGAAGGCCCTTAGTAAGATTTATTGAATTAATCTTTCTTTACTTCAATTTCCTTGTCTGGAAAATAACAATACGTACCTCATAACACTTGTGAAAATTAAACAGGATACTGCATGACCCGGCAGCTATTATAATTATCCTACTACTATAGGTCTTCTTCTCATGCATCATCCTTTAAGCTTAAACATATTAACACATGTGACATAAAATTCATGTTTCCATGACTGGTTTTTAAACTCTTCAATGTAGGTATCAAATCAAGCATTCAGAAGGCTGGGAATATGTGGCAAGAGTGGAAATGGACATAAGTTAACAGTGTCTGTGTTGAGAGATGCAATTTCATTAGTCTAATTAAATGCATGCCACTTTACACATCTGTGAGTGATCTTAGTCTGAAGAACAGGGCCATCAGAGGAAGTAATATCTTCTGCCAAAGCACTGTACATCAGTGAGCCTAGGAGCTTCTTGGGATATTTTAGAGAATAATGTGTAAGAAGCTTATGTACTCAGCAATGCTCCTCAGTATAAAGTGGAATATCACTGGTAGTTGTAATTTCAGGATCACATACTTTACTATTAAGCCATACGATAATGAGTGCTAAAGTATTAGTTTAGCACACTGTACACTGCAGTTTCCATAGTCTGTTCTTTAACTCCCATGTTACATGGAAGAATGACTCCACGATTTCTCTTTATGAACTCTTCTCAACAACATCTATTCCTCAATTCAATTCATTTAAGGAAACCTGTTGAACCATAATTTATTGAGCCATCTTTGTAGATGCAAAGATGACTAAAGGTGTATAGGTAGGACTGTGGCTAAGGACTTTAGAATCTAAGCTGTAGGTCATTCAGAGCCAGTGGAAGTTCTTAGGCGGGAACCTAACCTGTCCAGAGCAGAGCTTCAGAAATACTACTTTGGTATGAGGAGTGCATTAGAGTGAGAGTTCAAAGAGAGAGTTCAAGCAGACATCAGATACTGAAGGATTGGATTTAGGGAGTGGCAGTGAGCTGGTAGATTTAGGACTGATTTAAGAAAATTTTAAGGTAGGGTTTGCTCACCAAATAAAGCTGCTTTGTGTGGAGAAAGTTCAAGGTTGACTTGAAGGCTTCCACCCAGGCATCTGCATGTTTCAGCTCACTGGATACTTGGAGAGAAGTACATTCCACAGAGGAGATGATGAGCTTCCCTGGAAGAACAAACTAGAAAGACCCCTAATTATATTATCCTTTAGACTCTAAAGCACGGATAATTATTTTGCTGAATATTGTTCAGTGATGGACTCGTTATATATAGGTTAGCAGAGGCTAAGAAAAGAAAAGGGGTTTTATAATCCTTAGTAAATTAGAGACTGCAATCTATCCTGCTGAGAATTTTAGTATGTTTGGAGGCTATTCATGACGGTTAATAGGTTGACTCTTTACCATCCCTATTAAACACAAAATATACACATCTTTAATAAGTAACAGCAGTTGAATATGTTTTACTTTCCAGGTCTACATATACATATTGAAGCATGGTAAATGCCCAGGATCAAAAACAACTGCTAAAAATTCTATTAACATAACATAGTATCTTTACTTTTTTAAAGAATTTTACCTGTATATAAACCCAATTTATCATTATTTCTGAAAACTTGACTTTAATCATTTGAAATCATGTTTATGTAATTACTGAACTCATGTTTCCATATACCATGAAATTATATCTTAAGAAAGTGTCAGTATCGTATGATCAAAGAAAAGATGTTTTGATTTCAGTAACATTGCAGGAAATTAAAAAGTCCCTCAGAGTTTTATAATCAAATCCAGAATCCAGTCTCAAAATAATGGTTCTGCTTTAACTATAAAAAATGTATATATTATTTTATATTTGTGCAATATTTACTTTAGATTATTGAATAATGGCTTGTTGAATGAAGGCATCAAGAAAAGTCATTAAAAATCAGAAAAAATAAGTTTAAAATAAAGAATAAAAAGAAACAAACTTTGTAAATATAACGCAATGATAAATAGGAAATAAATACAAAAGTAAGTAGATCCTATTTGCATTGGGTCGTGAATTGATATTTGAAGATGATTATTAGATTTAACCAACTTCCCTTCTTTGCAATTATTCTTAACTATTTGAATTGTACAAATTGCCTTGTGATACTGGTCATAGTGTGTTATGGAGAAACAGACACAATTTTAAGTTGCCATCAGGTTGTAAGCCCTTAGGCAAAGAAAGAACAGTGAAGCCTATGTCCATTGAAGCTAGTGAATGACCAGTAAATGTAAGGGTGAGGCTAGGTCCTGACAGGAAAGAGTAGGGAGAATAATCAAGATAAAATAATGTTGGGCGCCTGGGTGGCTCAGTTGGTTAAGCGACTGTCTTCGGCTCAGGTCATGATCCTGGAGTCCCTGGATCGAGTCCCGCATCAGGCTCCCTGCTCAGCAGGGAGTCTGCTTCTCCCTCTGACCCTCCCCCCTCTCATGTACTCGCTCTCTCTCATTCTCTCTCTCTCAAATAAATAAATAAAATCTTTAAAAAAAAAAAAAGATAAAATAATGTTCATAGAACCATAAGGAATATTGAACCAGATAATTTGTAAACTCCAGCTGCAGAGAAGGAAATGGAAAAGTAAAACAATTTTTAAAACCCTGCCTTTCCAATATTCACAGAACATCTGTATTGACTTTTTTTTCATTTGAATCAATGTTGGTGACTATCACTGTTTTTTACTATGATTAATCATTTCGTGTTATGCTAGTTATATTACTGTTCAGCTTCATAGCTAGGGTCATCTTTGATGAAGTGTGGCTTCAGACTTTTCTTTTTAAATCATGTTTGTTACTTGTGATAAATGCCTATAATCTGTGTTATCAAATATTGATTTTGTGTGTGTATATGTGCTGTTTTTCTTTTAAAGTCAATTGACCCTGGCCAGCAGTTCACATGGGAACATTCAAACTTGGAAGTAAACAAACCAAAGAATAGATATGCAAATGTAATCGCATATGATCATTCCCGGGTTCTCCTATCAGCAATAGAAGGTAAGGAAATTCAGACATTATTTACACTTTTATTTTCATGAGTTTAAGAGTGTGCATGAAAATATATTTTTAGCTAGGTTTTTCGCTATCTATGGACATAATTAAGATTCGGGTATCACTTATTCTCACATTTTCTTTCTCATACAAATATACTATGTATATTTGGGCACACAAAATCCCTAACACCATATAACATAGAAGCATCTCTCATTACCTTCTTGGCTTGACTCTAGGTGGAAGACTTCATAATGTAGTTGATGTTTATAGAGGGGAAGCAAACCGAGGTTGCCCATTTTACTGATGGTTGCTGATGGTTATAAATAAACAGGTGATTGTCAGAAGATGCTCATTGACTATTATTTTTAAATGGGGGGGGCTTGTTTGTAAATAAACCGGGATAGCCACTAGGGACAGTCTAAAGGTTAGGAGTTGGTGGTGTGGTGATTAATTAAAATTAAGCATATTGGAAATGTCTGGTACAGCTAATTTGTGGACTGCTTGGTAATCTATCTCTCACAATTGTAGCAAGGAGTGCATTCCAGAAGGAATGATTGCTCCTAAAAGATGGGGATTACACCTCTATTATACCTAGCTTCTTGTAAGGATTCATGAGGAGAGTATTTTCCATTCATTCCCTTCCAGTAATAAATCCCTTCACATGGCATATTAAAATCAATTAGGAGCTCATGTTCAACATTCAGTATTTTGTTAGGTTTTTTTTTTTTTTTTTTTTTGGCTATGGTAGCATATTTCTGTCCTTAGAAGAGAGTTTACAATGTCACTTAAATCCTTCCTTCTGTCCTAATAGCTAAGCTGGACCACCAACTGCCACATACCACTTCATCCTCATTGGCATCCTTTAGAAAAGCTCTGTGGCCTTTTCATACTTGAAAGTTCACTGCTTACCCTCTTCCAGATGTTTTAGTAAACATTAAATAATACCAGATTCAGACCCAAGTCCTTTTTAGAACCTGGCAGTTCAAACATTTTCATCTATAGTCGTTCAAGTATCTTTCACTTTTTTCTGCTTCTCAAATCTGTGATGACTACCACTTTATCTCATAACTCTGATCAGGTCCTACAAATCCAACATGCTTCATTTAGTACCAAATTTAATTTGAAAGTGAGACACTGCTTAAAGTCTTCCCCAGTAAGCACACAAGGCAACCAATACATTTATTTCCAGTTTTATGGGAAGAACTATCTTTCAGCATTTGAGCAAGCCCATACCTGCAGCCCCCTTTCTTCAAACTGGTGTTAGGTGGCATAGATATATTTTGTAAAATTCTCACAATTAATTTTACTTTTGATGTTGGAAAGTGTTATAATTCCTTTTTGAGTCTATTGAAGTACTAGGAGCTCAAGAGTTAACCTTTTTCCATATGGGAAAAAATTGATCAGGTTTATCAAAATTTCACCAATGCTAGTTCTTCAAACAGGATGGTGTCAAACAGGTAATTGCTTCAAGTCCTGTTTGAAAACTGTAATTGGTATATGTGGAGGATTAGCATATAACATTTACATTTTATCTTTGTATTTCCCATTTTAAAATGTAAAAAAATAAATAAATAGCAATTTCTTTGACTTGAGACAAGAAGTCTCAAGTCAACTCCATAGTTAATAAGAAATTAAACCAAGTCACAAGTGGAGGAGAGAAATCTTTTTTCCATTAGTGAAACAGGTAAATTATAGAAACTAAATGAATGTAAACTGAGAACCTATTTGGCATGATCTTGGCTGGAGAACTTGTCAGTCTGCTTTTGCTGTATTGTAGCATTGTTTCCACTCAGAATTAGGTCATTCAGTATTACCATGTCCCTGTACTTTTGCCCACTTTATCATTATTTTCCTTAACCTGTTATTTTCCACCATCTTAATAGTAAAGTATGTTGAAGGACAAAGAATATTCCTCCTTGTCCCTTTATTATGATAGATGGAAACTATGTACATTTCATTCCTATGCTATTTTTACAGTACAAAAGCAAAAGCACTTGAATCAGACTAAAACCTGCCTTTTTATAGCTCTATGCTCACAAATATACCCTAAATCTAGAGCTGACCTAGAAACCAAAAGTCTTTCAATTTTAAGTCTTACACAAAAGGTTAGAAGCATTTAATTGAAGTTTATGGGCTATATAAAGAGCTTTAATCTAGATTACAACCATGAACAGTGTTTTATCTTAGACTAAGCCCTACTCAGCAGATATTTAAGGGGGTAAACGATCATCCTATATCTTAAGCACGGAAAAGGAATGCTGGCAACAGGAACCACAGAACCGCCAACTGGGGCTTCTCGCAATAAGGGAGCTTTGATAACACAGAGCCAGATTTTTCAAGAGGATTTAAATGTTAAGAGACTTCATGCACAATTTATAAAATTTAACATGCTTGTTTTGGGTTCCACCTGTGGTGATAACTTAAAAGACTTTGGTTGAACGTTTTAGTTTGGACATTTTTGCTGCTGTTCTCCAAGGCGCTGGCCCCTCTTCATGTTTACTTTGCCGAGTGGTCTGACAGACAATAAAGGAAAACTGGAAGTTGCCACAGTGATTCGTATTATCTTTATCTTTGTTTCCTAGAGCAAAACCTTTACACTACTTCCGCTGAGCAATGGCAGGGGAAATAAACTAAAGAATGGGGAATTGTGTGTCAGCACGAGTGTGCTTATTGAATTCTGTGAAAATAGTGATACTTCATGACATGTTTCCAAATTACAGTCATTTTATTTATGTTGGGGAAAATGTAGAATAAATTCAAGAGAGTTTCAACTACAGAAATGCTTACATTTTTTGAATTATAGAGCAAGCACTATGGAAACACAATTAAATTTTTGACCAATCCAGTTACTGTTGGCCTCCCCTCCATGTTTAAGCTGTCCTTAAGAGACATCAGTAATTCCTGAGGAAGAGAGGTGATAGGATTTATTTTCATAGGGTAAGCTAAATATTGTCAAAGACTAAATGGAAACTAATACTTATACGTACGTACATAAAATAATATATAATTATATGTTTAATCTTATAGAATCCAAAGTTGCTCATTACTTTTACTAAAGTAGGAAAAAACAAATGGATAAACCAAAAGATGAGAAGAGCAAGGAAATCTGGGTTTGGGTCACAGCTCTGTCACTTCCTAGTCATGTAACCTCATCTTCTCTGAGTGTCAATTCCTAGCTGAAACCTTTTTTTTTTTTTTAATTTGAGTATAGTTGACATGCAATGTTACATTAGTTTGAAGTATACAACATAAGTGTTATGCAACTGATTCAACTTCTCTGTAAGTTATGCTGAGCTCACCACAAGTGTAGCCTCCATCTGTCCCCATACAATGCTATTAAAATATCGCTGACCATATTCCCTCTGTTGTGCCCTTATTCCCATGACATATTTATCCCATAACTGAAAACCTGTATCTCCCATTCCCCTTCACCCATTTGGCCCATCCCCTCACCCCTCTTCCCTCTGACAACCACCAATTTTTTCTCTGTATTTATAGGTCTGATTCTGCTTTTTATTTGTTTATTCATTTGTTTTATTTTTTTTAAATTCCACATATGAGTGAAATCTCTTTTACTTCTGACTTCTATGAATTAGCTCTATGTAGCTTTCCTATCAATTATATCATTTACTGTACACACTACGTTATTTTGCTATATATATGTGTGTGTATTATATATATATATAGTCACATCATATATAAGTAATAGAGCTCAAATTGGAAGTGAGCTTTTCTGATTCCTCAGCTCATGTTTGCATGGGCCCACCTCATTCACACTGCTTTCCTACAGATAGGCAATGTGTCTGTGACTGAGTCACTAGCTTGAATCCAAATACCCAGACTTATCAGTTTGCCTAAAAATCCATTTTATCATTTGTCTAACCTACGGATAATGCGAACATTGCGTTTTAGTATTTCATTTCTTATTTTATGGCATAATTAATCTGAGGCAATGACACAATATGGGAAATCATCAGTGATCCAAATGCTTTAGAGTCCTGTAGTTGCAGAAGTAAGGTCAAGTGCATCTATCTCTAACTGATTCCAAAGGTGGTCTACTTACCTCAGTATCTTTGTCTGTATCTTCAACTTCTTATAAACTCAGGAATATCAATAAATGGAAGATTATTTATTGTAATGTCTAATAACTAGCATAACTTCAATCTAATTATTTCAGTCCTAGATTTAAAAAAAAAGGTGTTTTTTCTCCCTAAAATGTAATTACTCTTCACTGCTGCCAGTATTCTATTTCTATTAGTAGGATCATAATTAACATTTCACTTTAAAAGGCATATTCAAATGGAATTTTAAAATCATTGCCCACGGGGCACCTGGGTGGCTCCATTGGTTAAGTGTCTGCCTTCAGCTCAGGTCATGATCTAAGGGTCCTGGAATCAAGCCCCGTGTCAGGCTCCCTGCTCAGTGGGGGAGTCTGCTTCTCCTCTCCCTCTACCCCCCCCCCTTGTGCTCTCGCTCTCACACTCTTTGTCTCTCTCTCAAATAAATAAAAGCTTTAAAAAAATTGTTGGCCAGGACTAAATATAAAACAAAACTTAAAACCCTACTTTTTATGTCAACAATAAAGACAAGAAGTTAGAATAGATATCATTATCTGGATACCTATGGTGTGTTGGGCAACATGTCATAGATTTTATATCATGTATGAAATCATGGATAGATTTTATCTATAATGTTCAGAACAACCTCAAAAGCTAGTTGTTATTGTCAATTTTATAGATGAAGAAACTGTTAAACTTTTTTTAAAGATTTTATTTATTCATTTGAGAGACAGACAGACAGACAGACAGAGAGAGCATGAGCAGGGGAGAGAGACAGAGGCAGAAGAAGAAGCAGACTCTCCGCTGAGCTGGAGCCCAACATGGGGCTCGATCTCAGGACCCTGGCATCATGAGCTGAGCTGAAGGCAGACCCTTAACCATCTGAGCCACCCAGGTGCCCAAAAATTGTTAAACTTTTAAAAATCAAGTAGCTTGTTTATAATTAGTAGCTAGTAGTTGGTGACAGAGCCAAAGTTCTCATATGAGTCAGTAGGACTCAGGACTGCTCTTCTCTCAAACTGGCCACTCAGAACTATAGCAGCTTTAGAAGACATAATGACTGCTCCTATATATGTCATGCCTAAATCAAAAATGATGGCTTTTTGGCTGGGAAGACTGTCTAGGAATTTTGAAATATACATTTTCAAACACTCATGTTGGAAATCTGAGAACTAGAAGTCTTCAATTGTGCTCTTAGACTCTAGTCAAAGTGAAGTTTTCCAAAGAATAAATGACATATAAATGCTTTCAGGTGGATTTTTTTGTTTGTTTAATATTATTTTTAAAGTTCTATTAGGAAGAACACTGAATAAGAAGACAGAAGACTGAAAACTAAATTCTAAGTTAAACTGTTCTGTGATCTTCCGCATGTCACTTAGTACAGTTAACCCTTTGGGGAAGCTAGATCCTTTTTAGAACCTGACGAGCATTTTAAACCCTACTTGAAAACAAAAGGCACTTACCCAATTAATTTGTACACCAATTTCAGAGAGTTTAAGGACACAGAAGCCTTTTGTAAGCCTATTCATCAATTTAGAAACCCCTGACTTAGTGTGTTTTGTTCTGTTTGAGAGCCGAATGAGAATGCATAAGACCCTTCCTGCTCTTCCTAAAATTCTGAAAGTTGATTCTAAATCTAGAAATCAATAGATACTGAGCAATATTTATTAGATAAATATTAAATCTTGGACATTAAAAGATTCATTCTTCTAAAACAAAGAAACAAACAAAAAACCCCACATTTAAGCTAGAGAGTTTACACCAAATAGAACTATTAGCCTGTATGTGTGTCTTCTACCAAGCCAGATTTAAATGGTTTTATCTATGAAAGAGTTACAAATGACAAATAGGAGTGCCTGGCTGGCTCAGTTGGTTAGGCATCCAACTCTTGATTTTGGCAGGTCATGATCTCGGGGTTGTGAGATTGAGCCCAGAGTCCAGCTCTGCAGTCAGCAGGGAGTCTGTTTGAGATTCGCTCTCTCCCTTTGCCCCCTCCCCATCCCGCACTTGTGCTCTCTCTCTCTCTTAAAAAATAAAAAAATCTTAAAAAAAAAAAAAATGACACAGAATAACCGACATCATGTCATATGCATTCTGTAACACTAGTGCTTGTTAATCTAATAAGAGAAGCTTAGTGAAATACAGTTTTTTTTTTTTCTGGTTTTGGGGGAATATACTTAAAGTTTCAAAACATAAATATATGTGTTCACTTTTTCTCTTTAATGGATACCTCCTTGCAAGGGCCCATACACTTCTCAAGAACTTCTTTTCTATTAAATCATCCTAGGCTCTTCTTGCTTCTGAAGAGTTTATGCCTCAGTTTCCTCATCTGTGCCATAGGATTAATAATAGTACCTACCTCCCAGAATGATTAGGACAATTTAATGAATTAATACATATAAAGTTGTTGGGAGAATGGCACAAAGAAAATGCTTAATAAATATTGGAAACTATGAAAATTATCAGTGCTGTTATGAATTCTGTTATTACTATTAATATGTCCTTTTGTCCTCAGATGGGATTTCTTTTGTATATGATCTATGGAAAAATTAATAATATCCAAATGAGAAAGTTGCATATAGTTTCTTCACTCTGTGAAGAAAAAAATACATTGGTGCTTGATAAATGGAAACCAGACCCATAATAGCATTACAAATTTCAACAGGGGGAGAATATGTTCTTTTAAATGGAAATACAAAATCTATCATCTGTTTGATTTGCATAATAGGAGCAATTCAAAAAAATCCAACTGTAAATAATACAGATGATGTTACAACAACTCGATCATTTGTGAGATGGGCAATTTAGCACCTTTCAAATGAGAAAGTGACTCACAGGAAATCAATGCCCCTAAGATAATTCATATTTTTTTTTAAAGTAAAGAGAAGAAACTACTGGTATTCCCCTGTATTGTTAATTCAGCTTTCACCACCACACCAGTGCTTCCCATTTAAGTAGCTCCTTAGCTTCTCTACTGCACTGTTCAGTGGCTACTGATTCGTTTCACACAGCTGTCGGCACGTGATAACGTAGTCTTCCATTCACATCATTCCCGTGCTGTGAGTTAACTGTTCTTTTTTTCCTAGAATCACCTGATATTTTTTCAATAAGTAAAAACAAAACGAACAAAAACACAGGGAAATAAGTTAATACAATCTCCCTAACATTTTCTAATAAAATGTGAATTATATTATTGTAAATATAAATGTTTTATATGAAACTCTAACATCAAAGAATTTAAATTATTTTCCCCAGCAACAAATCCCTTTAATAGCTGCCATGTGTTATTTCTCACACCAGTTCAATAAATATAATTCTTTTTCCTTCCTCTCGGTTCTTGTACTTTCTCAGTCTCTCCCTCCCTCAAACTCTAATGACTAATTTGTGGGCACCTGGTGTTTGTTTTAGTTTGCTCTTGATATTCTATTTAAATTAGTGAAGGAATTTTTTTAGACTGTATGCCCCATCTAAGAAAAAAACTAAAACATGTCTAAATCTCTTCCAACTATTGGTTGAGTTTATTTTCTTCACATTGCTCTGAACATCAATCATTGATTTAGCAGTTTTGTTTTTTTAACATTTCCAGTTCACTTTTCAAGTTAATTGTTTACAGGCATGACAAAGTTTAATCCTCTTATTTCAGGTGGTCTTTTTATCTTACTTTTTAAATAAAAGCATTTCTTTTTGAGGAGCAGGGCACAGTCAAATTTTTATAGCTTAATTTGTCTTAAATAGAGAGCTAGAGAGGACTTAGCCTTTGGAAACTTGAAAATTCACAAGGTGCTCACAGCCTGCCTAAAGACTAATTAGAGCTATTTAAATGGCATCTTCCTCTTGCATGTAGCCAAGCAAGTGGTGTGGAGATCAGTTATTCCCCAGGTCCTACCTCAGCCTGTACTTGTGGTGCTTCTTATCTGGAAAAGAGAAAAAAAAAAAAATTGAGGGATGGCTAGCTGTGTTGGTTTTCTTTACTCTGTTTCCAGGAAGCCAATCAAAAAGTAAATCAAAAAGTCCATGAGTTTATTTTTATCTCCATTGTCTGTAGTTACTGGGAATTTTTTTTTTTTCGTTTTTATGGTACAGCTCTGAAGATTATGCTAATGAATCTACACTTCATTGCTCAGGCTGTAGAGAAACCTACATCATCTGTGTTGTGGCTCTGTTGTTAAAATATAATCACAGGTTGTATATCGCTGGGAAGTCATAAAATAATTATTTTTGTCCTCTCCATTTTTTAAATAAAAAATGGAAAGGGGCCTTCCAGATGTGGAATAACTTTTCATCAGTAGGGTATTTAGGAATGAGTAGTCTATTTCATTACTGTTTATTACACTGATCATAACAATAACTGATATCCACTGGTATTTTAGAAGTTTCAAATGCATTCACTCATTAAATTCTCATAGGGGTGTTGGGTAAGAACATTATGAAAATGCTGCTCATATTTTAGGATCTGTGAGGAGACTGGGGCTTTGCGAGTTTCCTACAGACAGAACTCCTTTCACCATATTCCATCTTTGATTCAGACTAGCTCACTGTTGAATAAAGCCCTATAATAATGTCATCCTTATTAATATAAGCATAGTAGACCAAAACTCTGTGATGCTGTACTGGCCCAAGCTTTGCTTTATTCCAGAGCAGAGTGTTCCCTAACCAGAAATGAGTCCCCTCCATCACAGGTGCTGATAATTCCCAACATGTGTAGCTAACCTTGAAATGCATTCAATGACAGTTCAATCACCCACATCCTCCTCTGTAACTACTCTTATAACCCAGCCTCTTCAGCATCAGCAGTGCTGAGGAATAGAAAACCAAGGGGAAGAGGACTCAGAACCTTGAGAGGACAGAGCCTGGCTTCACAAACTCTCTGAAAATTACCCATTCCCCCATTAACTCATTGTCATGATGAGCCCACAGAACAAGGCATGCTTGTAAAATAATTGTCCTGTGTACCATAGAAACATGGAAGGCAGTTTGCTAATGTGTGGTACCTCTGGGGACGCCAAGTCAGATAATACCCTGTACTTTTGCAAGAAGCATTTGCTTTTCTCTGCTGTGTTGCCAACAGAATCCTTCATTTTGCTAGTTCTGATGTGGCTGTGGGTGGCTGTCATGGTACAAGTGAAGGCAAAACGAGGTCTGTGTCATTTGGAATTAAATAAATTTACTATAAATTACTATTGGATTTCGTTTTTCTATTTTCTCTCCTCTAGTTTTGCCAGTGTCAGCAATAAAGTTAACATTTTTTTCTGCATTGTGGGTTGTAAAAACTGCAATCTGGGTCTTAATCAATTCATTGTTAGGGATGGTGTGTGGATGTGGGTGTGTGTGTGTGTGTGTGTGTGTGTGTGTGTTGAATTGGAGGAGACATTGTTTACTAAGTAAAAGGTAGCTTTTGTGCTCCATTGGGTCTTGAGTACTTCTATAAATAAACTGGTTGACCAGAAAGCATTTTTCTTTTTTTGGACACAGACTTCACTAAGGATTTGTAGTAGTGAAAAGAAATAAGAGTACCTGGGTTTTGGTACCATGCTGTGAGTCAAGACAGAGTCAGCCACTCAGCTGAAAATCCATCTCCAGCTCTGTGGTACAGCAGCAATATGTCCACTAGAGTAGGGAAGGGATTCTGCCTTCCCTGAAATGCTGCCTCTTCTTCATTCTCACCTCCACAATCCAGGGCCAGCTTCTTTCCATGAATAGACCACCTACCAGTCTAGTCCCATGCCTTGTTTTAGAATTTGTTGCTTTTTACTCCACCACATTCTAATCAAGATTTGAAGTATCAGTCACACCAGAAAAATCTCATCTCTGCACATAAGAGGTAGAAGCAATAGGAATCAGCTTGAAAGAGCATCAGAGCCTGTTCCTGTGTAATCTGAGAGACAAAAAGCCTCTATCTTAAAATAACTTCACAGAGATTTCTGAATCCAAGAAGGTTAAGAATACCACAGAGAGACATCTTATTTTAGAACTCAAAAGGACTTGAGGGAATCAATTTGTCCAACACGCTTTGTTTAGCAGATAAGCAATCAGAGGTCTGGACAAGTTGAACAACTCCCCAAATGTCAAAGAGCAAACTACCAGCAGCCCTAGATAGGAGTCCCAGGTTCCTGGCCAATTTCTCTCAATTTTTAGCAAGTGCTTAGTATTGTTTCAAGACTTTAAAAGGCACACTGTAACTTTCCCTACAGAATGGAATGATACAGAAGTACTCATATACCCATTATAATTACTTAATTTCACATTAATAAAATAATTCTTTTATAATTATGAATACCCCTCAACAAGAGAAATATTTTCAAATCAAATTATCTCCTGACCGGAAAAATTGAGACCAAGGCAAGTTGGGTTTTTTGTTTGTTTGTTTGTTTGGATTTTTGTTTTGTTTTGTTTTATTTTGTTTTGTATTTTTTAAGGGGGGCAGAAAGAGAGAAAGAGAGAGAATCTTAAGCAGGTTCCATGCCCAGCACAGAGCCCGACCTAGGGCTCAATCTCACACCCCTGAAATCACAGCCTGAGTTGAAATCAAGAGTTGGATACTTAACCAACTGAGCCACCGAGGCGTCCCTTGTTTTTTGTTTTGTTTTAATAGACCCATATGACCCAATTAGTCCTCCTCAAGTTAACAGGAAAAAAAAATTATTTTAATCTAGTCAGGACAAAACAGCTCAGATAGTATATTCTTTGGCAGTTCAACATGCTTTCAAGGTTTTAAAGCATTCTTCAGCATGAATTATTTATTCATCACAAACATTCTTTCAGAGTAGCTTCATCTTTCCAAGGATTTCTCTCCTTCTGTTAATATTCAAACACATGTGGGACCAATGTCATGAAGCCTGTTCTATTAATCCTATGCTTAGGTGAAGAAAAATGGCATTGTCCTTGCATGTTGAATTCATGATACATTTCCAAAGCTTTGCAAAAAAATAAAAGAACAGCAGAGCCCAAAATCCATGCCTAGACTTACTTTCCACTGAAAGTTATAACCAGCAATTCCCAGCAAATGAAATGAGAGCCTAAAACTGTCCTAATTCTGTGTGAATAGCTGTTGCTGTGTCTTGCTATGCCTGCAGGACACAGAAGCACAGCTCTACCAACCATTCACCTCATCACAATCTCTGTTGGTCTTACAGGCTTGTGTTTTATAGCTCCAAGTTTTCTTTGACCCAAACACAAAATCCGGTATAAAGCATGTAAGTAATATTTGTATGCACTACAAGAAAGAATAGTTCATTGCCTGATGAAACACACTATAACACGGGAAAGGGGCATATAGGTATAATATGAATTCAAGATCTAGCCTCATTTTTCTCACTTGTAATATTAGAATGATAATTATGGGTCTTGGACCTGTTTACATGACTATTGGTAAGTGGAGAGTACACATGAAATAATACATGGGAAATCATGAAACTTACTTTTATAAAGGTAGTAAGCTGTTCTTGAACAAAGACATTAAGACCAACTGACTCCAAGAAAGGCAGTTCCTACAGCAGGGCCATACCTAAGGTATTTGCTTATGATGAGCTAAAGGCAGATATCTTTCTTATGCTTTCATTGTTTTAATAAGCAACACCCACCAAAAAAAAAAAAAAAAAAAAAAAGCAACAAACACCATTATTATCATAGTATTGGACAAAGGTCTCCTTGACTCCAAAAATTAAAAGCAATCAGCTAATTTATAGTAATTCTATATTCTTTCAGTACTGCATGTTAAGTTAGATTTCCATCCATCATAGCCCCAGAGGAATTCAATTAATTCTCACACACTTCTCTTGGATTAGTAGTGCACTCTGATTAGTGTTGCATTAGCAGATGCAAATCATCTTCTGGATAAGGCAGGGGATTATAAATTAAATAAACAAGTATGCATTACTTGGAGAAGGTCACCCCAAAAAAAGTGAAAGGATTTTGTAGATTCAGCCTCCCAGCAGAAACATTGCAGTCACAAGCTACGGAAGAAACCTTTCATGGCACCAAAACACTTGGAAAGCCACCATGTTGTTTTTCTCACAAGATTGGTTAAAAAATTTTTCTAAATATGTCACACTGAAAACTGAGATCTCATCTACTTGAAACACACTTCTGTTCAACTTTAGTTTCCAATCTGGGGCTAATGTTTTTAAAAGGGCAAAGCACCACCCTTCCTAAAATCTTTTCTCATTCATCTTTCTACACAGCTTGTTGTTTGGGTTGTATGAAATACAGATACATTAGATCCTAGAGCTTCTGTAGAACAAAGTCATCTCTCACATCCCCATCTTATAAAGGTTGTATGGGAGAAGACTTACTTGGAATGCCTTTTGGCCAGAGTATATAAAGGGATTTCCTGGAAGGAGGTGTTCATTCCAGGCACTACCTCCTTACAGATGAGTGTCAAAATAGAAAAGGAGCCTCAGCATTATTTTCAAGATGTAAACATTAGCCTAATAATTAACTCTACTAGGTATTGAATTTTTCCTTTTAACTTTCTTTTCAAAATATCAAATTCTTAAAGCATTTGGTGATACAGTACAGATCCCAAGTGCCTAGTATTTTTCAGGCAGATGTTTTGTATTTTTATCCCTGGGAAGTGCAAGCATTATTAAGTAGCATCCCACCCCCCTACCCCCGCTAAAAAATAATCATAATTTATTATTCAAACTTAAGCAGTATGTCAAAAAACAATTCATTATGTAATCAATGATTAAAATTTACTTAAGAATGTTGAGCTGGGCTGATTCCCTTCCTTTAGATGTGAGTCTCCTGTCCATCTCCTCTGTCCTCTGACACATTATTCAGATATAGTTGTTATCCTTGATAAAGGGGAAGAGGCACAATGCCTTGCTGATGCCTTTTCTGAGTCATTAACCCAGATTTCTCTATTTTCAACTTGCTTGGAAAAGCTTTTCTGTATATTGGTAGCTGATGGATGCCTTTAGCCAGAACCCTTTTTTTATCAATTCTTTAATGTTGTTAACTGTTAAATTAAAATTTCTAAAGTGGGCTTTTCCTGTATTATAAAATAGGTTCATTGTTGGCTCAGAACCAAATCCTGTGGACATGAGGTTGTGTGTGCTTCCCAATGGCCATAACCTGAGGACTTTATTTAAACTCTCTTTTGAATCTACAGTAATTTGGTGTCTGGAGGAATAGAATCTTTATCAACAAAGAGCTGCCAGAACCCCAACTGCTTCTTGAGTAGCTGTAATAGATGAATAATGTTACAACCAACCGTGCATTTCAGTTTTTACTCAAAAAGCTTTTCACTAATGCTGGTGGTATTCCATATCCATGTGTTCATCTTGGAGCCCAGTAGTTCCCATCTGACTTTCATTATTTTTTTGAAAGGATCAGTTTTACAACTGGAATCAGAAAAGCAGTCAAAGTAATTGCAAGTGGCAATCAGTGAAATATAACAATTTTAGCTTGGGAACATATGTTCCATTATAAAGAAAATATTCTCTTTTTTTTTCTCATAGCTCCAGGACTCATATTTTCCCAGGGCAAGAAGGGGCCATGTACAGGTTCTAGTGCTACCTCTCATATCTTGCCAGTATCCACGTAAAGTGCTTGTTCCCCTCCAGGGGTAGGCAACTCATTACATCCCAAGGAAATCTATTCCCTTTTTGATTCTGACAATTTGAAAATGCTTTATTAAATTGGAGATGAAATTCTTCTCTCTGTAGTTACATCATTCAGAATGAAAAAATTTGGATCCCAACAGAGTTAACCTAAACCTCTCTTCAGATCCTCACAGGCAGCTCTCATCCCCAACCCTTACATTTTCCTCTGCCAAGCTGTACTATGTATTCCTTTCTCATACAGAACAGCTTTGATTTTCTTAACCACTCTGGTCACTCTCCTTGGAAGAAGCTCAAATTTATCTATATTCCTCTTAAAGGTGTCACGCTGAATTAGACTTTCAATCAGAATATCAGCATCAAGTTCAAGCTCTGCTACTTACTAGATGTCAAAACTGGGGCAAATTTCTTTTTGTCCCTAGAGATAGCAAGGGTTAATAACAGACACCTGGTCTAGAGGTCAAAGCAGGCAATAACTGTGTTAACAAGTATATAATTACAATGTGTAATAAGTAACATAAAGTCAAGGGAATTCTGAGGTCCAGGAGTATCAAGGGCAGGCTTTCTGAGATATAGGCTGAGCGTTTTACAATGGGAAGGAGACACAGAGTGTGTTCTAAGGTATGGGATGGCACTGAGGTAGGAGAGCAGTGTTTTCTACCAATGGAAGCTGGACCAGTGTCTAGAGTTTAGAAGGCAGGGAGGTGAATAGAATGAGATGTGTTTGGAAAAGTGTGGAGCTTTGTAAGTATTGTTGAGAGTTTGGATTTTATTGGAAGTAAAAGGGAAACCCATTGTTGGGTTTGAAGGAAAGAAGTTACAAAGTCTGAAATATTTTCTTAGAAATTGCTCTCATGCTAGATGAAGAGCAGACTGCAAAGGTCAAAAGTAGAGTGGGATAAGCAAATAAGAGGCCATCATGATAATCCAAGGGAAGGAACATGTGGTACAACAGTACTGTGAGGTTTAAACAAGAAGCAATCTCTGCAGAGTCTAAGACAGACATAGCAGACAGACTGACTATCATTAAACCAGACTCCACCAGTTAGAGCAAGCGCTTTCATCTCGATGCACTTCAGTTTTCTCCTTTGTTAAAGGAAGATCCTGACAGGATATATTTCATAGAGTTGTTGTAAGGATTAAATGAGTTTACAAATGAGTTCCCTGTTAGCTAAATTTGTGAAGAATTTCTCACCATTACACATGCTCCACCCTACACTGCGTTTTCAGATTCAGGCATTATTTTATTTCATTTTTGTCTGGCAATTGGAATAGCATGAGTGAGGAATGTGACCAGATAAATTTCTGTCCTCCTCTGCGTGCTGTATTTTACTGATGCAGTGGAGAAAATAGGGTGTGAGAAAAATAGCACCCTATGGATAATCAGTTATATTTTTCTTTCTTTGGTATCTACCTTGTCATATTACAGAGATCCAACACCTGGAACACCTATTTCTTTAATGTGATAGTCCCAACGAGACTATCTTGCTTAAGACCCAAAATTTAATATATTGTGATTCCTCTAGCATACTGTGGAACAATAATATAACATTGCCCTCAGGCCAGATCCCAGGCTATTTCCTCTTGTGATAGGTTCACCTCATGGAATAACACTTCTTGTTTTACAGGCATCCCAGGAAGTGACTATGTGAATGCCAACTACATAGATGGCTATAGGAAACAAAACGCCTATATTGCAACACAGGGATCTCTCCCTGAAACATTTGGGGACTTTTGGAGAATGATATGGGAGCAACGGAGTGCAACAGTTGTCATGATGACAAAACTAGAAGAACGATCCAGGGTAAGAATATCTACCTTCTCCCTCTTCAGACCTTTCCTCAGGTAGTCCCTATGCTGCATATTTTATTCTTTTCGGAATCTACCCTTTCCTTAAGCTTTGACTTTCCAACAGGAACAAATTGTGAATGGGCATCAACAACTCTGATAAAACCATTATTTAACACTGAGTCTTTCAAGAAGGAAATTCTCTCATTACAATGTGATTGCCAAAAAAAAAAAATTTTATATATATATATATATAAAAAAATTTTATATATATATATATATACACATATATGTGTATATATATATATATACACATACACATATATGTATATATATATATATACTCAAAAAAGTAGACAGTTTGGTTAGAGAAAATAAATATTAGCTTGAACCGCTTTCAAAAACTTACATTGAACAAGAACACACAGACTTTGGGGGAGAATCCCACCAATATATACTTGTCAGTATTTTTAACTTTTTCTTTCTCATAATCTGTAGGGTAAGATCTAAAATTCTGTGAAAGAGGCTCTTATATAAATTATTCAAATTACCATAAATTAAGTTAATGCAGCCAGCAAAATGATGTGGGTTAATACACAGCTGAGAAAACACATAAATGTGTAGAGGACATTTTGCTACTTTAGCCTTCTCCAAAGTGAATAGATTTTAATAACAGAGTCATTGCTTGTTAAGGTCTAAGAAGGGGGTTTTATTCATCATATGGGTCCAATATTATGGTGCATGGCACATTAGTTAAATGTTATTGATTTGCAAAACTAAAACATAATGGGTAAGCAGAGTGCCATATTCCCACGTGACTATGCAAATATTGTAGCCATCTGATGAAAATCAGTCTTTAACCTTGAGAATTTAATGAAGGAGTCTCTGAAAAATCACTAAAGGCAGCACACACTCTCACTGAAGAGTAGGACATTCGGGCAGAGTTTGAAACCACTGGTGAGAGGTCTCTTTTACTGTGGTCACAGTAGTCTCAAAAAGATGTTTAGAAGGAAGCCAAAGCCCAACTCCCCATTTTTTGTGGGACAGTTGAGTTTTTTAAATGGTCTCCTAAGTTTGAAACCACTGGTGAGAGGTCTCTTTTACTGTGGTCACAGTAGTCTCAAAAAGATGTTTAGAAGGAAGCCAAAGCCCAACTCCCCATTTTTTGTGGGACAGTTGAGTTTTTTAAATGGTCTCCTAAGCTCGATACATGGCAGTTTCTTTTAGCCCAGGTATGTAGATGAGGGAAGAGTTGAAGGCTGTGCAGGGAATTCATAAGGGGAAAGCTCAGACTCAGGAAAATATAAAAAGTCCCAGCCATTACTTTAAAGGTGGAAGTAAAGGATATGGTACACAACTGGTTCAGCAAACCCAAAAAGCAATCAAACCTCTTTATAACATGTGATTATATAGAAATACTGAAATACTGTCTGAAAAGAATTTAGATGAAACCTGTATGACTGTGAAGACAAATGTCATTGTCATTCTTTACATGAAAACCCCATTAAAAATATGTAAATGGATCCATTATTGATCTGTACTCAGGGTAACCCCCATATACCAAGTCCTGTAAAAATAACCCTCCACCCAACTGTTTCTGGGATATAACTCTTCATAATGCAGCATCTAACACATATTAGACACATTGATATTTCACAACAATCCTGTGAGATAAACACTACTATGATCTCCAGTTTACATATGAATCAGCGAAGCCTGGAACATTCCAGAGGTCACTCAAGGTCATTCTGCTCTCAAGGTCAGAGTGAGGATTTGAAGACAGACAGTCTGGCTCCAGAACACATGTGCTTAACCATCAGGCCATATTGCCTGTTAACACTTCTGTGAAGCTGAGACAGCTGAACTATTCTATTACAGCGTGCGTGTAAATCCAACCTACCCAGACTGCTCTGCCTGGAGATACCGCTGGTAACAAGCAGCCATTTGCAAAAGCTGTTTTCAGTAAAACACACATTTTGTCTTGACACTGCAGGCCTTCATTAAACCGTGCACAGAAACTTGTTTTGAAATAACGCAATGAAATTCTGCCCCTTTTCTCCCTAATTGCGTCTAATAATAAAGTTAGTTCTAACTGGCCCCACTGCCACCACAACATCTGATGGTAATGAGCAGTTCTTGGCGGAAGGCATTGTGACTTAAATACCTACAGTTTATCTTTATGTTGCAGGCTACCTTTTTTTCCCCACCTCAGACAGAGGAACTTATTTTGAAGTTACTAAATGAACCTCTGTTTGCTCCCTTCATTAATTACTCTTTGCTCTTGCAAGTTAGCTTTCTCCGTTGTTAAATGGCCTAAGGAGGCCAATTAAAATGCTGTCTTGTGATTTTTATTCTGTGGTGGTTCAGTCTGTACCCAAACTTGTGATGACCTGCATAAGCCAATATTGAGGAGTCTCAACATCATCAATCTGAACATACAAATGAGCCCTGACCCACAAGGCCCCAAAGCCCTTCGTTCCCCAGTCTAGAATGCTTGAGAATAAATGACCAAATGCAACCGAGAAATCTAGCAAAGCACTGGTCCCCCAAATTATCTCACCTGCTTTTCCATCTTCTCCCTCACATCCTCCCACCTCGCTTTTTCCCTATCCAGTTGCTCTTTCACCTAAAGTCTAGGGAGAAAGGGAAAGGCATTCCTAGATTCACAACTAAGAACTTGGATTGAGTTTCTCTAAATAGTGGTTAATTGTTACCGAAATATATAGCTTTATACTTTAGGAACTCTGTGGGTTATGTGGGCTGATCTGGGGACTCAGTGAATTTTCAATTTCAAAACAGATGTTTGAACTAGTCTGGCTTTATTTAGGGACTGCTTGTAGTCTTCCCCATAAAGGAGGTGGTCCAGGTGGTTGAAACAAATCACCTCCCCAAGGGCTGAAGCCTGAAATTTCATTATTTGGAAGAAGGCTCAGATTCTTGAAATAATATTCACACACACACCCTTGGTATATAGAAAAATGAAGTGTGTGTGTGTGTGTGTGTGCATGTGTGTGTAAACTGTGTACTGCAGAATACTTGTATGCAGGAGTACATGTTGACTGGCAATTTGGTGATGGGGGAGAGAGAAGAGGAAAGGGAAGAGAGGACAGATGATATTTCACAAGACTGCCTGGGGATGCCCCCATCAGAGAGAAGGGAATTATATGACACAGTCCTAAATAGATGCCTTGCAGTCAGATGTCTGGGTTTAGATCCCAGCTATAGTGCTTACTAGGTGTTTGACAGTGAACACGTTACTGGGATCCCTAAAAGTCTCATTTGTCCTTTTTAAATTACATAGGATTATTGTGGGTATTAACCAAGGTAAGGAATCTCATCTGTTAGGGTTTGGTTGAGACAGAGAGCTGGGAGGATGTACCAGTACAACCTCAGTTTCCCCTAAAGCTGCTCTCAAATAATTCAGTTTTTGTCCCCAAATGCAATGCGTTTGTTTCTCTGTGGCTGACAGTGAATCCTGACCAGCCTCATAGAGTCACTGCTCATGATGAATTCTGCCCACTGTTCCCAGTGTAACACCCATGTACTGTGACCAAACAGAGCTCACAACATGGGCTTCTTTTGCACTTGCCTTCCCCAGGACAGAATCTCCAGAATCGAGACACTGATCCAGGGAATTGTTAATCAGTCTGCACATGGATCACAAGGACATTCTGACTGCAGCTTCCACTGCAACCATATCTTGAAGAAATAGAATATGAAAATAGTAGTATCAACATGAATTACGTGTAGTAATAATTGTCACTAAAGATAATATATTCTTGATACCACGTTTACTTTTGATTCAGTTTTGCATTACCCCTCCCCATTCTCTTACTTACTTGACGGTGCTAGGGAATTGGCCCCTTAGTACCTATGTCCTGTGTTTTCTAGCTTTGTGCTTTGCCTCTCACTCAGGCCTTTGGATGATAAAGCAGCAGTGCTTAAACCTTTGCCAAGTTAGAACAGCTCACTCACATAAAAGGCTCTTGGGTTCATTAGCATGTATTAGAAGTTTCACTAGCCTTTTGTTAAAGAGCTGACCATTCTTAGCATTTCCTTTGCTAAAGAAGCCCTTCCAAGTGTGATGACTTAGGACTCAAATTGGTCTTTTGGAAACTTAAGTTCTTTGATTTCAAACACTCCCCCTCAAATGTGGCCTTACAAGAATTCCAAACTTAACTGAGAAGACTGCTTGCATAGTGTGTGAATTCAGCTATCAAACCCTGAAGAGAGAATGTGTACGTTGAATATTTTCTGAGTCTCATTTGGATAAATAAAGAAACAAAACAAAATATAAGGCTATAAACTAGAGACTTTGAAAGTAAAGTACGATTGCTGCCTGAAAACACACAGATCAATTTAAAGAATTGTAGAATGTGCTGTGTGACATGAGATACTGTTAGTGGGTCTTATTCTACAATTTCCATCTTTTTTGCCAAATCCTCTCAAGTTCTGCATAGTTCATTGATTCTGTAGCGAGTCATTCTCTTGTGCCCTAGAATGTGGTCTCTAATTGTTTCCATGTTTCATAACATGCCAGTAAGCACATGAATTGGTTTGGGCAACCACATGGAGGGAAGAAAATTTTCAGAAAAAATGAAGCACTGGTAGGAGAGTAAATGTATACAGCTGGGATTTCCACTCCAAGGGTGTTATTTGTGGGCAAGTAAGACACGTGATTGGCAGCCTCGTTTGAACCATTGGAGGCTCCAAGGTAGGATTTGCCATGGTGACTCCTGGCCCAGGAACCTCTATTATTTAGTGGGCGATTGTCTTTTTCTTTCCTCCCCTTCATCTATTTGTTTTTGGCTGTTCCTCTTCTACTTTGTTTCCCATCCTAAGGAATACAAGACAGAGGGAATGTGTAATCCTCATGCTTAATAAATTCTTCAGCAACCTTGATTAGAGTTACAAGCTGAAACAGCTTAACCAAGGTTAAGGGATAGCAGACTTTCTTTTGTCCTCACCAGCTTGCCCTTACTCACTGCCCATGGTTGACGCTCACTGATGCTTCTGTTGTCTTGCAAGCTTTCTAATGGGAGTTGAATCACTTAAGGTGCTATTATTGTGGTATTGTGCTATGATTAGTGCTATAAATGTTGAGGATAAGGAGTGAAATTTTGACCCTCAACAAAAGGGACATGATTTGAACTGCCATTCAGTGTGGGCCACATTGATTAGTGGTATAAGCATAGGGTTAGAAGTGAGGAATTCTACACTTGGTTTCCAGACCATCTAAATCCCATTTTCTGTTCCCAAATAGAAAATTATGCAACTCAGTTGATGGTATCCATTGCTAGAGCAGGTCAAATGTTTTGTACATCATGACTTTAGTTTATCTTAGGTCATAGCAGGGGAAATTCCCTGTTCCACTGAATTTTGTTGTTTGTGCTGATGAATGGAGGATAGATGCTGTCAAGGCCTAAGGGACTGGGCTGGTGTTAACAACATTGTATTAATAATTTAGGGAATAAGAATACAGAGACTTGACATTTGATGGGTGGAGCACTTCTGACCTAATGATCACTCCCTCCACCTCCGATGTCCTCCCCTGTCCATGAACGTCTCCTTAGTATATTTCCCCCAATACAGAGGGAAGGTGAGACACGTTCACATTTGGTTCTATGGCCAAGAGGACAATTCTAGGCAAAGGATATTCTGATCAGATGTTTTCTTGTTTTCCTGTAAAACACATCTTGAGATTCTTTTCATATTGTGAGGTCCTTTTGGGTTAGAAGTTGGCAGAACCCTGTTGAAGATTATAAATGGCAATGTTATTGTTTTCATTGTCATTATCGGTTTTGGAAGGCCCAGCCTTGGCCAGCGGCAGACTAATTCTTGGCCTCTCTGGTTTGTCAAGGTTCGGTAAGTTTAATGGAGAGCAAATGCTTTCCAAATGCCAGGTCTGTGTCCTTTTCCAAATAGAACTGGAAGCGCCGAAGGCCTTAAACATTTAATTTCTCAAACTGCAGCCTAAAGCACTGCCTATCTAGGGCAACAGAAACTGCTTTTTCCTTAAGCAACTGTAGAAACGGCAGCACAAACATTGCCTTTGGAGTCTGCATGATGTATGGGATTGTTTTTGAAAAGTGGTGGATACTTAATGTAAATAGGACACTGGCAACAAAAAGAATGATGCTCATATTGGCAACCTAAAAGATGTTTGGGTCCTTATCTAGCAAGTTCCACACTCTTGGTTTTCTCTTGTCAACAGACACAATGTCAGTTAAAAGAGAAAGAATCCCACCAATTTCTTACTGTTTGCTAGTTTCTCAGATTTTCTACCTTCTTTCCCCCACCCTCATCTCCTCGATTTAGGAGGGCAGCCTACCGATTCTGGCCCCAAACAAACATTCCTATGAAAGTGAATGAGAGGCATCCTGGCCTAGGAAAGAGCTGGACTGGGAGGAAGAGATGCAATTTTGCTCTTGGCAACTTTGTGCAAAGCCCCCCTCATTGTCCACATTCATGTTTGTAGCACTCCCAGGCTGGTGAGGTCACTTCTAAAATTTTAAGAAGTGTGGATCAGTCTCTGTTTCAGGCAAAGCCGAGGCTCAGCTGGTGGGCACCAGTATAACTGTACTAGTTGTTAAAATGCTAAAATGTAGTGAACTACCGGTGTACAGAAACTATCTTCTCATTGAAACTTGAAGTCATCTAATATACTGCTCAGTAACAGCGACACAGGAGTGTTGCTGGGCCCCAGGCAACCACTGAGCAAATCCAGGCAGACACCGAGGTGCCCACAGGGCTATGTAGGGCACCCAGCCGCTGCCAGCTGTGATTGGGGCCAAGGTGCGAAATCTAAGGACCACAGCTATGTGGAAAGAGCTGACATTCAAGTGCCGCCTTGCCAGGACAAAGAGGTACTTCATGGAGTTTTCTCGGGTTACAACAAAGTGCCAGAAACTTGAGATGTAACGACTATCAATTTAATGGGGGATGTCATTAGAAAAGTGTAGTGTATGTCCCTATATGAACTTCTGGTGGTCACATTGTCCTAGTCTGTTGCCATAGCCTGGGTGGCTTATGAACAACAGAAATCTACTTCTCACAATTCTGGAAACTGGGAAGTGTAAGATCAAGAAGCCGACAGATTTGGTATCTGGTGAGGATCCACTTCCTGGTTCTTCCTTTTGTATCCCCACATGGTAGAAGGAGGGAGAGAGCTCTCTGGAGTTTGTGGTAAGGCATGAAGCTTATTCAGGAGGACTGCACCCTAGACCTAATCAACTCCCAAAGGCCAGCTCCTCATACCATCACACTGGGGATTAAATTTCCACTTATAAATTTGTTGGGGGGGGGACACAAAATTTTAGTCTATAGCACACATCAAACAAAAGGAAATACCAATTTTTTGAAGTGTTCAAACGGTTCAATGAGCTGATAAGCAGTTTTATAATGAATAATTTGGTTTATTTAGAGAATAATATTTTTCAACTTTCTGGTTTTATTTATGAAAAGCTATTACTGCATTGGTAGTCAAATGCTTTAATATTGCTCTCATTTCAGGTATTCCATTGTACTTGATCTCCACTATGTAGTGGTCAACAAAGAGAAAATGAAGAGGGGAAATACACAAACCAGACTACCCTTCTGCCATTCAAAAATAGATATGGCCAAATGTTAGTTGAGTGAAAAGAATGACATTATCGCTGAAAGACAATAGGATCATTGAGATGATCTCCATACTTATTTTTGAATAATCAAGTATTAAGCTGGTCTTTAAAACTGCCAACCTATAGAAACAAACAGTTCAGCATATAATTTATCCATCCACTAAAATATATCCTAATAATTTTCTGAAACTTCCTTTTATTATGTTCTCCCTTATTAAATGTGCATTGATGAGTGTATATTAACATTCCCATAGTCCCAATACCAACTTTGACTAGTATTATCTAATGTTAGCATACTTTCTATTCGCTCCTTATAAAAGGTTCTTCCGGCCAAACATAGTAGATACTAATTTCCAGTTACTTTCAGCAACAGTTATGCTTTCCCATCTATCATTTGTTTATTCTAAGTCCTTCTTTGGATAAATTATCTGGCCCTAGGCAAGCTTTTCAAAGTACCATATAGCAAGTGCATTTTGCATCAGTGATGCTGGGACCCTTTGAAGGTATTGGTTTATTAGATTTAGAATTCTTTTTTTTTTTTTAAGATTTTATTTATTTATTTGAGAGAGAGAGACAAAGATTGCAACAGAGATCACGAGCAAGTGGGGAGGAGAGGGAGAAGCAGGCTCCCCGCTGAGCAGGGAGCCTGATGCAGGGCTCAATCCCAGGACCCTGGGATTATGACCTGAGCCGAAGGCAGCCACTAACCGATGGAGCCACCCAGACGCCCCATACTTTGGAATTCTGATGCTTCACCATGCTGCTGCGATGCTCAATGAGTCTTTGTTAAATTGAAATGAGAAGGTTTTGCTTTCAGAAAGTTTTGGGCAATTTAAAAATAAGTCAATGCAGACCACAGTATAGTTGATTATAAAGTTGGCTTCCAGTTGTTGAATATCTGCGATGTGCCAGGCACTTCCAAGATAAGCCATGTGGAAGTAAAACTAGAACTAGAAAGAAAGCATTTCTCCAAAGCACAGTCAGCAGACCTACTGGATAAATCCTACATGATATTTCCAATGACAAGTTTTATCATTCCATCAATTTGCTTTTAATAGGTTGCCATGAAAGAGGGGATATAAATTAATTCCATAGCATACATTTAGTGATGGTCAGCTTGTTTTTTCCATAATTATGAAGAAATTAAGCTACCATATAAGGGTAATCACTTTGTAATAATAAAAATAAGTATCTCCCCCAAATTTGGCCAGAAATCTGAACTGTCTTATTTAGGTTAGGCCTCAATTTGACTTACTGGGTAAGGTTTCTAAACCACAGCCTGGGTATCATGTTCTGCTTCTCTCCTTTTCCCCCTCGGACACTAAAACATTCTCTTCTCACATCTGACTAGGACCCAGGTAGAGTAAGGGAGTTATTTGGAAATCTCACAACTATGTATTTAAAGAACCAGCAGATGAAAGCATACCTCTATATTTAGTCAGTAAAGCTGATGGATTCGGGGCAGGACTGCATCTCATTTCACTTCGGTGTCCTCACAGCTTCTAAGACTTAGCAACTCCTAAATACATATCCATGGGGATTAATAACATGTTTCTTTTGTTCACACTTAGAATGATTATGTTTTTTAGAACAACAATCATAAAAAATTGGGAACATAGTCTGAGGTTTAATAATAGATGTTGCCTATTGAATGCCTATTGGGTTTAGAGATTCAGGTGCATGGTTTTTGAGCCTTATGATAGCCCTGTCATGCTGGAGATATTGTACCCATTTAACAGAGGAGGCTGCTGGATTTTGGTCCTAAAAATAGAGAAGCAGTTTCCCAGCCATCCAGTTAGACTGCCCAACCTTCTATGCATCAGTCCTGAAGATGTAGTCAGTCACTTCAGAATCAAAGAGGAAAAGGCAAGCATCAGTATTTGTGTTCAGGAGCTGCTGCCTTCTGGTTCTTAGATGCTCAGAGGGGAGCCTCCTACATTGGTCTCTGTGCACAAAGCCTAAAAGTGGTAACTCTCTCTAGAAATATCTTCTGAGATTTTCTCCCAGGGGAAAAGAAGAAAAGGTGGAGGGAGGGGCTATTGTCCAAGTAAAAACATTTCAAGAGAGACGATGAAGCAAGTTCATTTGCATTGGATAATTAGAAAAAAAATAATTTCTTACTGTTCTCCTGTGCCCTTGTTCTCACTCACTCACTATACTTCCCAATTGCTTTCTAATGTTGAAATCAGAAATTGTTTGTTTAGTGTATGGCTAAAAATGAAGGACTTAAAAGAATGGCAGTAAATCTGAGCCCTTAAATGTAGCCCTTAGAAAGCAGATGAAAGCGTGCGGGCTACTCAGAGAATGAGAGAGAGAAGAGTGTGCACAGGTACTTACTAATGAAGGGAAGAGTGGATTTCTATAGCTGTTCTGAGAAGCCTGTGGAAAGCTTCTAATCCTGCTGCTGAGACCGTATGTGTGCATGTGTACATACATTAAAATACTTATTTTTTCATAAACTCCCTTTGTGAAATACTCCTTGAGAGAAAACAACAATGTTTAAATATATTTGCTTGAAAAAATTGCTTCCAGTTTTTTGCTGTTGAGTTTGAAACGATTTAGAGCAGGGTTTTTGTCTGAGTTGGTTTTTTTGGTGTTTTTTGTTTCTTGTTTTTTTCGTAAAGAGCAAGATTCAAGTACGTTATTTCAACTGAGTACAAAAGCTTTCTTTTCTTCTTCTTTTAGCTAAAAATGTTCACAACATTCACTCCTTAAAGTAATGTTTTCCAGTATTCTTTTTTCCTAAAGGAGTCAGAGTATAAGTCAATAATAGTTGCAGTTTTAAACTTAATACTTGAAGTATGAGAATAATTATTGTAACTTCAGTTTTTGCTATGTCTTAGGCATGGAGTGGAGTTGTTGATGGAAAGTCACTAAATAATGAAACAACTTTTCCAGAGGTCACATAAAAGCTGGCTTATGGTCCTTTCCTTCATTTCCTTTGTCTTATCTCACCAAAAGGTCTGATGATAATCAGTTTCCAGCTTTGAAATATAATTGCATTGAATTTGGTTCAGTGCATCGTACTGACCTTATAGATCATTTCATTGCATTAACCTGCTGTTTTTGTGTCTGTCATAGCAATATTTGTCCTTATGGGATTTGATCTGTTGATCTTTATTTGAAAGGGTTGCCATCCAGCTGAAACTGTTAAATAATGAGTTGAGTTTCTCTCTTCATTTTTTAACTCAACACATTGCTGGCATCCTCTCAAATGTTGCAGTAAGAGGTCTCCAAAGTTACTTTTGTCCTTTGCAGCGAGACATCAACTTGACGTCTATTTTATGGTTTAAATCAGAGCCTTTGGCATAATTTTTGTGATTTTCTTTCAATCTGAATCATGGCTACTTAAGTAGTGTTGGCTGTGTTCAGGTGGTATCCTCTGCTAATTCCACCCACATACAACTTAGGTTTTAATGGATGGTTAGAGAACATAAGAGGTACTCAGTCAGGGTCATGCTATATCAATATTCTCCTTAGAGAATTGTGTTTCCCTTGTGTTACTATTCTTTAAGTAGATCATATCATAGAAATATAAACATAGAAGAACATGTTATACATCTAGAAAACATGTAAGTATGTTTAAAAATCCAATTAAGACACAAATTGCCCATCTTTCTTGAACCACTCTTATTTGTTTTTTATAAAATAGGTGTTTGTGTAGTTTCACCATTGAAATAAAGGCATGAGAGTCAAACCTTGTAAATTCAACCTCCACTTTACTGTATAACTGTACATTAAAGTGGTTTTCTCCTTTTTGTTGTCTAGGAAATTGGATAGAGAATAAAACCTCTGCCTTTTCAGAAGGCCCATGATCTAGATAGAAAGAGCCTGAGTCCTTTGAAGAGCAGATGCTACATCTGTGAAAGAGAAAATTACAATATTATTCACAGAATGCTACTAATATTTATATTCAACATAAAAGCAAATAATTATCTAGCAATTCTATTCACTGGACCAAAAAATTCTAGTGTCTATGATAATAATGCCTCATTGCTTTTGTTTAAATCCAGAGATTATGACTTTCAAATCTTTCTTTTTCAACTACACGGTGTGATTCCTAATATAAAATGGTACTAGATTTCTTTACTTAGAGAAATGCATTTCAGTTAAGAATTATTCCCATCTTTTCTTTTAATCTGAGATAGAAAGGGTAAATATATTCTTATCTATGACCTTACTAGAAAATATAGTGTTGTGTTTGTCATTTTTTATTATGCTTTTTAATACCCACAGTACCTAGGAAATTTGAACTGTATTCCAGACTTAGAATTATTTTTCTGTTGCATGTTAAACTAATCGACTTGAATACTTTTTATGTGCTTTTCAACTCCACATAGAAATTGTAGATTATTCATCTGAAATGAATGAATTTTAAATTATTTTAACTTTGCACTAGTGTATGACCTTCTGAGACCGGTTTTAAAGAACACACAGCTCTTTTTCCACTACACATTACCGATTTAATTTGTTTTGGATGCAAATACCATTTATCTTGTACTTTTTACAATGCTGTGTTGTTTATTGTACTTTGATAGATTCACAAATTATGTCTAGTTTTTTTAAAACAAGTGTATTTGGAAATTGTGATAGTTCAAGATGAACTAGTTTATGCCTTTTAAACCTTGATGGGTGAACACTAACTGTCTCACCACATCATTTAAATGGCTGAGCATAATCCTCCTGATGCGATTCATGACATATATCCCAGAACAAACTTGTGTTTTCTTTTTTTTATTTATTTTTTATTATGTTAATCACCATACATTGCATCATTAGTTTTTGATGTAGTGTTCCATGATTCACTGTTTGCGTATAACACCCAGTGCTCCATGCAGAATGTACCCTCTTTCAAATTTGTGTTTTCTTTTCAAGTACTCTAAAGTTTCAAATACCTCTTTCCTTATTTTACTCAGCAACAATCTGCAATTTATTTTTCTCCAGGAAAATTGAATCTGTTACTGCTTAGTATTCCTACCAGTTTGAAAAATGTGGTTTATATTGGCATTAGAGCAGTAATTTACATATATGGGATAACAAGAATACATGCCAGAAAAAGATCAACGTAAAATGAAACGCAAAAAAGCTGTTTTCCTTCAACAGCAACTCTGAGTGAGGCTAATAGAGAAATTGATGAGCATCTGCCCTGAATGCGTCACTTGTTTCTTCTAGGTGAAGTGTGACCAGTACTGGCCCAGTAGAGGCACAGAAACCCACGGGCTGGTGCAAGTGACGCTGCTCGATACGGTGGAACTGGCCACGTACTGTGTGCGGACATTTGCACTTTACAAGGTTTGCCTTTTATTTTTTCCCCCTCCCTTTCCCCTTTCCATTATTTAAAGAAAGCGTCTTTTGAGAAATCAAATATCTTAAGACTTTACTTAAATCTTGATTCCACTGGCAACGGTGAAGAATGAAATAATTCTTCCATTATCACTCAGCAATTTTTCTCCTTGTCCAGCAATTTATAAGTAAATACGGAACTCTTACTCTGAACGGAAGTTTCCACAAATGAAGAATAGATGAAGAAGAGCTAGTTGTTTCCGCAAAATACAACAGGTGCACTCCTGATAGTTACACCTAAAAAATATAATGCTTCTCACCTAAGAATGTTTATCTTCCTGAGCAAATAGTTGTCATTTACAAATAGCTTGGTGTTGATAGCTCCAAAGAGTGCATCTTCCCAAAGGTCATAGGGTAGGGGAAGGAATTAAGATAGCATATTTCCATGTTACCTCTTCCATGTTGCTACTCACGACTACAATCTGAGGCTAAGAACACAGAATCTTACCCAGTCTTCCTGCTTCACAGAACGGGTCAAGCGAGAAGAGAGAAGTAAGACAATTCCAGTTCACAGCCTGGCCTGATCACGGCGTTCCAGAGCACCCTACACCTTTTCTAGCTTTCTTACGGAGAGTCAAAACCTGTAACCCTCCTGATGCAGGTCCCATGGTTGTGCACTGCAGGTAAGAACCACTGAGAGCATTTGTTTTTCTCATAGTCAGAATGTCCAAGAGGAAACAGAAAGCTAAATTGTTCCTCATTGGATATTCTCCTTCCAACTTCTTGATTCTCTGGGATAATAGATCTCTTTATAAATAATACAGGTGGTTTTTAGTCAAATGAGGTCTGTACTAACATTCATAGAAAGGATTTGATATAGATGAATATGCTTCTCTGGAGGCAATAAGCAACTATGGTTCATGCTATTTTCTCTTTGGAGCAAAAATAAATAAATATATAAACACAAAATTAAGTGTGCACATGGCAATAAGTAGATGAAACAGAAAAGAGTTAAGAATCAATCTTGTGATTTGGTTCAAGTTTCATCTGTGTGGAGAATATTCTTTAGAAATAGAGATAGATAGATGGATAAATAGATAGATAATAGATAGATAGATAGATAGATAGATAGATAGATAGATAGATGAATTGCTTGACAAGTTCTTGTGGCTTGGGCTAATACAACCTTTTTACTATATATAGGAAAGAAAATTGCTGAACATTGGTTAAACGACTGCCTTCAGCTCAGGTCATGATCCTGGAGTCCCAGGATCGAGTCCCACGTCGGGTTCCCTGCTTAGCAGGGAGTCTGCTTCTCCCTCTGACACTCCCCCCTCCTGTGCTCTCTCTCTCTCTCTCTCATTCTCTCTCTCAAATAAATAAATAAATAAAAATCTAAAATAAAAAAAAAAACAACCAGACATTAAAAAAAATACTATAAATATAAAAGCTTTTTTTTAAGATTTTATTTATTTATTTGACAGAGAGAGAGTACAAGCAGGGGGAGCGGCAGGGAGAGGGAGAAGCAGGCTCCCACTGAGTAGAGAGCCCGATGTGGGGCTCGATCCCAGGACGCTGGGATCATGACCTGAGCCAAAGGCAAACGCTTAACTGACTGAGATACCCAGGTGCCCCTAAATATAATAGCTTCTAGATACCTTCTACATATTAGTATTATCAAGTCACATATAGAAAATATACTAATCTGAGTTTTAAAAATTTAATATAATATAAAAACCTATATTTTGGAAGAATTTATTTTATGTACTAGGAGGTAATAAGCCTGTATTTCTTTTGAAATGTTGTATAATTTATGATTATTTTTTACTTAATTCTGAGTAACATTCTTTATATCACCACTCAGATTCTACTATAAATGTGTTTATACATTTTCAATATTTAACTGATTTCTTACCAGTTCCTTAGTTCCTCTCAAGTATCATTACTAACATATTACTAAAGATACCTAATCAGATTCTATATATTACTATACAAACGTGTAATTCATATAATCCATAATAGTTCTTTGTAAACTGGGTACTTCAAATATGAGAGAATATGGTTTTTTGCACAGACAAGTAAAATTGCAGTGGGTAAGTATATATGAAAAAAAGAAAGCATCTATCATAAACCATTTCTATCATCACTTAATAGTATAACTCTTTCATATCCCATATTATACTTGAGCATAATACAGTGGATCCTAGAAATGACTCTGTTTTTACAAAAAGATGGGGACAACAGATAGATCAGAATAAAAGCAATAAAATTCACCTGACTAACCCATGCTACAGTGGTAATTGTTAAACAGCAGCCTAGCAGGTTTTGAACAAGGAGATGTTTTATTTCTCTTTCCCAGCAATTTTTCCCCAACAAAAACTAATAACACCACATTATATTTATAGAGTATTTTACAAATTCCAAAACACTCTCCCATGCTTTTCTTTGTTTGATGTTCTTAAAAGTATGTCGGATCAAGAGAAGAGAGCAGAAGAGAAGCTATAAGGTTTGGTTCAAGTACTGAGAGCTAGGAAGCCAGACATAGTCTGGCTCATGTTTTATAATCTAGTACTTGCTTCTCTGGAACTGACACTATGTTGCAGTGTTTTGCATGGTTCTGAAACACTAGAAATTATTTTTCTTAATTTGAGCCAATGCTTTTGCATCTTGACAGCAGATTTCTGGTTCTCCTGCCTGTTGGTTTCAGCAGGCACTAGTTTGACCAGTCGGTATACTCTGTCATATAGCCTTCTTTGCATATGTCAAAGAGTCACTGTGCTTGGTGACATGTCCCCGCCCCTGCTTGGCACCAGCTCCACTTGATTATGAAGATCCCACATGAAATGTTTTCACATGAATTTTGGCTGCAGGATAGGGAAACAGGAAGTTTGGGCTCACTGAAGAAAGGTTGCTGTCATATTCCTAAAGGCAAAAATGCAGTTCACACAGAAACACACATACAGTGATATATACACAAGCACACACACACACACACACACACACACATTGAGATATATATAAATACGGATAAAAATGAAGTAAACCTAACTTGGATGTTTTCACCAAACATTGTATTTGCATTACAGTTTGAAATACAGCATGTTCCCTGTCTCAAAATATGCTTCCCATTCCTGTAAATTAAAGTGGAGGACCTGGGATACTTGATGGAGTGATTGATTGACTGATTGATCATTTAAAAACACAATTTATCCTCTGTTGATCTTAAGCAAGGTGTAAGGCTTTATGCTAGATACTTAGTTGGGTCCAGAAAAGTTTGCAGGCAAGAAGGAGAGATGAGATAGATAGCTATGTGCATTATTTTGAGAAAATACATACACTCCTATACCCCCACACCCCGATGTTATGTTAAGCCACCTGGACTCACCTCTGAGAGATACAGACAACTTCGGAGAAATAAGGAAACAAAGATGAATGTGCAGAACTAATAGCTGTTGACATTTGGAAATGCTGTGCCTGAGGCTCTGGAGAAGCTTTGTATTAAACAGAAAAGTAGGTATATCGGTAGAAGAAATTTATTAGTGACTTTGAAACAATGAGGGAAAGATGCAGGATAAACTGAGCTCTGAGAAATGATCTGTGTTCACCCATAGGTTATTTCATGTGTCTGTGAGAAATCCTGGCCATGTCCACACTGTTACCATGCTAATCAGCATGAATCATTGACATGGATACAGTGCATGTTAAAACCTCAGAGCACAATTTTTCTGATGGAGTGGCAGAGGAAAGTCACTGCAGACAACAACTGCTTGTGTGGAACCCAAGAAATGCTAGTTTAGAAATCATCTCTAAGCAGGAAGAAGCTTTGCAGAAAGCCACAATAGACAAGACACAGAGAGTTATCAATGACGGTCATCGTGATCCCGTTGTAAATCATCACACAAATACTCTGGAATTTAGTAAACACTGTGTTTCATGTTGTGAATTCTCCTATGATAGATTTGACTTTTTCTTCCTCTGTTATGAAGAAGTAGTGACGAAGTCAAACCCAAGCCTTCTGCCAAACAGATCCTGTGAGCATGAAGGAAGTTTTAAATGAAGTCTGGTAGTAAAACAAACAGAGGGGGGAGGGGGCAGAAAAAGAGAAGATTCATGTTCCTCCAGTAGTTCTGTCTGGTGATAAATGTGCCAGGACTAAAAAGAGCTACTATGAATAAGAGAAATTCTAACAGTCAGTAGTAAGAAAGAGCTAAGAGGATAGCCCAGTGATAATCACAGACAAGACTAGGGTCTACCATATTTCTAGAATGGTTCTACAGGCCTAGGAAGAAAGACCAGCTCTAGCTATCAACCAGTTCATACAGAGCATATCAACTCCACATTAAGAGCGCACACGCTGGGGAGAGACTGCCTGGGTGAAATGCTGGATTGTTTGCTTATGGGCTGTGTGCCTTTGGGCAAGTTACCTCCTATCTGCTATCCTGTGTTTCTTTACTTGTAAGTGGGGTGATCTCTCCACAGCAGTAAGAGTTTCATGAAGATGAAGTGAAATAATAGGACATGATAAAGCCCTTAGAACAGTTCAAATAATTATTAGTTTATTAATTATTGAGTAAGTTTTAAAAGCTGTATATATATATATATATATATTTACACTCAAGAGAAAATAATCAACATTAACTTGGATATAATCTATGTGACTGAGCCATGTATCTTATGAATAAACAGATGTTTCTAAATATGCAGTATTTAATGTAATAGATTTTTTAAAAATTTAGATGTTTTCCATCATGGTAATTCCGTCAAATTTTCCCCAATGACAGAGATCATTTTCTCATTTCCTATGAGCTAGAATCATTTATAATAACAAATCCGTGTTCTTAAAGACCTGAGAAACCATTGAACTCTTAAGAGGATACTGTTAAGGATACATCCTTAAGAGGATACCGTTAAGGAAATTAATGAGGTGGTTCTTGATGTCATCAAGATGAAGTTTGAACTTAGCATTGTGTTCCTGGCCCTTTATAATCTAGGCTGATGTCTCCCTCATGCCTCATTGTTCACTCTCTTAGCCACCTACCGCTAACTACACATTCCAAATACTTTCATCTCTGGCTCTTGGTAAATGATATTTATACACTCTAGAATTTCACATGTTCCCTTCTCCACCTGCTGATGTTCAATCCTGTTTCCTAATCCACCTCAAGTAGCACTTGCCATGTGTATTGCAAAGGTTGCAAACTGACCTCAGATGGTTTTGTTTACATCCGTGCTAATTTTTTTTTTTTTAATTTGAACTTGAATGCCTTTAAGCTGGAATGCAGTATCCAGTTTTCCAAACCTTCCCTATCCCTATTGTTTTACACACGGCTCAACTCATCCATTTATAGGGATTGCTTCATATTGTAAACATCTGAGTTGAAATTCTGGAAAATTCTTTTAAGCTCATTTCCCATTCCTCTTCCTGCAGAAAGAATTAAACACTGTATTCTTTGAGCTCTCATAAAATAGGTTCACACTTAGAATATTAAATGTGTACAGATCACATATGCCTTGAAATCCCAGAGGGCATGGCCGATGGATTACGCACATTTGTGTCCAAGCTCTTACATCATAGTAGGTGCTCAATAATTGCTTTCTGAAGTTAATTGAATTCCATGTGGTGTTTTAGAAGTTCTTAGAGAAACAATAAGATCATTTCAGGGCTGGACTGTTTTTTTTGTTTCTTTGTTTAACATGAGACTGTATTTTTCTCTCTTTATATTGCGGTATTTCTTATGAGAATTTAATTGTTTTAAATTGCCTTTACCTTTTTTTTTTTCTCATTTATCTTTCTTATACCTATTTCTGAGTCCCCTTTTCTACAACTCTTTTATGTCCTTTTCCACATGCTCTCCATTCCATGATTAAAGATAGACATAGCTCCCTGTTTTTTAGCCATAATAATAGTTAAACATCCTGTACCCTTCATCGACAGCAAATACTCTTTCTTCTCAACTGGACAGGCCCTATTCTAAGTGTTTTACATATGGTAATGTTTTTTATATATGAATCATCTTCAGAGGTAGGAACCTTATTTTCTCATTTTACACGAGAAGAAACAGAGCCCGAGGAAGACCAACTTCCTTGCCTGAGCTCGTATCACTAGTGATGGCCGCCATGTGCCCTAGGCTGCCTGTCCCCATCGACCAAGTGAGCCTGAGCTCATGCCATAGTGATGGCCGCCATGTGACCTAGGCTGCCCGTGCCCATTGACCAAGTGAGCCTGAGCTCATGCCATAGTGATGGCCGCCGTGTGCCCTAGGCTGCCCGTGCCCATCGACCAAGTGAGCCTGAGCTCATGCCATAGTGATGGCCGCCATGTGACCTAGGCTGCCCGTGCCCATCGACTAAGTGAGCCTGAGCTCATGCCATAGTGATGGCCGCCGTGTGCCCTAGGCTGCCCGTGCCCATCGACCAAGTGAGCCTGAGCCTGTGCCATAGTGATGGCCGCCGTGTGACCTAGGCTGCCCGTGCCCATCGACCAAGTGAGCCTGAGCTCATGCCATAGTGATGGCCGCCGTGTGACCTAGGCTGCCCGTGCCCATCGACTAAGTGAGCCTGAGCTCATGCCATAGTGATGGCCGCCGTGTGCCCTAGGCTGCCCGTGCCCATCGACCAAGTGAGCCTGAGCCTGTGCCATAGTGATGGCCGCTGTGTGCCCTAGGCTGCCCGTGCCCATCGACCAAGTGAGCCTGAGCCTGTGCCATAGTGATGGCCGCCGTGTGCCCTAGGCTGCCCGTGCCCATCGACCAAGTGAGCCTGAGCTCATGCCATAGTGATGGCCGCCGTGTGACCTAGGCTGCCCGTGCCCATCGACTAAGTGAGCCTGAGCTCATGCCATAGTGATGGCCGCCGTGTGCCCTAGGCTGCCCGTGCCCATCGACCAAGTGAGCCTGAGCCTGTGCCATAGTGATGGCCGCCGTGTGCCCTAGGCTGCCCATGCCCATCAACCAAGTGAGTTTTCCAGCCATGAGATCACTTGCTGGTCCTCACCTCCATCTTTGGCCACCACTTGGAAGACATTGCACTTTTTAAGCCTATCCTGATGACCCGTTCAAAATGAGCCACTCCTTTCTTTCTGCTCCCACATCACATGGCCATATTCTAGCCTTTATTTCACTCGTTCTGCAGCAAAGGTAATTGTTAGTATGTGAGTCTTTTCTACCCCTTAATCATTTTAGAATAGTCACAGTCACATTTTAGAATAGCCCATTACTGAGCCATCACCGTTTTCCAATATCACTCAGCACTTAAGGGATCACTCGTTTAAGCCACAAAACAGTATGTTTTATTTGTGAGGAGCATTAAGCACAGGGAGGTTGTAAATTTCAATGTGTCAATTATAAACCCTTTACCCGTGGTACTAACTCTGAGTCATGGTTAACCCCTTTTAGGATGAAGGGAATACATTATCTTTATAGGAGAAATTTATTGTGAGTAAATATGAAGGAAGAGATAGATCAAGACCCCCTAAATCTGTCTTCTAAATGAGAAGATTCCAAGAAGAGTAAAATAGACCTTAAGGATAATTAAAGTCATGTACATCGTAGAATCAAACCAGTCTTTAAAACCAGAAAGAATAAGGGCGCCTGGGTGGCTCAGTCAGTTAAGTGTCTGCCTTCAGCTCAGGTCATGATCTGGGGTCCTGGGATTGAGCCCCGCATCGGGCTCCCTGCTGAGTGGGGAGTCTGCTTTTCCCTCTCCCTCTGCCCCCCCCAACTTGTGCCCTCTCTCTCTCATCCCCACAAAAAAAAAGAAATAAAATCTTAAAAAATAATACCCTAAGGAATAGGAACTGAGGGCTAGATGTAGATTAATAATGTTTTGGAAGCATCAATGGACCACTAAGGGTGGTCTGATAAAAATCAAATGATAATTTGGGGTTAGAAAGATTCATAAGATCCAACTTTGTTAATACTTTTTGACTTTATAGGTGAAAGCACAACCAAGGAACTACTTAGATCATATTTACAACATAATTTACTTCTAATATCAAACTAATATTGACAAAAATAGAATTTTCAAGGTAAAAAGGTTTTGGAAACAAGGTAAAACATTTTGGAAAATGTTGCATATGATCATAAAAATAAAAGACTTTGTGATCCAAAGGAGCTCAGAGTGCTATGGAAAATTGTTTAATGCATTTTAACCATTCATTGTAAATTCCATCCTTTGTTTTCCCCAATGTTCCATTCAAATATCTCTTTAGATCAAAGACCACATGTATTGCCAAAGTATGTGATAGTTTTGAGATACTGACAAGTGCAAACCATAGACCCATATTTTCCTTAAACCTGAGATTCATTTTCATATATAAATTAATAAGAGAACCTAGCCTTCTGTAGTTGAAAGACTGGATGGTTAAAAATACCTACATCTCTCAATAAGAAAATGAGTGGAATATACAAATTGTGTCCTTATTTATGGAAATATTTTAAGGTGAGGAGAAGTAATTATGCCACATTGAAACTATTGTGTAGGTTCTGTTCTTATATACTAATAATTGGGCATACAGAGCAAATTCTTAATTTATGAAACAATATGGTGATATAAATCAGGAGGCCAGATCTTCAATAGTTTGATGACACAATCCTATAAGAGAAAAATGCCTTACATGCAGTGAAATAATTTAAGAGTAATTGAACCCAAAGAAAACATTAAAAGGAATTTCATAATGGCTCCAGTAGGTATAAAATATAAAACTCGCACAGAAGGTGTTTGAGGTACTGGGGGGAGAATTCCGGCTACCTGATGAAATGGAAAATTTCCTAGAGGAGAGGTGAGGCCAGTATTGTAAGAAACAAATAATGTCAGTGTCAGATATCAGGGGTAGGTCCTGAGAATCCCTGTAAGGGCACCTGGGAAACTGTCACCTCTCCATTTCCATCCCATGACCAAGAATAGCAACCAAGTTACTTTTGTGTAGGGAAGTGGCCATTGACAGAGCATCTTTCCATCATCTATTTTATTTAGTCTTTACAACAAAAATAGTAGGGGTATACTATTACCATCTCCACACTACAGACAAGGAAATTGAGACTCTGAGAAGTTAAATGACTTGCTGAAGACCATATACCCAACTAGTAAGTAGAAAGTCTGGCTGAGAACCCATGTTTTATGATTCAAGGTCCTCTCCTCTCTGTCTACACCATACTACTGTTTTCTATTTTGCCCAATTTATGTTATACAAATGAGAGCAGAACTGTCCCCTGCCCACAACAGAGATGGCTTTTAGCAGGTCCAAAATCCCCTTTGGGGACAACATTAAATGGTGGTTAGTATTAAAAATCATTTGAAATCAGCTTATTAGAGCTCAAATCCCAGCTGCACTGTTCACTGCAATTCATTTAACCTTTCTAAGCTTCAATTTCCTGATCAGTAAGGTGGGGATAATAGTAGTATGTCCTTCACAGTATTGTGTATAAAGATTAAATAAGATGATATGTGTAAAGTGACAATTAGCCAGGTACCTGCCACATAGAAAGAAGTCAATAAATGTTCGTACTAATAGATGTTTTTGTTGTCATTGTTTTACCTGACATAAAATTTGTGCTTATTTAAATTGGTTCTCTTACTATCAAACAGCAGAGAACATTATCACATTATCACATTTTTCTGAAATGTGGATGTTGTATGTAATTTGTAACTTAGAAGAGTAGAAAATGTATGGGTGTGTGTATATACATATATTAACCTAGGTGAGTGGTAACTATTTAATGCTTTAAAATTTAACACTTTAAAAACACATAATACTACATGTAGTAATTATTTCATTGCACTTTAAAAATCTTGTTAAAATAGATTGTTACTATAAGACAAGCTTTTCAACCTCAACACCATTGATATTTGGGTCATATAATTTTTGTTGTGGGAGACTGCCCTGTGCATTGAAGGATGCTTCTCAGCATCCTTGGCCTCTGCCCACCAGATGCCAGTAGCATGCCCCAAGGATTGTGACAATCAAAAATGCCCTCAGACATTGCCAAATGTCCCCTTGGGAGCAAATTCACCCCTGGCTGAACCATTGCTATATGGCAGCTAAACTGATCTTTGATTGTGCAGAATGTATGCATCCAAATGATAGCCCACCTCAAAGTTTTAAAGCTTGAAAACACTTCTTTGAATGGCATCCTCATTTTAAACATTGAGAAGACTTCTTTATGAGACTTCCCTTAAGAATCCCTTTTTAGAGCATACAATGAGCTAGGCTCATTATTTGAAAAATCAGCCAACAATACCCTCTACCTTGGCCACCCAAACCATACAAACCCAAGACTTGGCTCTACATATCTCTTGGCACTTAAAAAAGTAAATAAATAAATAATCCAACTTCAAGGATGAATATATGCCACCATTAGGGAATTCAAAAGAACAGGTGACAGGCTCTTAACTCTACTGCCAAAAAGGAGTTCCAAAAAGTACTTTTGCAGCAAATTAATGCAGCAGTAATAAATCTTCAACCTCCCAAGGTGGCTACTTCTAAGGGCCATGGTCTTTGGGGCTGACAAGTGCTGGGTTTTTTTGCTAGCGTATTAGTCACATTGCTTCATATTCATGCTTGGTATGGACATCTAGCATTCTGGAAGTTCAAAACATTAAGCCCTAGGAATGTCTTTAAGTGGCATATGACTTAGTGGCTGTCTCCTTTTTCAGTCTCTAGTGGAAGCCAAAGATAAAAGATTAGATGGATGGAAGACAAATGAGTCATTAATGCAAGACCCCCTGCCCAAACATAAAGGTCCTAAAAATCCCTTGCTCTTTGATTTTTGGGGGGGTATATATTTCTGGGACAGCACATTCTATTTTTAAATCAAAGATTTTATTGAAGATAAGTTTCTTGTGAAATAATTAAACACTTTCATTTATTTATTTTTTGTAGTCCTTCTTCCAAAGAGCTTGAGCTGTCTCTCTATTTTTCTCTCTTTCCCCATCCCACCTCCCTCCATACTTTTCCCACCTCCCCCACCCCCCCAAAAAAATCCTCCTCCACCTTTCAATCCACCAAGAGAGGGACAGTGGTTAAGACTTTCATTGATATATCTAAATGGACTAGATGAGATGGGGCAGTGTTAACTGTAGCTCTTCCATTCTTTTTTTTCTTTTTTTAAGATTTTATTTATTTATTTGACAGAGACAGAGACAGTGAGAGAGGGAACACAAGCAGGGGGGAGAGGGAGAGGGAGAAGCAGGCTTCCCGCGGAGCAGGGAGCCCGATGAGGGGCTCAATGCCAGGACCCTGAGATCATGACCTGAGCCGAAGGCAGACGCTTAACAGCTGAGCCACTCAGGCGCCCCCTGTAGTTCTTCCATTCTGATAATAAAAGCTAAGCATCTACTTGCTCAAATTCCTTTTAACACCTGAAAAGAAAGGATTTTGAGAATTGTGATCTTTTTGAGAAAGTATTTCTTTTCCATTTATCTGGTTTTGTTCATTTGTCTCAGATTGGGTTGGTTTTGAGCATTGGATCTTAAAAAAAAAAAGTTATGACCATATTTCTGTTTCTGGTATAGCTATGTGCCTTAGGAATTGGTGACCTCTCTGAGATGGAGGGTGTAGCTATCAGTCAACCACCACTGCTTATAAATACCAACCCAAACTTACTGGCTTAAAACCACCACAATCTGTTATTTCTCACAGTTCTGTGGGTTGACTTGGGGCCAGGAAGTGGTCTTCTGCTGGCCTCTCCTGAGCTGTCCTTTGCAGCCAGCTGGAAGGCCTGGGAAAGCTAGCTTGTCCCCCTCCCCATGATCTTGCATCCTGGTCTGGTGGTCTCAGAGTTCTGGGGAATCAAAGGAGAAGCTTCTGAGGCCTTTTGAGGCCAAACCTTGGAAGTCACACATCATCACTTTCACCACACTCTTTTGCTCAAAGCAAGGCAGGGGCCAGCCCGGATTCAGGGGGTAATGAAACAGACTCCACTTCGTGATGGGAGAAGCGACAAATGATGTGTGACTTCATTTATCCCGGCACTGAGTTCTATGTCAATGAACCTTATTTACTGGACACATGGAGCTCTTCTCTCCATTCCTGCCAGCCTGGCTAAGTTCACAGTAAATGTTTCTCCTAAGGAGTAAAATCCCCAAGCCCACACTAAAATACAGAGAGTTTGTTGTTGTTGTTGTTGATACATGAAATAGGTTTAAAAAAAAGGTAGAGGGAAAGTCTATGCAATTTGTTTTGTAACTGCTACCTGATTCCTTTTCTGAAATATCAACATCTGTGGTAGGAGAAATTTATATTCTTTAATCCCATTTCATCCCGTTTCAAAAATAATTTCTTTACATCTTTCTGTAATTTAGGAAATATTAGAGTTCATAGGTTTCTTTTTAAAATCAAAAATTCCAGGAATATGATTCATACACAGTGAATCATAGACCCGGAAGGGACATCTCAAGCTTCCCAAATAACTCCCCCTTCCCCTTTCCTTCTCTCTCTTTTCTCTCTCTCTTGCCTTCTTCCTCTCTACCTCCCCACCTCCCCTTCCCTTTTCCACTCCATCTCTTTAATTTCAGAGATAAGAAAATAAAATGAGGCCCAAGGAGGTTGACAGTTTTCCCATAGACTCTTTCTGGACTCAAGTCTTCTGACTCTTCCAATATATTTCCCACTGCATTATAGTCCTTTTAATTTTGGTCCAGTTAATTTGACTAAGGAGTCCCTTAACATTTTCTAGCTGAATTAGGAAAATAGCCAAAAAGCACCTATATAACAGCAGGGACCCATTATGTTTGAAACTAAGGTGGTCAGAATAGGTAATTTTGATGCATTAGAGCCAATTAAGTGTCACAGATCTTTAAGACCATGACTGATTGAAAGAAGGGTTGAGGGGTAGCTGGGCAGCAGCCTGGATGTGCCTGGCACCCAGGTGGTCAGTAAGACCAGCACAGCAGAAATGGTAGAGGGATGCCACAGGGAGAGGGAGAGAATGTTAGAGATAAACTCCTCTTGCTTTGCAGTACTGCCTGGAGCCATGATGGTGAAAACCACTCAGGCCACTAAAAATGACTTTACATGCTGGCTTGGCAGCCCTGCCCTGGTTCGGACTGCGGTCTTATGTATCTGCCGCTCCGCTGGAGCTCCAGCCTGGCTGTGCCATGGCTGTAGTGTGAGCTTTTTGTGGCCATATGCCTGGGAGGCTCATCATCCACAATTTCCTCATCCCAGGCTCCAGCCAAGTGCAGCAGATGCTATTGTTACCTCTTCTATTGAATAAAGTAGGAAGCAAAGAGAGAAAGAAATTTGTCAATATTGTTTTTCTGCTGGAATCGAAATAAAAACTGTGTGTGGTATATTGTCTGATAGTAACCCATGTGCCAAATCTCCATTTTGTGTAACACACTTACATAAGATAAGAATCTGCCCCTATATTTCTTAACATAATGTAAATGACCTTCTCCATTCTACTGTAAATGTGTTATAATTATAGCTATTCGGGCTTCTCAATTTGGATTTGTGCTTTTTCTTGCTTCTGACCATGCCATCTGCTGGAATCACTTATATTTCTTTCACACACTCACAGTGTTTGTTATATGCCCTAAATCTAGCTGTGCAAAACTCTGAAATCTTTTATGTAAATAAACAAATGTTCAGCAAGTATTTTTAAATACTTTGCCTTGATAAGTAGCATTAATAAGGTATATTTGTGTTTCTAAAGAAAGTACAGCTGCTGAGATAATTTCTTGCAGAAATGTATGAAGTAACACCAAAATCAGAAGAGAATCTTGAAATAAATTCCTGCATGTATAAATGGTTTCTGTGCTGAAGATAAACTAAATGATGATAAATTAAGCAAACAGGAAGTCTCTTTTTGGCATAGAACATACCTGAGGTGGGGGTGGGGTGTGTGGAAGGAGGTCTTAAAACTCTACTAAGCCCCCGGACCACCACCCCCCCACAATGTTACCCTATCAAACCTTTTCAGCCTGAATAAGACACTGATGACCCTGCAGAGTCCTGTTGATTTCCACTGTTCTACTCTTACCAGCCTGGCTAGGTACACTGTGAATTTCCTTCATAGGATGGGAGAAGAAAAACAAAACCCTATGTGTAACCCAAAACACAGGTTCTTTTGCCAATCTATGAAATAAGAAAGCAGAAAAAAAGGCCATTTAATATCTTCCAGAATTGCTACCTAAATTTTTGCTATCATCACCTTTTTTTTTTTAATTTCCTGATTTGTTTTTTCCTTTTGGATCCATAACTGCCCCCAGATTTGTATGGAAGAGATGTGGGTTGGAATGCCTTTTTCTATCTGTACTTTTTCACCTCATTGCCATGGTCTCTAGCCATAAAGAGCAGGGCTAAGCAAGCAGAACCTCCTCTTGCCACTGAGGCTAGGCTGTTAACATAATTTGACCTACCCATTGCCTGATATAGATTGAGAATGCTGGGTTTTTTATTACACTATGCTTTGAGACTAAGCTCAATTTGAATACTATATGTGAATATAGAAAATAAATATATGAAAGATGCAACCTCAGTAGGTCACAGTAGTAAGCCTCTAAATTTTATCAAGAGCCAAAGTTGTTAGATTTTAATGTGGACAAAAGAGGACCATAGATTGAGGCAAAATATGAGGCATGTTTCACATATGTCTTAGAACCCTAGTGAAAATCAAACTTCCTAGAGTAGTTCATACATAGTAGGGAATTTAAAAATGCAAGGCAACAAATGAAGCTCTTAGATCTTAAAGCTTTTACTGTAAGTATATGCTAATAAGAACTACTCAGAATTCCATGACTTTCACTCCATATTTGTCTTTCAAGCTAAGAAATGAAAATTACACATCCAGAAAAATAAGAGATATTGGACTGCCCTAAAACTATGAAATCTTGTGCAAATCACTTGCCTGCCTGAGTATCTATTCCTCTAGGAAGGTAAAGAACAATCTGGCCATTTGCCAAAGACATCTTTTCTACGTGGGAAAACTGCATAAAATTTGGTAAACAGTTCTTGGTGATGATGATGATGATGATTAGGTATTTTGGCTTTATGAAAAATGTTTTCTCTACCTTCAAATTCAGTCCCAACTTGGGTTCACAGGTGAACAGTCACTGTAGAAAAACAAGTACTGTGTGATCTCTCATATGTGGAATCTAAAACACACACACACACACACACACACACACACACACACCAAAAAACAAGCTCATAGATACAGAAAATAGATTGGTGGTTGCCAGAAGCAAGGGGTGGGGGGGCGGGGGCAGTGGGAGAAACAAAGGGGGTTGAAAAGTTTAAATAAAAATAATAATAATTAATCAATTAAAAGTCTCACATTGTCAACCTTAACCCAGCTCGAATTCTAATCATTTGGGCGAAGGGTCTTGCTTCGTCTGGACTCTTGCTCACTACTTTCATTTGAAAAACCATAACCAATCATGTTGCAAACCACAGAATTCTTTATAACCTATGGTTAACATTTCATCCCTCTTTTGTGTGTCTGGAAATGATTGACTTGGCTTCAGATTATTTTCTCTGATGTACTACAGCCTGAAATTCACTTGTTATCTTGGTTCAATTAAACTCAAACTTATTGATTTGTAGGGTACAATAGGAAAGCCACAAGCTTAGCAATATCTCTCCTAGAATTCAGCAAGAAGCTTTGTGAATGTATCAGTTAGAAGAGCAGTGTGTATATGCCTTTGTTGTTGTGTTTATATTTCCCAAAGGCTTAGGAATAAATACATTTTAAAAATTTGAAATGGTAAGTCTGCATGTAAGTCATTTTTAGCATGAATCTTCATGGCATACATAGCATGCAAAGGTACAGCAGTTCCTAAGGTGAACTTCACACCTTTTGCTGAATACTGTCTACATTTCGAAATAGATAATCTCATCAAGTAGCACCTCTGGAATTATCACTAATTTCCACAGTCTCTTTTTAAAGCTACATCATATCACAGTTTGGCTAGGACATAAGAAACTTAGGTCCAATCTTAGCTATTGGAACTCGGTTAATGGTTCTAAACTACATCTTCTTTGTTATTTTTCCCCCTGAGGGAACCTGCACTTGGAAAGAGCTTTATTTTAGGGGGAAAAATAGTCTGTTTTTCCTAAATTTTTTAGTGTAACATTTCAAACATACCCGGGTGCAGAGAGAATATATAATGAACCCCTAAGCACCCGTCACCCAGCTTCAGTTATCAACATTTCAAGCAGTGTTTATATAAATGGCAGTTCATTTTCTATTTTTTAAAAGAAACTCATTACATAACTGCCACTCAGCATTTGAGATTTTTAATAACCTGGGCAGCCTTTTCTCAGGTAAATGTTCAATTTCCATGAACATACTTAATGTAAAGGGCATTCCTTACCACTTGCTCAGCTCCCAGGGAAAGATGCCTGGACTCTGTGTCCCATGCCACCATGATCTTGCACTGCTTCTTTAAGTCTAACATTTTTACAGCATCATTGTTTTAATATTATAATTATTTATGTATGATTAACAGACAGTGTAGTTTTAGTTTCAGCTGGACAACACAGTAATGTAACAGTTCTAGACATTACCTGGTGGTTACCACAGTGAGTCTAGTCATCATCTGTAACCAAACATCATTTCTACAATCTTATTGACCATATTCCCTATGGTGTACCTTTCACCTCCATGACTTATTTACTTTGGAACTGGAAATTTGTACCTTTTCTTCCTTATCTATTTAACCCATGTTTCCACCCACCTACCTTTTGTCTACCACCTGTTTGTTCCCTCTATTTAAGAGTCTGGGTTTGTTTTGTTTTGGTTTAGTTTGGTTTTTTGTTTGTCTCTTTTTACTTTGTTCATTTGTCTTGTTTCTTTAATTCCATATATGAGTGAAATCTTAGGGTATTTATTTTTCATTGTCTGACTTATTTGACTTATTATACCCTCAAGGTCCATTCATATTGTTGCAAATGGCAAAATCTCATTCTTTTTTATGGCTGAGTAATATTCGTGTGTGTGTGTGTATGTGTGTGTGTGTGTGACCTCTTCTTTATCCATTCATCTATCAATGGACACTTCTGTATGGCTGTTGTAAATAATGCTGCAATAAACATAGGGCTGCATATATCTTTTCGAATTAGTTTTTGTTTGTTTGTTTGTTTTCTTTGGGTAAATACCAAGTAGTGGAATTACTGGATCATATGGTATTTCTATTTTTAATTTTTTGAGGAAGTTCCACACTGTTTTCCACAATAGTTGCACCAGTTTACATTCCCACCAACCCTGCATAAGGGTTCCTTTTTCTCCACATCCTCACCAACACTTGTCCTTTCCTATCTTTTTGATTCTTGTCATTCTAACAGATGTGAAGTGATATCTCGTTGTTATTTTGATTTGCATGTCCCTGATGATTAGTGATATTGAACATTTTGTCATGTGTCTGTTGGCCATCTGGGTGTCTTCTTTGAAAAAATGTCTACTCAGGTCCTCTGCTCATTTTTAATTGGATTATTATTGCTTTTTGGGGGGAGTTGAGTGGTAAAAGTTCTTTATATATTTTGGATATTAACCTCTTATCAGATATATCATTTGAAAATATCTTCCCCATTTAATAGGTTGCTTTTTTGTTTTGTTGATGGTTTCCTTCACTGTGCAAAAGCTTTTTATTTTGATGTAGTCTCAACAGTTTATTTTTGTTTTTGTTTCCCTTGCCTCAGGAGACATTTCTCGAAAAATGTTTCTATGGCTGATGTCATGGAGATTACTGCCTATTGTCTACTTCTAGGACTTTTGTGGTTTCAAGTCTCACATTTAGGTCTTTAATCCATTTTGAGTTCATTTATGTGTATGGTGTAAGAAAGTGGCCCACCTTTCTCCTTTTGTACATAGCTGTCCAGTTTTCCCAGCACCATTTGTTGAAGAGACTGTCTTTCTCATTGTATATTCTTGCCTCTTTTGTGATAGATTAATTGGCCATATAAATGTGGATTTATTTCTGGGCTTCTTGTTCTGTTCCACTGGTCTGTGTGTCTCATTTTGTACAGTATCATACTGTTTTGATCTACAGCTTTTTTGTATATCTTGAAACCTAGAATTGTGATACTACTGGCTTTGTTCTTTTTTCTCAAGATGCTTTGACTATTTGGGATGTTTCTGATTCCATACAAATTGTAGAATTATTTGTTCTAGTTCTGTGAAAAATGTTGATACTTTGATAGAGATCGCATTGAATCTGTAGATTGCTTTAGGTAGAATAGACGTTTAACAATATTAGTTCTTCCAATCCATGAGTGTGGCGTATCTTTCCATTAAAGGTATCAAGTTTTGAAATGGTTCCAGACTATTGAAACCACCTCCCTCTTTGGAAAGCTTGTTTCCAAAACTGTACTTAGCAAATTTTGACTTGCAGACAACTATATTTTTATTCAATGCATTTATTTTAAAATTAAATGTTATTTTTTAAAGGCTCAGTTCATCATAGGCCCATCACTGATATTTAACATCCAATGCCTCACACTCCCCTGTTTAAAGCTTCCTTATTTTAATCTGTGAAAGGAAAGAATTCAGAAATTATTAGCTACCTGATTTAGAAAAAAAGAGAACAAAAGAAAAATAAAAATAGCAATTTTGCAAATCCAAATGGTGAGCATTTCCCAAACAATTACTGGTACACATAATCCAACGAATGATTTTCATACCCATTCTGTACTCTATAAGAAGTATAGAAACAAAATTCAGACTATCTCATTAATTAATGTATGTGCATACCGTGTCCTGAGTTGTTAATAAATGTTATGTGGGGAGTTTTTTCTATAGTCAAGTAAGGTATGGGTTAAACTAAGTTAAATTACTTTACAACAGAGTTCCTCAATCCTATAAAATACTCATTTCTATTGTGAACTTTCAAGAGGGAATTTCTGAAACTTATTTAAACATGGAACTCTATCCCTCCCCCCTTGGCATTCCTGTTTGTTTTTTTTTAAGTTTTTATTCAAATTCCAGTTAGTTAACATAAAGTGCAGTATTAGGTCCAGGTGTACAATATAGTGATTCAACACGTCCATACATCACCCAGTGCTCATCACATCAAGTGATTCCTTAATCCCCATCACCTATTTTAACCATCACCCCGCTCATTTCCCCTCTGATAACCATCAGTTTGTTTCTTGGTTTGCCTCTCTTTCTTTTTTTTCTTTTTTTCTTATTTGCTTGTTTTGTTTCTTAAATTGCACATATGAGTGAAATCATATGGTATTTGTCTTTCTCTGACTGACTTATTTCACTTAACATAATACTCTCTAGCTCCATCCATGTCGTTGCAAATGACAAGATTACATTCTTTTTTATGGCTGAGTAATATTCCATTGTATATATATATATATATACCACTTCTTCTTTATCCACTCATCTGTCGATGGACATCTGGGCTCTTTCCATATTTTGGCTGTGGTGGACATCATTTCTATAAACATTGGGGTGCATGCACCCCTTTGAATCAATCTCTCCATCTGTTAAACTTAAGGGATGGGCTTGGAGGTGGTTCTCAAACTTTAGCATGCATCAGGCTCACCTGAGGGGCATGTTGAAACTCAGGTTGTTTCTGGGCTCCAGAGTTTCTGATTCTGTAGGTCAAGGTAGGGCCCCCAAATCTGCATTTCTAACAAATTCCAAAATGATGCTATTGGTCAGGGGTAGCACTTTGAGAACCACTGGATTAGATCATCTCCAATATCCCTTTCAAGTCTAAAATCTGATTCACTTGTATATGACATTGTTTTATCCTTACAAGATAGAAATAAGGAAATAAAATGGAATATTAGTTTCATTAGTTCATTAGTATAAGTCTTTAAAACAAACCATGCAAGAATAGAAAAGTTGCATTATCTACTCTGCCATTAGCCAATGAATTAAAATATTAAACTCTAGCTCCTTAATTCATAGAAAAAAATAGCAAGGAAATCAACATTTATCAAGAATATATTAATTAAAAGGCATTTTTTTTTGCCAACAATAACCTTGTAGCAACCTTGAGGAATGGGTTTAAATTTTACAGATGAGAAAACTGAGGCCCAGGGAGGATAAATACATGACCTAACATCACACAGCTAGCAAGTGAAAGAGCCAGATGTTGAATCTCTAAAGCCCATGTTCTTTCCACTTACCAAACTGACTCATAAAACAAGCATATCACATCACTGCTTTCCCTGTCACACTTACGTGAAAACAAAATAGTCCATTTCACCAACTCAGCCAAGACTTCAATTATGTTTAAATTATTTTAATCAGTAAAAAGTAAGCTTTTAAGAAAAAAAAAAAAGGGCTTCTTAAGGGTGGTGAGTATTAACTTCCACAGGCAAAAACTGAATTTCTTCCCTGGACTGTAACACCCAACCATTAGAGATATGAGGTCAGAAATGGTATCTAGGAGTTCAGCATTGCCTCTTTCTCCCCTGGATCTATGCAACACATGAAAAAGACAATAAATACTTGATGGATAAGTGAACATGAGTGGAAGTGTCATTATCCAAAACAATACCAAGAGCAAAGCCATGCAAGAATTCTAAATGGCATAATCTGTGTTGTATAGGTAAAAAAAAAAAAAATAATAAAAGGGCAGTAGCATTATTCTTAAAATGTCAAATAAATGGTTTCTCTTGTTAGTTGGTTGGGAGAGAGGCTGGAATAGGCTATGGACCAGATTTTGTGGGCACCAAGCCCTGTAGGATACTTTACATTCATTATATGTGAGGCTGTATAAATGTTGAGTCTGGGGCTTGCATTCTAATTACCATTATGTCTGGTATTAATGGAAATGTATGCTGTAACCCTGAGAATTATCAGGGTAATAAGCATCCCATTCCCAATATCCTCCTCCCTATATGAGGTAGATTAAGTCTGCAAAGAGAAGCACTTAGTGCCCCCAGAAAGGGAAGCACCATATAGTGTCCCTGATGTTAAGAAAAAGTTTATTTTCCTTGAATGGGTTCCTTACTAAGGAGCAGTTTGCCCATCCCTGATCGCTACATTCCCTCCACTTCCAGAACACACAGACAGGAAATAAAACAAGCTATTGCTCCTCTCAAATGCAGTATTATTTGCTGCTAATATGGTCTCTGCTGAATCCAGCCAAGGGTTTGCCCCTCTACAGAGGGTTCCAGTCCACTAAGGAAGGCAGCTTGGGTTCCCAAAATTGACCTAAACTCCGTGTGTGAGGTTGCTGAGGCATGTGATAGAATGAGCATTTGCCAAGCTGTTCCTGTATTTCTTGGGAAGCTGCTAAAATGAGGCATTGCCTTTGAAGAGAATCTTCCAAAGGAGGTAGCTTTGACATCAATGAATTTGTACTCCTCTTCCTGCAAAGTTAGGGAAAGCAGCTCATCCATAGCCATGATTGGAGAGCAAGGAAGAGTTGGTGCCCAGCAAAAATAATCCCACAGCATGTCAGATTCCTTCTGACAGCTGTTGGTTATGGCAGGCATCTCGGGTTCTATGCACATGGGATGTCAGATGTTACTGAATTAATTCTTCAGTAGATTAAATGCCTTATCAATTACTTAAATATAATAATTTAGAAGTGTCTTTAATGAAAGGGTAAATTTTCAGCCCCTTGCCATGGTGTGTGCCTGTGGTCTCATTTACTGGGGAGGCTGCAGCAGGAGGATGGGTTGAGCCCAGGAGTTCTGAGCTGCAGTGAGCTGTGCTCATTAGGTGTCTGCACTAAATTCGGCATCAATATGGTGACCTTCTGGGAGCAGGAAACACCAGGTTGCTTAAGGAGGGTTGAGCTGGCCCAGGTTGACAACAGAGCAGGTCAAAACTCCCATACTGATCAATAAAGGAGCAGATTCTCAGATGCTGCCACTCATCATCTATATATTTTAATGCTTACGAATATTTCCATATAATTAATACCGTAAACAGTAAGTGCTGTAATTTCCTTTGACCTATGTTGCCATTAGATACATTACTTGATCAGTGCTCTCAATGAATCATTTTATACACACGTATTTAGTTAATTGGTTATTTTTTTTCCTGCCTGTGTTTATGTGTAATATACTCTATAAGGGGAAGGAAATCAGCCCACTTGCAGCTGAGTCTGGTAAAAGAGCAATTAGGTTCTATCGGAACAAACAGCTGTCAATAATGAGTTCTGAATTAAAATTACTAGCAAAGAAAGGAATCTAGACATCTGCAGGAAATGTGAAAATATTTTTATAACCTAATAGCTGAGATCTGGACAGGGGTATCACTGAGTTTTCCCAGCTGTACCTGCAATGTATTTTGAAATATTCCCAGACTGAAAGAACACTGAAATTCATTGCATAAACTAGGCTGCATTTTTTTTTAATGTTAGCTGCCTTTGAACAGTGTGTATTTTGATTTCATGTAATCAGCATGAAAACTTTCTAATTCAAACTATTTTGTTGTGCCCCCAGTCATAAAATGTAGCTTAAAAACAGTTCTGTTATCTTTGTATTGTGTCTTTCCAATCAAGGTTCTGCTGTTTGGATATTTTTCTTTCTGTCTTTGGAAAAATATTTTTGGGTCTTATTACATGATATCTGATTTGCTCATATTGGGGTTGTTTCTCACAAAGAAAACTTGCAAGGTGGGCTTTTGACATCTGAGTTTTATTACAAGATAATTCCATATATGTGCAGGTATCTGGAGATAGTAAAGTATGTGGTCTTAAAAAAAAATGGACCATACATTTTTGAGAACAAACTTCACAGTCTTCCTTTTGCATTGAAATTTTAAGGTGGTTAAGTCAAAAAACCTACGTGAATGACAGGTGATGATTTTTATTTTAAAGGTCACTTTATTTTTTAAAAGATTTTATTTATTTATTTTTATTTATTTGAGAGAAAGTATGAGAGAGGGAAAGAGAGAGAGCTCGAGCAGGGGGGAGAGGCAGAGGCAGAGGGAGAGGGAGAAGCAAGCTTCCCGCTGAGCAGGGAGCCTGATGCAGGGCTCAGTCTCAGGACCCTGGGATCCTGACCTGAGCTGAGGGCAGATGCTTAACTGACTGAGCCACCCAGGTGCCCCAAGATTTGTTTTTAATTTATATATATACGTGTATATAAACACACATATATACATGAGCATAGATAATTAGGAGTGTATTTGATACATTTCTTGCCCCCATTTACTTATAAAAATATGAGAAGAGTATTATTTCTGTACCCTATGGCCCATGAACTGGCAGCAACAGCAACACTTTGGAGCTTGTTGGAAATGCACAATCTTGAGTTCTACTCCACACCTACTGAAGTGGAATCTCTAGGGCAGAATCCAGGAATCTCCTTTTTTTTTATTATGTTATGTTAATCACCATACATTACATCATTAGTTTGTGATGTAGTGTTCCATGATTCATTGGAATGAATGTGTATAACACCCAGTGCTCCATGCAATACGTGCCCTCTTTAATACCCATCACCAGGCTAACCCATCCTACCACCCCCCTCCCCTCTAGAACCCTCAGTTTGTTTCTCAGAGTCCATCGTCTCTCATGGTTCGTCTCCCCCTCCAATTTGCCCCCCTTCATTTTCCCTTCCTACTATCTTCTTCTTCTTTTTTTTTTTTTTTTTAACATACAATGTATTATTTGTTTCAGAGTAGGAATGTGTGCATCAATGCCTAGTGGTACATTGCCTGGTGATTGATACATAGAAGAGGAATTTCTCATTTTGTATATATTGAATTGAATTATTGAATATTGTCATCTATTTGTTGTCACAGTCTTGTGACTGTGTTCCCCATCTCCTGGTATTACTCTGCATTAGAGGCAAACCCTGTCCTCCCTACTCACATCACCAAACGTGACCAGTATGTCATTCTAAATACACTTAATACTCATTTGCACTAATTAAGTAGTCCTCAGGTATGAATACTATGCTTACTGAAAGCCATCCATCTATCTGGAGCAGATAGAGCTGACATCGGTATAACTAGTTAATACATAGCCAGGTACACAAAGATCTATTTTGCAGTGCTTCACAGCCACTTAATGCATTTCTCTTGGGGCAGTTGAATAGAGTGGGGGATCTAATGTTTCATGAATAAAGGACAGTTACAAGCACAGCGTATCTCTTTTAGACCAACATTCTTACAGCCTAAATTGATAGAATCATGGACCTAGGGTCCATCTGAGAGCTCTAAGGAAAACTGTCATCTGTTTCCAGTAAACCCCCACTGCTAGAAGCATGAGTCTGGGAAAGAGGAGACATAGACCCAAGCCTCAACTCTCAGCTGTGCTCTAATAGCCACATGATCTTGGTCAAATTCTTAACCCTCTCTAGGACTCAGTTTCCTCCTTTGAAAAATCCAAGTAGGCAGATGATTTTGAAGAGGTTAGGAGAAATACTGATGCAGTAATTCAGAAACCTGTGAGTTTAGGAGGCCAGATCAGACCCATGGGGACACAACACAAAGGCCTGCTGGGGGCCTGCAGGAGGTTATACATAAGTGAGGAAGACCCTGTATAAGACATTAGGTAGACTGATTGTAGTGAGACTGAGATTCTTACTGCCTTACATAAAAAAGCTTGTGGGAATCAAACAAAAGGACCTAAACAAAAGGACCAAACGAAACACAGAGATACCAGTTTGTAACCTCTGATTTAGAGCCTTTAAAACCGTTGGACCATTTATGTTTAAATGAACGTAATAGCACCTTTGAAAAGCAAAAACAAAAAACCCTGAAAGTTTGCCCTTATGGGAAAACATTGACATCTTTGCCAAAATGATTGAAATAAAGTTGCTGAAGTTCAATTGCTAAAGTTTGATATCTTACAAATTCCTTCCCCTAACTCTTCTCTTTGACTCTGCTTAAGCTGAGTCAGGAATAATGGCATTTATGTTGCTATGGTAAACCTTCTGTGTTCACTGAATAAGGTTTTACATATTGTAGTTGACATGATTGTAACTTTCTTTGGGTTGAGCAGTACACAACCTGTGCAGCTTTACTTGGCAGGCCTGGTTAATGGTTGTATCCACTTTCAAAATGTAGATAATTTTGTGTCATGAAAAGAATTGAGAATATGAACTGAACTGATAGGCAATTTACAAAGAAAATCTCTGTGAAAATGATACAGTTCCATATACTTCCATAGCATCATTCAATTGACCTCATTCAGATTCAAGTCAATTACCAATTATCAGGGCCAGCTGAGTAGGTTTCTGCCTGTGCCTAATGGCCTCTATCCATCTGTAAAATAAGACCTGCTATGGCATATTCAGGGTTCTTTATATAAACATATTAGCCTTCTAATTTATCTTGAGCACCACATTATAAGAATAATAGGGAATGTGTTTGGCAGATAATGTTGGGACAGAATCAAGATCATACAGAAATCTTTGGAGGATTTTTGAGTCAACATAATTGAAAGAAAAAATATGATTTGGCCTATGTGGATTTTGTTTTTTGTAGATTTACTTTTTTAAAAAGTCCCCCTCAGGCCATAATGGAAAAATAAAATGTCCCAATATGATCTGGCTAGGTTACCCTTGACCTCTCAGTATTCTAGACTAAGATCCTTATCATGTCAGTTTCCCTGTGCTTAGTTTCTGCTGCTTCTCTGTTGATGAAGTATGAACTTTTGATCATCAGAGGATGTCACCCAAGAGGGCAATGCACTTTTTATTTCTAGAGTGATCAACTTCTGGGTTATTGGATCCTAACTTTTGCTTATTCTAACTCCTTACTAAGCATTCTCTTCTCTATGCTGTCTTTTTTATCCCCCTCTTTCTGAACCCACACCTTAAAAGCCTGTGCTGGATGGCAGGACCAAATCCCGGCTATAAGGAGTTACCAACGTTGCCCAGACTTCTCCTGAGAATCCATCTCTGGGCCATATACCTGAGCTAGAGTGTATAAGATTCCACCTTCTTTATCTCTTTGGGACCTCAACTGTATATTGATCTTTAATATTTTTACAATGGCAACTTTTTTTCATTATTCTATATTACTAAATTCCATTATGTTGTCCTTGTTTAAAAAAAATTGAGTGGCTCAGTAGGTTAAGCAACTGACTCCTGATTTCGGCTCAGGTCATGATTTCAGGGTCATGATATGGAACCCCACGTTGGACTCCATATTGGGCATGAAACCTGCTTAAGATTCTCTCTCCCTCTCCCTTTGCCCCTGCCCCCCACATGCTCTCTCTCTTTCTCTCTCTCTAAAAATAAAGGAAAATAATAAAATTAAATTAAATTTTTAAAAATTGAGTACTTCAACTAAAGTGAAAGTATCCCCTTACAACACCAGAACCAATGCCACTCTCCACTAAGAGGTAACTATTATAATAATCTGTATATTTTTGCAGATCAAGTCCTATTCATCAACATGTATGCATATAAAAATAGGTAATCTTGTTATATGGTCTTTTTTTTTTTTAAATGTAAGTGTCATCATGATGTATCTGTGGTCTGCAACATAGGTGGGTTCAACAGTGTTTTAGACTTTTTTTTTTTTTTTGCCAATATGTGGATTTATCTCATTCTTTTAACTGGTATTCCTGGAATGTATATATTATAGTTTATTTAACGATTTCCTTAGTCATAGTAATTGTTTTACCTAATTAACTTCTTATTCCAAATAATGCTGCTGCTTCTCTAAGACTCTCTGTCCATATGTGTACGTATGCCTCAGTGACAGAGTTCTAGAACAAGAGGTGCTGTGTCAAAGAATATGTGCACTTGAAATTTTAATGAACACTACAAAATTGTCCCCCCAAACAGCTATAATACCTAGGCTTTTAGTCTGTTTTTAATAGCATGGAAAAATTTAATTGACAATTTGTTCAAAATATTTAATTTTTATTTTATAATATATAAAAGTAAATCAAGCAGATGAATATTTATGTCAAAGAAATTTGCATAATTTCTCTGGTCATTCTAGGTAAAAGAGCTGCCAGAGGATGTGATACTAAAATACTTCTGGGCCAGTTTTCTGTAGAGAGTGCTAAATACACTAGAGGTGCCCAGTATAGTTAAATGTTAAGTTAAAAGTTAATTTTTAACAAAAAATGAAAGAAGAGTTTTACAATGACAGCCATATCATGATCACATCACAGTTTTATCAGGACAGTCATCTGACTAATCTTGCAAACCTTAATCATAAAATTCAATCCATTCTCATAGGTGTCCTTTTTTCTGTTTTTGCAGTTTGTAAGTGCCCTTTTTGTTGTAGCCGAACTGTAATATCCAATCTAATTATGAGCTGATATATGTACAAAATGCTCACCAAGATTTTTGGTTCATATTTTACTGACTTTGCATCCAACTAAATGATCTGTAAAATCTCCTAATTCTATTGTCTTTTTTTTTGCCAGATCATTGAAGTTTCATCAGTAAAGGGTCAGCATTAACACTCCACCAGATTAATCAGAAAAGCCAATTTTTAAGCACATCCCCAGAATGATTTTACTACAAAACAGCCCCCTTATGCCTCTTAATGTTTTCCTTTTGCACATTACTACCGTATCGCATCACGGGACATTAAGCATATTTCAACTCGTGGGACTAACTCAATCATGTTTTTAGAAATTGAAAACAAATGTTGTAACTGGATGAACGATAATATTGAAGTAATAACAATTTCCTAGTAGGCGTATTTGCTCAGTGGGTTGCATGGTCTTTCAGCTTATGAACACTGAAATGTCTATCACTGACTGAAACCGTTTCTTGTTGTTGTTGTTGTTGTTTTTGCTATTGTTGTTTTTAAGGCAAAATCATGTCAATAATTTGCTTTGCTTTGGTGGCATCATTGTTCTCAGTGGAAGGTAGCTTAGAAAGTTGGATTTACTTCAGGGGAAACAGGGACCAACCTAATGCTAGACTTGATTTAACAGTTCTGCCCTCTTCCATTTTTGCTGGAATGTTCTGTAACATAATAAATGTACTGAATTGTGCTGGCCTCAGCCTGAAGCATGAGGTTATGCACTTTTTTTTTAAAGATATTTAGAAAAATCTGTCTCTATGCTTGGCAACTACTCCGACAGAAAACAGATAAAAATAAGGGTGGTTTATCAGTTTTGCTGTTCTTATCATGTTTCAGGTTGAAGGCTGTTGAAATGATGAAAAACAAACAGCACTAAATAGGGTTCCGTCATTATTGCTGCTATGGAGAGCTGAGTTTTTCAGGATCAAAGAAAAATGCATTTGCTTTTAGAACTACAATCCTTCATTTTGAGAGGTGCACTGCACTCAGATACTGATGGGTGAAAAATAGAGCAAATTGGAGAAGGAAGTAAAATATGTGCTGTTGTGGGAACTTGGAAATTCAAACAAAAGTAGGCTGGTGTACTTCTAAAAGCTCTGAATTTTCAACATTCAGTTTCTTAAGAAAAAAGTGGTGCCTGAGGTTTTTTATTTCTGAGCAACTGGAGTAGAGCATAAACACAGGTTGCCTCCATCTCATCAAATTTTAAGAACTCCCTTTATCTCTGTAAACATGTATCAAAGTAATATTCCCATGCCAGAGGACTTTGAAGAATGTTCCTGTATATTTCATTGATCCAAAAGAAACGGCTCCATATTTTTAAACTTATATTTTTAAAATTTTGCAACTCAAGTTGAAGACCTCCTATTTCCCTGGCATGGAAATTGCCATGAGAAATTGTCAAACACAGTAGAGACAAGGAAGCTGTTGTTCTTCCTCTCAAGGAGATTGTCAACTGGCATAAAGATAATAACCAGAAAACAAATACGAGGTAAGGCAGTTGCTGAAAGAGAAGTATACATTTCCATAGGGATCCAAGGAGGAGTAAACCAGGGGGAGAGTCTTGGCTGAGGATACAGCATGTGAGAGGTGTCTTGAAGGAAGGTAGTATCAACACGTAGACCTGATAAGGAGGAGGGAGGGCCTGCATAAGCAAAGGCCCAGAGCTAGGAAAGCTTTAAATATGTGTAATTTGACTAGAGTTGGGGAAAGCTATGACTCTTGTAATAAAAATTATCGCCTGAGAACCACACAGTTTTAACTAGGTAAAGGCAAATAAACATTCTCAGATATACAAGGCATCAGGAATAGTACTATCCATGCATATTTTACATAAAACATTATTCAAAGACATATTCCAGCAAACCAATAGATGTATCCAAATAAAAACTCAAGAGTTGGTGAGACTATTATCCCATAAATATTTACTGAGTGCCTACCATGTGCTAAGACATCAGCGAAATGGTGAGTGAAACCAACAGGAGATTCCATCATCATGGAGATTACAGTTTAACAGGAGAATTAGGTACCAAATAATCCTATGAGTAAGTATATAATTATAAATTTCAACAACTGCTGTGAGGTACATGTCTAGCATGCAGGCAAAGCACTTCCCTAGAATTTCAATTGATTTAAATTGATATCTGTTATGGATTGAATTGTGTCCCCTCAAAATTCGTATATTGAAGGCTTCACCCTCCCCCAATGTAACTGTTTTTGGAGACAGAGGTCTCTCTCTCTGCACATGCACAAGGGGAACACCACATGAAGACACAACTAAAAGGCTGCTATCTTAAGCCAAGAAAAGAGGTCTCACCAGAAACCAACCCTGATGGCACCTTAATCTTGGACTTCTGGCCTCTTAAACTTACAGAAAATAACTTTCTATTTTTTATGGCACCCAGCCCTAGCAGATGCACACAATATCTAAAGGACAAGGAATGGTTTGCTGAGTGAAGAATGAAAAGCTTTCTAGGAGAGAATATCTCAAGAAAAGGCCCTGGCATAGAAAATAGCTTAGCCTATTTGAGTAATTAAATGAAAGCCAGTGTGGCTGGAAGGCAGTGTGGGAAAAAGGGCAGATTCCACATATTTATTTTCCTTTTTAAGGGTTGTTTATAATATTTTTATTAAATGTATAACTGTGTCAACAACAATTCTTTAAAATAACTGTTTTACTTGTGTATAGTTCTCTTGTGTCTCTTCTTATTCTTACAAAGATACCCGTCTGACTGGGTAAGGGCCTCACCATTATGACCTTATTTAACAATTACCTCCCTGAAGACCCTCTCACCAAATACGGTCGAGTTGGGGGTTAAGGCTTTAACATATGGATTTTGAGAGGACACAATTCAGTCCGTAACAGGTATCAGTTTAAATGACATTTCCTCAAAAGTGCTCAGCCAGCATGTTGTACATTTACTTCATAGCAGTGGTTGGAGATTGAAAATTATCTACTTATTCATATGATTACTTACTATCCAATTCTCCTGCTAAACTGCAATCTCCACGAGGAAAGGATTCTGTTGGTTTTGCTCACCACTTCACCGATGTCTTAGCACATGGTAGGCACTCAGTAAATATTTGTGGGATAATAGCCTGCAGAGTCTTACGAGAGTATGTAGATGGAAAAACAAAGTAATGAGCACTTTCCTGTCTGTCCCTGGCTGGTGGGCATGGATGAATTAGGACAGTCAATGTGTGCTGGTAATGTGTAACAACCAGCTCTGTAGGGGAAATACAAGTATTTGCCAGTTTCCTTGGTGTAAGTCCTCCCACCATATCTGATTTCAAGGTAGAAATGTGACATCACTGAAGGCAAATCTCGGGAGAGATGCTCAGTAGCACACCATTATATAATAGTTTCAGCTCAAGAGTATAAATGTAAAATAATTAAGAGCACTATGTTTTGAGCATAGCCTTTATTTTTAATATGTTTATTTGAGCAAAATTTCTGAGAATTTAACAATTAGCTTTTGCCAGCTCCAGCACACCATTGATAGATAGTTGAATAAAATTTGTAGAGGTCAAAAGCACAAGAATTTATAATTTATTATTGTGCAGGGAAGGAGGGAAAAACAATCCAAACTGATTCTTATATTTTAGAACCGAATAGTAAGGAATGAGAGAGAGGAAAGAGCAGGTTTGAGCAGAGAAGATGCTGATTAATCTTGGGATCTATTTATTTCTAGAGAAACTTGAGGGCAACTTGAAATATAGGTCTCCACTTATGCTCAGAGAAAGGGCTATCGCTTTAGAAATCATTTTTTTGAAGATTATTGCTGAATCATGAAGGGGAATGAGAGAAAGGAGGACAGAACTTTGGGGACATTATCTACATTTTGACAGCTGGCTGAGGTGTGTGAATTAGAGAAAGAGATACAAATGGAAAAAATCCAGAGAAGCATGAGGATAATCAGTACAAGCATTAAACAGAAAAAATATCACTTACTGAGGCACAGTCTAAAGGGATGCTGGTAGATTTCTGAAGATGGCATTTAGAGTTTTGTCTTGGTTTCCAACTTGCTAGAAATTCTACCCTGTCAGGGACTCGATGGAACCACTACATGTGAGTCACAGTTCCTCTTGGCTCATTCCATGTGCTGCATGTTTAAGGTGATTTTGTATTGGAGATCATTATTAATCACTTCCCTTCCTACCTTCAACCGCAAGGGGAGTATCTGTTGTTTCCCATACTCAGTGGCACAGGAGGAAATACTTTTCAAGGAACTTGCATTCGGGATTGATGAACACTGCTAAAGGAGTGTTCTAGAGGGCTGGGCTACAAGAAAGGTGCCTTTTTCTTTTTCCCTGACCCAACTGGCAGAAAGCAGTATGAAGCAAAGATAGTGCCATGGAATGTGGTGCTAAAGTTTAGCACCGTGCAACCTCCATTTGAGTTCCTTTTTGGCCATTTACCATGAGCTGGAGGACTTCAGGGCAGCTTCCAAATGTCATAAATCATAGAAGGGAAAAGAGAACTGACAGACCTTTGCTGAATACCTTCCAGGAGCCAGGCACTATGGTGGGAAGGCGCTTTATTGCCATCTCATTTACCATGACAATATATGTGAAAGCAGAAAGTTCTTCCAATGTAAGGTATTATTTATTGGAAATATGAGGAGAAAGGGGAGAATGGCTTGAGGGGGTAGATTAAAGCAAGATTTTTGAAAGCCTAATCTTAAATGATCCTGCAGTGATTCTATCATAATTTTCTCAGCATTAACATTACCTATTCCTTTTGTCAGCTTCAGAGGTAGAATTTTAAAATGCAGTTTGTACCTACAAAGTAACTGTCTGTTCCTTTATGTTTGCAAAACACTCCCTATGTTTAATTCAGCCTTAAGACTCACTAGGTAATTAACTAGAGTTAATTACCATTATCGCGATTTAAGAAAAACGGGAAAGCAAGGAAGAGGTTAAGCGACTTTCTCAAGGACACCCAGCCATTGGTATCTGGAAAAAGTATCTTGAACTTCATGATCTTACTTCAAGCTAAGAGACACTTTCTAACATTTAAAACCCCCAAGAACTCTTCCTCCTAAAGAAGAGGTAACATGTAAGTTAAAAGGGTCAGCTCCTTTCCTATCTTACATATGAATACACAAGATTGGGCAGTTAACAGTATTTTGAATTTGGGGGAGAAAAAAATGGGTTTGGCACAAGTCATAGACTCTCCTCTTTCTTTTCTTCCACAGCTTGTAATTTAGACTCAGGCACATATTTTTTCTTTCATTACCACCTTGAAGAGGTTGCTACTGTTTGAAACTAGAGTCATTCCTACCAGTTTTCCAAGATTTTGTGATATCTTTCTGTCTGATTATAGATCTATGCATCATCCAGACATTTGAGAATGGTCCCTGATGCATATTTTGGGGAAATATCCCTGCCATTATCTAGAATTGACTTGATATTTAGGACTCAGTTATGAGGCTTATGGCATGGTTTCCACTATAAAGAACAGCATGAAGTTGTATCCAATTAAAAACAATGCAAAATTGGGATGAAGACAATTAAGAAAAACAACACAGAAAAAGAGAAAAAGGTATTACTCATAGTCTTAGAACCTCCCCAGTGTGGGGGGCTACTTCCCAGATCAGAAGACCAAGACACAGAGGCCACGCAAAGCATTTTCCAGTCCCTACCCACCACTGTGGAGTAGTCTTCGGGCATTCTCTGCACAATTCTGAGCCTTTGTCAAATGTGGGATTTCTTTCATTAACTGAAGATTCCTGCTTCCTCAGTCCTGTTTCATTAACTGAAGGGTCCTGCTTCCTCAGTAGGCTTACTGAACATGGATGGGCTGCTCATTACATAAGGCCTTTGATGCCAATCACTAATTTATTTTCTTATTTCACAAACATTATTGATCACCGACTGCATGGTTGGTGCAGGACACACAAAGATAATAGAAAATATAGTTCCTGCTTTCAGGTTATGCGCCATGATTTGTGGATGACAGACCCACCAGGCTAATTAATAATGCGATGTAACTGAGACTGTACTGGGGTGGTATTTGACACTCGACTTAAGTGATCTGGAACAGAGGATGATTAATCCTGCCTGGTGGGTGAGAGAGTGGGGGGATGGGAATGTCATGGAAAACTCCCCATCTCACAGGTTTACTAGTAGAACAAACTAGATGTGGACCTTGGTGCATCAGGTCTCTAATTGTGTACTAAAAAATGTTCTGTCACTTCAAAGACTCTTTGTCTCAATGGGTTTTTGCATTACATCTCAATGTCATGTCACTTTGTGGAAGGTAGATTTGATCTGCACTGCTCAGTAGTTAAATGAAGGTATTATTTGTTACAAAATGCTTACTTAACACCTTGTGGCCACTTGGCACTAGAGAGAAATGCCATTTCAGTTGTGTCAGACACCCTAGTGCTCACTAAACTCATCCATTTGGAGTTCTTGTACATTCCTTGTACAAGTGCCTCACTAGGTCAATGAAAAGTTTCACATGTAACTCCCAGAGCCAACAGTATGACTACAAAAGTCATTGTTTCTGTTTTGCTATTCTAGCCTCCACAATTCCCCCATCCTTCCTGTCCTTCAAGTCCTAGTTCAAATGCCACATCATCCACAAAACTGACACATCCTCCTCCTCCTCCCCCTTCCCCCTCCTCCCACTCCTCTTCCTCCTCCTCTGCCTCCTCCTTCTTCTTTTTCTTCTTCTCCTTCTCCTTCCTTCTCCTTCTCCTTCTCCTTCTCCTTCTCCTTCTCCTTCTCCTTCTTCTTCTTCTTCTTCTTCTTCTTCTTCTTCTTCTTCTTCTTCTTCTCTTTTAGTATAAATAGTTAAGTAAACTTTTACCTCATTGATAGATGCTGAGCTCTTTAAAGGTATGATGTAAGTCATCTTTAATGTTGTACCCCCTATATTACTTAACAAAGTGCTGTTCATTGAATGAAGAGAAGGATATGTCAATGGACAGATGGATAAATAAATGAACACATAGATACACAAATGACAGGAAACAGTGGCATGTAGCTAATGAAGGAGACTGTCTGTTGCTTAGTGTCTGTGGTGGTGATGGATACCTATTCCTGTTGATTACATGTTTCCCAGCCAGGTAAATATCGATAATCAGGAGGAGAAAAATATTTTGGATTCAACCATATTTGACACATAAACAGACTCACTCTTAAGAGTTTGATAAGAGACAAACAAGGCTTACCTAGAGATTTAAGAGCACAGATGTGTTATTTTGTTAGTATTCTTTTCTACACTTGAGGAAATTCCAATGTTTCAACCACGTGACTGTAATCCAGTTCAGTAAATTAGATTGTCTCCTTGGAACAGCGGATCTTGTCTTTGGGTTTTGCTCACTCTCTCACCTTCTCTTGTTTGAATCAGTTTCCACCAACTGGAAAATGACCTGTAAGTCCCAAAGTAATGGAGTTTAAAAAAAAGCTCAGAGCTTCTTCAATAACAAAGATTAAGGTTTTTATTTTTCCACACAGAATACTTGAATTTCACCTAGAATTTTAAAATATATTCAACTTTGGAGGAGAAGGGAGTAAAAACAAAAAACACACCTACTCTCTAGTGATTATTTTTTTAGTAGGAAATTATTTTCATTGAACATATCCTGTACCTTTTTTAGTGTGCAACATTTTAATATTTTAATTATCTATTTCCCACTAAGTTAATATTAAAACTTCCTTGCTGGGTTTTAGAATATGAAATGTTTCAGACTGAGTGATTTTCTCGTTTTTATTTCACAAATTGAACTGAAATAGATGGAGAAGTTTTACAAAAAGATATAGCCTAATTAGATCTTAAACAATTTTTAAAAATATCTTCTAATATAAACAACCTAAATGTTTGTTTTTTTATAACAGTTTCAAAATAATGTCTACTTTCTGTTACATGATCAACGACCACAGTAATTATGGATTTAATGTTTTTACATTTTGAAACCAAATTAATTTTACTTGGTATTTGATTCCTTATCCTCTGGTTGTAGTGACTTGATAATACTTTTTATTTTAGAGTGCTCTGAAATAATCCCAATAGCTAGTTGAAAAGAATTAATGGGTTTAAAACCTACTTAGTAAGAATTAAAATAAATTTTTATGTTTTGGTTTCCTGATAGATTTATTTGGACTTTTCTTTTCTCTTTGTTTTTCTTATAGTGCGGGAGTTGGCCGGACTGGTTGTTTCATCGTAATAGATGCCATGTTAGAAAGAATAAAGCATGAAAAAACTGTAGATATTTATGGCCATGTAACTTTAATGAGAGCCCAGAGGAATTACATGGTTCAAACAGAAGACCAATACATCTTTATCCATGATGCACTGTTAGAAGCAGTGACTTGTGGAAATACCGAAGTGCCAGCTAGAAACTTGTATGCCTATATTCAGAAGCTGACACAAATAGAAACAGGAGAGAATGTCACAGGAATGGAGCTTGAATTTAAGGTACGATATGGGATGTGATGTGGTAATTCAGGAGCAAGTCATTCTGGGATTGTCTTTGAGTAGCGGCTTCACTTTCTTAACCTTTCAAATTCTGAAGTTACAAGATTCACTTGACCTTCTCAGGTGTCTAACTATAAAACACTTTCCTCCTCTTTCCCTTTTCTGTTCTTTGCTTCCTAACAATACCTCAAGCTCTTTTGTACCCTAATTTAAATTGAGAGATCATACTCTCAAAACATATTTAAAAATTCAGTATGCTATGTGGAATCATTAGGTAGAAGTGAAAAGCAGTGCAATTTGAAGAGCCCTTTGCTTTAAAGTAAACACAAGCTTTATATCTAAAGAGGAAATCTTGAGTACATTGCATCTAACTGTAGGCTAAAATTATCTTTGTCAGATTTTTTTCTTTTCTTCTATTTAACAGCGTCTAGCCAGCTCTAAAGCTCACACCTCAAGATTCATCAGTGCCAATCTTCCATGTAATAAATTCAAAAATCGCCTTGTTAATATTATGCCATATGAATCCACAAGGGTATGCCTGCAGCCTATCCGAGGGGTAGAAGGATCTGATTACATCAATGCCAGTTTTATTGATGGATACAGGTATATACTCTTGCTCCCCTGACAGTCCAAAGCCTTGATATTTACATGTGCCCTAGTTTCACAGCCAGAATGAATTTCATCTCAATTCAAAGCATCTTCTTTCTGCATAGGTCAGCATTCAGTCCCTTGGTATTTGTTTTTTATTATTTTTGGTAGGAGTAAGAAGAAGCAGTCACGGAATCTTTAATCTGCCCTTCTGCACTCTTCCTCAGAAGCCATTTGGTTGTGGAAGGAGTTAATGAAGAAGCTGTTTTACACCATATTTCATAAATTTAATAGATTGTGTAAGAATCCTATCTACAAAATGAAGAGACACCACTGTTTAAGTGATTTGTATGATACATGAAACTGAGTTATTAGTGTTGCACTAAAATTTAAATAATGATAAAGACATACATCATAATATTAACAAAACAATTTCTTTTGCAAAGCCCCCAAATGTATTAAATATTCTCATTTGATTACACAGTCTTAATGGACACTTACTGCAATTGCCCTGATGATATGTTTTCAGTTTTCATTAGTGGGTTTGATGTTTACATATCAAATGTGAACCTTTGCATGTTCTCTGATTACTTTAACATGCTACTTTTATTCTCTGTAATTCAGACAACAGAAAGCCTACATCGCTACCCAGGGGCCCTTGGCAGAGACCACTGAAGACTTCTGGCGAATGCTCTGGGAACACAATTCCACCATTGTCGTGATGCTCACCAAGCTGCGTGAGATGGGCAGAGTGAGTGTCTTTTCATAAGATATTCACTCCATGAAGAAATCACAATTTCATTTTAATAACCCAAGGGCCAGCATCATTTCTTGGAGATGTGAAGTTCTCCAGACACATTCTGGGCCATTCATTACTCTTGTGTTGGTTTTTAGCTTGCAAAGCCACATCAAGTTCTTTAATTTGTGTGCTTTGAAGAAAGATCTAGTATTTTGTTTCCAGTGCAGCATGATCATAGGAGCAAAGAAATAGATGTCCCTGTTTGACTTAGGTCCCGGCTCTCGGCATAGTCTTTTTTCCTTTCATGCTGGACAAGCTGGAGTTTCATGAGCAAATGTGCCATCATTTCTCTGTGTGAAGAAACTTGACTTTCTTTTATCTGTGAGGCAAATTCTTACCTGCCCACCCTCCACCCCATATTGAATAGGGTGTTAGAAAGTTACAGTTTTTCCAAGGATATATATAATCTGGTCATCTTAGATCTACTTTTTGAAAATGATTATTCTGAAAAATACATAAAATAGTATTAGAGATACTTAAGAACCTACCACTTAGATTCAATAGATGTAAGCATTTTGCTATGTTTGCTTAAGATATTTTCTTTCTCTCTTCTTTGTATAAATGTATAGATGGAGAGCAAAAAATGCCAAACTAGGAAAGTAACTTGACTATTCTGACTATTCATAGTTGAATCTCTGCAAGATTTAGCCAAATCATTAAAACTGCTTGGGCTCCAGTTTCCTCAGCTAACAAGGGAGACTGGACCAGATCAATATAGAATTTTATTTCTGCATTCACACTTGATGGTTCTATTCATTCCATAACACAGTGATGCAAGTCTATTCTGGTGGTGCAGTGCATGATTGACAGGGCCAGCATTACATCCAAGGACCGACGTTATTATTTGGAGAACTTGTAGTATGAAGACACTTAACGCTTTCAAAATATTCAATTCAATTGATGTGTATTAATAAGCTACTGTATGCCAGTACTGTTCTTGATACCATGAGCAAATATTAAACCATTTGATTTTCCTATTCTCAAGGAACTTATGGTTTCAAAAAGAAAATGGGTCACATGCAATTGGAATGGCCTTGAATTTTGAACTTTTATTAATGAGAGAAAGAAATTAAATATATAGATTGATAGATGATAGATAAAATTTAATTTGTACATTGTATAGTTTGCCATTAATCTTCTCTCCTTTTAGGAGAAATGTCACCAATACTGGCCAGCAGAACGATCTGCAAGATACCAGTACTTTGTTGTAGATCCCATGGCTGAGTACAACATGCCACAATATATCCTAAGAGAATTCAAGGTCACAGATGCTAGGGTAAGATGACCAATCTTATGTTCTTAAACATTAGCTGAAAAGCAGTCTAAAATGCATCTCTGGGAGAAACATTTGCCGAGTGACCATATTCCCAAAGTGAAAAGAAATAACTGATCTTGGAGGACTGTTTTGTTTTTTAAAATAAGAGTAACTTTTCCTCTGTCTGGCAAGTGTTCTCACAAACCCAGGGTTGGCTTCCATTCAAACATAACATCTGGCAGCTCAACTTTGGGGATATACTTGGTAAGTGTGTGTCCTGGGAAGCATTTACTGATTGGTTGGCTGTGCTTACATTCACTTTCTCAGCTCATTCTCTTTGGAGCTTTTTGACTTCTTCATTACTTGAGGCTGTAAATATGTTGTTGTTTTGCAAAGCCCTTTAGGTCATGTGGACTTGGAGGTTAATTTGGTATGATTTTAAAACTGCAGAGCAAATGGCATTCTTTAGAAGACTCTGACAAGCTTTGCACATTCTAATTTGATTCCTGGCATGGTTTATTCCTCAGTGTGCTAATGTGTCTGTCCATGAGAGCTGTGCACCCATGACCCTTGTTGGCTAATTTTCATTCCGCATTTCTTATCTAGATTGCTGAGCCCAAGGTTCAGCCCTGATGTAAGATGTTCTATGCATAAACTTTAATATCCTTGCCTTTGGCCACTTTCAAACCATGATTACAAACACATCTTAGGAGAGAGTGGGGTCAGTCCATAGTCCTGCTTTGTTTTTGGAACTGTCACAGTAGGTGGGTTGAATAAAACTCCAGGACAGAGCTATTTACTTGATCCATTGTTTTTTCTGGAAAGGAGCTTTTCCAACCAATACTCATGTTTAGAGATTGTCTGCTAATCCCCAAAGCTGTGCCCTGGCTGTTGACCTAAAATGAAGGAGAAATTGGTTAGCAGGCTGGTTGGCCCAGGTGACGGACCTGTTAATCCCAGAAAGTCTGAAATCTTAACTACTCTGAAGGTGACCATACTCAAAGTAGCAGTTAAGTCTATCAGGCTCATTTTTGAGTTGCCCAAGTAAGCATGCCTTGGTGAACATCCCATTGTTTAAAAAAAAAAAAAAAGTGCCCTTTCAGAATTTGAAGATAGATATATGAGTGAAAAATCTTAAGTACATTCCAAGCAAACTCACCAACGATTTCTGATGATAAAGACTCGGGGCCAGTCTCTGCAAATAGCAGAGACACCTTCTTTACTACTCCTCGCTTGCCCAAATTAAATCTGATCGCAAAAAGCAAAAGAAATATTGAAGAACTTGTTCACATTCTTTTTATTAAAAAAGGCTCCCTGTGATTTTAGAATTTTCTTAGCTGCCATAGCATTTGCTGTTTGTGTTCCTAGTGTGTTTCTAATCTTAACTTTCCAGTTTAGAAAGCAAGTTGGCACCTGGAATGCAGTTTTGTTAAACAGGTAACCTTTAAATGGAGTCAGCTGGTCTCTCCTCCAAATAGTGAGGGTTTGTGCACATGACCTCTTCTTGCTGCTAAAAGCAACTGTGGTCAGAAGTGAAATCCTTGGGATATTTAGAGGAGGACAAATCTGCATTACCTAGCCTTTGGCTTCCTTCCTGTGCTTTCCAAGCCTTTTCCAGAAAGAGGGAAGTAAATCATGCTTCCGTGATAACCATCCATAAGTTAGTAATGGGGTCAAGCAGTTATTTTCATATTCCTGAGTGTTCTCACAAAGTTAATGTGATCTCCCTGCTTTATCAAAAGATGACAGTCAGGAATATGCCCTGTTCCTATGGAAATAAGACTAGTTGAGCTAAGCCATCCCTTCCTCTCAATAGGACTGAATGAAAAAGATTGTGTCTCTGTCTACTTGACCAGAATCTTGGGAACATACACACCCATATCCAAAAGGCCTTTAACGGGGAAAGAGCTGTTACAAAAATGGAAAGGAGGAACAAGTTGAAACCTTAACTAGGAGCAGGGCCTCTTCAAATAAGATCAGTCTCTCTAAGCTTGGAATTTGGATTCTTTCCCTCTCAGTGGATTCAGAAAAGAAAGTTGGTGGGTGGGCATAATTGTTACTCCTATTTCTGTAAACAGAGGGTCCCTTCTGCTTTTGTTGTGCTTCTGAAAACACTGTTCTAGAAGGAATCAGAAGCACATTAGTAGCTCCTTCTCAAACCATTTATACTTCATGAGTCAGAGCAGTTTTGCCTAATCACTTTAGAAAAGACTCCTCTTCTATCCAGGTTGTTTTCTTTCCACTGTTGGTCTGTCTGTTAAGCCCCCCGATCAGTGCCTTAATTCCTGTGGTCAGCCAGAAGAGTCCTTTTCAGAATAGAGTGTTTATTTGCTAATAATCTCTTTCCTCTCCTTGAGGGACACCTCACTTCCCACTCAACAGCATAGTTGCATAGCACATGCTGTGTAGGCTGCCATGGCTAGAAATTGTATGCCTCTGAGACATGTGGGGCATCCCAGTTAACAGCTACCCAGTTTGTGTCAGATCCTTTCAGCGTCACTATTTGTCACTTGACAGTGCTAGAAATAAGCAAGCACGGCAGATGTGAAGTTATCATGACAGTAGCAAAATCTCTGGTCTGGATGACATGCCTGGTTGCTCCTTTCAATATTAAGTTATTGGCTTCTGAAATTTTTGAAATAGAGTATATATGTTCCACTTTGGTTTTGAAGGCAAATTTTGGGTCTCGGAAGCATTTACTAATATGGGAACTAGATGATTCTTTAACAAGAACCCAGGTTTTTACTTGGGCATTCCAGAATAAATTTGCAATTTAAATATATGTGGCTGTAGACAGTGTTAATAACAGATAAGACATACATGTAACTGAGTTTCTAGTTAACCATGTTTTTAATTTCTTCTTACCCTCCCCCCCCTTTTTCCTCTCTGGAAAAAAAAAAATCATTCTTGCTGCTGTGGTCTGTGCACTGGCTGAATCCTCCTGGCATCCTTCTTTGTGGCTGGGTATGTGGCTTTCTCTCTAAAGGACGGTCAGTCCCGAACAGTGAGGCAGTTCCAGTTCACCGACTGGCCAGAGCAAGGAGTGCCAAAGTCTGGAGAAGGATTTATTGACTTCATTGGCCAAGTCCATAAAACAAAAGAGCAGTTTGGCCAAGATGGGCCCATTTCAGTCCATTGCAGGTGAGCGAAGAATCAAGAATGATGAGTTTCCATTTGTGATTAATGTCCTAATAACTTTGAAAATGTGCATTGTTGTCTATTCATTGTCAGTACAGGCTTATTGGAGTGAATCTGTGTAATTAATATTTTATTCTCAGAAATATATTGTAAAATCTTAAGCAAGGACTCATTTCTCTTTCTTTCCATAAAATGAAAATAACCAGAGGTAAAATTTTTATCCCCAAATTTTACCTCTTGTAACAAAGACAAAACTGTGTTTTTCCTTGCCTAGTTTACCTTTTTTTTTTTAAAGACTTTATTTATTTATTTGAGCGAGAGCAAGAGAGAGAGAGAGAAAGCATGAGCGGGGCGGGGGAGGTGGTTGGAGAGGGAGAAGCAGACTCCTCCCTGAGCAGGGAGCCAGATGTGGGACTCGATCTCAGGACCCTGGGATCGTGACCTGAGCCGAAGGCAGATGCTTAACCGACTGAGCCACCCAGGCATCCCTCTTGCCTAGTTTACCTTAACAGGAATTGTTGGTACATCCGCTAGTGAAAATTTGTTCAGTTAATCATCTCTTACTTGTTTTACTTCCATGGCATTACAATGATAACTGTCTTTCTGTATCTCCTGTGTTTGTCTTTTTAGGAAAACCATAAATAGTTACCCAGCCTTAATGACAATACTAATTCTTGCCAGTCAGTAAGTGATTAGAATGGTACCTCGGTTAAAATTGCAATTTGCCTGAAAATTGTTGCTATATCAGAAAATGAAGCACCTTCAAGTTAATTATTTTCAATAGTTTCCACAGCATTTTATAATTCAAGTCATTGAAGTTAATAGAAATAGCAAATAAAAGGTTCAGAAAGGACACTCACCATAAATTTAGTGCTTTGGGAAGTTGTTATGCAGAAACCTTCCAGCAAAAGGATTTTTTTATTCCTTTTGTAAATAATTTTATTTACACTAATATATTTTCAGATTCTAGCAATTTGAGGTCTCAGTGTCTAATCTCTTTGTGGTCAAAATCTTGAGAGAGTTTAAAATTTTACTTTGCTTCAAAAAAAAAAAAAGAAAAAAGGAAGGAAAGAAGGGAGGAAAGAAAAAGAAAAAGAGAAAGACAGAAAGATTCCAAACTACGATTCTTAGTGAAAGGGGAGACAAGCTCTCAAAATAGGAGAAATATTCAACTTGGGCTTTAAGATAGCTGAATTCTAGCCTCACTTCTGTCATCATGTAGCTCTATGACAGAATCTTAGAATCTAAGATCCTTTTGAGCACATGGTGTTCCCCAGGGATGATATATTCTGTGAGTAGCAGACCTTCTTTACTCACATTTGCTTTGTGTTGAGTTTGATTACTCTAGACAACCAAAGATCATGTAGGGAACAACATATGGACTCAAATATTCAGACAAAGTAGATGATATAGACTGGACTGAAATTACCTGGATATTCCCCTTCACTTTCGACATAATTTGCCCAAATGCTAATTCAAACTTTTCTAGCATAAGCTATAAAAAAAGAATATATTTAATATATACATTTAACTTTAGACATTACCCCATAAGTTTATAAATATGTGTTACTTCCCATTGCTTTTGCTGTCACAGAATGATTTAAATACTCCTTTAGTATATGGATTTTAATTATGTCCTATTATCTCACAGCGTACATATATATACACATGACTTCTAGATAGTTTCTCTTATCTGGGAATATCCTTAAAATACTAACTTTATTTATAACTTATTAAACTAGCATTGTAAAGTCAACACATTCAGAAGTTATAAGGCCAGTGTCTGTTATTTTCTTGAAAACATCTAGTAGAAAGCCAGAAACCCTGTATTTCAATACAGTTGAACAATCAAATCAAGGTTAAATATAGACTTGGGAATACCTGGGCCATTCAGAAAAAAAAAAGAAAAGAAAAAAATCATAAATCATAGCTTCTCAGGAGTAAGAGAGACTTTCAAGGTTGAAAGGAACCTTCAAGGTCATCTACTCCATCTTAACAGAGAGCCTTCACCGCCCCTGGACATCCTCAGGCACTTTGTAAAGACTGCCCATGGATTTTAAAGCCTCACTTAACATTTCTGTTTGGGCTCTTTAGAAAACCCAATTTGTAAAGGGACACACTATTTATATATGCCTGTCAGCTACATCCCCAAGTAAATGAATCCATCCATTTTCTACAGCCTGTACCCAAGCGTTACACATGCCATTTAATTAGGATCCAAAAATGTAGGGATTTTTCAGATTATTCACTCTTCTCCTCATTAGCTAAACCTCCAGATGCTTTCCTACTTTTTAAGAGCACAAAAGCTATGAATTAATTTTCTCTTCTTGCTGCAGTGAACATTCTGGAATTATCTTAAAACAATAAAGAAAACAAACTCAAAACCTTGCTAATATGGTAGAAAGAATCCTGGTGTTTTAGCTGCTGAACATCTAAAAGTAGTAGATAAGCTCAGTGAGGCTCATCCATTTTTTTTAAAAAGGTTAGAGAACCTTTTGAGAATCTATTAAAGTTTTCAGTTTCAGGAGAGAGAACAAATGTATATACATTTACACGGTCTATAAATATAAAATATTCACCGACCCTTCTAATGACTGAATAAGGATCCCATATCAAAAAACCCGTAACAGAATCTGTTTTCTCATATCAAAACTGACTTCTCAATCTGAATAGTCTATACCCTTTCTAAGTGATGAAATATCCTGCATAGATCATGACCACAAGAAGTAAATAATACACTAGAAAACTTGAAGAGGTCGAGTTTATCTCACCTTATCTGGTATTCCATACTTTAAAAATACTAAGAAGGCAAGGTCTACAATTGCAGGATCTACATGAAGAGTATTTTTTTTTTAATTTTTTTATTGTTATGTTAATCCCCATACATTACATCATTAGTTTTAGATATAGTGTTCCATGATTCATTGTTTGTGTATAACACCCAGTGCTCCATGCAGAACGTGCCCTCCTCAATACCCATCACCAGGCTAACCCATCCTCCCACCCCCCTCCCCTCTAGAACCCTCAGTTTGTTTTTCAGAGTCCATTGTCTCTCATGGTTCTTCTCCCCCTCCGATTTCCCCCCCTTCATTCTTCCCCTCCTGCTACATTCTTCTTCTTCTTTTTTTCTTTCTTAACATATATTGCATTATTTGTTTCAGAGGTACCTCACTGATATGAGGAATTCTTAATCTCAGGAAACAAACTGAGGGTTGCTGGAGTGGGGGTGGGGTGGGAGGGATGGGGTGACTGGGTGATGGACACTGGGGAGGGTATGTGTTCTGGTAAGCGCTGTGAATTGTACATGAAGAGTATTAACCTATACTTTATTTATCCTTCCCTGAATCTATTTATTTTGCAATATTTATGTTTCCTACATCTTTCCAAAATGGAGTAGAATCCCAGTTGAAAAGGCATTCTATTGTATTGGACTTAATCTTAATTACTCCACATTCATGCTCACATTTTACCATGACACATTATCCCAAGAGTAGTCATTTCGTGAACCCAATACCACATTTTCCTGAACATTGCTGTGGAAGAACCTGGTGTAATATGGAAGCGGGTGCATATATGTCTACTTCCAAGCGAATGTGGTCAAGACTCTGAGTGTCACATCCTGTAACGCTGTCTTTGTTATTATGGCAGTGCGGGCGTTGGAAGAACTGGAGTCTTTATAACATTAAGCATTGTTTTGGAAAGAATGAGATACGAAGGAGTTGTAGATATCTTCCAGACTGTCAAAATGTTAAGAACACAACGACCAGCCATGGTACAGACAGAGGTGAGAAAAATCTCCATGAATTTATCACATTTCAAGAGCCAAATAATAGATTTTACTAACCAGAACCTCTTAAGAGCCTGGAGACTCTCAACACCAGAGCAAAATACAGGAAAATACTGTAGGAAAACCATCAAATTGTTCAATATTTTGAACCTCATTTTTTCCCCTCTGTATATGGGAGTGACAATTTCAAAGTCTTACAGTTGTTTTGGAAGTTATGCTAGATTATATATTAGGTTGAACCATGATAAATTATCACTATTTGACCACTTTATAAAGCACATTGCCTGGTACATAACAGACCCTCAGCCCATTTTACTTCTCTATTCTCCTATGGTCATTTTAAATATTTGGATCCTGGATAAGCCCTAGAGAAATTAATACCCCATTTTTTACTCCAATAACTGATCATGAAATTCTCATCTTTTGTGATTTAGACAGTCTGGCCTATTGACTGTTCATTTCTAAGGATAATATGAGTGAGTGTTTCTGTTCCTCAAAAGGCCACCAAATATATTCTATATGTATTCCTAAATTCATTGCCCACAATATCTTCCAAACTGTGATTTCAAAATAGCACAGGTATCTGGCTTGCAATACTCAAAGCATGATGTCGGCCTGACAAACTTAATGGGTGTTGGGGGTGGAAGAGGGAAATTGGACATTTAAAAACTCTTAACACTTAGCCAAGCAGCTTACTGTGACAACATAGGAAAGCAAACTCCATTTATTTTGCATTACCATTTTTATTGTAAAAAAATGCACATTTAAGCAAAATAGAAACTATCTACTTTCAGCCCCATTGGCTACTGAAGATAAGTTTCTTTTATGGCAAAAACTCTATTTCTTTCTCTCTCTCCAACAATGCCCCAACTTATTCCAATATGACAGTGTTCTTCCCTATCTGAAAAAGGACATGTTTCAAGTTATTATATTTTAATATGGGCCTTTCTATAACAGATAACTAGCAATCACACTGAATTAGGCCAAACGACACGGCTATTTTTTGATATAGACAGCCAGTCTTGGGATACCAAACTGAGAATAAGTTACCACAAATAGATAGTTGTAAAAGACAACAGTGATACATTCCCATGTTCAGTGGTGGTAATTGTTTGGTACTACTTGGAGAACAACTCACACTTGCCTGGAAGATAGTGTTCACTCTAGCTGTTACTACTTTGGAATTAGGAGACGATTTTAGTCAAATCGACTGGTGAAGTTAACAAACAGCCTGCGTGGCTGATCATTCTTTGCTCACTGAAACGGATTGGTCATTGGATTGACTTAATTGGTGAGAGTAGTGATTTTGCCCCCATCCAGATGTAACGTCTGTTTTTGAATATTGATTTTCATCTTTCTATTAAAATGGACTCATGGCCCCTTTTTCCTCATTCTTCCCATGCTTGGTCTCCTGCAGGACCAGTACCAGTTCTGCTACCGAGCCGCACTGGAGTACCTGGGCAGCTTTGATCACTATGCAACGTAGAAACCCCTAACCCACTTTGGGTTCTTACTGCAGGCCCTTCAGTATCCACGGAGTCTCTTCTGAGCCATACAGGGCACTTGAGAAGTCCTTCTTAACTTCTAGCTAACTACCACTTAGTGGGACTATTACACACAAAACAAAATAAAAGCAAACTCTTCTGGGTGGACCAAGAATTCACAGTTTAATAATCTAACCTGAAAAAATAATAAAGAGAATCCTGACTGGTGAGGCATCTGAAGGATTTTTACAGATACCGCAAGGATTCAAAATAAAGGGAAGAAGAAATCACAGCAAAGAACCACCATCTTGTTCAGGATTGCTTGTTAGGTGTGAGGAGAAATTGCCAGAGTCCTGCAGTTCAGTGCAAGATGTTTGCCAGTGTGGCTTCTTGTGACAAATTGACTCTGCTGCGACATCGTCCCTTCCCACCATACTGCTCATAATAACATTTTACGGGGGGATCGGGGGGAAATGTTTAAAAAGAAAGTCTTTGATTTAGTTTTTTAGTATTGTAAAGATACTGCTGACCTGTGCTTCATTTTTAACTGTGTAAACTTTTTTTTAACAAATGTATCATTCGATAAAGTGAATTTTAAAAAAGTTACATAACTCTTCATTTTTTATTTCCAAATTGTAGGTTTTTTTAAGCTGTAGAACTGTTATCTGTAATATCTTGCTGTAGAAATATCCAATAATTTGAAAATTTGCACATTTTTGTGCAATATTCTTAATCTACAGTATCCGTCTTGTCAGATATTACTTTCACACTTCTGTTCAGTTTTGGTTGGTGAGAAAGTACCCATTCTCTTCAAATAGTCAAAGAGAACGTTGTTTTGTTCTGTTTTGTTTCTGGAATCAACAGGGAGGCGCAAAGTATAAAGTTGCTGCTAACATACATACATATATATCCATATTTTACAGGGTGTCTATGTACATATAGACAGTGTGTCCACGCAAAAAGATAGATAGAGCTATCATTCAGTTCTTCCATGAATTAGTTTTGGGGTTTTTTAGTTGTTTTTTTGTGGTTGTTTTTAGGTAGAGAAGCTATTATAAACATCTTTTACAATTTGTTATTGATTTTATGACATATGGGTATTTCTTAATATCATAAAATTTTAATTTTAAGGGAAATGAGGAATGCACATCAGTGATTGTCAAGCCTCACCCCCTAATTTCCTATCCAGTCTCCTCCCGCCCACCTACTCATATTCACAAATATCCTTTTGTTAGCCAGGCTTCCAAAAAAGTTCAATATTTCTAACACTCTAGTGCAATAAAAAAAATTACTAAATATCTAAGAGGTGTGCATGTGGGAAAGGTCAGTGCATATCCCTTTAGGAGGGGAGAATGTTGTAATATATCAGCTATCAAGTTGTTTAAAAAAACAATGTATTCAATCGTATATTGTCTATAGTATGTGCTATGAAATTTGCATTTATGATATGTAACAGGGGCAAAGCCAAACTCATGTTGCTCAGTTCAGTCAGAAACATTTTGTGGCATACAGCACAACTGGGAAGTGCTGTACTTTGTTTTCTTTTGGTTTTAGTTATGCATTTAGAGTGCCTTATAATTGATGCCTATTTTAATAGCATTTCTTTTTAGCTTTCGGTTCATATTTTCATTAGTTGTTCTTATATGTTACTTTTCCAATTAAAGCATTATCTGTTTACCACATGTACAAAAACTCTTTGAATAATATGCATTCCTAGTTTTCAACTAAGTCGGGGATGTTAGTGATTGTACCAGCCCAAAGCACTTGGATAATCAGGGCCCTTCTTTTCATGGTTGCCAACATCAGGAAAAGCTACTTGTTTTATTTAGAATCCCTGCCAGATCTGTTCTGGAACATTCAGTAACTGCACCAAACTTGTTTAGTGACAAATATCATTGTCAACTTTGGAATATATTTACTAATCCATTAGGATTTTTCTAAAAGGGGAAATTAAACAATTATCTATTTTCCAACATAATCCCAAATTTTCCAACATAATTGCTATAGGAAGCCATGGAAAATGGCATGAGTTTGCCATATCTTATATGATTTTAAAGAACCCTCAAAATATCCAAGGAACTCTTAAAGAGTTTTGGTATAGATATAACATTTTGGTTTAATTTTAGCTTCTTTGATGTTCAGCATAAAAGGATTTTGTTTTCCACATTTTACCATCACTAGCAGAATGAAATCCAAGAGACCAAACACTTGCAAGCATCATATTTGAGCACTTTTGTAAAAAAAAAAAAAAAAAAAAAAGTAAGAAAAAAAGAAAAAAGAAATAATGTTAAAAAAAAAAAAGTATCTAGAAGGCTACCTCAGAATGAGACTCTCTAACCTACATCAGAACCAGAGAAGAATGTGCACTATGTGGATCTGTTGTTACTATCTTTTAGTTTGTATCTTTTGGAGATTTATCCAAGTGCCAGATTACTGAGTGCTGTGATTTTCATTTAGTGAAACAAAGGGGGTCAGACAGACTTGCAGACATGCCACGTTAGACATGTAGAATCTGATGGTGTATATTACACACCAGAATGACTGACCAATGAGCAGTTTCTCTCCCTGAAATGAAAACTGCCCATTTGGCAAAGGGAAAGAGGAGAATAATCACAAGAAGAAAATTAATGGGATGCATACCATACAAACGAGGCAGAGACTATTCAGAGATCTTATTGTTTAGGCGCTGTTCCGAGAACTAACTCCCTTCCTGTCATTGATGTGCATTCCACTCTGTGCTTTTCTGTACAACCATTCTAGTTTGATTTTCCCAGGTAAACATCTTTATCTACCATTACCATAAACTTTCAAGTTTCTAATTATTTTCATCATCATAACCAGTACGGTGCTATTATTTACCTATGTACGTGTAGTTATGTATAATTTTGTAATTAGTTACAATGGTAAAAAAAAAAATCAAAATATATAAAAAGTGATTTGTACAGAACTTTATTTTAGCTCTTTTTTAAAAATGATTTGCATGGTTAGACAACGGCAAGGATAGCCAGGGGAGGGAAGGGCCTCTAGGGAACTTTGCACTTTCTATACCTTTGTACTATGCACTGCCCTATTGATTCTACACCCAATAATGTTATTACTTGAACCCATCTGTAAGAAACTGCTTCAGAAATTCATTTGTGTGTATGTAAATAACACAACATAGACACAGGAAGAGAAAAAATTCTTCAGTAACAGATTTTTTTCTTTCCTGTTTATTTTTGGGTTTGCTTTGTTTTAGTCCCTCCTTTTTATTTTTAATTCCCTTTTATTTTTTTCTTTTTGGGTTTTGGTTTCCTTTGGGTTTATGGGTGCCCTGATACTCCAGCAGAGATCAGAAGGCTACAGATCCATCCTATCCATCTGCTATGTGGCTTTGCCATTCAAGCTTGGAGTGTCTTTACAAAGATAATAACAGTTGTGTTCTTTGCTCTCGTTTTGGATGCATAGACTGAAAAATTTAAAAAAATAACTTGTAAAATGGCTTGTTAAAAAAATACAATTACCTCTAATTAGTAGTACGCGTAAATGTTTTACAGAATGAAAGGCGTGCTTTTTATTTTCTTACTTCGTTACATTGGTGGCGAAAGAAGTCTGTATGAAAATCAGTTCTTTGCTGACACAAGTTCCATTTGTTACAAATGAATTCTAATAAAAATGTCAGTGTTATGCAGCCCTGGCCTTTGCTTTTGTCCACTCAAGCACTTTGGTTTTGAACTGACTATATATGTTCCCTTTTCTCTCTGGTTATCTGGTTAGTTCCTTTGTACTAATAGTAATTAAACTTACCAAGAGGCTGTCATTTATGATTGCCTGCCTTGAGGTGAGCACTTTTCACTGGTAAGCAAAATAAGGCTTAGAAAACTAGTTTGCCCAATTCACACAGGAAAAAGAAGGCCTTGGTATCATTCAAACTAGAGTTCATGGGCAATTTCTAACTCTGTAGAAAGTGATTACATATACTTTGTAAATTTGAGTGGATTTCAGCCTATAAGTATTATCATCTTGAAACAACAGCTATCTCTCATGCACATAAAAATAGCTCCATGATGTTAACTTCTTAAGCTTTTTGGAAACTAAGAAAATACTTGGCTTGAGTTGTTTATTCAGTTATTCGATATTAAGGGTCAGAACTGCTCTAGGCTTTGGGAATGCAGCTATTGGTACATGAGATGCTGCTGCTCACAAGGAGACTACAGTTTAGGGAGAGAGACTGGAATTAAAGAAATAATAAAATTGCACTCGGGAAAGTGCTATGAAGGAAAGTAAAGGATTCATGAAGTTAGGACTTTGAATTGTGAGGGAAGGAAGTCTGATTCAATTTGGCTTACAATGAAAGGAAAGTGTTTATTGGCTCACATACTAAAAGATTAGGAGTGGGCTCATACTTAAAAAGTAGGAATACATTCCTAATTATTAAGCACAGTGACGTTTGGGGCTCAGGTGATATCTTCCAGCCTGGTTCGACTTTCTTAGTGTCAGTTTTAAGCAACCTTTGTGGTCCCTGGAAGTTTCACCACAAGGTAAACACGTAGAAGAGTTTACTTTCCCAACAGCACAAATAGAAGTTTTTGAATGGAATAGAGGCTTTTTGACCCTTAGTGATATGACTTGGGTTAAGTGATCATCCTAGGATCACAGTTATGAATAGGAAATCATAGGAGGGTTGTCAAAACAAGGAGGGTTTAAGGTGGCTGCCACCTTGCCAAATACAAATGAATATGGCAGGAACAACAACTGACTGCAAGTCAACCTGATGAGTTAAGGTAAGGCAAAGCACAGGTATGTTTGGTAGTATTAAAACTACTTGTTGCCATGGAAATAGGGAATGAAACAATCTATTATCCATACATTATTTTGGAAATCCTGATATTGAATAGACAACTAGACTATTTTTTTCTCCCTCATTTTTCCTCCACCTAATTGACCTTTAATTTGCAGATTTGATCACCCTATTATTTGATTGTGTAAGCACACAATCCTTAACCAGAAAACAGGACAAAAGTTCAAGGCAAATCATGTTTGTAATTTTAATCACTGTGATGCCTTATTTTAATCAGATGTCTGATTGCCAAAGATGACAAAACAGCTAATTTCACACATAAACACACATGCAGATATTATTAGTTAATAATAACTTACTAAAAAAATACATGGAGACAAATGAAAATGAAAACACAATGATCCAAAATCTTTGGGATGCAGCAAAAACGGTTCTAAGAGGGAAGTTTATAGCAATACAGGCCTACCTCAAGAAGTAAGAAAAATCTCAAACAACCTAAACTTATACCCAAAGGACCTAGAAAAAGACGAACAAACAAAGTCCAAAGGCAGTGGAAGGAAGGAAATAAAGATAGGAGCAGAAATAAAGACAGAGAGAGAGAGAGAAACAGATCAATGGAACCAGGAGCTTGTTCTTCAAAAAAATAAACAAAATTGATAAACATTTAGCCAGACTCATCAATAAAAAAAGAGAGAGGACTCAAATAAAATCAGAAATGGAGGAGAAATAACAACACCACAGAAATACAGAGGATTATAAGACAATATTATGAAAAATTGTATAATAACAAATTGGACAAACTAGAAGAAATGAATAAATTCCTAAAAAGCATATAGCCTACCAAAACTGAATCAGGAAGAAATAAAAAATCTGAACAGAACAATTACTAACAATGAAATTGAATCAGTAATAATAATAAACAAAAATCCTAACAAACAAAAGTCCAGGACCAGATGGCTTCACAGGTAAATTCTACCAAACATTTAAAGACTTAATACCTACTCTCCTCAAACTATCCAAAAGATAAAAGAATAAGGAAAGCTTCCAAGATTCTATGAGGCCAGCATTATCCTGATGCCAAAACCAGGCAAGTACACTACAAACAACAACAACAACAACAACAACAACAACAACAACGATAACAACAAAACTACAGGCCAATATCTCTGATGAACATTGAAGCAAAAATCCTCAACAAGATACTGGCAAACGAATTCATACACCATATTGAATGGGATTTATTCCATAGATGCAAGGATGCTTCAATATTTGCAAATTAATCACTGTGATACATTACCTTAAGAGAAAGGATGAAAAACATATCATTATCTCAGAGTTGGAGAAAAAAGCATTCGACAAAGTACAATATTCATTTATGATAAAAAAAATGTTCTACAAAGTAGATTTAGAGGGAACATACCTCAACATAACAAATGCTATACATGAAAAACCCACAGCTAATATCATACTCAGTGATGAAAAAGTGAAAGCTTTTCCGTTAGATCAGGAACAAGACAAAGATGTCCACTTTCACCACTTTGACTTAACATAGCACTGGAAGTCCTAGATGCAGCAATCAGACAAGAAAAAAAAAAGAAAATGCATCTGTATTGGTAAGGAAGAAGTAAACCTGTTAACTACCTGTAGGTGACATGATACTATGTATACAAAACCCCAAAAACTCCCCAAAACACTAGAACTGATCAATGATCAGTAAAGTTGCAATATACAAAATTAATATACAGAAAGCTGTTGCATTTCTATACACTAATAATGAAATAGTATAAAGAGAAATTAAGAAAACAACCCCATTTACAATTACACCAAAAAGAATAAAATACGTAGAAATATAATTAACCAAAGAATTGAAAGACCTATACTCTGAAAACTATAAAACACTGTGAAATTGAAGATGACACAAACAAATGTAAAGATATTCCATGCTCATGGATTGGAAGAACCAATATTGTTAATATGTCCATACCACCCAAAGCAATTTCAGATTCAATGAATATACAATGAGGAAAAGATAATATCTTTAATAAATGGTTCTGGGAAAATTGGACAGCTACATGCAAAAGAATGAAACTGGGCCAGTTTCTTATACTACACAAAAATAAGCTCAAAATGGATTAAAAACCTAAATGTGAGACCTGACACCATAAAACTCCTAGAAGAACACATAGGCAATAATTTCTTTGATATTAGCTATAGAAACATTTTCTATATGTATCCCCTCAGGCAAGGGAAACAAAAGCAAAAGTAACTACTGAAACTTAACTACCAAACTACTTTAGGTGTAAGTAAGTAACTACTTACACCAAAATAAAACACTTTTGCCCAGTAAATAGAACCACTGACAAAACAAAAAGGCCACCTATTGAATGGGAGAAGATATTTGCAAGTGACATATCTGATAAAAGTGTAATATCCAAAATATATAAAGAACTTCTATAACTCAACGCCAAAAAAAGCAAATAATCTGATTAAAAATGGGCAGAGGATCAGAAAGGATGAATACCCAACTTTTGCATCAACATGGATGTGACTGGAGGAGATTATGCTAAGTGAAATAAGTCAAGCAGAGAAAGTCAATTATCATATGGTTTCACTTATTTGTGGAACATAAGGAATAGCACGGAGGACATTAGGAGAAAGAAGGGAAAAATGAAGGGGGAGAATCAAAGGGGGAGGTAAACCATGAGAGACTATGGACTCCGAGAAACAAACTGAGGGTTTTAGAGGGGAAAGGGGTGGGGGGATGGGTGAGCCCAGTGATGGGTATTAAGGAGGGCATGTATTGCATGGAGCACTGGGTGTTACACACAAACAATGAATCATGGAAAACTACATCAAAAACTAATGATGTACTGAATGGTGATTAACATAATAAAAACAAACAAACAAACAACCAAAAAAATAAAATAAAAAAATAAAAATGGACAGAGGACCTGAATAGACATTTTCCTTTTTTTTAAGATATTTTCCCAAAGAAAATGTACAGATGGTCAACAGACCATATGAAAACATGCTCAACATCATTAATCATCAGGGAAATGCAAATCAAAACCACAATGAGATATCACCTTACACCTGTCAGAATAACTAGAATCAAAAACACAAGAAATAACAAGTATTGGTGAGGATGTGAAGAAAAAGGAACCCTTGTGCACTGTCGGTGGGAATGCAAACAGGTACAACCACTGTGGAAAACAGTATGGAGTTTCCTCAAAAAATTAAAAATAGAAATACGAAATGATCCAGTAATTCCACTACTGGGTATTTACCCAAAGAAAACAAAAACACTAATTCAAAAAACTATATGCACCACTATGTTTATTGCAACACTATTTACAGTTTACAATATTGGTTATTTACAAAAGCCAAGATACAGAAGCAATCCAATTCAATCCAATCCATCCATTGATAGATGAATGGATAAAGATGGTGTGTGTGTGTGTGTGTGTGTGTGTGTGTGTGTGTGTGTGTGTGTTTGTGATGGAATACTACCCAGCCATAGAAAAGTATGAGATCTTGCCATTTGCAACAACATGGATGGGCCTAGAAGGTATAATACTAAGTGAGATAAGTCAATCAAAAACAAATATCATATTATTTCATTCATATGTGGCATTTAAGAAAAAAATGAACAAATACAAAAAAAGACCAAAACACAGACTCTTAAATACAGAAAAGAAACTGGTGGTTGCCAAAGGGGAGGTAGGTAAGGAGAATGGGTGATGCAGTTAAAGTGGATTTTGAGGTACAAAGCTCCAGTTACAAAGTAAATAAGTCATGGAGATGAAAAGTATAGTTTAGGAAATATAGTCAATGTGGCTGTAATAATATGTTTTGGTGACAAATGGTGACTACACTTATTGTGATGTGCACTGAGTAATGTATAGAATTGTTGAATCATTATGTTATACCCTTGAAACTAATATAACACTGTATGTTAATCTTCAAGTTTTTTAAAAAACCTAAAAACTAAACAGTAAACAATAAACAGTAAAAAAAAAAAATAATAATAATCTATTAAAAAATGGCCAAAAGGATCTCATCCAAGAGAGATGGCAGACAAGCCTATGAAAATATGCTCAATATCATTTGTCATTATGAATTGTAAATACCAGCACACACCTCTTAGAATGGCAAAAACTCAAAACACTGAAAACACTGAACGCTAGAGAGTAAGTAGAGAAACATGAACAGTCACTCATTGCTCCTGAGAATGCAAAGAGATACAGCTGCACTGGAGGACATTTTGGCAGTTTCTTACAGAGCTAAATCCACTCTTACCATACAATCCAGCAATCATGCTCCTTGGTAATTACCCAAAGGAGCTTAAAGATTATATCCACACAAAACCTGTACAGAGATGTTTGCAGCGGCTTTATTCATATTTGCCAGATCTTACAGGTAATCAAGATACATTTCAACAGATGAAAGTAGAAATAAACTTTGATACAATCAGACAATGAATTATTACACAGTGCAAAAAAAAAAAAAAAAAAGTATCTGTGAAGCCATGGAAAGTCAAGAAGGAACCTTAAATATATACTACTAAGTGATGGAATCAAATCTGCAGATAGTACATACTGCATGACTTTAATTATATGACATTCTGGAAAAATCAAAACTACAAAGTTCTAAGTAAAAACATCAATGGTTTTGTGAGGCAGGGGAATGAATAAATAAATTTCATGGGATTTTTAGGGCATTGAAATTATTCTGTATCATGCTATACTGGTGGATATATGTCATTATACTTTTTGTCAAAACACACAGAATGTACAATGCAGAGTGACCCCTACTGTAAACTACTGACCTCAGGTAACTTTGGTGTTAATGGGGGATCATTGATTTTAAACTATGTATGCAACACTCTGATGTGAAATGTTGATAGTAAGTGAAATTATGCTTTTGGGGGGCAGGGAATTTTCTGTACTTTGTTCAATTTTGCTGTCAACCTAAAATTACTCAAAAATTAGGGGGGGAGGAACAAGATGGTGGAAGAGTAGGAGACCTAAATTTCGTCTGGTCCCAGGAATTCAGATATATAAGGATCAAACCATTCTGAACACCTACGAGCTCAACAGGAGATCGAAGAAAAGAATAGCAGGAACTCTCTAAACGAAAAGCGACCACTTTCTGGAAGGTAGGACGTGCAGATAAGTGAATCCGAGGCGATATTTGGGAAGACAGACTGTGGGGGGAGGGAGCCTCCATCAGCCGCTACTGGCAAGTGATAGAGCAGTGGAGCACAAAATTGGAACTTTTAGAAGTGGGCTCCGCTGTGGGACATTGCTCCAGTGGCTAAGCAGGGGGTGGCCCCTCGCTGGGACAGTGTGGTCTCCGGACCCTCGGGGTCACAGAAAGACTGGGGTGCCTGAGTGCGGCAGAGCTCCCAGGTATTGGAGCGGGGATGCTGGCTACACAGACGGAGCCCAGGCGCGGGCTCTCAGCTCGGGGTTGCCATAAACCAGGATCCGCGGCACAGTAGGGACACTGCTCTTCCAGCAGGGACCCAACAAGCGACAGATCCGGGGAGACTCCCCTTCCTCCCCTGGGAGGAGCGGCACAGGAGTGCACTGCAGGGATCTGCTGGGTTTGGAGACTCCACACCGGGTCGGGTGCCAGAGATAGAAACGCTGGGTCACAGGCCGGGTGAGCACGGACTGTGGCTGGAGACCGGGGAGACAGGAGTGATTGCTTTTCTCTGGGGGCTCACTCAGGAGTGGGCCCCAACTTCTCAGCTCCTCCAGGGCAGAGATTGGGAGGCCGCCATTTTCACTCTAGTCCTCCAAAGCTGTACAGAAAGCTTGCAGAGAACAAAAGCTCCTGAGAGCAAGCCCCAGCAGATTACTTAGCCTGGACCCTGGCAAGGGCCGGGCAATTCCGCCTCTGGCAAAGACATTTGAGAACCACTGCAACAGGCCACTCCCCCAGAAGATCAGCAAGAATACCCAGCCAAGACCAAGTTTACTGATCAATGACAACAGCAAAACTCCAGCACTAGGGGAATACAACACATAGAATTCATGGCTTTTTTTTCCCCTGATTCTTTAGTCTTTCAAAGTTAATTTTTTAAATTTTCTTTTTCTTTTTTTTTCTTGAATTTTTCTTTTTTCCTTTTTCAACCAACATCTTATCAATCCCTTTTATAAAAATCTTTTTTATTTCTAATTTTTTGAGTCATGTTCTATCCCTTCATAGTAGTTAACCTTATTTTTGGTATATGTTGTTCTCTTTTTAAAATTTTGGGATACAGTTTCTTCTAACAGACCAAAATATACCCTAAATCCTAGTGTATGGCTTTGTTCTAGTCTCCAGCCTGATCACATTCTCTCCCTTTTTTTTTTTCTTTTTAATTCTTTTTTTGACCAACTTCTTATCAATTCCTTTTATAAAATCTTTTATAATATTCATCTGTACAGTCATATTCCAACCCTTCATAGTATTTACCCTTATTTTTGTACATATATGTTTTTCTTTCTTTACAATTTTGGGAGGCACTTTCTTCTAACAGAACAAAATATGGCCAAAATCTAGTGTGTAGCACTGATCTATGCACCAGCCTGATCATATTTGATCATATTCTCTTTTTTTTGTCTTTTTCTCTTTCTTTTTCTTTTATTTTTTATTTCTTTCCCTTTCTTTTCTCCTGGTTTCAGGCCTCTTCTGATTTGTTTAGTGTATATTTTTCTGGGGTCGTTGTTATCCTGTTAGCATTTTGTTCTCTCATTCATCTATTCTCCTCTGGACAAAATGACAAGATGGAAAAAATCACCTCAACAAAAAGAACAGGAGGCAGTACCGACTGCCAGGGACCTACTCAATACGGACATTAGTATGATGTTGGAATTAAAGTTCAGAATGACAATTATAAAGATACTAGCTGGGCTTGAAAAGAGCATGGAAAATATTAGAGAAACCCTTTCTGAAGAAATAAAAGAACTAAAATCTGACAAGTCAAAATCAAAAAGGCTATTAATGAGATGCAATTAAAAATGGAGGCTCTAACTGCTAGGATAAATGAGGCAGAAGAGAGAATTAGTGATATAGAACACCAAATGATGGAAAATAAAGAAGCAGGGAAAAAAGAGACATAAACAACTACTGGATCACAAGGGCAGAGTATGAAAGATAAGTAATACCATAAGATGGAACAATATTAGAATAATTGGAATCCCAGAAAAAGAAGAGAGAGAGAGAAGGGCAGAAGGTATATTGGAGCAAATTATAGCAGAGAACTTCCTTAATTTGGGGAAGGAAACAGGCATCAAAATGCAGGAGGCACAGAGAACCCCTCTCAAAATCAATAAAAATAAGTCAACACCTTGACATTTAATAGCAAAACTTACGAGTCTCAGAGACAAAGAGAAAATCCTGAAAGCAGCTTGGGACAAGAGATCTGTAACCTACAATGGTAGAAACATTAGATTGGCAACTGACCTATGCACAGAGACCTGGCAGGCCAGAAAGGACTGGCATGATACATTCAGAGCACTAAGGGAGAAAAATATGCAGCCAAGTATACTATATCCAGTTAGGCTGTCATTGAAAATAGAGGGAGAGATAAAAAGTTTCCAGGACAAACAAAAACTAAAGGAATTTGCAAATACAAAACCAGCCCTACAAGAAATCTTGAAGGGGGTCGTCTAAGCCAAGAGAGAGCCTAAAAGTAACATACATCAGAAAGGAACACAGACACTATACAGTAACAGTCACCTTACAGGCAATACAATGGCACTAAATTCATACCTTTCAATAGTTACCCTGAATGTAAATGGGCTAAATGCCCCATTCAAAAGACACAGGGTATCAGATTAGATAAAAAAAAACAAGACCCATCAATATGCTGTCTGCAAGAGACTCATTTTAGACCCAAGGACACCTCCAGATTGAAAGTGAGGGGATGGAAAACCATTTACCATGCTAATGGACAACAAAAGAAAGATGGGGTGGCAATCCTTATATCAGACAAATTAGATTTTAAACCAAAGACTGTAATAAGAGATGAGGAAGGACACTATATCCTACTTAAAGGGTCTATCCAACAAGAAGATCTAACAATTGTAAGTATCTATGCCCCTAACATGGGAACAGCCAATTATATAAGCCAATTAATAACAAAAGCAAAGAAATTCATCAACAACAATACAATAATAGTGGGGGACTTTAATACCCCCCTCACTGAAAGGGACAGATCATCTAAGATCTACAAGGAAATAAAGACTTTAAATGACACACTGGACCAAATGGACTTCACAGATCATTTCAGAACATTCCATCCCAAAGTAAGAGAATGCACATTCTTCTGTAGTGCCCATGGAACATTCTCCAGAATCAATCACATCCTAGGTCACAAATCAGGTCTCAACCAATACCAAAAGATGGGATCATTCCCAGCATAGTTTTGGACCACAATGCTTTGAAACTAGAACTCGGTCACAAGAAGAATGTTGGAAAGAACTCAAATACATGAAGGCTAAAGGGCATCCGACTAAAGAATGAATGGGTCAAAGAGGAAATTAAAGAAGAATTAAAAAATGCATGGAAACCAATGAAAATGAAAACACAACTGTTCAAAATCTTTGGGATGCAGCAAAGGCAGTCCTAAGAGGAAAGTATATAGCAATACAAGCCTTTCTCAAGAAACAAGAAAGGTCTCAAATACACAACCTAACCCTACACCTAAATGAGCTGGAGAAAGAACAGCAAATAAAGCTGAAACCCAGCAGAAGAAGAGAAATAATAAATATCAGAACAGAAATCAATGAAATAGAAACCAAAAGAACAGTATAACAGATCAACAAAACTAGGAGCTGATTCTTTGAAGAATTAAAAAGATTGATAAACCTCTGGCCAGGCTTATCAAAAAGAAAAGAGAAATGATGCAAATAAATAAAATCATGAATGAAAGAGGAGAGATCACAACCAACACCAAAGAAATACAAACAATTCTAAGAACATATTATGAGCAACTCTATGCCAGCAAATTAGATAACCTAGAAGAAATGGATGCATTCCTAGAGATGTATCAACTACCAAACCTAAACCAGGAAGAAATAGAAAACTTGAACAGACCTATAACCACTAAGGAAATTGAAGCAGTCATCAAAAATCTCCCAACAAACAAGAGGCCAGGGCCTGATGGCTTCCCAGGGGAATTCTACCAAACATTTTAAGAAGAAGTAATACCTATTCTTCTGAAACTGTTCCAAAATCAGAAATGGAAGTAAAACTTCCAAACTCATTTTACGAGGCCACCATTACCTTGATCCCCAAACCAGACAAAGACCCCATCAAAAAGGAGAATTACAGACCAATATCCTTGATGAACATGGATGTAAAAATTCTCACCAAAATACTAGCCAAGAGGATCCAACAGTACATTAAAAGGATTATTCACCATGACCAAGTGGGATTTATCCCTGAGTGCAAGGTTGGTTCAACACCTGCAAATCAATCAGTGTGATACAATACATTAATAAAAGAAAGAACAAGAACCATATGATCCTCTCAATAGATGCCAAAAAAGCATTTGACAAAGTACAGCATCCTTTCTTGATCAAAACTCTTCAGAGTATAGGCATGGAGGGTACATACCTCAATATCATAAAAGCCATCTATGAAAAACCCACAGTGAATATCATTCTCAATGAGGAAAAACTGAGAGCTTTTCCCCTAAGATCAGGAACATGGCAGGGATGTCCACTCTCACCACTGCTATTCAATGTAGTATTAGAAGTCTTAGCCACAGCAATCAGACAACAACAACAAAAAATAAAAGGCATCCGAATCAGCAAAGAACTCAAACTCTCACTCTTTGCAGATGATATGATACTTTATGTGGAAAACCCAAAAGACTCCACCCCAAAACTGCTAGAACTCATACAGCAATTCAGTAAAGTGATAGTATATAAAATCAATACACAGAAATCAGTGGCATTTCTGTACACCAACAACAAACCAGAAGAAAGAGAAACTAATGAGTTGATCCCATTTACAATTGCACCCAAAACCATAAAATACCTAAGAATAAATCTAACCAAAGAGGCAAAGAATCTGTACTCCAAAAACTATAAAATACTCATGAAAGAATTTGAGGAAGACACAAAGAAATGGAAAAACGTTCCATGTTCATGGACTGGAAGAACAAATATTGTGAAGATGTCAATGCTACCTAGAGCAATCTAAACATTTAACGCAATCCCTATCAAAATACCATCCACTTTTTTCAATGAAATGGAACAAATAATCCTAAAATTTGTATGGAACCAGAAAAGACCCCGCATAGCCAGAGGAATGTTGAAAAAGAAAAGCAAAGCTGGTGGCATCACAATTCCAGACTTCAAGCTGTATCACAAAGCTGTCATCATCAAGACAGTATGGTACTGGCCCAAAAACAGACACATAGATCAACGGAACAGAATAGAGAGCCCAGAAATGGACCCTCAACTCTATGGTCAACTAATCTTCAACAAAGCAGGAAAGAATGTCCAGTGGAAAAAAGACAGTCTCTTCAACAAATGGTATTGGGAAAATTGGACAGCCACATGTAGAAGAATGAAACTGGACCATTTCCTTACACCACACACACAAATATACTCAAAATGGATGAAAGACCCAAATGTGAGACAGGATTCCATCAAAATCCTAAAGGAGAACACAGGCAGCAACCTCTTTGACCTCAGCCGCAGCAACATCTTTCTAGAAAGGTTGCCAAAGGCAAGGGAAGCAAGGGCAAAAATGAACTATTGGGACTTCATCAAGATAAAAAGCTTTTGCACAGCAAAAGAAATAGTCAACAAAACCAAAAGACAACCAACAAACTGGGAGAAGATATTTGCAAATGACATATCAGATAAAGGGTTAGTATCCAAAATCTATAAAGAACTTATCAAACTCAACACCCGAGGAACAAATAATCCAATCAAGAAATGGGCAGAAGACATGAACAGATATTTTTCCAAAGAAGACATCCAAATGGCCAACAGACACATGAAAAAGTGCTCAACATTGCCCGGCATCAAGGAAATCCAAATCAAAACCTCAGTAAGATACCACCTCATAACAGTCAGAATGGCTAAAATTAACAAGTCAGGAAACAACAGATGTTGGCAGGGATGCCGGGAAAGGGGAACCCTGCTACACTGTTGGTGAGAATGCAAGCTGGTGCAGCCACTCTGGAAAACAGTATGGAGGTTCTTCAAAAAGTTGAAAATAGAGCTAACCTATGACCCAGCAATTGCACTACTGGCTATTTACCCCAAAGATACAACTGTAGGGATCTGAAGGGGTACGTGCACCCCAATGTTTATAGCAGCAATGTCCACAATAGCCAAACTATGGAAAGAGCCAAGATGTCCATTGACAGATGAATGCATAAAGAAGAAGTGGTATCTATATACAATGGAATATTATGCAGCCATGAAAAGGAATGAAATCTTGCAATTTGCAATGATGTGGTTGGAACTGGAGGGTATTATGCTGAGCACAATAAGTCAATCAGAGAAAGACATGTATCATATGATCTCACTGATGATGAATTCTTAATCTCAGGGAACAAACTGGGGGTTGCTGGAGTGGTGGAAGGGAGGGGTGGCTATGTGGTAGAAATTGGGGAGGGTATGTTCTATGGTGAGTGGTGTGAATTGTGTAAGACTGTTGAATCACAGACCTGTACCTCTGAAACAAATAATGCATTATATGTTAAAAAAAAAAAAAAAGAAAATAGTAGGAAGTGAAAAATGAAAGGTGGAAAATAGAGAGGCAGACAAACCATGAGAGACTATGGACTCTGAGAAACAAACTGAGGGTTCTAGAGGGGAGGGGGTGTGGGAATGGTTTAGACTGGTGATGGGTATTAAAGAGGGCACATATTGAATGGAGCACTGGGTGTTATACGCAAACGATGAATCATGGAACACTACATCAAAAACTAATGATCTAATGTATGGTGATTAACATAACATAATAAAATAAATAAAATAAATTACTCAAAAATTAAATGTATATTTTTAAATAGAAAAAAATAACTCCCTAATAATTAGTTTAGGGCTCTTTTACTTAGAGATAAGGTTAAGCTTCATAAGCTAAGAGAATTTCAATAAATTAAAATATAATTATAAAAATTTTAATCTGTGAAGTATTTAACTTTGTTTTTAAAAGGCTTTTCCAATTTCTAAGGAAATAAATTAGTAGGCAAGGTCTATGAAATCTGAAATTGTAGGTTTTTTAAAAAGATTTTATTTATTTATTTGACAGAGAGAGAGCATGAGTCAGAGGAGAAGAGCAGAGGAAGAGGAAGGAGCAGACTCTCTGCTGAGCAGGGAACCGGACATAGGGCTTGATCCAAGGACCCAAGATCACGACCTGAGGCAAAGACAGACCCTTAACCAACTGAGCCACTCGGGCGCCCCTGTAATTGTGGATTTTATAATTATTTATAATATCAAAATAAAAGTGGAAACAGCCTAAATTTCCAAAACTAGAGGAAGATTAAAGAAAAATACATATATATGTGAAATTACATGTATGTAAAATTTTATACACATGTACATATACATGAACACACACCATACTACCATGTGTAATCCATTACCATTTAGCCATTAAACAGTTAAATTGTTTTTGGAAAAAAACATGATTAAAAAAATGACTACAAAACATTTTTAAAAGGAGGTATAAAGTAACACACATAAAATCAAAGAAATATTTGGTGCAGAAATAATTATTTTTAAATTTTGGTGCAGCCAAAATTATTTTGGTCTTTCCAGTTCTTTATTATCTTTTTTTTTTTTTTTTCCTACTTGGACTGGAAATAAAAGAAGTAGGTGAGATATAATGACTTTTACTCTGGATTGGACACCTAAAGTTAGTAAAGTCTTGGCTTTGAACTGCATGTAAGTTAGAAGGATTTTAGTGTGTCTCATGGTCCTAGATTGTGGTGCTAGCCTATCCAGCAAGTTGAAAGAGTGGATCATTGGCTACCAAGCCAGACAAGCATGAGAGTATGAATGGATCAGTGCTCAATTTATATTATTCTTGGAAAATCAACTGAAGGTGCAAAGCCTATCGATTATGACAGTGCCACATATCAGGAAGAAAAGAAAAACCCAGAACCAAACAGACAGGTTAAAATCCACCTTCATCGTTTATTAGCTGAATTGGTCTTAATCAAGTTACTTAATCTTTTCAGCCTTGCATTTCTCATCTATAAAATGAAGATGAAATTATCTATCCCCCAAGTTTATTATATAAATTAGAAATAATTAACACAATATGCATAAAAGTTATGATCCATGGAGGATTTATGCTCCTTGTTGATAAAACTCAACATTTCCACTTTTCCATTAAGAAGGCACATGTCTCTTGGAGAACAATGTTGAAGAAAATAATAGTCACCTACAAAACATCTTGTGATACACTCATATGCAAAGTTTGATCTTTTTTCCTGACTGTGGGATACTCTTAAGATACAGAAGAAATGGTCATTTCTGCAAAGTCATTCAGGAATTGCTCAAGTGATTTCTCACTTATTGGATGCTAAGTTAATTACTGTGAAATAGACTTGCTTGCACCACATTTGTGTTTATATAATGCTGTGTATTGTGGAGTGTTTTATAGCTATTAATTATAGTCCTCACAATATTGAGAAGTGGACCATTGCAACCTTCTTGGAGCACTAATTATGCTCTGGCACAGAAAGATCACATAAGATCTTGCTGAAGGTCATTCAATGAAGAAGGCATTGCAGACTGCAGGGGGAATGGAGAACCCAGTATACTGCAGTGTAAGGAATCACAAAATGGAAATCCTGAGGTCTAGATTCTAATCTCAGCTCTGCTACCCACTTTGTAATCTGGACAAGTCACATAATCTCTGAATCTCATTTCCTCATGTGAAAAATAATCAGAAGGACTCATAGATATTATTGAGATGCTGATTCTAGGATTATTGTAGCCTAAAGTTTCATGAATGGGAACATACATCGACATTTTTATCACCAAAAAGTGTCTCTTTGTCATTAAAAAAGACAGTAACGACTTGGAACATGTTGGACTCAAACATCAAGAAAGAATGAAATTCAAGTTTGAGGGGAACAAGCCTAGAGGGAACACTGTGGAACAGTGTTTGACCTTCAAAAAAACAGTCATTACATCTAGGGAACTTGGAGTTTAGAGCAGGTCAACCAAGGAGTAAATCTAGGCTTCTCCACTTAATAGCTACATGACTTGGGCAATTGACCTAATTTTTCAAAGCCTCTTACCTCCGCTATAAAATAGAGACAGCACCTCTCTTACAAAGTTTTTGTGAGGAGTAAAAGGAATGGTGTAGAATAAGGACAAAGTAAATAATAGCTAAGAATATTTTTGTTGCTTCTAGTAATGAAACTCAGACATAGAAGGGCTGAATTTCTGCTCATCGATACCAACATGGTAATCTGTAACATTTGGAATCTGTAACATTTGGAATATATTGGGTAAGACCACATAATTCTTATACTCCCTCTTTGAAATATTCTGAACTAAGAAAATATGTTCTAAGCTAACAAAGACTATCTTGACATTCCAACTGCATTCTCTTAAAGATGCTATTAACAAGGGGCTGTGACTATTGATAAAGTCACCTGCACGGTCCTCTGGACTATTTGTTTCTTCCATTTTTTTTCATTTATTCAACACTTACCATTAGCAAACTCTCATCTCCTTTCCCTAACACTAGGAAAGTGACTCTCATTTAATGGACTTTGAAAATCACATAGGGTCCCTATCCCCAAGATGCTTCCAGACTAAGAAGGAAGCCTTTTAACAACACATGATTGAAACAGAGCAATATGAAATAACTATAAATGGAATAGCTCAATTCTACCCAGGAATATCAGCTTAAGACATCTTGTCCTCTGCAAAGTTGCATTGCATTTTGAAAGGTGAGTAGGATTCAATCAGTTGGACAAGTTTGGGGCACAAATTTTAGGCCAAGAGAAGGGAGGACATTTTAGGCAAAAAGAATAGTGTGCCAAAGGGCAAAGATCAACACATCAGGTTAAGGGAATGGTAAGGCTTTGGCATAAGGGTTGTATGGGGAAAGACAGTGCTAGCAATGATAGAAGGGCTATGTGTTGAGGAGTTGGCCATCATCATGAAAGTAATCAGGTGCCATGGAATGTATTCATAAACACAAATGTCATGATGAACAAATGGAAAGACCAAAACCTCTTGCTCAGAATTGTCATAATCATAAAACTATCATCTGCAAAGGAGGAGAAAGTTCATTCCCTTCCCCACAATGAGGCTAACTTCTGCCCATCATTTCCAGCCCATGATAGGTGATAAAGTGTTGCTAACTTGGTAACGGCTGTGCACCCTAGTAATTATTCCATAATAAACCTTTCTGACCTCACCCTACATTGTATTATACTCTACTTTCACCTCTCTTAAGGCTCTAGTAATATTCAGCCTTGTATTTGTTGTCTTAGTTCTCTTATTACATAAAAAGTTCCTTCAGGTCCATGAGTACTAGTGAGCACAACCACTGTGCCTTAGGAGACAGGAACCCAGGCTCTAACTACCCCCATTTTCACCCCCTTTCTTATTGGATAAGTGAATTTAAGGCTTCTCTTGGAGTCCAGCCATCTGTTTCCCTCTCCCTCTTTAAACACATCTGAACATGCCAGTCCCAAAGAAGTAGATGTAAACTGGCAGGAGGTAGAGGGGAAAGGAAGGTAAAAGGCACTAGGCCTTTTACCCAGCCTTTGACTGGGGCTCTCAACTCTGTAGCTTTTAGTAAAGTGGTGTCCAGATTCTCATTCTGCTATTATTCCCTATAGTGAAATCCATGGATAGTTGAAGTAATTGTTATGGAATCATTCAGATTTCTAACTGTGATTATACATTCATCTGATACCTTCCTTATCTTCTACCCATATATTGTAGATCCTCACCAAAAACCTCAAGGATACACTGATGGTCTATCCCCCACTTATTTTTAATTTAATCCCAGTAGAATGGAAAATGAAGATTTAAAAATATCACTAGATAATCACATCATAAGGGATAGACATTGCCACATTTAAATCAGTCAGATTATCTGCTATAGAAAGTACCCTGAAGATGTTTTTTTAATTTAATTTAATTTTATTATGTTATGTTAATCACTATACAATACATCATTAGTTTTTGATGTAGTGATCCACGATTCATTGTTTTCGTAGAACACCCAGTGCTCCATGCAGTACGTGCCCTCCTTAATACCCATCAACAAGCTAACCCATCCCCCCACCCCCCTCCCCTCTAAAACCCTCAGTTTGTTTCTCGGAGTCCTTAGTCTCTCATAGTTCATCTCCCCCTCTGATTCCCCCCCCTTCATTTTTCCCTTCCTTCTCATAATGTCCTCCATGCTATTCCTTATGTCCCACAAATAAGTGAAACCATATGATAATTGACTTTCTCTGCTTGACTTATTTCACCTAGCATAATCTCCTCCAGTCACATCCATGTTGATGCAAAAGTTAGATATTCATCCTTTCTGATGGCTGAGTAATAGTCCAGTGTATGTATGGACCACATCTTCTTTATCCATTCATCTGTTGAAAGGCATCTTGGCTCCTTCCACAGTTTGGCTATTGTGGACATTGCTGCTATGAATCTCGGGGTGCATATGGACCTTTTTTTTAACTAGATCTGTGTCTTTGGGGTAAATACCCAGTAATGCAATTGCTGGGTCATAGGGTAGCTCTACTTTTAATTTTTTGAGGAAACTCCACACTGTTTTCCAAAGTGGCTATACCAACTTGCATTCCCACCAACAGTGTAAGAGGGTTCTCCTTTCTTCACAACCTCTCCAACATTTCTTGGTTCTTGCCTTGTCAATTTTTGCCATTCTAACTGGTGTAAGGTGGTATCTCAGTGTGGTTTTGATTTGAATTTCCCTGATGGCTAATGATGATGAACATTTTTTCATGTGTCTGTTAGCCATTTGTATGTCTTCTTTGGAAAAGTGTCTGCTCATGTCTTCTGCCCATCTTCTGACTTGATTATTTGTTTTTTGGGTGTTGAGTTTGAGAAGTTCTTTATAGATCTTGGTTATCAGCCCTTTGTAGTGTCATTTACAAATATCTTCTCCCATTCTGTGGGTTGCCTCTTTGTTTTGTTGAGTGTTTCCTTTGCTGTGCAGAAGATTTTTATCTTGATGAAGTCCCAAAAGTTCATTTTCCCTTTTGTTTCCCTTGCCTTTGGAGATATGTCTTGAAAAAAGTTGCTGTGTCCGACGTCAAAGAGGTTATGTTCTCCTCTAGGATTTTGTTCTATGTTCTCCTCTAGGATTTTGATAGATTCCTGTCTCACATTGAGTTCTTTCATCCATTTTGAGTTTATCTTTGTGTATGGTGTTAGAGAATGGTCGAGTTTCATTCTTCTGTATATAGCTGTCCAATTTTCCCAGCACAACTTATTAAAGAGACTGTCTTTTTTCCATTGCATATTTTTTCCTACTTTGTCGAAGATTATTTGACCATAGAGTTGAGGGTCCAGATATGGACTCTCTATTCTGTTCCATTGGTCTATATGTTTGTTTTTGTGCCAGTACCATGTTGTCTTGGTGATCACTGCTTTGTAATATAGCTTGAAATCAGGCAATGTGATGCTCCCCAACTTTGTTTTTCTTTTTCAACATTTCCTTGGCGATTTGGGGTCTTTTCTGATTCCATACAAATTTTAGGATTGTTTGTTCCACCCCTTTGAAAATTGTCATTGGAATTTTGATCGGGATGGCATTGAAGGTATAGATTGCTCTGGGTAGCATAGACATTTTAACAATGTTTATTCTCCCCATCCATGAGCATGGAATGTTTTTCCATCTTTTTGTGTCTTTAATTTCTTTCATGAGTGTTCTGTAGTTCCTATAGATTATTTACCTCTTTGGTTAGGTTTATTCCGAGGTATCTTATGGGTTTTGGTGCTATTGTAAATGGAATTGTTTCTGTAATTTCTCTTTCTACAGTTGCATTGTTAGTGTATAAGAAAGCAACTGATTTCCATGGATTTTGTATCCTGCCACATTACTGAATTGCTATATGAGTTCTACTAATTTGGGGGTGGAGTCTTTGGGTTTTCCACATAAAGTATCATGTCATCTGCAAAGAGAGAGAGTTTGACTACTTCTTTGCCAATTTGAATACCTTTTTGATTCTTTCTGTTGTCTGATTGCTGTTGCTAGGACTTCTAGTACTATGTTGAACAATAGTGGAGATAGTGGGCATTCTTGACGTGTTCCTGATCTTAAGGGAAAGGTTCTCAGCTTTTCCCCATTGAGGATGATATTTGCTGTGGGTTTTTCATAGATGGATTTTATGAACTTGAGGAATGTTCCCTCTATCCCTATACTCTGAAGAGTTTTAATCAGGAAAGGATGCTGTATTTTGTCAAATGCCTTTTCTGCATCAATTGAGAGGACCATACGGTTCTTCTCTCCCCTCTTATTAATGTGTTCTATCACATTGATTGATTTGCGAATGGTGAACCACCCTTCCATCCCAGGGATAAATCCCACTTGGTTGTGGTGGATGATCCTTTTAATGTATTGTTGGAGCCTGTCAGCTAGGATCTTGTTGAGGATTTTGGAATCCATGTTCATCAGGGATATCGGTCTGAAATTCTCCTTTTTAATGGGGTCTTTGCCTGGTTTGGGGATTAAGGTAAGGCTGACCTCATAGAATGAGTCTGGAAGCTTTCCTTCTGTTTCTATTTTTTTGAAACAGCTTCAGGATAATAGGTATTATTTCTTCTTTCAATGTTTGGTAGAATTCCCCAGGGAATCCATCAAGCCCTGGGCTCTTGTTTTTTGGGAGGATTTTGATCACTGTTTCAATCTCGTTACTGATTATTGGACTATTCAGGTTGTCAATTTCTTCTTGTTTCAGTTTTGGGAGTTTATAAGTTTCCAGGAAGGCATCCATTTCATCCAGATTGCTTAGTTTATTGGCATATACTTGTTGATAATAATTTCTAATAATTGTTTCTATTTCCTTGTTGTTAGTCGTGATCTCTCCCCTTTCATTCATAATTTTATTAATTTAGGTCCTTTTTCTTTTCTTTTGGATAAGTCTGGCCAGTGGTTTATCGATCTTATTAATTCTTTCAAAGAACCAACTTCTAGTTTTGTTGATCTGATCTACTGCATTTCTGGTTTCTAATTCATTGATCTCTGCTATAATCTTAATTATTTCTCTTCTAATGTGTGGCTCAGGCATCATTTATTGCTTTTTCTCGAGTTCTTTAAGGTGTAAAGTTAGTTGGTGAATTCGGGATTTGTCTATTTTTTTGAGTGAGGCTTGGATGGCTATGTATTTCCCCCTTAGGACCGCCTTTGCAGTATCCCATAGGTTTTGGACCAATGTGTCTTCATTCTCATTGGTTTCCATGAATTATTTAAGTTCTTCTTTGATTTCCTGGTTGACCCAAACATTCTTGAGCAGAGTGGCCTTTAGCTTCCAAGTGCTTTAATTCCTTCCAAATTTTTTCTTGTGATTGAGTTCCAGCTTTAAAGCATTATGGTCTGAGAAGATGCAGGGAATAATCTCAATCTTTTGGTATTGGTTGAGACCTGATTTGTGACCCAGTATGTGGTCTATTCTGGAGAAAGTTCCATGTGCGCTCGAGAAGAATGAGTATTCTGTTGTTTTAGGGTGGAATGTTCTGTATATATCTATGAGGTCCATCGGGTCCAGTGTGTCATTCAAAGCTCTTGTTTCTTTGTTGATTTTCTGCTTAGATGATCTGTCTTTTGCTGAGAGTGGAGTATTGAGGTCTCCTACAATTGACTATCAATATGACTCTTTATTTTGGTTAACAGTTGGCTTATGTAGATGGCTGCTCCCATGTTGGGGCATAGATATTTACAATTGTTAGATCTTCTTGTTGGATAGACCCTTTAAGAATGATATAGTGTCCTTCTGTGTCTCTAACTATAGTCTTTAACTTGAAATCTAATTTATCTGATATAAGAATAGCTACCCCAGCTTTCTTTTGATGTCCATTGGCATGGAAGATGGATCTCCATCCCTTCACTTTCAGTCTGGATGTATCTTTAGGTTCAAAATGAGTCTCTTGTAGACAGCATATGGATGGGTCCTGTATTTTTGTCCAATCTGCAACCCTGTGCTGTTTTATGGGAGCATTTCGGCCGTTCACGTTGAGAGTGATTATTGAAAGATATGAATTTATGGTCATCATGTTGCCTGTGAAGTTCTTGTTTCTATAGATTGTCTCTGTAAATTTTGTTCTATATCACTCTTGGGGTCTTTCTCCTTTTATAGAACCCCCCCTTAATATTTCTTGCAGGGTCAGCTTAGTGGTCACATATTCTTTCAGTTTCTGCCGGTCTTGGAAGCTCTGCATCTCTCCATCCATTCTAAATGACAGCCTTGCCAGAGAAAGTATTCTTGGCTGCATGTTCTTCTCATTTAGTGCCCTGAATATGTCTTGCCAGCCCCTTCTGGCTTGTCAGGTCTCTGTGGATAGGTCTGACGTTATTCTGATGTTCCTCCCTCTCTATGTAAGGAATCTCTTCCCCCTAACTGCCCTTAAGATGTTTTCCTTGGTTCAAAGATTTGTGAGTTTTCTATTACATGCCAGGGGGTTGGCCTGTTTTCCTTGATCTTTGGAGGGGTCCCCTCTGCCTCTAGGACATGAACGTTTTGTTCATTTCCTGGATTAGAGAAGTTCTCAGCTATGATTTGCTCAAATATATCTTCTAGTCCTCTCTCTCTCCACTCCCTCAGGGATCCCAATATTTCTGACATTGGAACATTTCATGGTGTCACTTATTTCTCTGATTCTGTTTTCATGGATTTTGAGTTGTTTCTCCCTGGCCTCCTCTTTTTCCTTTTTTCTATCAATTGGTCTTCTAGATCACTAATTCGTTCTTCTGCCTCACTAACCCTAGCTGTTAGATTATCTAGATTAGATTGGATCTCATTGATAGCATTTTTAACTTCCCCTGAAGATGTTTTTTAAAAATTGCATTGAATTTGACAATAGATATCAATTGAGCAAGTCCTATTTATCAGACTTTTAGCTCAGCTAAGGCTGCAATGATGAGTTAAATGCAGTATTTCCCTTAAAGGTACTTTTTATGTAATAAGAGAACTAAGATAACTAATACAGGGCTGAAGGTGAGAAGAACTTTCAGAGAGGCTTAAATAAAATATGGTATGGAACCAGGAATGCACAACATGAATTCAGAAATGTTTATCTTGTCCAGGAAGCCCTGGCTTCTGTCTGCGTTGGTTCTAGCCACCAGGGCATCCCCAGCATGGGGCACCCCGGGACACCCTGGCTTGCACCCACTCCAGCTTCAGTGGCCTCATAGGGCACCCTGAGTGTAAAGAGTCCCAAGACACCCTAGCTTGCATCCATTGTCTTGCCCGGACACCATTTGTACTGAGAGCAGAGGGACCACACCAGCCCAAGCCTACTTTAGCTTTAGCTGTCCCACTAGAGCACTTCCTGCATGAATCTCCCCAGGACCCTCCAGTCCACATGCAACTTTGACTCTATCCACCCTGTCAGGGTACCCTTTATGGGAAAGTTTTGGAACACCTTGTTTTAAACCCACTTCAGCCTTAGGAATCCTGCCAAGGTGTCCTCTGTATATCTACACCTGGGACTCCCCCCACCTCCACTTACACTGACTTCAGCTTCAGTTGTTCTGCCAGGGAAACCTCTGCATAGAAAACCCAGAGACTATACTGGCTTGCACCCGCTTCAGCTACAGCTGCCCTGCCAGGGCATCCCCTGCATGGAGAGGCCTGGAACATCCCAGCTTACACCCACTTCAGTTTCTGCTCTCCTGCAGAGTGTTCTCTGCCCATAGAACAAAGGGAACAACCCAAGCCTGCACCCACCCACTTTAGCTTTAGGGCATCCTGCCAGGTACCCACAATGTGGAGAGACCAGGGAGTACAACAGTCTGCATCAATGTCAACTTTAATGTCCTGCCAGGGCACCTACTATGTGGAAAGTCATGAGACCCCTCAACTTGTTCCACTTTAGCTGCAGCTGTCCTGCCAGGACAGCCTCTGCATAGAGAGTCTTAGGACTGTACCAGCGCATTCCCACTTAAACTCTGGCCATCCCACCAGGGCAACTCCACCATGGGGTGCCCCATGACTCACAACTCATAACAGTCAAAGTTCCAGCCAGCCAACAAAAGTCACAAAGCACATCCAGTTTACAAAGGGGATGACCATACACAACACTACTTCTTTAAGTTTAGAGAAATAGCTGTCCAGCCTAATCCATAGAAACAAAAACAGAAAGTCAAGCAAAATGGAGAGACAGAGGAATAAGCTCCAAAGAAAAATTAAGATAAAACCTCAGATATAGAACTAAATGAAAAGGAGATAAGCAATATGCCTGATAAAGAATTTAAAGTAATAATTATAAAGATGTTCAATGGGCTTGATAGAAGAGTGGGAGAACTCACTGAGAACTTCAACAAAGAGATAGAAAATTTAAAAAGAACCAGAGTTCAAGAATATAATAATTGAAATGAAAAATACATTACAGGGAATCAATAGATTAGTAAATGCAGAACAGATGAGCAATCCAGAAGATAGGATTAATGGAAAGCTCAACAACCCAAGCTTAACAGTAAACAGATTTTTTTTCTAAACAGCATTTAAAAAATAATGATACATTAAGGGATCTCTTGGACAACACCAAGCAAACAAACATTCACATTATAGGGGTCTCACAAAAAGAGAGAGAGAAAGGGGAGAAAACTTATTTGAAGAAATAATAGCTGAGAACTTCCCTAACCTAGAGAAGGAAATAAACATCCAGTTTCAGGAAGAGCAGAGAGTTCCAAACACAATGGACCCCCAAAAAAGTCCACACCATGAAACATAATAATTAAAATGCCAAAGGTTTAAGATGAGAGAATTTAAAAGCAGCAAGAGAAGAGCAAAAAGTTATGTACAAGGAAAACTCCATAAGGTTTTCAGCTGATTTTTCAGCAGAAACTTTGCAAGCCAGAAGAAAGTTGCATAATACGTTTAAAGTGCTGAAAGGTTAAAAACCTACAACAAAGAATATTCTACCCAGCAAGATTATCATTTAGAATTAAAGTAGAGATATAGAATTTCCCACACAAACAAAAATTAAAGGAGTTTATCACCACTAAATCAGCCTAATAAGAAATGTTAATGGGACTTCATTAAGTGGAAAATTACACATAAGAATATTATGAATATGGGCTCCTGGGTGGCTCAGATGATTAAGTGTCTGCCTTCAGCTCAGGTCATGATCCCAGAGTCCTGAGATTGAGTACCGTGTTGGGTTCCCTGCTCAGGAAGGAGCCTGCTTCTCCCTCTGCCTCTGCCTCTCTCTCTCTCACTCTCTCTCATGAATAAATAAATAAAAATCTTAAAAAAAAGAATATTATGAATAAAGAGTTGTAAAATATGACAACATACACATAAAACATAGAAGAGGAAGTAAAAAAAGTACTTTTTTAGAATGTGTTCAAACTTAAATAACTGTCACCTTAATATAGATTGCTGTATACTTAGGATGGTATATATGAACTTCATTGTAGTAACAAACCCTACAAGAGATACACAAAAGGTAAAGAGAAAGAAAGTCAAACATAACACTACAGAAACTCCTCAAACACAAAGAAAGAGAGAAAGCACAGAAGGGAAGAGAGGAGAACTATGAAAACAACCAGAAAACATTTAACAAAATTACAATAAGTACATACCTATCAATAATTACTTTAGGGGCGCCTGGGGGGCTCAGTCAGTTAAGCATCTGCCTTTGGCCCAGAGTCCTGGGATCTAGCCCCATGTTGGGTTCTCTGCTCAGTGGGGAGCCTGTTTCTCTCTCTCCCCCTGTCTGCTGCTCCCCCTGCTTATACTATCTCTCTCTTTCTCTCCCTGTCAAGTAAATAAATAAAATCTTTTAAAAAATAATTACTTTAAATGTAAACGGTTTAGTTTTATGATCAAAAGACATAGGATGGCAAAATGCATAAAAAAACAAAAACCTGATGAATACCTACCATTTGCACTGACATGGTTGGAACTGGGGGGTATTATGCTAAGTGAAATAAGCAGAGAAAGACAATTACCATATGGTTTCACTCATATGTGGAATATAAGGAAGAACGCAGAGGACCATAGGGGAAGGGAGGGAAAACTGAACGGGAAGAAATCAGAGAGGGAGACAAACCATGAGAGACTCTGGACTGCGGGTTGCAGAAGGGAGGGGAGTGGGGGAATGGGGTAACTGGGTGATGAGTATTAAGGAGGCCATGTGATGTGATGAGCACTGGGTGTTATATGCAACTAATGAATCATTGGACACTACATCAAAAACTAATGATGTACTATATGTTGGCTAATTGAACTTAATAAAAAAAATCAAAACCCATCTATATACTGCCTATAAGAGACTCACTTCAGACTTAAAGACACCCAGAGACTAAAAATGAAGAGAGGGAAAAACATCTATCATGCAAATGCAAGTGAAAAATAAAACAGGGTAGCTATATTTATATCAGACAAATATACATTAAAACGAGGACTGTAATAAGAGAAAAAGAAGGGAATTACATAATGATAAAGAAAACAATCTAACAAAAGGCTATAACCATTTTAAATATCTATGCAGCCAATATGGGAGCACCTAAATACATAAAGCAAATATTAATGGACATAAGAGAGAAATCAATGGTAATATAATAATATCAGGGGACTTTAAAGGAAGAAGTTAAACTGTCACTATTTGCATATGACATGATACTATACATAGAAAATCCTGAGGACTCGACCAAAAAAGCTATTAGAAGTAATAAATGAATTCAATAAAGTTGCAGGATACAAAATTAATACCCAGAAATCGGTCATGTTTCTATACAGTAATAACAAAGTAGCAGAAAGAGAAATTAAAATAATTCCATTTATAATTGCACCAAAAAGAATAAAATATTTAAGAAAAAATTCAACCAAGGAGTTAAAGACCTGTACTCTGAAAACTATCAAACATTGATGAAAGAAATTGAAGGTGATGCAAACAGATGGAAACATTCCATGCTCATGAATTGGAGAAATTAATATTGTTAAAATTTTCATACTACCCAAAGCAATCTACAGATTTAATGCAATACCCATCAAAATACCAACAGCATTTCTCAGAACTAGAACAAATAACACTAAAATTTGTATGGAACCACAAAAACCCCAAAAGCCAAAGCAATCTTAAGAACAAAACTGAAGATATCACTATTCTGAATTTCAAGATATACTACAAAGATATAGTAATCAAAACAGTATGGTGCTGGCACAAAAATAGACAGATTAGTAGAACAGAATAGGTATCCCTGAAATAAACCCACATTTATACAGTCAATTAGTCTACAACAAAGGAGGCAAGAACATACAACAAGGAAAAGACAGGCTCTTCAATAAATGGTGCTGAGAAAACTGAATAGCTACATGGAAAAGAATAAAACTGGACCACTTTCTTACACCATACACAAAAATAAACTCAAAATGGGTTAAAAACCTAAATGTGAGACGTAAGTCCTTAAAATTCCTAAAAGAGAATACAGGAAGCAATTTCTTTTGGCATCAGCTTTAGAACATTTTTCTAGATATGTCTCCTGAAGCAAGGGAAACAAAAGCAAAAATAAACTTTTGGGACCACATCAAAATACAAAGCTTTTGCACAGCAAAGGAAACCATGAACAAAGCAAAAAGGCAACCTTCTAAATGGGAGAAGACATTTGCAAATAATATATTTGGTAAATATATAAGGAATGTCTATTACTCAACACCAAAACACACAAACACACATACACAATCCAATTAAACAATGGACAGAAGATCTGAACAGATTTTTCCAGAGAAGACAGATGGTCAACTGTTATGTGAAAAGATGCTCAACATCACTGATCACCAAAGAAATGCAAATAAAAACCATAATGAAATATTACCTTACACCAGTCAGAATGGTCAGTATCAAAAAGACAAGCAATAACAAGTGTTGGTGAGGCTATGGACTAAAAGGAACCCTCATGCACTGTTGGTGGGATACAAATTTATACTACCACTGTGGAAAAATGGTATGAAATTTTGTCAAAAAATTAAAAATAAGAATACCATATGACCCAACAATTCCAATACTGGGTATTAACACAAAGAAAATGAAAACTCGAATTCAGAAAAGTATATGGACTCCTATATTTTTGTAGCATTATTTATAGTAGCTAAGATATGGAAACAACCCAGATTTCCCTGGATAGATAAATGGATAAAGAAGATGTGGTATATAAGTACAATGGAATTTTATGCAGTCATAAAAAAGGATGAGATCTTGCCATTTGCAGCAACATGGATAAACCCAGATAGTTTTATGCTAAATGAAATAAATCAGAGAAAGACAAGTACCATATGATTTCACTTATATGTGGATCCCATTAAAACAAAATAAATGACTAAATAAACAGCAAAATTAGACCTATAAATACGAAAAACAAACTGATGGCTGCCGAAGGGGAGGAGCCTGAGGGGTTGGGCAAAATGGGTGAAGAGTAGCGGGAGATACAGGCTTCCAGTTACAGAATAAATAAGTTAGGTAAGTCAGGGAAATAAAAGGTACAAAAGAGAGAATATAGTCAATGGTATTGTAATAGCATTGTATGGTGACAGATGATAGCTACACTTGTGAAGATAGCATAATGTATAGAGTTGTTGAATCACTATGTGTACCTAAAACTAATTTAACATTGAGTGTCATATGCTTAAATAAAAAAATAAATATATTTTTACTCAAATAAAAAATAATAATAAAAAAGAAAGGTTTGCCTTGTCATACTGAACATCCAACTCAGATTTGAATCTCTTAATTGAACATGTCCATCTTGTGCAAATACTCTCTTTCCCAGTATTGCTGTGATACTTGAAAAATGGACAGTATTTTAATAGATAAAATCTAGGAAGAGGGAATTTTAATAGAGGAAGTAAGTGAAGACAAAGTTTTGAAGGCCAGAATGTTGGATTAGTTCTTATAGCCAGACGAGTCATGGGACTTCACTGAAGCCCAGATAAAGGGTATTTCTTCTCCCTGCTGCCTCCCATGGCACAGGGTTCTCAATCTCTCTGCCAATTCTCCTCTATGTCTCTAACAGACTAGTATATACACAGGCTTTTTTCCAGTTTGCATCTGGATGATACTTTTTAAATTGTTTTCTTTCTTTTTGAACCTCTCTTGGGTTTTTAGAAACCCAGTAAATATTTCTTAGGACTTTTCATTCAAGCTCTCCCTCTCTCTAACCAAATCACTGGAAGATATACAAAAATAAAAGGTTTCTGCAAGATGAATTTTCTGTAAGCTTTCAAAATGATGTTTCCTTAGAGAAATCAAATAAATTCAAGGAAATAGCAAATCATGGTTTGTTCTTAAAAAAAAAAATAAAACAAACAAACAAACAAAAAACAAAACATTTTATTCAGAAGTGCACCTGTAATAAAAATCAAGTTTTGGGCGCCTGGGTGGCTCAGTTGGTTAAGCGACTGCCTTCAGCTCAGGTCATGATCCTGGAGTCCCGGGATCGAGTCCCACATCGGGCTCCCTGCTCAGCAGGAAGTCTGCTTCTCCCTCTGATGCTCCCCCCTCTCATGCTCTCTCTGTCTCTACTCATTCTCTCTCTCAAATAAATAAATTAAAAAAATAAAAAATAAAAAAAATAAAAAATAAAAAATAAAAATAAAAATCAAGTTTTTATGTTAAGATAGGGTCTGTAATAAAACTAGGAGCCCTTGACCTGTGAAAACTCCTTTGGGTGGACCCACAGCCTACCTAGTCTCTGTGCTTCAATTCAGTGTCAGATTATTTCTGTAGTACATAGGACTTTTGTTTAACCTCCAAAAATATTTTCCAACCTATCCTCGGAAGGTAGCCAAGGACTAGACAGCCCAAGATTTCCTTCTCCTGCCTCAGCCAGGAAGGCCCCTTGCATACATCTGTACCTGTCTTCTCAGACACAGAATGATAACCTGCGAAACCAGCATTGTAATAAATAGAGCTTATTTGGCAGTGGGGCTATAAATAGGGTGCTTTAGGACCCAAGGTGCATTCAGCCTGCTTCTGTCAGCATAAACTAAGAAGGAAGGCTGTATTATTATAGCATGAGCAAGTAAACGGGTTTTCCTTGCCAGTAAAAGCAGGATGTAATATACTCAATATGCCTACTGGTGCTGGAGCATAAATCAACCATCAGTTCTGAGCAGCACATAAAGGGCTTTCCTTCATCACAATTACTAAAATAAAAGAGCACACATGGACAGCTCATCATTGCAAAAAAGAAATTCATCATTTGGTCTTCTGTATTTTCTTGTGATGTCTTTGGTTAATGGGTAGTATGGATGTCGATGTGAGTGTTCAGTTGATATGTCTAGGTGAAAGAGAGGGCATAGGTGAACAGATCAGAAACTGGGTAAATCAAAGTGGGGCTTCTGATGTATCAGATGGCTCTAGGCAGTCACAATGAATAGAGCTAGGGGGTCAAGGTGGAGTAATAGATGAAAGGATTTTCTATAAATCAGAGTTGTCCAAAGAAGAACTAACCTTTACTGGAAATATTCTAGCAGAAGGTGATTCGCTACTTGGTCGAAGATGTTAGATTAGTCATGGATGCTGGAAGCGGAGCCAAGTTAAGAATGGGTAGCCTGGATGTTCACTCATGGTTCCTTTCATCTTCACATGCTCTATTAAATCAACTTCTCTAAGAATACAAATTAAGTCACCGTCCACATGGAAGAGCTCATTCCTATTCAGTCAGGAAAACATGTCTATTTTGTCCATAGTCCCAAAAAGGTTCAGATCTAGCCACAGGCAAAGGAATATTGGGATATTTTCATCTTTAAAATAATATTAGGGCTGTCTCTCCTTGCATTATGAAAAGAGCTAAATTTTGAGAAATCTGTTTGAATTATAGTTGCTCTTCCAATGCACTTGGGATGCTTATTACATAAAGAAATCTTGTAAAAATATTAACCAGTATTTTAAGGATTCATTTTTTTTTATTTACCATTTTTTGAGTCCGTATTATGGTCACCTGTAGAGGCAGATGGACCCTCACCTAGGTTGGGTTGAGATGTCATGACTGATACAACCACACACCAAGAAGTTATGACAAGGTTTATTACTAACATAACTGAGGTCACTGGAAGAGGAGGTCATTCCTCTCAAGCAGGTCTGAAATGGCTTGAGAGGGCAAGGAAAGGAGATAGGCCTGGATTTTTACTGTGTTTAGGAGATGGTCTGGAGTGAGAGTTCCCACATGGCAGGGGCTGTGTGGTTCTAATCTCCTGCTGGCACCAAAGGAAGGAGTATCCAAGATTTCTTATCTGTTTGTCCAGATGTGAGGCACAAAAGGGAGAAGGTGAAGAGAGGCTTAAAAGCCGTCAGAAATCAGACATCCAAAAATGGAGTCAAGGTTCTGATCTAGGATGGCCCTGAACTCACTTCCATGGACACACCAATTTTATAGCTATTCATAGACCAGTTCCTCCTGAAGAACTGAGGACTGACTGAATAGTTTCTGCACAACAAAAGACAGAAAGAGTGGCAAGAGAAGCAGAGACACGGTAATGAAGGGAACCCCCAACCCAAAAACTATTAACTGCAGTGGGAAGGGATAGTACTGAGAGACCATGAACTGATTCCTCTATGCTAGGGCACAACGAAAGTCACAATTTAAAAGAGCAACTAGTTTATGAAAAATCCAGCCCTAGAACTCTACCAAATGGTGGAGGAACTGCTGGAAGTCTCCCTGGATCCAAGGGACTAGCTAATACCACAGTTTATACTCCCCTTCTGCCTTGGAGAGGGAAAATAGGATCAGGTCCAGACACCATAGCCAGCTGTCACCTCAGCAAGCACCAGGTCCCTAGCCCATACCAGCCCCAGAAACACTGGGATATAGGAAAAAAAGCTGTGATTTATAAAAGCAACTAACCTTATTTAAAAAAAAAAAAAGCCGGCCCTGTAACTCTGCTGAATGACTGGGTTGGTGGCGGGAGGTGCGGGGGGTGGGGGTAGGTTGTGGGGCAGGGGGGTGTGGGATGGGTCTTGCTGGAACTCTCTCTGGGTCAGAGGGGCTGGTGAAAACCTCAGTTTATGCTCCCCCTCCACCTTGATAATATGACAGGAGTAGGGTCCTGGAACCCTAACCAGCCTGCTGCTTCCGTGAGCCCAGGGCCTATAACCCACACTACCCAAGCTGTATCACCAAGGAGGCCCCAGGGCAGTATACACCAGGGCACCCCCACCAGTGCACACTACAGTTACAGTCTCTGCGCCAAGGCAGTACAGGCACAAAGCACCCCAGAACACTGCAGGCCCATACCACTTCAGCTTCAGACAGCTTGCTAGGGGGCCCCCAGTGAGGAGTGCTCTGGGACCTCCTGGGTGACACCCACTTTAGCTCAAGCAGTCCTGCCAGGGCACGCCCTGCACTGAGCACCCTGGAATGCCCTGGCTTGTACTTACTTCTGCTTCAGTTTCCCTGTCAGAGCACCCTTAGTATGAAAAGCTGTGGGACACCTCAGCTTGCACCCACACCACCTTCAGCTGTCTTACCAGGGCACCCTTTGCACAGAGAGCCCAAGGATTGCACCAGCCTATGCCCACTACAGCTTTAGCTGTCCTTCCAGGGTACCCTCTATATGGAGAACCCTGGAACCACTCCTGCCCATGCCCACTTTAGCTGCAGCTGTCCTGTCAGGGTGCTCCCTGCACACAGCTCCCCAGGATGCCCCTGCCCACACCCTGTCTGCCTCAGCTGCTATATCAGACACCCTCTGGCAGAGAGTCTGGAACTCCCCAGCTTGTACCCACTTCAGATTTAGTTGTCCTAGCAGGGCACTTTCTGCAGAGAGAACCTTAAGACCACACAGGCTCATGCCTACCCAAGCTCCAGCCATCCCACCAGGGCAGCCCCTCATAGCCCCTGACCCCCAGCCCATGCCAGCCACAGTTCCAGTCTGCCAGTAAAAGGCACCAAGGATACTTAGGCTGCACAAATGACAACTACACAAGATCATTCCTTTAAGCCTAGGAGAAGTAGTTGTTTCACTTGTTTCATAGAAACAAACACATTAAGAAAAATGGGGAGACAGAGGAATATGCTCCAAAAGAAAGAACAAGACAAAACCCCAGAAAAAGAACTGAGATAGAGATAAGCAATATGCCTGATAAAGAGTTTAAAGTAATGATGGTAAAAGTGCTCACATGCTGGAAAGAACAGTGGATGTACTCAGTGAGACCTTTAACTAAGAGATGGAAAATATAAAAAATCCAATATAGTTTGAAGAATACAATAACTGAAATGAAAAATACACTAGTGGGCATCAACAGATTAGTGAACGAAGAAAATGGATTAGTTATCCAGAAGACAGGGTAATAGAAAGGACCCAAGCTCAACAGCAAAAAATAGACATATTTTTAAAAATTAGAATAGGTTAAGGGATCTCTTGGATAACATCAAACAAACAAACATTCACACACTATAGGGTTCCCACATGGAGAAGAGAGAAGGGGGCAGAAAACCTATTTGAAGAAATAATAGCTGAGAACTTCCATAACCTAGGAAAAGAAATAGACATCTAGTTTCAGGAAACAGAGTTCCAAATAAAATGGACCCCAAAAAAAGGTCCATGACATGAAACATAATAATTAAAATGTCAAAGATTAAAGATAAAGAGAGAATTTAAAAGCAGTACAAGAGAAACCCCATAAGGTTCTCAGCTAATTTTTCGGGAGAAACTTTGCAGGTCAGAAGAAAGTGGCATGATACATTCATATTGTTGAAAGGAAAAAACCTACAACCAAGAATATTCTACCGAGTAAGATTATCACTTGGAATTGAAGGAGAGATGAAGAATTTCCCACACAAACAGAAGTTAAAGGAATTTATCACCACTAAGCTGGCCTAATTAGAATTGATAAAGGGATATCTTTGAGTGGGAAAAAAGGCCATAACTACACATAAGAAAATTATGAATGAACAAGTGTTGGTAAGGATGTGGAGAAAAAGGAACCCTCTTGCACTATTGGTGGGAATGTAACTGTTGCATCCACTATGGAAAACAGTATGGGGTTTCCTCAAAAAATTAAAAATAGAACCAGTAGGTCCAGTAATTGTGCTACTGCTTATTTACCCAGAAAATACAAAAACACTAATTCATAGGGGTACATGCACCCCTATCTTTACAGCAACAGTATTTTCAATAGCCAAATTATGGAAGCAGCCCAAGTGTCCATTGATAGATTAATGGATAAAGAAGAAGTGGTACGATGGAATATAATTCTGCCATAGCAAGGATGAAACCTTGCCATTTGCAATGACATTGATGGAGGTAGATTATAATGCTAAGTAGAAATAAGTCAGTCAGAGAAAGACAAATATTCTATGATTTCACTCATATGTGGAATTTAAGAAACAAAACAAATAAGTGAGGAAAAAGAGATAGAGAGAGAGAGACAAGATAAGAAATAGACTCTTAACTACTGACAACAAATTGATGGTTACCAAAGGGAAGGTGGGTGGGGGGATGGGGGAAATTGGTGATGGGGATTACGGAGTGCACTTGTGATAAGCACTGGGTGATGTATGGAATTGTTGAATAACTATATTGTACACCTGAAACTAATATAACCCTGTATGTTAACTATACTGCAATTAAAATAAAAAAAGAGCTTCTAACATCTACAAAAAAATAAACAAAATAAAATCACCTTAAAACAAAACAAATTATTAATAAAAATATGTAAAATGTGACAGTATATATTTTAAATGTAGAAAAAGGAACTCTTGCACTCTGTTGGTGAGAATGGAAATTGGTGCAGCTGCTATGGAAAACAATATGGCGTTTCATCAAAAAGTTAAAAATAGAAATACCATATGATCCAGTAATTCCACTACCGGGTATTACCCAAAGAAAATGAAAACACTAATTTGAAAAGATGTATGCATCCCTATATTTATTGCAGCATTATTTACAATAGCTAAGATATGGAATCAGCCCAAGTGTCCATTGATAGATGAATGGATAAAAAACTGGTATGTGTATGTGTGTATAAAATATAAAATATAATATAATATAATACAATATAATATAATATAAATTTTTATGTAATGGAATATTACTCAGCCTTAAAATAGATGAGATCTTGCCATTTGCAACAACATGAATGGACCTAGAGAGTATTATGCTAAGTGAAATAAGACAGAGACAAATATCATATAGTTTTTATTTATATGTGGAAACTAAAAAGCATAACCAAAAAATAAACACACAAAAAAATAAAAAGCAGAATTAGACCTATGAATATAGAGAACAAACTGATGGTTGTCAGAGGAAAAAGGTAGGGAGGGGGCAAAATGGGTGAAGAGGAGTGGGGGATAGAGGCTTCCAGTTCTAGAACAAATAAGTCATGGGAATAAAAGACACAGCATATGGAATATAGTCAATGGTATTGTAATAGTGTTGTATTGTGACAAATGGTGGCTACATTTGTGGTGAGCATAGGATAAGACAGAGAAGGTGAATCACTGTGTTGTACACCTGAAACTAATGTAATAGCATCAAGTATATCCAAATTAAAAAAAAAAAAAATGGAGTCCACTCCTCATTACAATTCATTATAGTGGACACAAACTGCCTTTGCTTTGACAACTCACATTTAAACTTCTTCCTAGGTTTGGAGAATCCACCATCAGGTGAGTCTTATACAGTAGTAGGGATTTGCCTTTCAGCACCCAGGAACCAAAAAGCTTAGACAGTGGGTTTCTCTGAAACTTAGAAGTTTGAGTGTAGGTAGGTAATCCAAACTAAGTCAAGCAGGAAACAAGGTTCATTCAGAGATCATGGCTAATGCTCCATGCTGGCAAGAGAAGAAATACCAGTAGTGGCAACCGGCAGTAGTGGGTGTGCTGTCCTAATCAAACTTTTCTTATAGTATGTTTTTGCATATTATGAGGACTGGCAATCTTCTTCCCTTGATTTTTTCCTATTTGTAAGTTTGGTTCTCCAGACTTTCCATTTGTTTATGAGCCAGATAAAATCTCCCCACAAATTCTTTTTGCTTATGCTACCCAAAGTCAATTTCTGTTGTTTGCAGTGAAGAATCCTGACTAGTTGATGAATCTCACACACATACACACATGCACTCACATGTATCTGTACATACACATACTTTGAGCATAGATAATACACATATAGAGTAAACATAAAGATAGATCAAGGAAATAGCTTAACTTTGGCTTTTCAGCAGGTCTGTAGCATATTGTTCAATAATTGCAGTGACTATATCTTAGAGATCTTTTCTAAAAAGGAAGTATACTAGCAGAAAATTATAGGCTCTCAATTTTGCATTCAGCAATTTAAAAAAACATTTTGTATTGAAACTATTAACCACAAGTCAATTGTAATTAGAAATAAATTTTTAGGAGATAAGAAGATGGATGATGCACATACCTTTGAGAATGCAAAGAACTGGGTGTATGAATATCCTGATGGAGGCACATATAAACATCACCTATATCTTGACAATATGAGGTTGAGTTTATAGCCAGTTTGTTTGCCAAGTATGACCAGACACTCTCCTGTAACATTCTGCTCTTTAAGTAAATGTTTTATTATTTCTTATAGAATATAATCCTTAACCTTGAGGCTACAATTACTGCAAAAATGCTTTTTATATTTGTTATCAGATATTGTATTTACTCTCTTTATGTTGTTAGAGGAAAATGTATTTTTTAGAATATGTTTGTTGTAGAAAATTGAATGTAGTCATCTAAGTTGTAATGTATATATCCGTTCAGGGATGATTTTCTCATTATAAATGATTGTGCTAACTTTATGTTCTAAGCACATATAAATGTCTTAAAGTTACTCCCTAGTCAAAGAGCATTATGACCCTTGTCTTAGTTTTATTCCTGCATCCCAGTTTCAGAAAACTAAGCTTGTAGTTCTAAAAGACCTATTTATAAAGGAAAGGAGAAGCTACTTTCAGCCACAGAAGAAAATAGAAGTCATTGCCCTCTAACTATAAATAGTGAAAAGGTAAACATATCTATGCATAGACATAATTGTAATGATATTATTTGAAACTGGATACCAATATTGCTGAAAACGTGTATATTTCTAGTGTTCTAGAGAGAAGAAAAAAATTCCCCCTGGGGGAGCAGATTTTTTTTGTTTATTTGTTTGTTTTGTTTATTTTTTTTGTTTATTTGTTTACTCTATTGGGCTTTCAGGTTTCAAATGTAAAGCCAAGCTCTTATTCTGGAATACATGATGAGTATAATCAGGTAAAACCTTTTCTTAGCTGTGAGGAGAGCTGTTGTCTCTAAACTGTGTTGCTTGATAGTCACTGCCTACTGGAGACAAGATGGGCTAATTTTTTTTTCTTTGAAACTGATTCCTTGCTCACCAAGTCTACTTCCTTCTCTTCCTGAACATATACTTAGGTTAAGTCTCCCAGATTTCCTTGTAGGTAGGTGTGGCTGTGTGACTGAGTTCTAGCCAAAGGAAGATGAAAGAAATTTCTGTTTCAGGCTTGATGTGTAAAGAACTCACAAATCGGATCCTCTGTGCTTTTACCCCTTTCTTTGGCTCAATGCAGATGAGCACAATATCCTTGGAAGGCATATGATGAAGATGGCAGAGTCTCAAGGTAGAAGAGTTTGGGTTCCTGAATTACTACCTAAAGAAGAGCCACTTTGAATTTATGTGTGTGGGAAAGAAATATCATCTGTCATTACACATTTCTGGCTCAGCTTGTAGAGTAGACTGGTGTCTGCAATGTAGAGATTGTATGGTGTAGAATGGGGAGAGACATAGTTAATGGAACAACTACATGGAGGAGCATGGCCTGGGGAGCGTAGGTACACTGATGTGTAATATTCAGAGGAACATGGTCTTTCTGCTTTGTAATTCTGAGTTGTAAAGTATTATTACCTGGTTTTAGATATGTCTTTGGAAAATAAGGGAAGGAACTCTTTCCATTATATTTCAGCATTTGGGGAAGATGGCAGAAGAAACCTGCAGGAAAATGGTAGTAGTTCAGAGTAAGAATTGTCTGCAAAGATGGAAAATTCTTGTGACAAATGGATGAATTTCCTGGGAAATGCTCATAAATACAGAGGGCTAGAAACATGATAAAAGCTGCAGCCACATGACTTAGTTCCCTATGATTTGTGTATTAAAGGGAGGGTGGCCCCTGAAGCCTGGAGAAATTAGGATCTCTGAGTTATATAGTTGTACACACGGGCAAAATAATATTTCAAGTGATACACTGTCATGCTACTTTAGCCTGACTCACCATATTCAAACCCCTGCCCACTTGGCAGAAAAAGGAGCATCTTCACAGTAGAGACAGCCCCCACAGAGAAGCTACATTCCAAGCTTCTAAGTTTAAAAGACATCATGATGTGAATCAGAAGTGATTTGCTCAGAGATACCAGCAGGGTAACATTATTTTGTCCCCACCTCTACTAATAAATCCTCTGAGCTGCAGAGGTGAAAGTGCAAACAGTATAAGAAGAAAGGAAGCCACCAAGGAATGTTTCTTGCCTAATACCACTTTTCTGTACAAATAGAAGATACTGAGAATAAAAGACATTCCAGAAGTTTGGGTACTGCTGGAGTAGGGAGACTGGTATCCTGCTTCCCTTATGGAATGTTTTGAGTTTTGTTTTTTGATTGTTTTCTTATTTTTTAAGAGCTGAAGTTGGCAAATATTTCCCACAACACTGCCCTAGTCATGATAGAGATCAATAGAGATGGTGGCAGGCAAATTTTGGCATCAGAGAGGCCTAAGATTAGCATCTTTTATTTTCCTTAGGTTAATAAGAGACACAGAGAGGTTCATTGTACCCAGGAGCATAGAACTTTGTTGAGAGACAGTCTGTGATAGTGTCTGGGGATTCCTTTGGCTGTGCCAGGGAAGATTCCACATCAGAATATATGAGTACACTACCCAAGCTGGAGACTGAAGGAGGACACAGCGGCAATTTACAAAAGATTGCCAACATCAGAGAAATGAGTGAGTATTGAATGAACATCTGCAACCTGCTCAGTCACTAACTTCTGAAGGATACATTTGGGCATCCCCAGGGGTAAAACACATGCTGAGCCAGGGCATCATCAATGACTGAGAAGAGATAAAACCAAGAAATAAACCTGTCCCTCTCCAGCATCATCCCTGGGCTGTTGGCAAAGCTCTTTAAAAATCTGGGTAAGGTTAAAGGAGATTCTGGGGGAGAAAGAAAGTTGGAGGAAACTGATTAGACTAAATCATGAACTAAAAATAACTGACTTATTACTGAATCAGCTTTTTTAAAAAGCTAAAAGTGATTTAATACTTTTTACTATTAACAGAAATGGGGATTGGCCAGAAATGGGGATTGGCTACTTCTTTTGGAATGCTGGCTTTGTGATGCAAGGGCCAAATATCCTGCTTAAAGGCAAAGAGCTGAGTTAGATAACAAATGGGGGATATATTTAAAAAATTATCTGCAGAGAGGGAATTTTGTAGCATCTTAGGTTAAGGTCAGATTATAAGTGAGGTGTGTATGTGTGGGCATGCACATAGGGATCAGAGTGAAGGTATGCAAAAGTAAGCAATGGAGAGAATATAGATATCTCAAACCCAGGCATTCAAAATTGCCCAATCCTGGAATGGGTGAACAAATGAGGAAGTCAAATTTTTATTTATTTATTTTTAAAGATTTTATTTATTTGACAGAGAGAGACACAGCGAGAGAGGGAACACAAGTGGGGGAGTGGGAGAGGGAGAAGCAGGCTTCCCACCAAGCAGGGAGCCTGATGTGGGACTCGATCCTAGGACCCTGGGACCATGACTTGAGCCAAAGGCAGACTCTTAATGACTGAGCCACCCAGGCACCCGAGGAAGTCAAATTTTTAATCTTCTTTCCTTTTTCTCATTTTCTATTTTTCTCTCCTCCTCCCTTTTTATTTCTCAAGATGAAAGGCAACTTAAAACCATACCAGTAGTTGGACATATACAACCTCCCTTCTCTATCATCTGCTCTACTAGATGACTTCCCACCTGTCAGATTCCTTGCAATCTTCTTTTTGGTTTCATGCTCAAGAATACTACTCATGATTTCACTCATTTTCTGGAACCAAAAACTCCACTTGAATGAACACCATCCCTCCCCCCTGCATTTAGGAACTCCATCAGCAGAAAACACACCATTGCTCAGCTCAGGTTGAGGTCTTACTATGCAATCCTGAGATGTTGCTGCTTAGGGACATAATTTGCAGTGCCAAAAGAAGCATTAATAATTCTCAGGTAGTAACACTCAAAACTTAGAAATCATCTCCAAGAGACCTCAGCAATGGAATTGCATAATAGTGCTTCCATTGAGGAGGAAAGGGACTACCTCTCCTTTAGTCCTTCACCCAGAGAAATGACAAGGAGATATACAGAGGCATGTCAGTTCCAAGAGACATAAGGGGCCAAAGAGTATGACAGGCCAGGAGTAGAGACTCTGCCCAAAGAAATCCTTGTTATCAATAGCAATCCTTTCTGTCTTCTTAAAGCTCATCTGAGTTGTTACCATGAAGTCATCTCGAGTCTCCTATTTAAATATTTCCTAATCAGATTTTTTCTGTTGGACATCTTAGAACATCTAACATGTTAATAGGTTACCCCTTAATATTCTAAATCTGAGATGCCTAAAATGAATTGGAAAATGGAATGGGGGTCGGAAGGGGAGAGTAAATATGCAGTTTTCTTAATACCAAATTTATTGAACAGGAGAATACATATTCCTTAGAATTCCTCTTGCAGAAGTCTAGTGCTCCAAGTCATATCGTTTGCAAAGCATTGATAAATATCTAACTCCCAAGGGTAAAAAAAATCCAAAGGCTTGATTGCGGCATTTCCCAAATAATGTCTCTTTTGGAATTTTATTCATGTATAGTATTCATCTGCAAAAGGATTCCATGCTTAAATAGGTTTAGGGAAAATTGTCCTTGTTAGATATTATTTGACTTTTTGTCCACGTAAATACTTATTGATTCATCTATATCTTTTTATCTTATCACCTATCTTTGCAACATAATAACTTGTGTTTCTGTTTGCAGCAGAAGAGGTTTTACATATGATTCATTCCTATAGCTCCTCTCCCTTGAGAACACATTGAAAACAGAAGGTGCTCAAGAAATATTTGCCGAATAAAAGAACAAAGGATAACATGGGAACCACAGTTGACAACAGAATACAGTGCTGGATGGAAGAGAGGTATGACCCCTATATCTACCTTGAAAGTAGGTCCATTGTAGTTAGGAGAGCCATGTCATTCATGACTATGCCCAAACCGCTTTAAAAGCTACAATTCTGTCTGCTATCTCCTCTGAGATGTGCATTCCCTAGGGAAAAAGAGCAAAACCCATTGAGAGGAAATAATGTCCAGAGGTTAAAATCAAGCTTCTTGGATCTTGTCCAAGGCTGGCCTAGTATGCAGGGTTTTTCTTGAGTACTGGCAGCAATATCTCTTCTGTGGAGATGATCCCTAGCCCAGTGAGCAGATGTTATTAGAAGGATGATGTGTGTATCAAAGGAGTGCCCCAGGCCTTTGATACCTTCCATGGTGGTTTCAACAGGAAGCTAAAGAAGCTGGCACCATTATGTATTTACCTACATCATTCTCATGCTAAGAAAGCTACCTTACTTAACATGATAGACTTCTAAAGGTAAAACACTATCACCTTCCTTTGGTATGATTTTGTCATTTCACTGTTCAAATATGGCTGAGAGGGAAGTAAACAACAGTTTGTCCAGTTTATTACTTTGCCTAGGAGTCAAAATTATCCCAGTGTGTCCTGATTCCTGGTAGTTCTAGCTATCAAGTTGTGAAGGGAAGAAAAGGCAGGATGGATCAATTCTTTCATAAATGCATTCCTTTGTTCATTCAGCAATGAGTACTGGATGTCTACCTGTCTCAAGACTTGCTAAGTTGACTCTTTAATATAAACCTGGCTGACTCACACAAACCTTGGACACATAAAAAGCCTCTACAAGTGCTTGTATTTTACCTCTGGAAGTTATATAGGTTTCAGCCAATCACTTTTTCTGTTATTCCCGTTCCTTACCTTTCTGGATCCTTATCCCCATTTTGACTCCATACCTCAGCTTCTGCTATCCTTCACACTAGTTGGTTTTCATATCAGTAAGCTTCTTCAGTGAAACAAAAGCAAGAAGAGATAAATATGAATAAGATTTATTTTAAGGAATTGGCTCACCGAGTTGCAGGGATTTGCAATTCTGAAGTCTAACCAGCAGGCTGGAAACTCAGGCAAGTTTTGATATTGTAGTCTTCATTTTGAAATCTGGGGTAAGCGGCAGGTTAGAAACTCAGGCAGTAGAAATTGCAATCTTGAGTCTGAAAGTTGTAGAGCAGCATGCAAGCTGCAAACTCAGACCTATTTCTATGTTACTGTCTTTTTTAATTTTTATTTATTTTTTTATTGTTATGTTAATCACCATACATTACATCATTAGTTTTTGATGTAGTGTTCCAGGATTCATTGTTTGTGCACAACACCCAGTCCTCCATGCAGAACGTGCCCTCTTTAATACCCATCACCAGGCAAAACCATTCTCCCACCCCCCTCCACTCTAGAACCCTCAGTTTGTTTTTCAGAGTCCATTGTCTCTCATGATTCGTCTCCCCCTCCGATTTCCCCCCCTTCATTTTTCCCCACCTGCTTTCTTCTTTTTCTTCTTCTTCTTTTTTTAATATATTGTATTATTTGTTTCAGAGGTACAGGTCTGTGATTCAACAGTCTTGCACAATTCACAGCGCTCACCATAGCACATACCCTCCCCAGTGTCTATCACCCAGCCACCCCATCCCTCCCACCCCCCACCAATCCAGCAACCCTCAGTTTGTTTCCTGAGATTAAGAATTCCTCATATCAGTGAGGTCATATGATATATGTCTTTCTCTGATTGACTTATTTCGCTCAGCATAACACCCTCCAGTTCCATCCATGTCATTGCAAATGGCAAGATCTCATTCCTTTTGATGGCTGCATAATATTCCATTGTATATATATACCACATCTTCTTTATCCATTCAACTGTCAATGGACATCTTGGCTCTTTCCACAGTTTGGCTATTGTGGACATTGCTGCTATAAACATCAGGGTGCACATACCCCTTCGGATCCCTACATTAGTATCTTTGGGGTAAATAGCCAGTAGTGCAATTGCTGGATCGTATGGTAGCTCTATTTTCAACTTTTTGAAGAACCTCCATACTGTTCTCCAGAGTGGCTGCACCAGCTTGCATTCCCACCAACAGTGTAGGAGGGTTCCCTTTCTCCGCATCCCCGCCAACATCTGTCATTTCCTGACTTGTTAATTTTAGCCATTCTGACTGGTGTGAGGTGGTATCTCATTGAGGTTTTGATTTGGATTTCCCTGATGCCGAGCGATGCTGAGCAATTTTTCATGTGTCTGTTGGCCATTTGGATGTCTTCTTTGGAAAAATGTCTGGTCATGTCTTCTGCCCATTTCTTGATTGGATCATTTGTTCTTTGGGTGTTGAGTTTGATAAGTTCTTTATAGATTTTGGATACTAGCCCTTTATCTGATATGTCATTTGCAAATATCTTCTCCCATTCTGTCAGTTGTCTTTTGGTTTTCTTGACTGTTTCTTTTGCTGTGCAAAAGATTTTTATCTCGATCAAGTCCCAAGAATTCATTTTTGCCCTTGCTTCCCTTGCCTTTGGTGATGTTTCTAGGAAGACATTGCTGCGGCTGAGGTCGAAGAGATTGCTGCCTGTGTTCTCCTTTAGGATTTTGATGGACTCCTGTCTCACATTTAGGTCTTTCAACCATTTGGAGTCTATTTTTGTGTGTGGTGTAAGGAAACGGTCCAGTTTCATTCTGCTGCATATGGCTGTCCAATTTTCCCAACACCATTTGTTGAAGAGACTGTCTTTTTTCCATTGGACATTCTTTCCTGCTTTGTCAAAGATGAGTTGACCATAGAGTTGAGGGTCCATTTCTGGGCTCTCTATTCTGTTCCATTAATCTATGTGTCTGTTTTTGTGCCAGTAACATACTGTCTTGATGATGACAGCTTTGTAACAGCTTGAAGTCCGGAATTGTGATGCCACCAGCTTTGCTTTTCTTTTTCAACATTCCTCTGGCTGTTTGGGGTCTTTTCTGGTTCCATACAAATTTTAGGATTATTTGTTCCATTTCATTGAAAAAAGTGGATGGTATTTAATAGGGATTGCATTGAATGGGTAGATTGCTCTAGGTAGCATTGACATTTTCACAATATTTGTTCTTCCAATCCATGAGCATGGAACGTTTTTCCATTTCTTTGTGTCTTCCTCAAATTCTTTCATGAGTATTTTATAGTTTTCTGAGTACAGATTCTTTGCCTCTTTGGTGAGATTTATTCCTAGGTATCTTATGGTTTTGGGTGCGATTGCAAATGGGATCGACTCCTTACTTTCTCTTTCTTCTGTCTTGTTGTTGGTGTATAGGAATGCCACTGATTTCTGTGGATTGATTTTATATGCTGCCACTTTACTGAATTGCTGTATGAGTTCTAGCAGTTTTGGGGTGGAGTCTTTTGGGTTTTCCGCATAAAGTATCATATCATCTGCAAAGAGTGAGAGTTTGAGTTCTTCTTTGCTGATTTGGATGCCTTTGATTTCTTTTTGTTGTCTGATTGCTGTGGCTAGGACTTCTAATACTATGTTGAATAGCAGTGGTGATAGTGGACATCCCTGCCGTGTTCCTGACCTTAGGAGGAAAGCTCTCAGTTTTTCCCCATTGAGAATGATATTCACTGTGGGTTTTTCATAGATGGCTTTTATGATATTGAGGTATGTACCCTCTATCCCTGTACTCAAGAGTTTTGATCAAGAAAGGATGCTGTACTTTGTCAAATGCTTTTTCGGCATCTATTGAGAGGATCATGTGGTTCTTGTTCTTTCATTAACGTATTTTATCACGTTGATTGATTTGCAGATGTTGAACCAACCTTGCAGCCCAGCGATAAAGCCCACTTGGTCGTGGTGAATAATCCTTTTAATGTACTGTTGGATTCTCTTGGCTAGTATTTTGGTGAGAATTTTTGCATGCATGTTCATCAAGGATATTGGTCTATAATTCTCCTTTTTGATGGGGTCTTTGTCTGGTTTTGGGATCAAGGTAATGGCAGCCGCATAAAATGAGATTGGAAGTTTTCCCTCCATTTCTATTTTTTGGAACAGTTTCAGAAGAATAGGTATTCATTCTTCTTTAAATGTTTGGCAGAATTCCCCTGGGAAGCCATCTGGCCCTGGGCTTTTGTTTGTTGGGAGATTTTTGATGACTGCTTCTATTTCCTTAGTGGTTATAGGTCTGTTCAGGTTTTCTATTTCTTCCTGGTTCAGTTTTGGTAGTTGATACATCTCTAGGAATGCATCCATTTCTCCCAGGTTATCTAATTTGGTGGCATAGAGTTGCTCATAATATGTTCTTACAATTGTTTGTATTTCTTTGGTGTTGATTGTGATCTCTCCTCTTTCATTCATGATTTTGTTCATTTGGGTCCTTTCTCTTTTCTTTTTGATAAGTCTGGCCAGGAGTTTATCAATCTTTTTAATTCTTTCAAAGAAGCAGCTCCTAGTTTCATTGATCTGTTCTACTGTTCTTTTGGTTTCTATTTCATTGATTTCTGTTCTGATCTTTATTATTTCTCTTCTCTTGCTGAGTTTAGGCTGTATTTGCTGTTCTTTCTCCAGCTCCTTTAGGTGTAGGGTTAGGTTGTGTATTTGAGACCTTTCTTGTTTCTTGAGAAAGGCTTGTATTGCTATATACTTTCCTCTTAGGACTGCCTTTGCTGCATCCCAAAGATTTTGAACAGTTGTGTTTTCATTTTCATTGGTTTCCATGAATTTTTAAATTCTTCTTTAATTGCATGGTTGACCCATTCATTCTTTAGTGGGATGCACTTTAGCCTCCATGTATTTGAGTTCTTTCAGACTTTCCTCTTGTGATTGAGTTCTAGTTTCAAAGCATTGTGGTCTGAAAATATGCAGGGAATGATCCCAAGATTTTGGTATTGGTTAAGACCTGATTTGTGACCTAGGATGTGATCTCTTCTGGAGAATGTTCCATGGGCACTAGAGAAGAATGTGTATTCTGTTGCTTTGGGATGGAATGTTCTGAAATGTCTGTGAAGTCCATTTGGTCCAGTGTGTCATTTAAAGCCTTTATTTCCTTGTTGATCTTTTGCTTAGATGATCTGTCCCTTTCAGTGAGGGGGGTATTAAAGTCCCCCACTATTATTGTATTTTTGTCGATGTGTTTCTTTGCTTTTTTTAATTAATTGGCTTATATAATGGGCTGCTCCCATATTAGGGGCATAGATATTTACAATTGTTAGATCTTCTTGTTGGATAGACCCTTTTTAGTAGGATATAGTGTCCTTCCTCATCTCTTATTAAAGTCTTTGGCTTAAAATCTAAGTTGTCAGGGTGCCTGTGTGGCTCAGTTGGTTAAGCAACTGCCTTCAGCTCAGGTCATGATCTCAGGGTCCAGGGATCGAGCCCTGCATCGGGCTCCCTGTTTGGCGGGAAGCCTGCTTCTCCCTCTCCCACTCCCCCTGCTTGTGTTCCCTTTCTCGCTGTGTCTCTCTCTGTCAAATAAATAAATAAAATCTTTTTAAAAAAAATCTAATTTGTCTGATATAAGGATTGCCACCCAGCTTTCTTTTGGTGTCCAAGGCATGGTAAATGGTTTTCCAACCCCTCACTTTCACTCTGGGGGTGTCCTTGGGTCTAAAATGAGTGTCTTGAAGATAGCATATCAATGGGTCTTGTTTTTTTATCCATTTTGATACCCATTCTTTTCAATGGGGCATGTACCCCATTTACATTCAGGGTAACTATTGAAAGATAGGAATTTAGTGCCATTGTATTGCCTGTAAGGTGACTGTTACTGTATATTGTCTGTGTTCCTTTCTGGTCTATGTTGCTTTTAGGCTCTCTCTTTGCTTAGAGGACCCCTTTCAAGATTACTTTTAGGGCTGGTTTTGTATTTGCAAATTCCTTTAGTTTTTGTTTGTCCTGGAAGCTTTTTATCTCTCCTATTTTCAATGACAGCCTAGCTGGATAAAATATTCTTGGCTGCATATTTTTCTCATTTAATGTTCTGACTATATCATGCTAGTCCTTTCTGGCCTGCCAGGTCTCTGTGCATAGTTCAGTAGCCAATCTAATGTTTCTACCATTGTAGGTTATAGATCTCTTGTCCCAAGCTGCTTTCAGGATTTTCTCTTTGTCTCTGAGACTGTAAGTTTTTCTATTAAATGTTGGGGTGTTGACCTATTTTTATTGATTTTGAGGGGAGTTCTCTGTGCCTCCTGGATTTTGATGCCTGTTTCCTTCCCCAAATTAGGGAAGTTCTCTGCTATAATTTGCTCCAATATACCTTCTGCCCCTCTCTCTTTCTTCTTCTTCTGGGATCTCAATTATTCTAATGTTGTTTTATCTTATGGTATCACTTACCTCCTGTATTCTGCCCATGTGATCCAGTAGTTGTTTATCTCTCTTTTTTTCTCAGCTTCTTTATTGTCCATCATTTGGTTTTCTATATCACTAATTCTCTCTTCTGCCTCATTTATCCTAGCAGTTAGAGTCTCCATTTTTAATTGCTCATTAATAGCCTTTTAGATTTTGACTTGGTTAGATTTTAGTTCTTTTATTTCTCCAGAAAGGGTTTCTCTAATAACTTCCATGCTTTTCTCAAGCCCAGCTAGTATCTTTTAAATCATCATTCTGAACTCTAGTTCTGACATAGTACTAATGTCCGTACTGAGTAGGTCCCTGGCAGTCGGTACCGCCTCTTGTTCTTTTTTTTGAGGTGATTTTTTCCATCTTGTCATTTTGTCCAGAGGAGAATAGATGAATGAGAAACAAAATGCTAACAGGGTAACAACGTCCCCAGAAAATATACTCTAAACAAATCAGAAAAGACCTGAAACTGGGGGAAAAGAAAGGGAAAGAAAGAAAAAAGAAAAAGAAAAAAAAAGAAAAAGAAAAAGACAAAAAAAAAAAGATAAAAACAAACAAAAACAGAACAAAACAAAAAAAACAGAAATATGATCAGGTGGTGTATAGATCAGTGCCGCACACTAGATTTTGGGTGTATTTTGGTCTGTTAGAAGAAAGTGGCTCCCAAAATTTTAAAGAAAGAAAAACTCATATATGTACAAAAATAAGGGTTAATATGATGAAGGGATGGAATATGACTGTAAAGATGAAAAGTATAAAAGATTTTATAAAAGGAATTGATAAGATAAGAAGTTGGTTGAAAAAAGAAAGAAGAGGATTTAAGGGAAAAAAAGGGAGAGAATGTGATCAGGCAGGAGACTAGAACAAAGCCATACAGTAGAGATTTAGGGTTTATTTTGATCTGTTAGAAGAAACTGTATCTCAAAATTTTAAAGAGAGAACGACTTATATATATATATATATATATATATATATATATATATATATATATATGCCAAAAATAAGGGTAACTACTATGAAGGGATAGAATATGATCTAAAAATGAAAAATAAAAAATGTTTTTTAAAAAAGGGATTGACAAGATGTTGGTTGAAAAAGGGAAAAAGAAAAATTCAAAAAAGAGAGAAAAAAGACAGTTAAAAAAAATTAACTTTGAAAGACTAAAGAATCATGGTAAAAAGGCCATGAATTCTATGTGCAGTATTTCCCTAGTGCTGGAGTTCTGCCATTCTCATTGATTGGTAAACTTGTCTTGGCTGGCTGTTCTTGCTGAACTTCTGGGGTAGGGGCCTGTTGCCGTGTTTACCAAGTGTCTTTGCCGGAGATGGAATTGCCCCCCCCCACCCTTGCCAGGTCCGGGCTAAGTAATCTGCTGGGGTTTGCTCTTGGAACTTTTGTTCCCTGCAAGCTTTCCATACAGCTTTGGAGGATGAAAATGAAAATGGCGGCCTCCCATTCTCTGCCCCAGAGGAGCAGAGAACTTGGGGCCCCACTCCTCAGTGAGCCCCAGAGAAAAGCAGTCATTCACTCCCCTCTCCCCTGGTCTCTGGCCACACTCCGTGCTCCCCCGGCCTATGACCGAGCATTTCTATCTCTGGCACTCAACCCTGTGTGGAGTCTCCAAACCCAGCAGATCCCTGTGGTGTGCTTCCATGCTGCTCCTCCCGGGGGAGTAAGGGGAGTCTCCCTGGATCTGCCACTTGTTGGGTCCTCGCTGGAAGAGTAGTGGCACAACTGTGCCATAGATCATGGTTTACGGCAACCCCGAGCTGAGAGCCCACTGTTCTGCCCTGTCTCTGCAGCCGGCTTCCCTGCTCTGATACCTGGGAGCTCTGCCACACTCAGGCAGCCCCGGTCTTTCTGTGACCCCGAGGGTCCTGAGACCACACAGTCCCAGAGAGGGTTCCACCCCCCGCTTAGCCACTGGAGCGACATACCCTCAGCACAGCCGACTTCTAAAAGTTCCGATTTTTTGCTCTGCAGCTCTGTCACTTGCCAGAAGCGGCCGACCTCCCCCACTGTCTATCCTCCTGAATATCACCTGGGATTCATTTCTCCGCATGTCCTACCTTCCAGAAAGTGGTCACTTTTCTGTTCAGAGAGTTGTTGCTATTCTTTTCTTCGATCTCCTGTTGAGTTTGTAGGTGTTCAGAATGGTCTGATCCCTATCCAGCTGAATTCCTGGGACCAGAGGAAATCCAGGTCTCCGACTCCTCCGCCATCTTGCTCCCCCCCCCCCCAGCATTTCTCTCTATGTTACTGTCTTAATGCAGAATTATTTCTCCTGGAAATAGTTTTCTGCAGTTAAGGCTTTCAACTGATTGAATGAGGCCCATGGACATAATCAAGGACAATCTTCTTTACTTAAAGCCAACTGATTGTAGGTGTTAATTACAACTATAAAACACCTTCACAGCAACATCTTGACTAGTGTTTGACCAAACAAGTGGGTACCATAAGCTTGCCCTTTTGACATAAAATTTTAACCATCACAGTTCAATATCTGGAATTTTGTTCTATTTTTCTCTTGGTTATAATGTAAGATGAGACTCTCAGTTCCTGCATACTTATTCCACATCTTTAGGCTACCACCTACATCAGGTTTGTGTGTAGGTAGAGAATCAGAAAAGTGCAATGTATATATGAAAGAGATTTGGACCCAACCCTCAAGGAACTTCTGATGTAGATAAAATAGCTTTATTTAATTGTAAGTATAAGTCTCTATGGATATATATATGCAATATTTGAGTGGCATAGAAGGAGAGATTAGTTCCATGTATTAGAGAGATGAAAGGTAGGGAATTCATGAAGATGAATGCTATATCTTGAAGATGAATACATGATTTCAGGTGAATAAATGTCAAGAAAACATTCTGAGCAGAGGAAAAAATAAGTGAAGGCATGGGTAGAATACCATGGAGTCCAGTTGCTTGCTTATCTGAACAAAAGGAGGAACAAGCAAAGTGGAAATAGAGAAGGTGGGGAAAGAGGACTGCGAATAGACTGAGAAGGATTTTGTATGCCACAGTTAGTGGGTATCACATTGTCCAATAGGCAACAAAAAGGCAAAATTTAATCCAAGATACAGATAGATTGTAAGCTCCCAATTACAGGGTTTGAGAAGGTGTGGGGTGACGGTTGATGTGACAAAGAGGAGAGAGGCAGCCCTCTGGCAAAGGCTGATTTTCTGGACTGAACTTCATTCCCTCATTAACATAATCAGTCATTAGTATCAGCTAGCATGTTCTCACAGGAGCCCCATTCTCTTTCTCCAGGAGGCCAGAGGCAGCTAACCCAATTTGTAGCTTGTCATCTGTTGGGATTTGCAGCTTCACCTGATCCACAGCCTCATTAACTGTAGGTGCAAATGCCTTGGGATTTTTATGGCTGGTGTAACCTTTGTTACTGCCCAGGAGATGAGCTTGAGTTTTTGAGTTACCCTGATTTGCCCACTCACTATGAAACCTTAGCTAATCGACTCAGTTTGTAGAAAGGAAAGTGACTTTTCCCCTTGAATTAAAAGTGGTTCAGGGGAGGAGATGGGGGGCTTTAGTCACCTCTGACTTGGTGCTGATGTAGCTTAGATAGAAATTAATTATAATTTTCTCAGATATATGTAGTTATATAACTCAAGCAAATATTTAAAGCCTTTTCCTGAGATGAAATAATGCCTAGAGTTTAGAATCAAGGCTAATGCCAAGTAAGGTTTTATGTTGCCCACATAAGGTGTCACCATGGAGCATATCCAATAATGTGAGCTTCAGGAAGCTGACCCTGGGGGCCGAGCACATGTGGAGCAGCATATCTGGGGAAGGAAGGTGGTTACTCTTGTCTAAACTGCTCCCTTTGTTCTGATAGAGTATGGACTAGGCACCTTGTTTATAAGCCTCTAAGCTGAGTCTGAAGAGTTTGAGTCATTGAGATGCTTCAAGATCGTAATACCATTTCTCAATTTGCTCCTCTTGGAGTGGAGGAATTGTCAGTCTGCTCCTACCCAACATGGAATCTCTCTTTTTCTCTCCTTCTCTCTCTTTCTCCATGTGCCTTGGGTGGCAACAGAGAAAAAAATAAAAAAACGTAAAGATGAGTACATCCCAATTTACAACATACTCTGTGCAATGACCACAATGTTTGTAAGGTACATAATTCAACTAAAGATCCCACATATTTAAATGGGGTTCAAGAGACTGGATGAAAGAATCAAGACTCCATCTAAGTCTTCTGAAAGAAAAGTCCACTTATTTCCATTCACTTTCCCTACCACTAGAGAGGCAGTATTCTTAAAGAAAAGGTAGCAGGTGCAATTATACCAAATAAGGATGGCTTTTCAATTCCTCAAGCATTATGATGCATTCTAAGAGTAATTAAAGAAGATAAAGAGGAAGAAGTATGACACCAAGACTGTGTAATCCATAGCAGAGTTCCTGAAAGGGAAACATAATTTTATGTGCTTCATTTTTGAACAAACAGTAGCACGGGGCCTTCCCTAACTCTCCCACCCCCACTTCCTTTAATATTAGAACTCTGCTAAACTTCCCACCTTCTTTCTGTGGGATAGTCTTACAAGTGACTTCCTAAATGTAGAGCTCCCCACAGGGTGTAATTCACATTGAAAAGTACCACTTAGTCAGCATTACCAAAAGCTTCAGTTGGCCTTTCTAGCTCCATTTTGCACTCAAAGATTAGGTAAGACTTAGAAATACCAATCCTAGCCAGTGAAGGATGATTTCAGTGAGCCAACTAGATAAAAATAAGGTTTTTTTTCTAAAAATTATTTATACTTATAACTGTTTGCAGAACAATCTTTGTTTCTATCTGGTATCTGGGGGTAGTTTTTCCCCAAAAGGCAGTATGTAAAACCACCTTCCTATAAATTGCAGTTTATGGGAAATGCAGGTAACTCTTCTCTGTTTTTTTTTTTTTTTTTTTAAAGATTTTTATTTATTTATTTGACAGAGAGAGAGATAGCGAGAGCAGGAACACAAGCAGGGGGAATGGGAGAGGGAGAAGCAGGCTTCCCGCCAAACAGGGAGCCCGATGTGGGACTCGATCCCAGGACCCTGGGATCATGACCTGAGCCGAAGGCAGACGCTCAACGACTGAGCCACCCAGGCACCCAATAACTCTTCTCTGTTACTAGCTGTGTTAGATCATTACAGTAAGGATGGCCAATGAATCACAACTTTGGGTGTGTAATTCCACCCAGGATAATCTGCCCCTTTGTATAATCCCTTTCCATACTGAAAGACCACATAAAAAGAAAAACCCAACATTAATTCACTTCCTCAGAGAAGCAGATGCCAAGACAAGATCAAATGTGCAAGATATTCATTGGTGAAAAAGCCAGAAGATAATAAGGGGAGGGAGTCAGAAGGGCAGGGATATGATATAGATCTGACCCCTATAAAGGAGAGGGGCTAGGGAGGAATGTTGGATGTGCTGCATGTGCTTCTAGAAAAGTTTCAGATGTGCTGGTGAGCAGTACGGAGACAGGAGGCAAAGTTGCCTACCTCAGAAGTGAGTCTGTGTTCCTATGGCTGCCAAGCTCAGTTGTTGACCCATGAGAAGTGTGGCTTACATGTGAACAGAGCAGTGAACACAAAGCCAGGAGCTTGGGCTGTGGGTCAGTTAATCTCTAAACCAGGAGAGCTGAGTGGCCTATTTTCATGGTCACCACAGGTAGGTACCTGTGTTCTCAAACTTCACATTTCTCAGTTCCTACCACAAAAGACTGATACTTTCCCCTGAATTTTGGTTCAAATAATCTAGTGGAAGGATCTAAATGGTCCAGCTGGGTTTAGTGCCAAAACCTGGTCTAAATTAGATTTTTCCATCAAAAACTAATGATGTATTGTATGGTGACTAATATAACATAATATAAATAATAAATAAATAAATAAATAAATAAATAAATAAATAAATAAATAATAAATAAGCTTTTCTCAGAAAGACAGTGGTGTATGTGGTCTCAGAGGCATGGCATGGAAAGTTCATCTCTATGTTGGGGGGATAACTTTCCTAGAGGGGACAGATTGTGAGTCCGACAGTTACCCATGCTGGAAAGAAGAGGAACAAATAGATGTAGCCAGAGGACTCCAGCCCATACCACAGGTGTTATGAGATCAGGTTTGGAAACATAGTCCCTTTAGCCTATGATCTTCCACCTGTGACAGTAGTCCCTAAAGCTCCCAATCAAGATAAACTATTCCTTCTCCTTTAAGTGCACAGTATTTCTCCTTATGACTTGATGCTTTATATGAAGATTAAATGAGTTAATGCATTTAAGGAGTTTAGAACAGAGCTAGGCCTAGGGTGTGTGAGTGTTCAAGAAGTTTAGCTTATAATTATCATTATTACTATTACTAAATTTAGTGGGATGCATACATGTCTCCTTCACTAGATTATATCTCCTTTACAATCAGGGACTCTTTCCTGGACATTCTAGCACACTGCAGAGCAAATCAGTCTCCCAGTGAATACCTAGTAAATTGAGTTGAATCTGCTTTCAAGATTGCTCTGAGGAGAAAGCATCTGAAATGCTGGAAAGCCCCCATACCACAACAATGTGTGAGCTTTTGTTCTGCTGTCAGATCTTAATTATCCACGTGTAGAGTCTCCACTTCTTGGATTAGCCACAGCACATGTTTAATCCTCTGTCACCAAAATGCTTCTGGGACTCTGTCTTGAATTGGGATCAGTTAGGAAGGGAAAAGTAATTTTAGTAATTATCCCATGCAGAACATGATCAAAAAGGTTAATTTTCTACTCCCAAAAGCACACAATGCACACAGAAATGCTTTTTATATTCTCCAACCTTTCCTCTCCTCTGTATTAGTATGAATGGTTGAGGGCTTCCTATAAAAATCACAATTATTGTTTAATCAATGAAAATGCTAGAAGTGATGATCTCTAGGTGGTAGGATTAGAGACAATTTTTATTTTTTCAGTTTTGTCTACATATCTTTTCAATTTTTTTTAAAATGAGAGGTTTCTTATAAGAAAGTTCTCTCCTTCCTCCTACCTACCTACTCACCATTTAATTGTGTTAGAATAAATTTCAAGGTGCTCATAAAAATTCCAGAGTTAATTAATTAGCATTAAATGCACCATTGTATGACATTAATTATTTAGCTTCCCTGAGTCTCAATTTTCTCATCTGTAAAACGGAAATAAAATTATCTTAAAAGGCTGGCATGAAAAATAAACAGCACAAAGCAAAGCATATGGTTCATGCTCTTAAAATGTTTTAATTTCCTCTTTTTTAAAACTGAGTTTTTGTGATTGTGAAGAACCCACACCTCCATAGAGAAAAATCTATGCATGTCAGCCATTAAATTGATAATAAAGATAATCATATGACGTATTTAAACTGTAGTATTGAACACAGTCTTTTTCTGCGGTGTTTTTTGAGAATGTTTTGTTCCCAACATTTGATATTTGTGACTGAGGGTTATTGTTGAACATTCTAATTCTTTATCTAAATGAAGAACATGTTTTTGAGGTAATTGCCAAAAGGGAAAAAGACTTGTCCCACACCTGCTCTGTCCCATCCTATGCTTTCTTTCTTTTTTTAATCAATTTATTGAGGTATGATTGACATACAAAAAACTGTACATATTTAATGCATACAACCTGATGAGTTTGGAGGTAAGTATATACCCATGACACCATCATCACAATCTATGCCATAAACATAACCATCACCTTGGAAATGTTCCTCCCATCCTCTTTATGCTTTCTGAAGGGAATGAAATTGGCCTTCCAAGGATTGTCAATTTAAAATACTGTGGAAAACAGCAATTTTACCTCTACGGGGACTAACAATAAAATAGAGACTGGTGAGAAAATACCCCACATCAGAGAAATTGCTTTATATACTGCAAGAGGGCTGAGGCATTCAACAAAAGCAAATCAGAAAATTTCAGAAGGGAACAGCAGCTTCCAACAGTAATGGTAATAATGATCAACATCCAACCTGAACATTGGCTGAGTGATCACCGTGTGCCGTGCTCTAAGCCAAGCATTTTACATCCATTGTTTTACAAAAGCCCAGTGAAGTGTCTACTATCATGCCTTTTTGCAGATGAAAAAAACTGAACTTTTGAAAGGTAAAGCGACATACTTAAGATAATGCAACTAGTAAACTATAGGGCCAGATTTGTCTGGTCCAGGAACCTGAACAGATACCACAACTAGTGTAGGGTAGAAGAACTGAATAGACCATGAATGCTTAATAAGTATCACTAGCTTAGAATACAAGAATGGCCCCAGAGGAAAAGCAGAGTGTTTCAAACTGGGAGAGACAGCTTTTGCATGGAGTCGTGCAATCCACTTATAGTAACTATGATGATTAGGGTAGCTATTTATAGGAAGGAATTACAGTAGGTAACCTAGGGTTGGGAAGCAATCTGATAAGACTTGAGATCTAAGGGATTTTCTGGGGAGCTACATTTGCAAAATCTGTTTACGCTTGGTTTATTAGCTTGGTTTGAAGTGGTATTAGTTTTCTAGAGCTGCCTTAGCAAAATGCCACAGAATGAATGACTCAAACAACAGAAATTTATTTTCCCATGGCTCTAGAGGCTGATAGTCCAAGATCGAGGTTGGTTTCATCTGAAGACCATAATGGAAGGATCTGATTCTCCTTGGCTTGTAGATGATCACTTTCTCACTGCTTTGTTCTCACATGGTTGTCCCTCTGTGCCCCTGGTGTCTTTTCCTTTTCTTATAAGGATAGCAGTCATATTGGATTAGGCCCCCACCATAATGGCTTCATTTTATTTTCATCCCCTCTTTAAAGACCCTATCTCCAAATACAGTTACTTTCTAAAGTCCTGGGGATTGGGATTTCCCCATATGAATTTTGGGAGGACATAATTTAGCCTATAACATTGTCTGATAGAAATAATTACAGAAGGGGGCACTAGGTCTGTGCAAGCTGTGCCCTGTGTAATTTTAGTTGTGCAGTGCAGCAGCTGTTGGGGGTCACCACCCTGGGGTTATCTCCAACTGTGTCCCTATCAGATCCCATCTGTGCATTGCAAATCTACTGTGAACAGATGCTCTCTGTCAAATGAAACTCCTTCCCACACTTAAAGGGCATGTTGTGGAACCAAGCTGTCCAGTAAGGAGTATTCTCAGTACTAGATGCTGGGTAGGGGCTCAGGGAAAATAACTGTGATGTCATCACTCCTCCATGTGCTTTTATCAAGTTAGCATGGTCTATAGGAAAGCTGTTTGTGTTCAAGGAAGCAGTGATGTGGCTAAAGAGAATCTCAGTCTAGCAGAGAGACAGATAGATCAACACTGTTCCAGAGTTATACAGGCTAGCAGTGAATACTGACTGACAACACCCTGTATTTATTCATACAGTGATTTACTGTTGTTTAGATTCTGAATCTTCCTTTTTTAATTCTCTTATTCTTTGCACTGATTTGAGATAGTGTCTCGGGTACATCACAGCTGGCAGGTAGAGCTATGCATTGCCCTCTTTTCTCTACCTTTTCAGTATCTCTTTTGCAAATATTGGATCTAAAGAGCCTCCAGAGAGAATGGGAAGGGGACTCACATATTATCTGTATGATTCAAATTCAGACTTTTAAAAGCTTATGTAGAGCCCTGGGCAAGAATAGGGGGATATATTAAAAGACAATTTTTACCAGGGTCTTCTAAAAACCCAGAAAGAGCACTCATCAAGAAAAAAGGGTGGTACTCTGAGACAGACTCAGAACCCAGGAAGGGCCTGAGTTGTTATCCCAGGTGTTCCAGAACTTGAATTTAGACCAGTAGCATCACTTAGATAGTGTTTGTGTGCTCGGGCAAGACATAGGCTGTGTGTGTAATCTCAGTAACTCAGTGAACTTTAAGATGCTATATGACTGAGCAATTCTACCTGATAGAACATAACTCATAAGTAGTGACCTTATTCCCATCTTGGATGACCCCCCCAGACTGCCCCTGCATTTTGAAATATTAGAGCCCAGTGACTGGAGCAATTGGTGAGAATCTATATTCAGGGATGCCACCTGAAGCTGGCAAAGATATTGTGGTAGGTAAAGCACATCTTCATGTGTCCACATAGAAGTTTCTGTGGGATGTCTGGTACCCCTGTGCGGACTTAACACCCTAAGGCACTTTATAAGGTATCACTATCTTCCGGCTTCAAGCTGGCAAAATGCAGGTGTAATACTTATCTAACATCTCTTACCAGACACTGGTAAAATCTGAGCATATTGAGCATATAATTAGCAAAAACAAATTTTCTTTCTGCTTTCTTTCATAATTTTCTTTAGGTGAAAATGTTTCTGTTTTCTAAGCTGTTCTTATTTCCCATCAAAAATAAACACTCCTTTTGCTGCTCAACCTTAAGCCTAGTAGGTTCTATTTAGGTAGTTAGGGCAAGATTACGGCAAAGTAAGTATCATGGCAAAGAGAAAGAGGAACCTTGAGTCTGAGAAAATGTGGCCCTTTGGAGGACACCTAAGAATCTAGTAAGTGGAAAGGATAAAACACTATGATGTAACACATGGAACACTGAACAAGTGCCAAGCACAAGATAAGTATACCATGACTATTAGTTCTTCTTAGTGTAATGCCAGCTGCCATCTCTACATCCTACCTTTCTAACTGCCATAGGACCTCAGGACATAAGATTCTACTATTAATATTCAAGATGTTTCAAACTAAATCTATCACCTTCTACAGTGAAGTTTCCCATGTGTTGATAAGTGGTGGAATCAAGATTTGAACTCAAGTACTTGGACACTGGAATTCACCTGCTTAATCATTATCTTATGCTGGCTGTCCAGTTTAGTTAGCTTCCTCATCTCCTGAATTCTCTAAGTCAGCCTTGTTCCTTCCTATCTCATATTTTTCCTTATCCTACAGAATTAATAGGGACTGGACCCATCGTCCTGGAATTCAGCCAGTACAAATAATAATATATTAAGTGACAAACAAACAATACAGACAAGTTCCTCAGAGAGAGAAAGAAATGTGTGTTTAAGGCCACAGTTTTGTTTAGTTTTGTTTTGTTTCCTGTAGGAATTAAAAAAATGGGCTCTCAGACCCTCAGGTCTGCCAGAGATTTCTCTCATTCCTGAACTTTCCATAGGCTTCTGATTTATAGTGTGTGTTCTCTGCAGATTGTCACAGAACAAGACATTTGCCTAACGAAACATAATGGAGGCACCTGACCTCTGCTGACATTATTGGGGAGCATCTGCTTGCCTGCCATGGGTGTGAACAGTCATCTGGAAAAAAGAGAATAACCTAAAATAGAGGGTGTGACAGACTCCATAGGGAAGAGCAAAATGTCTTAAATAGCAGTCCTAAGAACTACTTCCTGCCCAGCTTTGTCTGTGTTCTGGTTTGTATGTTGCAGGACCAAGAAGATAAGCAGAAAAAGCTATCTGTGCAGTGTTGCAAGCAAGTGGGATTGGAGTCTAGCCCTATTTCTTTTATTAATTAGTTTTGTGACTTTGAGCAAGACCCTGACCTTCTTTAAGATTCATTTCCCTCATTTCTCAAATTGATATGTTAATATCTGCTATGAAGATCAAAAGATGAAAAAGATGTAAAAGAATTTTAATCCATTCACGTATTCCACAAACATGTATTGAGGTCCAAATAAGAGTCAGTTTCTGTGGTCTGTGACCATAGGAGGGACCCCATATTTTAGGACCTGAGCAAGTCATTGAACCCTGCTCCCTTATTCTTCCCATGTCTAAGATGAAGCCAATAATATTTTCTTCCCTAACATTCACAATGGAAGTATTTTAATTTTAAGGAAGAAAAGTGAAGAAGAAAAGTTTTATGAGGATATATGAAATTACAATTGTTTTATCCATATTAGTATACATTTGCAGTCACTTGTGAAGAATCTAGTAGCTTTGTCAACACCACTATCTCTAGAAAGAGACCACCGCAGTTCAAATCCTACTACATATTGGCTATGTAACCTTAGACATGTTTCTTACCCTCCCTAAAACCCCCTTCCCCACTTTTTTTCTTAAAGAGAGAATGTAGATAATATCTATATTACAGAGTTGTTTTAAGGATTAAACATGTGTATTCATGATTACAGAAGGGAAACAAAGGCAGTAAAATTTAATGACTCACTCAAAATCTCAGGCAAAACAGGACCTATGTCCTTATATGTACTTACTCAGCATACTGCTGGCTTAGATGCCTTAAAAATTATCTATTTGTGGTATCTATATTCATATATATATATACACACACACATACTACATTACTCATGTAAGTGTACTCTAAAGGAGTCTAACTCCAAATTAAAAATCAAGATGATGATAGTGATAATAACTACAGTGTCTTGAACACCCTGTGCTAGGTACTATGCTAAGTACTTTACATATATTACCTAGAACCCTTTAAAATATCAGCAAATATGATTGTTGTCATCAGCTTATAGATGAAAAAACTAAGGCATAGGGAATTTAAATACCTTGCCCCAAGTTATACAGGTAGTAGGTAGTAGAATTAGGCTTTGAACCCAGGTGATCTTACTATAGTATCTGAATTCTTAACCCCTATGCATCTGAAAGAAAGAAAGAAAGAAAGAAAGAAAGAAAGAAAGAGAGGGAGAGAGAGAGGGAGAAAGAAAGAAAGAGAGAAAGAAATAAGAAAGAAAGAAAGAAAAAGAAAGAAAGAAAGAAAGAAAAAGAAAGAAAGAAAGAAAGAAAGAAAGAAAAAGAAAGAAAGAAAGAAAGAAAGAAAGAAAGAAAGAAAGAAAGAAAGAAAGAAAGAAAGAAAGAAAGAAAGAAAGAAATGTCCTTTTGAGCCTTCTGCCCCTTGTGGACTGGCATACCTTACATCTTGTGAGCCAGATCAGCCACTTGATCAGTTCCTGGTTTAGAGGTTGCCAACCTTCTCAGCCAAGTCTATGTTGGACTTGGGCTACTACAGAGGAAATGCAAGGATATGTCTCATATTCCAGCCCTAGGAAGGGCAGGGCAGTGTGGGCAAGAGCAATAGCAATGAAGGGGTAGGGTGTTGAGCAAGGCAGCAAGGCAAGTTCCATCTGGAGTTAGCTCTAGAAGTGAATGTGATGATGCTGTGGTCAAATTAATTATTCAACATTGCAGCTGAGCCCTTAAGAACAAAGAATCCCCTTTGGTAGGGCCATCATAAAGGGTCCTTCATATTTGAAGATCTAGGTGTTCTAATTCTTAAAAGTGGTTACTTTTCAGGGCAAGGGACCTTTTTTTTTTCTCCTGGGAAGACAGATAAAAATTGACTTTAACAGTGATTAAGCTTAGAATGAGCTAAAAGGCAGAAAGTCAATAGGTCAACTGGTTGGATAACAGAAAATGAAAACCAAGATTAAAAATGTGCTATTTTATACTGTAGAAATGAAACTTAATAAGAAAGCAAGGGAAATAACTGAGCAGACAGGAACTGAGAGTCAGAAAGGAAGCTTAGGGCCTCCCCTGACTTCCCCCTTATTTCAGACCCTGTTCCTGTTGGCCAGGTGGCACAAACACAGGTGGACAGATACTACACTCTACACCTGTGTTTCTTCCTTCCACAGGCTGAAGTTTTTCAGATCTGCATGAGAATGCAAGAAGAGAGAGAGAATCTTAGAATCTAGAATTTTTATTATCTCTGTAGCTCCAAACAACTGTCCATAGAAACTTCCTCTGAAGTTGCCAGCATCCAACTGAACCCAGTTTTCCTATCTTCTCTCCCCTCACCAAATTCTGCATCACTTACATTTGAAATGGATGATATCTTTTAGTAATAATAATAGCTAGCATTCAATAGTAGGATGTCCATATAATTTATTGTCTAAATCATGATGCTTCTGACATTGAAAAATTGTGCCAAGGTAGGCATAAACCACCATAGCCTTGGTCAAATACAAGCCATGGAATCACTATTTATTGATCATTTACTTTGTGCCCGGCACTGGGCTAAGGGCTTTGGAGGTTTTATCTCATTTATTCTTGCCAACAATCTTTTAAAGGAAGTGTTATTATGACCCTAATTTTATCAGCAAGGAAACAGATCATTCAAACCCAGGCAGAAGCGTAGATTGTGCACCAGCCTAGGAGAACCACCAGCCTAGGAGCTAACATAGCTCAGTGGAACCATCCAATCAACCGCTGCTTTCCCAGTAAGCTGCTTGTCCATCTCTCAGCCTTGAGCTGAGGCCTCCCTTGTCCACTAGGAAACCACCTACCCACCCTGACCCCCTACATCAAGCTTACAAGAAGCCATGAGTGACAACTTGATGGACCAAAATTAATACTGTACAGAGGCCAGCAGCCACCTGATTAGTTACCCCTAAAATTCCCCTCACAGGCCAAAAAATTCTAGAAAGATCTTTCTTTTCTCCTGGGAAGTGAGGGCAAACTTTTCAAAAATGGTTACACTGTAGTCCATGAGACAGCAAACAGATGGAATGGGAGAGGGATAGTTCAGAGGAGAGTCTTGTTCCTTCTTGTAAAATGTAAACATAAAATTCTTCAAAGAAGGCTTTCACCTGTTGAAGAGTTGGTCTCATTGGGGTAACTTCAAAGGCAGAAAAGAGAATGTGCTATTAAGTGGGCAAAAGGGGGGAAAACACCAGAATTTCTTTTCTTCATTCATACACTGAAGAAGAGCATATGGCCATGCTAGTCAGCAGCTTTGTGTGCATGGGCACATTAATCTAATTCTGAAATTCAATTTCCTCCTCTGTATAAAGAGAAATGGCATCTACTTTGCAATATAGTAGATACTATTATCTTTTATAATAGAGTTCAAGAAGTGGTTCTTTGACTCTCCACCAACAGGATTGCCAAGGATTAGGTCCCGAACAAACAAGCATATCGTAGGAGCAAATTCTTTCCAAAAGTCTTTACTCTTACAAAAACGCTTATTTCCGCCCCCCCAACTGCTAAATGCAATATTATTATACCATTCTCCTTGTTGATCCTACCATGGCTTGTTTCACTTGGGAAACTTTCAGAATTGAAAATGTGGTCAAAGCACCAAATGGATTTTTCTGCCCCTATGCTTTCCAGAATGATGGATTGCGATGGTTAAGTTCTCTTAAGTCTACCACAGTTTTGAACCTGAGCTCAAACTGAACAGGGTGTTTGATGATGTCACAGCCATGTCCACTTTTGATTCCATTGCAAGTACTTTTGTTCAAATTTGTGAATATTAATGAATATACATTCCAACTTTCATTACAAAAAGATGTATTTAATAATCTATCAATTATTTTCCCTCCATCTGCTTACTTGGGGGTTGGATTTCACTGCTCTAAGCCAATTATGAACCCACTGTGACCTCAGTTTACTTTCAGCTGTGGCTCAGATCTCAGCTGTGGCTGTCCAAGTAATTTCTAGCTATTTTGAACATGGAAACCAGAGTTCAGACTATGTCCCAAAGGCTTCTGCCTATCCCGTCTCACTCCTTAAATCCTGACATTTTGCTATATATATATATATATATATATATATATATATATATATACACATATATATATATATATAATAGCACCCTTTCCCAAGGATATAAAGCACACTCCACAGCCTCCTCTGGAGTGATAGGATGGACAAATGATCAATGTTTCTGGCTAAGCCTGTTTCATTCTCATAATTCTTCTTAACTCAAGGCTTCAGATAACCACTTACTAATCAGTTGGCATGTGAGAGAAAGCCCACATGCTATTGCTACTTGAGAAAGAACATGGCATTTTACCACTGTCTGGAGCAAAAGAATGAGAAGGCTTTCCAAGAGAAACCTTTAATTCCAGAGCTAAGTAATGACTACTTTCAATGTCTTTATCTCTCTTACCCAGCCACTCAGATGCATGTGTATATGAACGTGTACATTTGCACACATGCATACACACACACAACATGTGGCCAAATATCCTGTACACTACCTCTTGAAGTGTACTGGGAGGCAGGAGAGATCAGCCCTGTGAAAAGTCAAAGCTGTGTTCAATGGCTTGGTCCAACTATGCTCAGCCAGCTCATCATGAGTGATTATGTTCTTATTTCCACCCTCAGACTGCAAAAGGAGAAAGGTCAGCTAGTCTGGGATCCCTTACACAGCTGTTATAGATGTTTATGGAAGAATACGATATACCAAATCTTTCCCAGAAGTTAAAAAAAAAAAAAAAAAAAAAAAAGACTTGTGAATGGGATACTGAAAGCTCTAAATTAGTGGCAGTGAGAGAACAGACTTTTTTTTTGTTAACTGACCCAGAACATTGAATTGATTATGTAATTTAACATCACTGCTCTATTTGATAGCTGCCTATTAATACTGTACCCTCCTACATTATAGTCAATTGCAAACTCTAGAAATGGAAGAACATATTTATTTTGCTTGGAATTTGTAATTTTCTGCCATATGAACTATTAGTAATTTGTAATTTCTTTCTCCAAGTGGAGCCTATTACCCCAGGAGAAATGATGATCACCCTTATTTGAATCATACAATCTTAAACTCTTCTTTTTACATTCCCTGCTGCAAGCAGATATGGAATTCAAGGAGCTCAAAAATGTGCCCCTATTTGGAGGTATGCTTTCTAGCCTTGGAAAAGATTGTGCCCTACTCAGACTCACTGTCCTCTATCTCAGGGAAAGTCAGGAGGCCACAGAAGAGGAACTTATGGTAGAGCCACCATCAGCTGACAAATAGAGGACAATGAGCTACAAAGAGGGTACAGACTAATCAAAAATGCTTGTTGAAAATGCAGATTCTCGGTCCCCACTTCAGATCAACTGAGTCAGAATATCCAATCCAGATGATTCTCAGGCTCAGTAAATTTGAGAATGATACTCACCTAGAGATGTAATACCTAGAAAAGGACGTGGAAAATGGGATAAGAATATTTTGCTTAATAAAGAGCATTTTCAATCCTCCCTCTGGTATGATATATCATTCTCAGCAGAGTCCTATTTGAGGTAATCTCACACCCACTATGGTTTTTCTTTCAAAGATCAAGACAGTGTGTGAATCTATATCCCAGCCTACCTTAGTTTCCCTCAGAACCCTCTAAATTAAACTCAAAATTCAAATAATGTTTGAGCCCCTGTAAGGATGATCTTTCTCCAGGTGATTATGTACTATGTTGTCTGAGTCCATGAGGATATTATTTCTTGCCTTTACTTATTCTTTTAAAAAAATTTGAACACTATTACACAAATCCCTCCTGGTATTTTCCACTGTGGGTATTATCCTTCCACATTCCATTTCAGCCAGTGATGACGGCTGGGACCTGACCCCAGGCAGAGCTCTCCAAAGAACATACCAGCCAAATTATGCTTCCAAAATTCCCAGTAACAGTTGAAAAGAGCCAAGGAGGCCAGGTGCTGGGCAGGAGGATATTTTAGGCTTGGCTGATGGTCCAAATTGGATCCTTCCTCTGCTTAGCAGAACTATCCATTAAGAAAGAGTGCCTTGTATCTCTCTCCCTGTCCTCCCATATCCCCTTTCCCTGACTCTAAACTCCTCCCCTTTCTTTTGAGTTGTATGAAATTATTTTTGTACCATGTAAAACACTGCACATATGTAATCACTTGACTGATATGAAAAATCTAAGTGTCAGAAAGGAAGGACTGGTGATGCTTCCTTTTTTTTCTTTTTTGCCTTGGTAAAGACTATGGCACATTGGATGAACAGTGGGGACAGGAGGCGTTGATGAGTTATACACGGATCTAAGAAGTGAAAGTAGTTCTAAGATAATTATCAAACTCAGATGTTAGGAACAGAGCATTCAAATGTCTTCAGTATTAGGGCATCAGCATAGGGAAAATGTCATCAGTATAGGAAAAGCCAGCCTCCATTTTCCCAATCCTGAGAGCTTTTCTAGAGAGTACAAGAATCCTCCTTTGTCTTCTATATTCTACCATGTCCTTGAGCCCAATCAGCTTATTACAACAATGTGCTTTCCCCTGTCCCCTTTCTCTTCCTCTCCACAACCACAATTTCAGCTCAGGTCCTCATGAACTCTTGGATTCTCTTGATAGTTCTTACTTGCTGAATGAAATAGTCTCTGCTCTCTCTGCCTCTGATACAATGCCCTCCAGTTCACACTGCTGCCAGGATGATTTCTTTTAACAGTTCTTTTCATGTTCAGCCTAAACACCTTAGATGACTCTCCCCTGGATCAAAGGAAAGAGTCTAAACTATTTAGACTTTCATCAAGTTCCAAAATAACTTTTCAGATTTATCTAATAAGATCCTTCTGCACACCCTATGTTCCTGCATATCCAACATCTTAATCTTTCTAAAAATGCTGTTTCTTTTTATGCTTTCATAGCTCTTTCTCTCCTGAATGCCCTTCTCACCCTTGCAAGCATTTTGAAATGTATATACTCCTTAAGGTCCAGATGAAAAATCACTTCTTCTACTATGTTTCCCTGATTTCCTTGGTAAGAATTCTTCCTTGGTAAGAATTGCTCTAGACTACTGTACCATCTATTTTCCCATCTACTGCAATACATCTTATATTATAGTTGTTTGGTTTTCTGTCTGTCTGCTAGACTGTAAGCTCCTACAGGTTAGGGATGAGCTTGTTCATACTTGTACAAGCAACAGTGTCCAGTGCTATACCTTGTCCATAGAACAGCTCAGTGCATGCTGGCTTGTAATAAATGAATGATTCATGCTAAAGTAGGGAGATATTCTCCACTTCCTGCATAACTGAGTTGGAATCTCCACTTTTACAGAAAGTCTGTAAGATGGAAAGGGAGAGGTAAGCCCAAGGTTGAAGGCAGTAGAAATTTTTGAAAGACACCTGCCCTTCAAGGCCCATCTTTCATTACTCCCTACAAGACCTACACAAAGACCCTCTTCTGTGGTCTTTCTCACCTCCTTTCTCACTTCCAGCTTCTGTACTTCTTTCATATTCTTATTATAGTTGCACATAGCTTCTTGGAAGTGGTTTTATTAAAATATATTTTAATACATTTGCTGGTCCAGTAGCACTTTCTTGCATCCAACTATGTCAGATAAGCACTGAAAGACTTTTATTTTTCTCAATTAAGAAAAGCTGCAACTCCAGAGACAACTGAGAGGCTTCTGGGTCTACCCGGGATGTAGTAACATTATGACAAAAAATGACACCATTGCTATGCCTTGGCACCAGGTATTCATGTGGGTATACTGAAACCCTGAGCCTGAACCAGGGAAACTTCTGCAGCAAGTAAATCCCCTGGACAGTTCTAGACCCTGAAGATCAACTAGAAGATTTACCTTCAAAACTGAAGTAAAAGAGCAAAAAGTTGAAAGATCCAGGAGCAAAATTACTGCAATAGACAAATTTTTCTAGTTCTAACCCTCATCGCCTCCTAAGGAGGTTGGGTAACATTAAGTACAGGACTCTTGCTTCTGTTAGGGATCATGAGGGATTGGGTACTAGAGTCTGGGGAAAGAACTGGGGAATACTTTTCATAATAGAAAGCAAAGAACTAGGAGTTCCCAGATAGCAATTCATATAGGAAGAAAAGAGGGAAAAAAGGGAGAGGAAGAAAGGTAAGGGTGTTAGAATGTGGTGGAAGACCATGTTCTCTGTCATGTGAGAAAATTTTGTGTGGAAATTCACGGGTGTTCTAAATTTCTCTCTTCAAGTTGAAAACAAAAGAATTCGAGTTGCTATTTACAGGTACCAGTGCTAAAGAGAGAGAAGCCAAGGGCCTGGACAAATCTTGCCGTAAAGGTCAAGAAACTTGAACCTCAGCTATATGAAAACCCCTGTTTAATCTGAAAAAATGATGGACTTGATAAATTATTGCTAGTGTCCTTGAAGCACCAAACAGTGTGATAATTTGTATTCCTTATAAGGGAAAAGAAAGAGAGAGAGAGAGATTCTATAAGTTTATTTTTAAAATCTTCTTTCCCAAAATATTATTCATATTTACCATTTTGTAATAGTTCTTTTAGCAAATGAGAAGTCCATAGAGAGCAAGGAAGAACTGGGATTGGATATTCTTCTTTCAGTCATCTTGACTTAAAAATGGAGTCTCTTACCTTGTTCCTTGGAAGGAAAGGAGAAAAGCTCATGGCTTTGCTGTTACTGCTATCTTTTTGTCTGCTTCTCCTAATGTAGGGGAAATAAGCCTCAGCTGTTAGAATATTTGAAACAAAGACAGAAACTTTCCTAGCAGAGACCTAACAAGTCAGCATAGAATATATCTTATTACTTGATACACTCAAGTCAAAAAATAAAGATACTTTGTTGGAAAAAACGAAAAAAACAAAAACACTTTGAGTCTACCTCAGAGATCTTAAATATTTGTTCACATCTGTAAGAAAAGAGGTAACTAATTAATTTAGGGCCTGGCAAGAAGCGAGTCTCCCTTGTTATTTTGTCATGAGTGATCTTCAGCAGGCCATGGAGGATTCACCAGACATTTTGGGAGGGCTTTGGATGCTTTACATCCTGGAATTGAATCAAGCAAGTCTAGAAATCTTTAGGAGAAAGAGTCCCAGTTGACATCTAGGTTACATGAAGATTAAGGAGACATGAAGGACAGGCAATCATGACAAAAGAAGAGAAAACGGGGCAAATTGCAATCATTAGCCAGTGATATAGACAAATTAATGTAATATGAGAGAGTGATAGATAAAGGGGAGTTTCAGAGATAGAAGATAATAAGATTTGGGAAGGGATTTGAAGGTCAAGTGTAAGATTTTGACATGTATCCCTTGTTTCTCCAGACCTCTCTGGCCTTTGGGACATTTGAGTAATTGTGTGCTAAGCTCCTTCCCAATTTGGCTGTTGCTACAGCAGAGCCCTGTCCTCTCTTTTTGTTGTGAGCCTTAGATCCTCAAGGCCCCCTGGGTGGTTGTACTCAGCCTTCCTCCAAAGACAGCAGGGAGTCTTTCTTCTGATCAAACAAGTGCAAGATGGGCTTTGAACAGCAACTGTAGCTTTTTAGGTTCCCATTTGTCCCTGGCCAGCGAGAGCAAGGACCCTCTATGTGTGTGTGTCTGTGTACCGACTACAAAATTTCTGAGCAAGGCTGGGTAAGTGGTGCCTGTGACCTACAGACTTTCCTTTTTCTGGCTTTACTTTGGGCAGCAGATATCATTCCCTATCCAGCTGCTGACATAATTCTGAAAAGCTGGCCTTGTCACAATTTTCTTTCTTTTTTTTTTTAAGGTTTTCTTTATTTATTTGAGAGAGAGAGTGAGCATGAGCAGCGCGGAGGGGCAGAGGGAGAGGAAGAAGCAGGCTCCCCGATGAGCAGGAAGTCCCATGTGGGGCTCGATCCCAGGACCCTGGGATCTTACTTGAAGTTGGACCTAATATATGGTTAGTGTTTATCCTAAACCTGTGCCTCCATTCTAGCATATGCATGTGTATGCACACATACACACCCCTCATGACTGACACAATGAAAAGAGTGCCGTATTCCATGAAAGTTTATTGTTCTGGATCTTCCCTGCCCAGGCTTTCCACATATTATTCTATTCCAGCATCTAACAGTTTCTTTTCTTTCATCTCTTGATTCTGGACACCTTTCTTCACCACTTTCCTTTCTTCTCCTGAATTTGATGATGGCTTTGCCTCCTGAGGTATGAGTCCTCAACACACCCAGGACATATTTGATCATTTCCCTTTGGCTCTTCACACTTGTGGACACCGAGACAAGTATCCAATTTCAACCTCAGCCTGGACTACCTGGGCAGCACTGCTGCCAGGGCTCCAAGTCAGAGCCCTTGGAGGGTGTTAGGTGACTGCACAAACTTTGCAAAATTTTGTACTTGAAAGGGTGGTATTACCACTATAAATAAAAAGGACACTATCCAAAAACATTCATAAAGTTGCATCTCAACACAAGGGGGACAAAAAGTAATGTCTAACATGTTGTCAACTACAGATTGTAGACTCTACTATCAGCTACTTGGGACCAAGCTCAGATGTTTTTGTAATCCTCTTTAAGGCAACTCTTGGGACCTTTTGAATTTCTCTTTCCAAATAGAAAATATCACTTAAAAAAAAAAAAAACAGTTCAGGAACCATCAAATAGGTTAGAATCCCACAGACTGCTAAGAGCCAGTGACAGGAACAATCTGGGACAAATAATCTGGGGGTGAAGAAGATAGAGTGAGGGGTGGGTGTGGATGATGCAGTTTGTGCAGAACACCAGGGGAATACTGAGAATTCAAAAACATTGGAAAATAGCAGGATTCCTTGATCTCAGAAAACCTGCTGATTACAAGAGGCAATGTGACCCAGGGGAGGGCTGGACTCAAGAGATAGGCTGCCTGTTTACATCCAATTCTGCTACTTGAACTTTGGCAAGTTCCTTAGTCTCTACCTCAATGTTCTCATCTGCAAAATGGGGATAATAACGTGAGCTACCTCATGGGGTTGAGATGAGGATCAGGTGAGCTGATGTGTGCAAAGTGTTCAGCACATTACTTGATACCAGGTAAGTGCCATGTCAGTGTTTGTGAGGAAGATCAAATGATGCAAGGGGTAAAGGGTGGGGTCAGGACAGAGAACCTGCAGTTGTGGCTGGAGGGAGCAACAGGAAGTGCCCCAGTACCTCAAGATTTTACTATCCTCTTTCTCATTCCCTAACCCCTCTCTGATCACAATTCTATACCACCATCCCTGAAAGGCTCATCACCTAAGATAGGTTTAAGCAGCTTGAGCTCTCACTTAGAAACTCCAGGAAATATGTCTTGCCTTCCAAATTCCTCCCCGCTATTCTATTCTGGCAGGGAGGAGTGGCTTCTCCCCACATAGAATTCGAGATTGCCGGCCTGCCAGTACCTCCAGGAAACACAAATCACAGACAAACTCTCACTAGGGTGCAAATGACCTATCCTATCCCTCCAGATAGGAACTTTATATGGGACACTTGAGGAATTGACCCTGGGCTTTGAGATAGGAAGACAAGGAGAACTTTAGAGGTCAGAAAGGGGATGTGCTACTATAGAAGGCAGAATGATTCAGGTGAGTGCCTGAAGCCACCCTTCCCATAAGCAGAGAGCCAGGATCCACCTGGGCTTCGAGACCAGACAAACCTGCATTGGAATTTGTGCTTTCCCTCTTATTTGTTCCTTGAGAAGAGTTCCTCTGCACCTTGGATGTATCAGTTTCCTCAAAAAATAGGCATAATAGTAACATCTACCCCAGAGAGCTGACATAAGGATTAAATGAGATCACATAAAAAAAAATCCCCAGTTCCATAGTTGCCAGTTAGTCCATATCTGAACTTCAACTGCCTCCTGCATTCCCCACCCATCCAGGCCCCCTTCACTGCTCATCCTTGCTTGGTGCCATCACTTCTGATGCCATTTGTAAACTTGTCAACTCTTTTCAGGCCCTGCCTAATGGATTTTGGCTTTTGAGTGTTAAAAAGAAAACCACAGGCCCATGTTGCATCACTTAGGCCAAGTCACCAAACCAGAACTTAATACCAAACTTAATTGGAGTTTCATCCTCTCCCCAAAATGTAGTCTTAAAAGTCTGGAGTTTTCTGATCAATATCAATGAGGTAATCTGTCACATGGACCCTTTCCACCTCCCAAAAGATGACTGGTAAGACCCCTGTCCAACCCCCCTAAGGGAAAGTGACCTTGCCTGAAACAAGCCTTTCTTTTCTTTTGCTATTAAACGCCTTGCCCCACCCACCTTTCTACAAAAACCTCTCATTTGTATAATTCCTTGGTACTCCCCTCTACTTGCTAGAAGGGATGCTGCCCCATTCGTGAATCACTTAATAAAGCCAATTAGATTTTCAAATTTACTCGGTTAAATTTTGTTTTTTAACAAGAGTCAATTATGAACAAAGTTATCCAACAAGACTTGGTTGAGCCCTGGCTAGACAACAGAGTGAGGCTCTATCTGCCATCACCTTCATACCACCCCAGACAGTGCCATTGTAGTGTCACTCCAGCCCTCCTGCTGTAGGGTTTGTGGCAGCCATTTGCATGGTGAAGTGGGTCCATTTCTTCTTCCTGCATTAAATACCCACAAGCTTTAATCCTCGTTATGGGCCAATGGCTTGGAAAATGTTATCATTAAATCAAAACCATTTGCAATAAGGGGAAAGATTCATCTGTAACTATAAACTGTTGCTTATAGCTGGGCATTATAAAAACAAATAGTGGCCAAGTCTCTTCAAGCCCAGAACTTCCAAACTTAATCCCTTGGCAGGTCCTCCTGGGCCATGCTGGAAGAGATGAGATCACTGACCCAGGGGAAAATTCCTGGAATAAGGATCCTTTCTCATGGGAGATCTGACTGGGCCATGAATGTCAGGGGCAGTGGCACTGGCATGGGAGCATGATGGCATGGCTGTGACTCAGAATATACGGATGCCTACCCAGTTTGTTTTCTGAAGGCTTTACTTCTATGGGGCTCCTGTTCCCTCTTATAGAAGACTAAGCACTGGCGTTGGAGTCAGACACACCTGGTTGGTGATTCCAGCTGTACCACTTACTGGGACAAATTTGGACAAGTGACTCAAAGCCTCCATTTCTACCCCTCAGGGTTGTGATGAAGTCACAGAAATTTTTGGATCAGAACATGTTTTATCAGTTGTGGTCATGCCTCAGGTTATAGATCTTGAGTCTAAAAAAGAGTTCATGCCTAACCCTGGCTGGGCTCCAGTTATTCTAGTGTGTGTTGATAGGGTCTGTGCTATGGTGAAGGCTGATAAGACTCACTTGACACACTTCACTCCTGAGGTTACCAATGACTCAGACATGGAAGCTGAGACCCATCTCTGCTGAGTCATGAGTATCCTAATCATGGCTGCTAATTAGAATCTGGTGACTTTTTTTTTTAAGATTTTATTTATTTGTGAGAGAGAGAGAGCACACAAGCAGGCTCAGCAGCAGGCAGAGGGAGAAGCAGGCTCCCTGATAAGCAAGGAGCCCAAAGCAGGACTCAGTCCCAGGACCCTGGAATCATGACCTGAGCCGAAGGCAGATGTTTAACTGACTGAGCCACCCAGGCATCCCAGAATCTGGTGACTTAACAGAAATATTGTGGCTTTTCCTTGAACTAATTAATTCAGGACCTCTAAAAGTGGAGCCCAAACATCTATATGTTTTTTAAAACTCCCTTTCCTGATCCTTTGGGATTTGTCTTGAGGATTTGTTACCTGAACCCCATAGTCTGATAAAGTCTGTATGTTTATCTATGAAAAGTTAACCAAGTAATGATGTGATGTCTTTCTGGTATGGAAGTCTTTTAAAATGCTACAATTGTTATTTAATTGTTATTATTAACTAGGTTTCCTCTAGAAAAGTGGATGGAAAAGGCTCTGGTCATTTCACTTCCCAGACAAAAAGGAATTAAAAGTTCTGGAATAAATTGATACTCTTAGATTCTGGAATAGTCAGAGGAAGGGCAGAATTGTAAAGCATAAAGCCTGGTGCATTTCTATATGCAATAAACATGATTGCCCTCTATACTGTGCTAGGTGCTAGAGATTCAGTGGTGACCATGACAAGTTTTCTCTTACTAAAGGAATTTATAAACTAGTTGGAGAGACAAAACATAAAATTAAACACATCAATCTTAGCTGATATGAATTGATCCAAGAGATCATACCTGGGGAGACCAAAGTAGGTGGTTTAACTGAGACATAATCCAAAGAAGCTGAAAAGGGGCAAAATCCAAGTTCAGGCCACTAAACCAAAAGCACTGAGGAAAAGAAGCTAGACAGAATAGGCATTCTGCCAGACCCTGTTTCATTCAAAGGCCTGCATCAGGGAGGGACTGATCAAGGTATAGACATCTTTCCTCCATCATGTTATAGTATGGTCAATCATTCCTCTCAGTGATTAATGGGACAGTGAAAAAGAGCATCCAGATGAGATGTTGAGGAATGCGGGCCAGTCCTTCCACTCAGGCCTGCTTCTCTGGGTGATCTGTCTGTAACCAGCCCCTAGGGTGTTTTCTGTCTCTCCCAGTCCTTTCAGGTGTCCTAAGGAAACAGACCTATGCAATGCAGTCTTTCCATCACTGCTACTTTAAGTGAACCCAGCTGTTAACAATGCATGCTGGAAAAGCTGAATACCTACTGCAGACTTTGGCAGCACATCTCCACTGGTGCCCATTGTATTTTGTATTGTATTTTCTTGCTTCTTTCTCTATTTTCTCATAGTTTCCATTCTCCCCCAAATTTGCCTCTGTTGCTCAGTACACTGTCCACTGTCCTTCAGCAACCCTTTCCTGCAACACATTGATGAATTAACCAGTCAACCCTTTCCTTCCCAATACAGTGTTTGGTGTTAGTCCTCTAGTATCAATGCCCCCAGCACCTCCCTGCCCCATCCCATCCCCACCTCACCCCTGTGCACTAGAACTGCACTATTTGACTGATGTCAGCCTTCTGTGACTGTCTCAAGTGACCTCAAGGAGAAATCAAAATCAGGAAGAACTGGAAAACCAGTTGAGTGGAGGCATACAAGCAATATTTTTAAACAATCAGATAAAATAGAAAAATAATGTATTAAGATGACTTAATGGTGTTTCTCACATCTCTGTGGAAATCAGTAAGTAAACCTTAATTTTTACAATGATAACAAATTATACCTGTGACTCACAAGTATTTGAAGAACTGCTTCCAAGAATGTATACACGTTCCACCTTCTTGTAATCCCCTGTAGTTAATAAGCTTCCAAGTTCTTCAGAGCAATCTAAAAGGTTATTTCCTAGGCTATAGTCCTCAGTAAAACAAAGAATAAAAAAATCACAAACTTATTTTGAGATTGGCTTTCCTTCAGTCCACAGCCGTGGGGTCTGGCCAACTCTGGACCTGTACTGTCCTGTGGGATCATACTGGAGGTGAAAGCTGTGAAGGGAGGTAAGTGTCCAGTACCCAAGTTTACTGTGGAAGGGTAGGGGGGAAGATTTCTCTACACCAATGAACAATGCTCTGACACCAGATTAAGGCTGGAGATAAACATCATCTCCCACAGGTGAAGAGCTCAGTCCTGGAAGACTGCTGCCCTGCCCCCCCACACTTCCCTACTTCAGACACTAATCACAAATCAAGGTTGTCACCTGGGTTACCAACCGACCAGCTATAGATTGGAGGTCACAACGACCCACTCCTCAGGTTCAATTAATTTGCTAGAGTGGCTCACAGAACTCAGAGAAACATTTTTCTCTCTAGATTGGCATTTATTATGAAAAGATATAACTCAGGAACAGCTTGATGGAAGACATGCATAGGGCAAGGTGTAGGGAGAGGAAATGGAAGCTAAGTGTGCAGCTCTACACAGATCCTCAAGTGTTCACCAACCTGGAAGCTCTCCAAACCCTGCCCTTTTGGGTTTTTATGGAGGCTTCATTACAGAAGCATGATGGACTAAATCATTGGCCATTAGTGATTGATTCAACCTCCAGCTCCTCTCCTTGGAAATCAGGGGGTGGGATTGAAAGTTCCACTCCTTTCTTCAGGGTTGGTCCCCCTAGCAAGCAGCCCCCATTCTTAGGTACTTTCCAAAAGTTACTTCATTAACATAAACCCAGTTGTGGTAGAAAGGGCCTTGTCATGAATAATGAGACACTATTTCACCTTTATGGCTCTAAAGGTATTTCAGGAACTGAGAACAAGAACCAAATATGATGACAAAAGATGTTCCCATTGCTTTCATCATTAAAGAAATTCCAAGTATTTTGGAGGTTGTGAGCCAGGAACAGTGGGCAAAAACCAAATACATATGAGAAATATATTTTGATCATCTGAGTGACCAGATATATATTTCTAGAAATCATAACATCGCAAGAGGCAAAGTAGAAGCTCTGGGTGGGAATTGGGAAGGGACTTCTTCCTGCCTTTGACATGTTGTTGAATTCATAAAATGACAGTGAGCTCATGAACAATGATTTGTAAGATATATACTGAAGACTATGAAGCTTAGAACTGAACCCTGGAGGTCCTCGTCATCTACTCTACCAACTCCCTCATTCTATAGAGGAGCTCACTGAAGCCCAGAGAAGTTATTAAATCAGGGTTCCACAGCTTGTTAAAATCAGTTCTGTTTCCCAGTTGAGCTGATTTCAACTAAGATCAAAATCTTTCACAACTCAATTTTTTTGTTTTTTAAACCAAGGTATAATTGACATAAAACAGTGTATTAGTTTCAGGTGTACAACACAATGATTTGATGCTTGTATATATTGCAAAATGATCACCACAATAAGTCTAGTTAATATGCATCACTATGCATAGTTACAGAATTTTTCTTATAATAATATAAGATTTACTCTTTTAGCAAGTCTCAAATATGCAATATAGTATTATTAACTTTTGTTGCCATGTTTTGGGTTTTCAGAACTTTAAATATCACCTCTGCCTCCCTCAAACAAAAAGATTGTAACTGTTAATACCCTCACCTAATAACATCAGGGGGCACCAGTTTTGAGTTTGGCATCTGGAGCCCCTTTTACACAGCCTACAATAAAATGGTTGTGCAGAGCAGAGGTCCTGTTGGATGGAATCTATGCATCAAGATTGGAGGACTTTCAGGAGTTTGTTACTTTGGTGATATCACCAATAATTTAGGGTCTGGATCTCAGGCTCCCACTCAGAAATTGATTCTTTTATTTTTTTTTAAGATTTTATTTATTTATTTGACAGAGAGAGAAACAGTGAAAGAGGGAACACAAGCAAGGGGAGCGTAAGAGGGAGAAGCAGGCTTCCCGCTGAGCAGGGAGCCCAATGTGGGGCTCAATCCCAGGACCCTGGGATCATGACCTGAGCTGAAGGCAGACACTTAACCGACTGAGCCACCTAGGCGCCCCAAAACTGATTCTTGACCTAGGTCTGGAATATTGACCTAGGTCTGGAATATATACATCAGGGTGCCATTCCGCCCCCCCCCCCGCCATTTATTATCAGAAACAGGACTGTCAAGCTGTTAAAGTGGGTCCCTGGTTTGGCTAGAGGAATTAAAGACAGGAAAAACATAATCTAATTGGATTAAAATCTTTGCAGGTCATAAACATTAAAAACAGTATGATACTCCATCCATAAGTAATTCAAGATAAAACAAATGTCTTATGTTTCCCACAAAGACGATGTTGATTCATATTTCTTTAAATATTGACTTATTTCCAAAAATCTTTTTCTTGTTGTTTTACAGTACTGATTCCAGGACTGACTTTTGGGGAAACCAGTAGTAAATAGTTCTCTTCCTCATCCCAGTCTTCCTAAACCCACATACAGGAATCAATGGATATGAAAGATACATATTTATATTTGGGTTAAGTGAACAAAGAATAGTACATAGTATCCATGTCTCCTTAACCTGCCACCTTTGTTTTAGAATAGAAAAGTCTACTTGAATAGGCAATGTGTGTCAGGGTATTGATGGCTAATGTTGTTACTAGTTTTCTGCTCTACATCATTTAAATTGTTTATGCAAGGGGAGCAAGAGGGCCAAATAGAATCTCAGCATCTCATTCTATTGAAGGGGTTGCAGACTAGAGCAATGATACCACGTAACAGGATTCCACCCTATTCATATCTTTAGAAACAAGACTATTCCCCCTGTGGCATTCCTTCAATATTACTAGAGTACACATTGTGTTATTTATTATCTAATCAGATACTTTGGTGTTTGAAGGGCCCAATAATAGCAACTCTTCCTGAGTCCAAATTAAGGGATAAATAAGACATAAGAAAGTGAGAGATGGAGATGAAAATATCAGTTTTTAGGGAGAGAGAAAAGATGGCAGCAGAGTAGGGGACTCTATTCCAACCGGTCCCCAGAATTGAGCTGGATATCTACTAGACCACTCTGAACATCCACAAAATCAGCCTGAGATGTAAGAAGATATATCTGGCTTCTACAAACAGAATATTGCAGGCGGTTGGTTTCGAGGTATGAAGTGGGGAGCCGTGATTCTGCGGGCACATATCAGAAGATAAAGGGAATGGCAAGCAAGCTGTTTGGGGTCCTGCACCTCCGGTGAGTGATAGCCTCCCATGCTGGGGACAGGGCACAGATTTGCAGACTGGTAGTGGTGGGAAAGAACTTTAGGGCAGTCCCCCAGAATGAAACCTGGAGCAGCAGGTCCATGTATGTGAACTGGGGGTGGCTGGAGGTTTTAGAAGCACAAAGGGCAGAGATGTGCCCCCATGCCCTGCCTGGAGGCAAGGACTGGGAGCCCTGCTGAGGGGCACACAACCCAGGACGCTGCACTTTACAGCAGCACAGACAGAAATGGAGATAGTGTGGCCTGGAGAGCTCACTGAAGAACAGACTGCGATCCCTCTGTTCTGAGGCAGAGGGTTGGAAACAGTCTCTTCTGCTCTGACTCTCAAAAGAGACACAGAAAGCCACCAGGGAGAGCAGCCAGAGAACAAAAGCCCCCCAAAAACAGTTTTCACTGAGTCCATCCCCCCCCCCATCCACAGGAGGCAGGGCAACTCTGCTCAAACAGGGTTGCCTGAGTAATAGTGCAGCAGGCCCCTCCCCCAGAAAACAGGCTGGGAGAACAAGAGGCCAACAACCCTAAGGTCCCTATAAAACAGGTGCATCTGGCTTGGGTTGTGGTCAATAATTTGGAATCCGTACATTCCTTCAACCACCCCTCAACAGAATGACTAGGAGGAGGAATCCCCAAAATAGGAAAGAATCAGAGACTGTGACTTCTGCCACAGATTTACAAATGAATACAGACATAATCAAGGTGTCAGAAATGGACTTCAGGGTAGCAGTTGTGAAGACAATAGCTAGAATGGAGAAACTGATTAATGGCAACATAGAGTCTCTAAGGGCAGAAATGAAAGCTGAACTGGCAGAACTTAAAAATGCTATCAATGAGATCCAATCTAATCTAGATAATCTAACAGCTAGGGTAAGCAAGGCAGAAGAACGAATTAGTGATCTAGAAGACCAACTGATAGAAAAGAAGGAAAAAAAAAGGAGGCCAGGGAGAAACAACTCAAAATCCATGAAAACAGAATCAGAGAAATAAGTGACACCATGAAATGTTCCAATGTCAGAATTATTGGGATCCCTGAGGGGGTGGAGAGAGAGAGAGGACTAGAAGATATATTTGAGCAAATCGTAGCTGAGAACTTCCCTAATCTGGGGACTGAACAAAACGTTCATGTCCTAGAGGCAGAGAAGACCCCTCCAAAGATCAAGGAAAACAGGCCAACCCCCTGGCATGTAATAGAAAACTCACAAATCTTTGAACCAAGGAAAACATCTTAAGGGCAGTTAGGGGGAAGAGATTCCTTATGTACAGAGGGCGGAACATCAGAATAACGTCAGACCTATCCACAGAGACCTGGCAAGCCAGAAAGGGCTGGCTAGACATATTCAGGGCACTAAATGAGAAGAACATGCAGCCAAGAATACTTTCTCCGTCAAGGCTGTCATTTAGAATGGATGGAGAGATGCAGAGCTTCCAAGACTGGCAGAAACTGAAAGAATATGTGACCACTAAGCTGGCCCTGCAAGAAATATTAAGTGGGGTTCTATAAAAGGAGAAAGACCCCAAGAGTGATATAGAACAAAATTTACAGAGACAATCTATAGAAACAAGAACTTCACAGGCAACATGATGACCATAAATTCATATCTTTCAATAATCACTCTCAATGTGAACAGCCTAAATGCTCCCATAAAATGGCACAGGGTTGCAGACTGGATAAAAAGACAGGACCCATCCATATGCTGTCTACAAGAGACTCATTTTGCACCTAAAGATACATCCAGACTGAAAGTGAAGGGATGGAGATCCATCTTCCATGCCAACGGAACTCAAAAGAAAGCTGGGGTAGCTATTCTTATATCAGACAAATTAGATTTTAAGCTAAAGACTGTAGTTAGAGACACAGAGGACGCTATATCATTCTTAAAGGTCTATCCAACAAGAAGATCTAACAATTGTAAATATCTATGCCCCAACATGGGAGCAGCCATCTACATAAGCCAACTGTTAACCAAAATAAAGAGTCATATTGATAGTCAATTGTAGGAGACCTCAATACTCCACTCTCAGCAAAAGACAGATCATCTAAGCAGAAAATCAACAAAGAAACAAGAGCTTTGAATGACACACTGGACCCGATGGACCTCATAGATATATACAGAACATTCCACCCTAAAACAACAGAATACTCATTCTTCTCGAGCACACATGGAACTTTCTCCAGAATAGACCACATACTGGGTCACAAATCAGGTCTCAACCAATACCAAAAGATTGAGATTATTCCCTGCATCTTCTCAGACCATAATGCTTTAAAGATGGAACTCAATCACAAGAAAAAAATTGGAAGGAATTCAAACACTTGGAAGCTAAAGGCCACTCTGCTCAAGAATGTTTGGGTCAACCAGGAAATCAAAGAAGAACTTAAATAATTCATGGAAACCAATGAGAATGAAGACACATTGGTCCAAAACCTATGGGATACTGCAAATGTGGTCCTAAGGGGGAAATACATAGCCATCCAAGCCTCACTCAAAAAAATAGAAAAATCCCGAATTCACCAACTAACTTTACACCTTAAAGAACTAGAGAAAAAGCAACAAATGATGCCTAAGCCACACATTAGAAGAGAAATAATTAAGATTAGAGCAGAGATCAATGAATTAGAGACCAAAAACACAGTAGATCAGATCAACGAAACTAGAAGTTGGTTCTTTGAAAGAATTAATAAGATCAATAAACCACTGGCCAGACTTACACAAAATAAAAGAAAAAGGACCCAAATTAATTAAATTATGAATGAAAGGGGAGAGATCACGACTAATACCAAGGAAAAAGAAACAATTATTAGAAATTATTTTCAACATGTATATGCCAATAAATTAAGCAAACTCGAAGAAATGGAAGCCTTCCTGGATACCTACAAATTACCAAGACTGAAACAAGAAGAAATTGACAACCTGAATAGGCCAATAACCAGTAACGAGATTGAAGCAGTGATCAAAAACCTCCCAAAAAACAAGAGTCCAGGGCCTGATGGATTCCTTGGGAATTCTACCAAACATTCAAAGAAGAAATAATACCTATTCTCCTGAAGCTGTATCAAAAAAATAGAAACAGAAGGAAAGCTTCCAGACTCATTCTATGAGGCCAGTATTACCTTAATCTCCAAACCAGGCAAAGACCCCATCAAAAAGGAGAATTTCAGACCGATATCCCTGCAGAATATGGATTCCAAAATTCTCAACAAAATCTTAGCTAATAGGATCCAACAATACATTAAAAGCATCATCCACCATGCCCAAGTGGGATTTATCCCCAGATGCAGGGGTGGTTCAACATTCACAAATCAATCAATGTGATAGAACACATTAATAAGAGGAAAAGGAGAAGAACCATATGGTCCTCTCAATTGATGCAGAAAAGGCATTTGACAAAATACAGTATCCTTTCCTGAGTAAAACTCTTCAGAGTATAGGGATAGAGGGAACATTCCTCAGGTTCATAAAATCCATCTATGTAAAACCCACAGCGAATATCATCCTCAATGGGGAAAAGCTGAGAGCCTTTCCCTTAAGATCAGGAACACGTCAAGGATGCCCACTCTCACCACTAGTGTTCAACATAGTACTAGAAGTCCTAGCAACAGCAATCAGACAACAAAAAGAAATAAAATGTATTCAACTTGGCAAAGAAGAAGTCAAACTCTCTCTCTTCACAGATGACATGATACTTTATGTGGAAAACCCAAAAGACTCCACCCCCAAATTAGTAGAACTCATACAGCAATTCAGTAATGAGGCAGGATACAAAAATCAATGCACAGAGATCAGTTGCTTTCTTATACACTAACTTGCAACTGTAGAAAGAGAAATTAGAGAAACAATTCTATTTACAATAGCACCAAAAACCATAAGATACCTCGGATTACACCTAAACAAAGAGGTAAAGGATCTATACTCTAGGAACTATAGAACACTCATGAAAGAAATTGAAGAAGGCACAAAAAGATGGAAAAACATGCCATGCTCATGGATCGGAAGAATAAACATTGTTAAAATGTCTATGCTACCCAGAGCAATCTATACCTTCAACGCCATCCCAATCAAAATTCCAATGACATTTTTCAAAGTACTGGAACAAACAATCCTAAAATTTGTATGGAATCAGAAAAGACCCTGAATCGCCAAGAAAATTTTGAAAAAGAAAAACAAAGTTAGGGGGCATCATGTTGCCTGATTTCAAGCTATATTACAAAGCAGTGATCACCAAGACAACATGGTACTGGCACAAAAACAAACATATAGACCAATGCAACAGAATAGAGTGCCCAGATCTGGATCCTCAACTCTATGGTCAAACAATCTTTAACAAAGCAGGAAAAAATATGTAATGGAAAAAAGACAGTCTCCTCAATAAATGGTGCTGGGAAAATTGGACAGCTATATACAGAAGAATGAAACTCAACCATTCTCTAACACCATACACAAAGATAAACTCAAAGTGGATGAAAGACCTCAATGTGAGACAGGAATCCATCAAAATCGTAGAGGAAAACATATGCAGTAACCTCTTCAACATCAGCCACAGCAACTTTTTTCAAGACACATCTCCAAAGGCAAGGGAAACAAAAGCAAAAATGAACTTTTGGGACTTCATCAAGATAAAAATCTTCTGCACAGCAAAGGAAACAGTCCACAAAACAAAGAGGCAGCCCACAGAATGGGAGAAGATATTTGCAAATAACACTACAGACAAAGGGCTGATTTCCAAGATCTATAAAGAACTTCTCAAACTTAACACCCAAAAAACAAACAACCCAGTAAAAAAATGGGCAGAAGACATGAACAGACACTTTTCCAAAGAAAACATACAAATGGCTAACAGACACATGAAAAAATGTTCATCTTCAATAGCCATCAGGGAAATTCAAATCAAAACCACATTGAGATACCACCTTACACCAGTTAGAATGGCACAAATTGACAAGGCAAGAACCAACAAATGTTGGAGAGGTTGTGGAGAAAGGAGAACCCTCTTACACTGTTGGTGGGAATGCAAGTTGGTATAGTCACTGGAAAACAGTGTGGAGGGTCCTCAAAAAATTAAAAATAGAGCTACCCTATGACCCAGCAATTGCATTACTGGGTATTTACCCCAAAGACACAGATCTAGTGAAAAGATGGGCCATATGCACCCCAATGTTCACAGCAGCAATGTCTGCAATAGCCAAACTGTGGAAAGAGCTGAGATGCCCTTCAACAGATGAATGGATAAAGAAGATGTGGTTCATATATACAATGGAATATTACTCAGCCATCAGAAAGAATGAATACCCAACTTTTGCATCAACATGGATGGGACTGTAGGAGATTATGCTAAGTGAAATAAATCAAGCAGAGAATTTCAATTATCATACGGTTTCACTTATTTGTGGGACATAAGGAATAGCATGGAGGACATTAGGAGAAGGAAGGGAAAAATGAAGGGGGGGAATCGCAGGGGGAGTTGAACCATGAGAGACTATGGGGACCCTCAGAAACAAACTGAGGGTTTTAGAGGGGAAGGTGTTGGGGAGGTAGGTTAACCCGGGTGATGGGTATTAAGTAGGGCATGTACGGCATGGAGCACTGGGTGTTATACAAAAACAATGAATCATGGATCACTACATCAAAAACTAATGATGTATTGTATAGTGACTTACATAACATAATAAAATTAAATTAAATTAAAAAAAAGAAAATATCAGTTTTTAGTATTGGTAAACTGATTGGAGACTAAATTTGCAACCAAAAGAGCTTTTTACTATCCTTTGTATCATCCTCTGCTTCTCAGTTACGTTCCAAGGACAGCTCACTTGAAGCAAAGTTTGAGTCCACAAAACAGACATAGCAAGGATTGTAAACTGCATTGGTCCAGAATATTTAGGATCTTCAGCTTCTTCATGGAAACCTTTTTAAGGGAATATATCTCATCTCTTAATAAACTTTGCTTTCGTTTTCCTCATTTTTTGTGTACAGTATTATGTGGGTGTATTTAGATAGATGATTATATATGTGTTTATGTATGTGTGTATGTATGTGTGTGTATGTGTATGTACACATATATAACAGATTGGAGATATAGATAGATATTTGTTTTTGAATGAATTGATTTGAATGAATTGAATAAATCCTCTTGACAAAGCAGTGATTAATTTCAGGGGAAACAAATTTTACAAGAATTGAAATGTAATCATAATACATATGTCAGAGTGTAAAATAAATCTACATATTCAAAATAATGTAAATGCTGAGCTTTGATTTAAACAAAAATAATTTTATTGAAACCATCACTCCTCACCTGCCATTGTCTATTTATTCCCTCAGCCAGCTATTTCTCCCGTAGCTGGTGTCTACCTGATAGTGCATATCTGTATTCATTTGTTTCTGTCTGTCTCTCTCAATAGAATATAAGGCCAATGAGGGCAAGGACTTGGTCTATTTTGGCAACTATTTTATTCCCACATTACCTAGAACACTGCTGAGTACAGTGTATCTCAGTAATTTCTCCTAAGTAAATTAATATAAATTTAGGAGTGGAAGTGTGTGTGTGTGTGTGTGTGTGTGTGTGGTATTATGCACATCATGTGCAACAGATAATGTCTAAACTAAAACAATGAAAAATAACAGTAAACGGTGCTGCATAGTGATAAGGTGAACAGCAGAAGAGCTATAAGAATTAGAAGTGGTTCTTTTGGAGAGCCAAAGTGCAGGGACTGGAACAGAAACTGCTAGCTTTCGTTATAAAACTTGCAGCATTATTTGATGTTGAAATCTGGCACATGTATTACTTCAATAAAAACATAAATTAAAAAAAATCTAGGAAAAGTTTAATATTCTCATCTCTTATATATATCATTATATAAGATCTATATTTCTTTTTAAGTGAAGAGGCTAATAGGAGATTTGGGGTTTGCTTGGCAGAGTAGGCTTAATTTCTCGGTATATCAAGTCAAATTTCTAGCTTGACTGAGAGCAGCCAACTTCTTATGAAACCTTTTCTAAAGAAATGCAAACATCTGTTTATGTTAAATACCTTTGGACGTTCTTTATACCTAGTTAGATTTCTTTTTGAAAATCAAGTTGAAGAACAATGGGAAGATAAGACCGTTTACCTCTGACTCTTAACACCTCCAATTTTCTGAGGTGTGAGCTTTGACAAGTCATTTAACCTCTCTAAGCCCTCTCATTTCTTTTACTTATAAAGTGAGGGTGATAATATGCATTTCATTGGATTACAGAATTTATCAAATAAGATTTCTCTGTGAAATCCCAGTGTAAGATAGATATTTGATATCTGCTAGTTTTCTTCCCTCCCTTTTTTCTTCCCAGGACTGATTGTGACCATGGCTGAATTAGCTAATCAAAATCATCATCCTCATTATCCTCATCCTCGTCATCCTCATCAGCATCATTTGATTGCTGTGCCAGTCACAGGATTTAAACTTCTTTAAGTCTATAAAGAGCTTCAGGGAAGTTTGTACTTCTTTACACATTATTGCATATTTTCATGGAAATGCATGGTCCATATACGTCATTCACAGCATTGTTATTTGTCATGAAGTCTGTCATGGGAGAAAGAGGACACTCCTGCCAGGCTTCACTCATTTGTGCATTCCCTGCAGCACCTACCACTTTACCTAAGGACTCAGTCAGTGCCCCCTACTTGGCTGTACATTTGACAGGTCAATATGGACCAGTTTGGAGACTCTCTGGTAGTCCTGCCCCAGTGTCCCTTAGGGCAGGGGCAGATTCCCAATACAACTACAAGTATAAGAAGATATGTTATCACCTCAAATATTGAATTACCAACTTGTTTGCTGAAGAGATTACAGAGACTCCTTCTCTGGCCAGACCCTGCATAATGAATTCCCTAGTGGACCAGCTAGCTTCTCTACAAAAGGTTAATTTCTTTCCCCATTACAAAGCCTTGTGAATTGTCCCCAGGGCTGTTCTTGGAAAAAGAAGAGGAGGTCTTGTTAAGTATTAATGATCACAGTGGCAGGTTCACAATATCACCTCCTCTCTGGGAAGGAAAAGATCACTTCATTGACATTTATCAAGGGAGTTTCCACTGAGGACCAAGAGCATAGCTGTCATAACTCTCCACTAGGGGCACAATGAAAAATGGCAGATTCTCTCCCATCTGCTATTTGCTACAATTTCCTAACCCAAAAGCAAATTAAGCTAAAAAGATACAATAAGGATGGAGAGGGTATAAACAAGAATTTTAATTTAAAGTGGGATTATTCTAATTTTACCCCTATAATTTAAGAAAAATATTTACTGACATGGCTTGTGTTACTTTTCCTTATTTCTTATATCTTTGCATGAAAAAGCTTCTTTGAAATCCAGGAGAGTTAGGTAGTCAAACTCTTGTCAATTTGGTATTTCCCAAAGAGGGCAAAAAGGCAATCAAGTCTCTTCTACATGAAGCACTAGATAAAACACATTTTTTTCTTTTTTATTATTTTTTTATTATTTTAAGTTAATCAACATACATTACATCATTAGTTTTTGACGTAGTGTTCCATGATTCATTGTTTGCGTATAACACCAAGTGGTCCATGCAGTACGTGCCCTCTTTAATACCCATCACCAGGCTAACCCATCCCCTCAAACCCTCCCCTCTAGAACCCTCAGTTTGTTTCTCAGAGTCCATAGTCTCTCATAGTTCATCTCCCACTCTGATTTCTCCCCCTTCATTTTCCCTTCCTGCTATTTTCTTCTTCTTTTTTTTTTTTAAACATAGAATGTATTATTTGTTTCAGAGGTACAGGTCTGTGATTAAAAAGTCTTACACAATTCACAGCACTCACCATAGCACATACCCTCCACAATGTCTAACACCCAGCCACCCCATCCCTCCCATCCCCCACCACTCCAGGAACCCTCAGTGTGTTAGCTGAGATTAAGAATTCCTCATATCAGTGAGATCATATGATGCATGTCTTTCTCTGGTTGACTTATTTTGCTTAGCGTAATACCCTCCAGTTCCATCCATGTCATTGCAAATGGCAAGATTTCATTCCTTTTGATGGCTGCATAATATTCCAGTATATATATAACCACTTCTTCTTTATCCATTCATCTGTCGATGGACATCTTGGCTTATTCCACAGTTTGGCTATCGTGGACATTGCTGCTATAAACATCGGGTGCACGTACCCCTTCGGATCCCTACATTAGTATCTTTGGGGTAAATACCCAGTAGTGCAATTCCTGGGTCATAGGGTAGCTCTATTTTCAACTTTTTGAAGAACCTCCATACTGTTTTCCAGAGTGGCTGCACCAGCTTGCATTCCCACCAACAGTGTAGGAGGGTTCCGCTTTCTCCGTATCCCAGCCAACATCTGTCATTTCCTGACTTGTTAATTTTAGCCATTCTGACTGGTGTGAGGTGATATCTCATTGAGGTTTTGATTTGGATTTCCCTGATGCTGAGCAATGTTGAGCAATTCTTAATATGTCTGTTGGCCGTTTGAATGTCTCCTTTGGAAAAATGTTCATGTCTTCTACCCATTTCTTGATTGGATCATTTGTTCTTTGGGTGTTGAGTTTGATAAGTTCTTTATAGATTTTGGATACTAGCCCTTTATCTGATATGTCATTTGCAAATATCTTCTCCCATTCTGTCAGTTGTCTTTTGGTTTTCTTGACTGTTTCTTTTGCTTGCAAAAGCTTTTTATCTCGATCAAGTCCCAAGAGTTCATTTTTGCCTTTGCTTCCCTTGCCTTTGGCGATGTTTCTAGGAAGACGTTACTGCGGCTGAGGTCGAAGAGGTTGCTGCCTGTGTTCTCCTTTAGGATGTTGATGGACTCCTGTCTCACATTTAGGTCTTTCAACCATTTGGAGTCTATTTTTGTGTGTGGTGTAAGGAAATGGTCCAGTTTCATTCTTCTGCATGTGGCTGTCCAATTTTCCCAACACCATTTGTTGAAGAGACTGTCTTTTTTCCATTGGACATTCTTTCCTGCTTTGTCAAAGATTAGTTGACCACAGAGTTGAGGGTCCATTTCTGGGCTCTCTATTCTGTTCCATTGATCTATGTGTCTGTTTTTGTGCCAGTACCATAGTGTCTTCATGATGACAGCTTTGTAATAGACCTGGAAGTCCGGAATTGTGATGCCGCCAGCTTTTCTTTTCTTTTTCAACATTCCTCTGGCTATGCGGGGTCTTTCCTGGTTCCATACAAATTTTAGGATTATTTGTTCCATTTCTTTGAAAAAAGTGGATGGTATTTTGATGGGGATTGCATTGACTGTGTAGATTGCTCTAGGTAGCATTGACATCTTCACAATATTTGTTCTTCCAATCCATGAGCATGGAACGTGTTTCCATTTCTTTGTGTCTTCCTCAATTTTTTTCATGAGTATTTTATACTTTTCTGAGTACAAATTATTGTCTCTTTGGTTAGATTTATTCCTAGGTATCTTATGGTTTTGGGTGCAATTGCAAAGGGGATCGACTCCTTACTTTCTCTTTCTTCTGTCTTGTTGGTGTATAGGAATGCCACCGATTTCTGTGCATTGATTTTATATCCTGCCACTTTACTGAATTCCTGTATGAGTTCTAGCAGTTTTGGGGTGGAGTCTTTTGGGTTTTCCACATAAAGTATCATATCATCTACAAAGAGTGAGAGTTTGACTTCTTCTTTGCCAATTTGGATGCCTTTGATTTCTTTTTGTTGTCTGATTGCTGTGGCTAGGACTACTAATACTACATTGAATAGCAGTGGTGAGAGTGGACATCACTTCTGTGTTCCTGACCTTGGGGGAAAGCTCTCAGTTTTCCCCCATTGAGAATGGTATTTGCTGTGGGTTTTTCATAGATGGCTTTTATGATATTGAGGTATGTACCCTCTATGCCTATACTCTGAAGAGCTTTGATCAAGAAAGGATGCTGTACTTTGTCAAATGCTTTTTCTGCATCTATTGAGAGGATCATATGGTTCTTGTTCTTTCTGCTATGAATGTATTGTATCACATTGACTGATTTGTGGATGTTGAACCAACCTTGCACCCAGGGATAAATCCCACTTGGTCGTGGTGAATGATCCTTTTAATGTACTGTTGGATCCTATTGGCTAGTATTTTGGTGAGAATTTTTGCATCAATGTTCATCAAGGATATTGGTCTATAATTCTCCTTTTTGATGGGGTCTTTGTCTGGTTTTGGGTTCAAGGTAGTGGTGACCTCATAAAATGAGTTTGGAAGTTTTCCTTCCATTTCTATTTTTTGGAACAGTTTCAGAAGAATAGCTATTAATTCTTCTTTAAATGTTTAGTAAAATTCCCCAGGGAAGCCATCTGGCCCTGGGCTTTTCTTTGTTGGGAGATTTTTGATGACTGCTTCAATTTCCTTAGTGGTTATAGGTCTGTTCAGGTTTTCTATTTCTTCCTGGTTCAGTTTTGGTAGTTGATACATCTCTAGGAATGCATCCATTTCTTCCAGGTTATCGAATTTGCTGGCATAGAGTTGCTCATAATATGTTCTCATAATTGTTTGTATTTCTTTGGTGTTGGTTGTGATCTCTCCTCTTTCATTCATGATTTTGTTGATTTGGGTCATTTCTCTTTCCTTTTTGATAAGTCTGGCCAGAGGTTTATCAATCTTGTTAATTCTTTCAAAGAAGCAGCTCCTAGTTTCATTGATCTGTTCTACTGTTTTTTTGGTTTCTATTTCATTGATTTCTGCTCTGATCTTTATTATTTCTCTTCTCCTGCTGGGCTTAGGCTTTATTTGCTGTTCTTTCTCCAGCTCCTTTAGGTGTAGGGTTAGGTTGTTCATTTGAGACCTTTCTTGTTTCTGGAGAAAGGCTTGTATTGCTATCTACTTTCCTCTTAGGACTGCCTTTGCTGCTTCCCAAATATTTTGAACAGTTGTGTTTTCATTTTCATTTGTTTCCATGAATTTTTTTAATTCTTCTTTAATTTCCTGGTTGACCCATTCATTCTTTAGTAGGATGCTCTTTAGCCTCCATGTATTTGAGTTCTTTCCAACTTTCCTCTTGTGATTGAGTTCTAGTTTCAAAGCATTGTGGTCTGAAAATACACAGGGAATGATCCCAATCTTTTGGTACCAGTTGAGACCTGATTTGTGACCTAGGATGTGATCTCTTCTGGAGAATGTTCCATGGGCACTAGAGAAGAATGTGTATTCTGTTGCTTTGGGATGGAATGTTCTGAATATATCTGTGAAGTCCATTTAGTCCAGTGTGCCATTTAAAGTCTTTATTTCCTTGTTGATCTTTTGCTTAGATGATCTGTCCATTTCAGTGAGAGGGGTGTTAAAGTCCCCCACTATTATTGTATTGTTGTCGATGTGTTTCTTTGCCTTTGTTATTAATTGGCTTATATAATTGGCTGCTCCCATGTTAGGGGTATAGATATTTACAATTGTTAGATCTTCTTGTTGGATGGACCCTTTAAGTAGGATATAGTGTCCTTCCTCATCTCTTATTACAGTCTTTGATTTAAAATCTAATTTGTCTGATATAAGGATTGCCACCCTAGCTTTCTTTTGGTGTCCATTAGCATGGTAAATGGTTTTCCACCCCCTCACTTTCAATCTGGGGCTGTCTTTGGGTCTAAAATGAGTCCCTTGCAGACAGTGTAACGATGGGTCTTGTTTTTTTATCCAATCTGATAGCCTGTGTCTTTTGATTGGGGCATTTAGCCCATTTATATTCAGGGTAACTATTGAAAGATATGTATTTAGTGTCATTGTATTGCCTGTGAGGTGACTGTTTCTGTATATTGTCTGTGTTCCTTTCTGGTCTATGTTGCTTTTAGGCTCTCTCTTTGCTTAGAGGACCCCTTTCAATATTTCTTGTTTGGCTGGTTTTGTGTTTGCAAATTCCTTTAGTTTTTGTTTGTCCTGGAAGCTTTTTATCTCTCCTTCTCTTTTCAATGACAGCCTAGCTGGATATAGTATTCTTGGCTGCATATTTTTCTCATTTAGTGCTCTGAATATATCATGCCAGTCCTTTCTGGCCTGCCAGGTCTCTGTGGATAGGTCTGTTGCCAATCTAATGTTTCTACCATTGTAGTTTACAGATCTCTTCTCTCGAGCTGCTTTCAGGATTTTCTCTTTGTCTCTGAGACCCATAAGCTTTACTATTAGATATCGGGGTTTTGACCTATTTTTATTGATTTTGAGAGGGGTTCTCTGTGCCTCCTGGATTTTGATGCCTGTTTCCTTCCCCAAATTAGGGAAGTTCTCTGCTATAATTTGCTCCAAATTACCTTCTGCCCCTCTCTCTCTTTCTTCTTCTTCTGGGATCCCAATTATTCTAATGCTGTTTTGTCTTATGATATCTCTTATCTCTCCAATTCTGCCCTCGTGATCCAGTAGTTGTTTCTCTCTCTTTTTCTCAGCTTCTTTATTTTCCATCATTTGGTTTTCTATATCACTAATTCTCTCTTCTGCCTCCTTTATCCTAGCAGTTAGAGTCTCCATTTTTGATTGCACCTCATTAATAGCCTTTTTGATTTTGACTTGGTTAGATTTTAGTTCTTTTATTTCTCCAGAAAGGGTTTCCCTAATATCTTCCATGCTTTTTTCAAGCCCAGCTAGTATCTTTAAAATCGTCATTCTGAACTCTAGTTCTGACATCTTACTAACGTCCGTATTGATTAGCTCCCTGGCATCGGTACTGCCTCTTTTTCTTTTTTTGAGGTGATTTTTTCTGTCTTATCATTTTGTCCAGAGGACAATAGATGAATAAGGGACAAAATGCTAACAGGGTACCAACGACCCCAGAAAAATATACACTAAACAATTCAGAAGAGACCTGAAAACAGGGGAAAAGAAAAGGAAAGAAAGAAAAAAAAAAAAAAGAAAAAGATAAAAAAAAGAATATGATCAATATGATTGGGCTGCTGCATAGATTAGTGCCACACACTAGATTTTGGGCGTATTTTGGTCTAAGAAAGTGCCTCTGAAAATTTTAAAGAAAGAAATACTTATATATGTACAAAAATAAGGGTAAATTTGATGAAGGTATGAATATGATTGTAAAGATGAAAATTATAAAAGATTTTATAAAAGGAATTGATAAATAAGAAGTTGGTTGAAAAAAGAAAGAAGAGGATTAAAAAAAAAAGGGAGAGAATGTGATGAGGCAGGAGACTAGAACAAAGCCATACACTAGAGATTCAGGGTATATTTTGGTCTGTTAGAACAAACTGTATCAGGCGGAGCAAGATGGAGGAGGAGTAGGAGACCTGGATTTTGTCTGGTTCCAGGAATTCAGCTGGATAGGGATCAAACCATTCTGAACACCTACGAACTCAACAGGAGATTGAAGAAAAGAATAGCAACAACTCTCTGAACAGAAAAGCGACCACTTTCTGGCAGGTAGGACGTGCGGAGAATGAAACTGAGGCAATATTCGGGAGGATAGATGGCGGGGAAGGGACCTCCATCGGCCGCTTCTGGCAAGTGATAGAGCAGCGGGGCACAAAATCAGAAATTTTAGAAGTCAGCTCCGCTGAGGGACCTCACTCCAGTGGGTAAGCGGGGGATGGAACCCTCGCGGGAGAGTTGGTCTCAGGACCCTCGGGGTCACAGAAAGACCAGGGGTGCCTGAGTGCGGCAGAGCTCCCAGTTATCGGAGCGGGGAAGCCAGCTGCAGAGATATAGCTGAGGAGCAGGCTCTCAGCTCGGAGTGCCATAAACCGTCATCCACAGCACAGTTGAGCCACTGCTCTTCCAGCAGGGACCCAACAAGCGACAGATCTGGGGAGACTCCCCTTCCTCCCCTAGGAGGAGCGGCACAGGAGTGCTCTGCAGGGATCTGCTGGGTTTGGACACTCCACACAGGGTTGTGTGCCAGGATAGAAATGCTCAGTCACAGGCCAGGTGAGCACGGAGTGTGGCCGGAGACTGGGGAGATGAGAGTGATTGACTGCTTTTCCCTGGGGGCTCACTGAGGAGTGGGGCCCTGAGTTCTTGGCTCCTCCGGGTCAGAGATTGGGAGGCTGCCATTTTCACTCTTGTCCTCCAAAGCTGTATGGAAAGCTTGCAGGGAACAAAAGCTCCTGTGCGCAAACCTCAGCAGATTACTTAGCCCGGACTGGTGAGGGAGAGGCAATTCCACCTCTGGCAAAGACATTTGGGAACCATAGCAACAGGCCCCTCCCCCTGAAGTTCAGCAAGAACAGCCAGTCAACACCAAGTTTACTGATCAATGAGAATGGCAGAACTCCAGCGCTAGTGGAATACTGCACATAGAATTCATGGCTTTTTCCCCATGATTCTTTAGTCTTTCAAAGTTAATATTTCTCTCTTTTTTTTTTTGAATTTTTCTTTTTCCCTTTTTCAACCAACATCTTATCAATCCCTTTTTTAAAAAAGATTTTTATTTTTCATTTTTAGAGTCATATTCTATCCCTTCATAGTAGTTACCCTTATTTTTGGCATATACATGTAAGTTCTTCTCTCTTTAAAATTTTGATATACAGTTTCTTCTAACAGATCAAAATATACCATAAATCTCTAGTGTATGGCTTTGTTCTAGTCTCCTGCCTGATCACATTTTCTCCCTTTTTTTTTTCTTTTTTTTTTAATCCTCTTCTTTCTTTTCTCAAACAACTTCTTATCAATTTCTTTTACAGAATCTTTTATAATTTGCATCTTTACAGTCATATCCCATCTCTTCATCGTATTAACCTTTATTTTTGTACATATATAAGTTTTTCCTTCTTTAAAATTTTGGGAGGCACTTTCTTCAAACAGACCAAAATACACCCAAAATCTAGTGTGCGGCACTGATCTGTGCACCAGCCTGAACATATTTGATCATATTCTCTTTTTTTGTTTTGCTTTGTTTTTGTTTGTTTTTATCTTTTTTCTTTTTCTTTTCTTTTTTTTTTTTAAGTG